>NC_135893.1:12328972-13025123 GCF_964194155.1 Cetorhinus maximus
GCCTGCTGCAGCTGCATCTGTCCATGACAGTATTGGTATGAGTGACCACCGTACAGTCCTTGTGGAGACAAAGTCCCATCTTCACATTGAGGATATTCTCCATCGTGTTGTTTGACACTACCACCGTGCTAAATGGGATAGATTTCGAATGCATCTAGAAACTCCAAACTGGGCATCCATATGAACATACATGTGAACATACAAATTAGGAGCAGGAGTAGGCCATTCGGCCCCTTGAGCCTGCTCCCCCACTCAATAAGATCATGGCTGATCTGAATGTAACCTCAACTCCGCATTCCTGCCTACCCCCAATCTGTCATCCCCTTGTTAATCAAGAAACCATCTAGCTCTGCCTTAAAAATATTCAAAGACTCTGCTTCCATGCGGCGGGTTTGGGATGAAACGGCGGGCAGGTAAAATATTGTTTTACCCACCTGCTACCGCACTTAATGCAAATCTGGGGTGATTCCACCCAAAGTATTTGTTTAGTTTCTCTTCCATTTCCATATGGATAGAGACAGGAGATTTTATAATGGGGAATAAGGCATACTTATCATCAGGCCTGGCTGGTGTCTTGCTTACACTCTCTCCATCTGTATTCATGAAGGACAAGCTGGCACACAACAAGAGGGAGAGGTCACAGACTGGTGGAGGAATACCTGAAATCAAGGTCCTCATGGACTTTGAAAACAGTCATCCAGCTGACTGGCAAAGATTTGAAGCGCTCCTGTGCTGACGGTGAGGTCGGCGGTGCTCTACCAACTGAGGATCTAGCAGTGCAACATCCATCAGGCAATTGTGCTGTGAATGATGTGCCCTGTTTCACAGGCCACTGCCATGCACTAATTAATTGGCAAATCTGCCAAACAGCCGATGGAGTCCACAACCTAGGGCCTCCATTCAAGCCCCAAAGAAACTCCTGAAGAGGAATCTGAAGACACCCTCCTTGAAGTCCCATCACAACACTCATTCACACCCTCCACCAGCGCAGAGACACACGCCTCGGTGGGACCTAGCTTTAGACTAGCCTTAGGATCACAATCTGGTGAGCACATCACACTTTCTGATCCACAGAAGGCGGTGGCAGGGACTTCCCAGGTCCCCAGCACTTGGAGGACTGCCAGGGGCCAGAAATTTGCTGAGTCCAAGTCAGTTGATGAGCCTCTGGACTCAGTCATGTCACAGTTGCTGGAGCTGCTAAGGCAAGCTCAGGAACATCAGGAAGGGATGTCCGCTGCACTCCTCACATTGCAAGGCACAATGCAGGTTTCCTTTGCCTTCAGGCTGAGGTGATACCACCGGCATGCCAATGCACCGATTTCAACACTGGTAGGATGGCAGCCGCCATGGTGACATTGGTCCAGGATGTCGCTCCTGCATTGCTGTGTGGGCTGAACACCACCGCTGATACCATAGTTGGTCTCCAACAGTGTGTACGCGAGAGGGGTGAGGGGTAGTCCAATCTCACTCCAGCTACCCCTTGGGCACTTATAGGAGGAGGATCAGCAGGTACCTCCTGGGGGCCATCCATCCAGGTGACTCCGGAAGTGTCTGGCCCATCTGAATCCCCTCGTTTTGTGACCTCAACAGCTCGAAGAGGCTGCCACTTCCACACAGCAGGACCCCAAAAGCAGGTCTCGGCCCTCCAGAGGACGCCCGCGAAGGTCAGCACATACAGGGCACAACACTAAGCAGGCTGCCTCCACCTCTGCTGTGGATGGCCAGGAAGCACCAAGATGTAACGGCAGAGTTAGCAAAATTAAGAAGATGTAGTTGCACAGCCTGGGCACGGGTGTTAATGGCTTGTACATAATGTTCACTATTGTAAATAAACTCCCAAGAATGTCTCGTCAATGGTTCCTTGTTCCGATGAGCCTTGTTTGTGTCACTCAGATGTGAAATCTTTCTGCACAAGATAAAGGCAGGTGTCTCAGTCCAGGGCCTTTTCTCTGTGCTTTGTGCAGCCTTCAGATCGAAGTGATGGTCTGGCCTCACACTTCATGGACATATTAGTTGATGTCTGCACCTCAAAGGCGCTTGTCATTGCTGCCAGAATGTCGTGGGTAGGTGTCACAGAGCTCAGTCATTCTCTCTCTGAGTGTTCTCAGCACCTTTACAGTGGAGTTGGCCCCATTTCTTCAGCATCTGTGACTAGTGATGCTGTGCTCCTGAAGGGGTCAGGTGCTGAAGGCTGACAAAGGATCTGGCGCTTTTGAAATTACGTGGCTGCATCTCCATGACATGACCCTGATCACAGAGCACAAGCGAGCTACCCTCAGCCAGACAGGAGTCAGGCATTCACAGAGGCTATGTGAAGATCTATGGAGTGCCCTCACTGCATGTCATCATCATCCTCCTGCAATCGAGCAATTATTAGAGCCTACACTGTGTCTCCATGACAGGAGCATTATCATAGAGGGCATGTGCGCTGCCGTAAGCCAGACTGGAGTCAAATGTTCATAGATGCAACGTGAAGATCCATGGTGTCTCCTCACTGTATGTCATCATCATCCTCCACAACCTAGCATTTATGAGGTCCTCCTGAGGGCGCCTGCATCGTCTGGTCAGTGTAAGGGTCTCAGCACCATCATTGTCGCCTTTGAGGACCTCCTCACCCTCATCCCCATTGACGTCCTCCTCATCGGAGGAGACCTCTAGCTCCTGCATTTCCACCTCAGCCAGCTCCTCTCCCCATTGCAGCTCCAGGTTGTAAAGGGCGCAGCAGATGACGATGATGCATCATATTGCAGGGCTACACCAGACCGGTCCAGGTACCAGAACCTCATTTTCAGCATCTTGATGGCTTGCCCCACCAGATTGCGAGTTGCAGCATGAGCATCGTTATACCTTTGCTCTTCTGCAGTCTGAGGCCACCGCATGGGTGTCATCAGCCACGCCCTCTGTGGGTTGCCCTTGTCCCCAAGGAGCCAACCCTGCAGCCTTTGTGGACCCTGGAGTCTGTGACCAACTGAGAATGTAGAAGCCATGGACACTCACTGGAAACCATGCGCAGACCTACAGGATGTGTTTGTGGTTTTCGCACTCCAGCTGCACATTCAGTGAATGGAAGCCCTTGCGATTGACATAGTTGACCCCTTGTTGCAATGGAGAGCTGAGCACCATGTGAGTGCAGTCGATGGCACCCTGCACCTGTGGGAAACCCAAGATCTGGGCAAATCCGATCGCTCTTGCATCCTGGTTCTCTTGGTCCCAGGCGAAATGCACAAAGTTGTGTGTTCTCGTGAAGATGGCATCTGGGACCTCATGGATTCATTTATGGGTGGAGGCTTGTAATATCCCACAGATGTCAACTGCAGAGCTCTGAAAGGAGCCACTGGCATCAAAATTGAGCAGCGCGGCCACTGGCAGTGGATACCATCCATGTCCCGTGCTGCCAAATCCTGCAGTAGCTGGCAGATATGACCAACCAGTTCCCTAGGCATGCGTAGTCCTCAGCGACACTGGTTGTCAGTCATTTGCAGGAATGAAAGACAGTGTCTATAGACCCTGGGTCTAACAAGGAGCCGACCAATGACAGCCTGTTGTGGCTCTTCAGTGGTGTGTGCGGGAGCCCCGGCCACCCCTTCTTCCTGAGGGTGCTGCTCCTCCCTCTGCTCAGCCAAATGCCTCTGTCGCTCTCTTCTCAGTCATTTCCACTGTCTGTACGCCACGAGGCATACAGCTAGTTCAACAGGCTCAATGGTCCTGATGTACCCCCCCTGCAGGATGAAAGACAGAGGCGCGTGGGTTAGCTTGGGTATACTAAGAAACTCTCTTGGTAAAGTCTGAAGCCCCTTAATGCATCCTGGAGAGTGCTAGCCACCACTTAGATGGCCAGAGTTAAGTGCGCTGCATCGCTGCCCGAAACCCCAACTACCTCCGCCCCACTCCATCTGCCTGATTGACGGCAGCCTTGCCCATTGGATTGCATGCTGTGCTCTCAGCTCAGGTGGAGGCATTCTCAAAAACCACACTGCAGGGCTGCACTGTTAGCTTGAACCATGGGGAAGACTGGTCCAAACCAGGATGATGACATTGCAAGGGGCTGTGAAAGCCTCCACCAGTGACTGCTCCATGGCCAGCTTTAACAAGGAGATTGTACAATGTGCCCAGTCATCCAACTGTTCTGCAGTCCACTAAAACGCTCATTAGTTTGCAGTCTGTGCCCGACAGGTGGAAAGCCTGGAGCACTTGGTGGCACTTTCATGCCTCTGCGTTGCATGAGTGGGCAGATAAGCTAGAGACCCAACTCCATGTATGTCAAAAACAAAAAACTGCGGATGCTGGAAATCCAAAACAAAAACAGAATTATCTCAATTATCTCAACTTTGGCTCACAAGGAACTCTGCCAAGTGACCGACACCCTCATCCAGCCATTCCCTCAGCTCCATCCAGGTCCTCACTGCCAGCAAAGAGGCTACCTCCTCCATTGAAGAGCTGGAAATAAGCAGCCTGGAAGGCCCGTTACAGCGCTTACCCACACCCTCCACCAGCATAGAGACACACACCTCGGCGGGACCTAGATCTAGAGCTGGCTTGGCTTCACAATCTGGTGGTCACTGCACAGACATGTGTCTGAAGCAGGAGGAGGCAGATTCAGCTGAGCTCCCCAGCATTGGAGGACTGCTGGGGAAGAGACATCTGTGAGGTCCGAGTCAGGATTCAGCCTTCCAACTTATCGTGGGAAGTCAGCAGAAGACGGGGGAACATCATGCAGTGCTGTTGGAAGCCTTCAACCGAGTGGCACGCGAGTCAGAGGAGTGCATCTGCCTGCTCTCTGAGGAAGTGGTGCCCACATGTGTGCACATGGAGATCTCCATGGGAAGGATGGTGGACGTCATGGAGACCCTGGTCCAGAAGAACGTGGAGATGCGCACAGACCTGTACTCCATCACGGTACCCATGGCTGAATTCCTGCGGTGGAAACACGAGAGGGAAATGGGGCACCTCAACGTCCCTCCAGGTGCTCCTTCCCCTCAAGGTGTCGGGCCAGGGCCCTCAGGCACCCAAACGGAGGAGGAGCGGCAGCTGGACACACCTGAGTCATCCACTCTGGAATCTCAGAGGCTGTCTGCTCCCTCCGAGACCCCTTTGCCTGTGATCCCCTCAACCTTGTCCTCTGTCACCGCAGAGGGAGCAGCTGGCCCACAGGAGGACAGCAAAAGCAAGCCGGGATCCTCAAGGCCTCGGCTCTCCAGAGGACTCACGCCGAAGTCATCAGAGGCAACAGGGCCAACCATTGCACAGGCTATCTCCTCCCCTCCTGTGATGTCAGGACAGTAACTAGAAGAAGTGATAGGCCTAGAAGTGGTTGCACGGGTGAACATATTTTGTCACTGTAATCTGAAAATATATTCACTTTCACTGAATAATTTTGTCTTTTAGCTTCATTGACAGCTTTGTGAGTCCTCTCACTGCATCCCCGCCGCCCCCCACCATTGCCCCCATCCTCCACCGACTAGCAGTTCAGCTACACGCAGCCGGCCCTTGAGTGATTCTGGAGGGAGAAGTGTGTGTGTGGCAGGGCCTTTCGGAGCCTTGTGCAAGCACTCTCCCACACATGCAGAGCCTTCATACATCACACTCATCTTACTGTCCCAAGCATTTTCAGTGCTGCCTGCTGGGGTTCTCTTTCAGTTGTCCATCTGAGCCGACCTGCATCTCCGCCCACCCACTGCTCACACTCCCATGCAGCACCTGTGCCTGTGCAACACGAGGCTCCTCTTACTTTCGATTTTGATAGCCATAGTCATCGTGAAGTTTTGGATCATCTCCCCCGTCCTTTCACCTCCCCCAGTCACCCATGTCCTTTCACCCATCACTGCTGACCCCCCTGGACACCATCACCTACCAACCCAAACCCTTGTCTTTCCAGGATGTCCAGGTGAATGTCCACGTTCCGTACTTCCCTGTGAATCTCACTCCCATTCACATTGACCACCCCCCCTCCCCCGACCCCCTCCTTCCAACCCCCAGGATTCATGTCTGCCTCTGAGTCCCCACCAACCACCCTCACCATCCCTTCTATCCCTACCAGCACACCCTCACCCTCTCACACTACTGGCTCCTTCTGCCCCCCTCACACTCATCATTCCCTCCTACCACACTTATCCTCAGTCCACTCCCCAGGAGGCAGTGATTGACTCCGCAGACCCCTCCCTTGCACATACACCTGGACATCTCACCTCCGCTTACCCCTTCCCCCCGGACACTTTCCCTCCTCAGAACTCTCTCCTCCTCCCGGGCACCATCCCCCCTCCGAACTACCTCCCTTACACCTACCTCCCCACTTGCTGCATTCTCCTCCATTACACCCTCCTCCCCCTGTACTCCCTCGTATCCCTCCCAACCTCAGCCCCTCAGCCCCCGACACCTTCACCTCCCTCCCAACCTCACCCACCCCAACATCTTTGTTGCCCCCTCTCCCAACCTCACCCCCCTAGTACACTTTCCTCTCCCAGTCAAACTTACACCTTCTCTCCCACCCACCCCAGTACACCTTCCTCGCCCACTCACAGCTGGACCTTTCTCTCACCCCTCCCTCGCTGATCATCCGTAGCAGCCCATGGCCAAGACTGTGATGTTCCGATGCAGACCCGAGACATCAACGGAGACCTCCCCCCTTCCGAGAGCTGCTTCGCGGTGGGGCCATGCCCATGAGAATCCATCCAGCATGCGATGCACATGTTCCTCCAGGATCTGGTAGCTGTAGGGCTCCAGCATCTTCTTCTCCTCAGATGTCCGTGATCTGAGCAAGGCCCTAAAGGTGAGTCCCAACTTTTGCACATCTCACTTGTCCAGATGTGTTTTGGGCCGGTGTGTGTTCCCGCTGGCATAATGGTAAATCGGGTTTGGGTGGACGATTTAGGTCAGGCCTTATTTTTCATCCCATTACCGGGATGCAAATCGGGTTCAGGCCAGCCTCCAGTGGAATTCGCGCTGGGTGGACACCATCGGATGATCCCGCTGTGCTTTCACGCTGGCATGAAACTGATTTCTGCCCCTCACACTGAATTGTTCCCCCCGCTGCCTGCCAGACACCCGCTGCCAACAGGGACTGGGTGATTCCGCCCATAGATTCTGGAATGGTCCCTGCAGATTGGAAGGTGGCAAATGTAACCCCATTATTTAAGAAAGGAAGGAGAGGGGGAATGGGGAACTACAGACTGAAAATAATGGTAGGGTTGGGCAGAGTCAATGTGAATTTATGAAAGGGAAATCATGTTTGACAAACCTGTTAGAGTTTTTAAGGATTGAACTAGCAGAATAGATAAGGGGGAAACAGTATTTGTGGTGTATTTGGATTTTCAGAAGTCTTTCGATAAGGCCCCACAAAATTAGAGCACATGGGATTGGGGGTAATACACTGGCGTGGATTGAGAATTAGTTAGCGGACAGACATCAGAAAGTAGTAATAAATGGGTCATTCTCAGGTTGGCAGGCTGCAGCTAGTGGGATACCGCAGGGATCAATTTTTGGGCCCCAGCTATACACAATCTATATCACTGATTTGGATGTGGGGACCAAATGCAATATTTCCAAGTTTGCTGATGACACAAAACTAGGTGGGAATGTGAGTTGTGAGGAAGATGCAAAGAGGTTTCAAGGGATTTAGAAAGGCTAAGTGATTGGCAAAAGCACAGCAGATGGAATATAATGTGGAAAAATGTGAAGTTACCAACTTTGGTAGGAAAAACAGAAATGGAGAGTATTTCTTCAATGGTGAGAAATTAGGAAGTGTTGATGTCCAAAGGTACCTGGGTGTCCTTGTTCATGAGTCATTGAAAGCTAACATGCAGGTGCAGCAAGCAATTAGGAAGGCAAATGGTATGTTGGCTTTTATTGCAAGAGGATTCCAGTACAGAAGTAAAGTCTTGCTGCAATTGTATAGAGCCTGTTCTAAATAACTAGTTCATGGTTCATAGCAATTGTTTAGAGGTAATTTTTAGTTCTGGGAATATTAAAGGTTAACTGTAGAAAATGGGATAAATGCAACTAAATCAGTTTGAAGACTACAACACTTAAAAGGTTGGGGCCACATTGATTTAAGGGATTAACAGCTAGAAAGGCAAGATCAGAAAACAGCAGGTGGGCTTACTTAGCTGGAGAATTGGAGATGAGGTGTCTACACTGCTTGCAAAGAAATGCAAGCCAGAAAGTTGTTTTGTTTAGGGAATTAAAGCGACAATTAATGTAAAAGTATTCAGTGAGCCCTGGCAGGCTACGCTGTCTTGGAGATGGGTGGAACTTAGGAAAATTCTGGGGATTCAATTTATCTGTGTGTTTGCTGGGGGAGTGAATGTTCTGCAGCATGGGAAAAGGCCACACTGAAAAGCTGCTGCAGTTAGCAGGCTCCAGGCAGCAAAAATGTTGCTGTTAGCCAGCTCTGCTTAAGTGGGGCTCAGGAGAAGTCCCAGGAGCCATTTGATAGTCCTGTGCAGTTAGGGCTCAGGAGACATCCTGGGGAGCTGAGAAGGTCACTGGCTCCATGCTAGAAAGGGTTAGGGCTCAGAAGAAGCCCTGGGGGTCATTTACAGCTTGGTGTAGTTGGGGAGATTGGACCTTGGTGAAATCCAGGGACAGTGCCAGCCCAGTGAAACTAGTTAGCTATTAAAGAGCTGAAACTGTGCCAGTAAGTAGAGGTAGAGGTAAATGCAGAACTTGGAAATCCAAGGAAATAGAGGCTCGGGAGATGAGATTAAAATTTTGGGAGGTGTGCAGTCATTGAGGCAGTCTAAGTTGGAGTAACCTTTGAGGGGATTCAGAGGCTTGATCTTCAAAAGTGAGAAGTTTGGAGTCACTTGTGAGAGAGGCAGACTTTCAATGAGATTGGTTGGCTCACAGTGTTTACGGATCTTTGGGTTGTGTGCTGAGAAATTTGTGGGATCTGTCTTGGTTGCACTTGCTATATATTGTGCAATGTGGTGTGTTTTACCACAGTTTGCCTGTTAATTCACATGTACCTCATATTAACCTTGACTGTTAGAGCATAAGATAGATATTGTAAATTGTTTTATCATTCTGACCTTGTATAGTAAAATTCATTTTTTATTTGTTTACTCTCTTAGCAAGTGTCGTGAATTTCAAACTTTGTCTACACAAATAATTATTAGTCCCTCACTGGGTAGTACCAAATAGTTGGGGGTCTGGTCAAGGATCATAACAAGCCTTGGTGAGACCGCATCTGGAGTATTCGGTGCAGTTTTGGTTTCCTTACCTTACTTGCCATAGAGGAAATAAATGAAGGTGCACCAGACTGATTCCTGGGATGGTAGGAATACCTTTCGGAGAGATTGAGGAGATTGGGTCCATATTTTCTAGAGAGGTGATCTCATTGAATCATACAAAATTCTTACAGGGCTCGAGAAGGTCAATGCAGGAAGGATGTTTTCCCTGGCTGGAGGGTCGAGAACCAGGGGGCACAGTTTCAGAATAATTGGTAGGCCATTTAAGACTGAGATGAGGAGGAGTTGTTTCTCTCAGGGGGTGGTGAATCTTTGGAATTCTCGACTCCAGAGGGCTGTGGCCTTGCCCCTCTCTATCTCTGTAATCACGCCCAACTTGAGCATGGGGGCATGTCATGTGATGAAACCTCCAGGAATACATTTAATCACAGTTGGCAACCCAGGTGCAGGGAGGTAATTCCAGAGTTTGCAGCTTAGGCAACTGCAGGCACAGCCACCGGTGGTGGAGCACTTATAATTGGGAATGCACAAAAGGCTAGAGTTAGATGACTGCAGATATCTTGGAGGGTTGTGGGGTTGGAGGTGATTACAGAGATAGAGAGGGGCAAGGCCATGGAGGGATTTGAAAACAAGGATGAGAATTTTAAAATGTCAATGTAGGTCAGCGAGCATAGGAGTCATAACCTGCTGCAAGTTAAGAGACAGGCAGCAGAGCCTTGGATGACCTCAAGTTTATGGGGGGTAGAATGTGGTAGATCAGCCAGGAGTGTGTTGGAATAGTCAAGTCTAGAGGTTAAAAAGGTATGAATAAGGGTTCTAGCAGCATATGAGCTGAGACAGGAGCGAAGCCCAGTGGTGTTATGGAGGTAGAAATAGGTGGTCTCAGTAATGGCACGCATGTGAGGTTGGAAGCTCTGCTCAGGACTAAATGTAACACCAAAGTTGTGAACTGACTGGCTTAATCCCAGGATTGTTGCCAGGGAGAGGGATGGTCAGTAGCTAGGTAATGATATTTGCAGCAGGAACTGAAAACAATGGCTTCAGTTTTCCATATATTTAATGGGAGAAAATTTTTGCTCAGCCAGCATTGACTGTCGGGATCATTTGGCAACAGTGGAGCAGTCAAGAGTGGTGGTGGTAAGGTAAAACTGGGTGTCATCAGCGTACATGTGAAAATTAACGCTGTGCCTTCAGATGATGTCGTCAAGGGACAGCATGTAGCTGAGGAAAAACCTCAACTCTCTTTGTATACTAGCTTCCAGCATTAACCTGGTCCCTTCTGGTTGAGGAATTAGAAACTCCTGGTCTGAGGAGTCTCTGTCTTTGGCTTTACCTTCTTGGTATCATTGAGAAATGGGTGGGTGTTGCATCTCTACAGGGTTGACCCTGAAATTTCAGAGTCAGTGAGGACCCAATATGTTTGGATTGGTCGACTAGGCTTCCATAAGAGTTGCAATGGGAGATAGCAGAACTCACAAAATTTCCGTGTTGATGAAAGAATTATGGAATCATAAAGCACAAATATAGGCCATCACACCTGTGAAAGAGTATCCCGATTAGTCCTACAACCCTGCAATTTTTTTCCCCTTTCGAGTACTTACCAATTCCCTTTTGAAAGTTACTATTGAATCTGCTTCTAGCAGCAAGTTCCAGACCACAGCAACTCATTGTATAAAACAAATTCTCCTCATCTGCCTCTGATTCTATTTCAGTTATATTAAATCCTTACTCTCTGATTACCAACCCTCCTGTCAGTCGAAACAGTTTCACCCTATTTAATCTATCAAAACCTCTCATAATTATGAACACCTCTATTAAATCACTGCTTCTCCTTCTTTGCTGTAAGGAGAACAATCCCAGCTTCTCCATAACTAAAGTCCCACATCTTAACCATCCCATCGCAAGATGGGCAAAAATATCTGGTGGAGACTGGAGAGAGGCGCACATATCATTCTATGTAGTTCTTGTGCGCCTCCTACTAGGTATTTACAGAATGACACTGTCAGTGACCTGGGAACCGGTCTCCTTCCTTCCTTCCTCTTGGCATGGGAATGGTGGGTGTCCCTGGAAGGATTCTAAATCAAACAAAGAAAAATGTGCTGCAGTGTTTTAATGGAAAGCTATTTTAGTGTTGTCCAGAATCATTTGTTACAGGGTTGTAGTTGATCTCTCTTTAATCATATCAGATCATATGATTAGGGAAACCATTTTGAACATACGAAAGCGGCAGTATACTTCTGGCAGTGATTCCAGATCATTGCAACTTGCTATATCAAACAAATTCAAGCTGAGCAAAAAGTCAAGAGTTTGAAAGAGTAGGGTAGGTTTTCTGAATTATTCTGCAGTCTTTCTATTTGCATAAACACTTGGGCGATTCAAGATACCAGCCGATCAAATGGCTAAATATTTCCTCAACAGCAATTAATATAGCTGTTTCTTTGTACTTTCCGCAACATTCAGTGCTATCAGTTGTTTGATTAAGATGCAGACTGAGTAAGCTGACATAATGAAAGACTGTTGCTTTATCAATAATTGATTGCTGCTCGTTGAGACAGGAAAATTGTAATCTCACAGATGGGCTCAGCCTGATACTTGAAGGAATTTGAAAAACCAGGAGTCTGTTCAGATGAATGTAGTTCATAAAAATAAAAAAAAAAGCACCCTCAAAAAATGATAAATCAACATGTAAAATAATAGGGGACCAAATTAGGTGAAACTCTCAGTCTGTCCCATTATGTTCGCTCAAACAGATGAGCCTCTTATGGAAATATGGAAACAATTAGCTTGAGGGCTGTCCCTTCAGTATTCCCAGAGAAACGAGCAGGCTTTATATTTATGAAGCCTGTTGCAATGCTCCTAATGATGCAATTAAACTAGGAGGCAGGAGACTTTGATCTAAATGTGGTAATTTTTACAAAAATATTTCCAAGTGATAGATACTCATAATTCAGAGGATTTAATTGTACTTAATTTGTTTGGACTTTGAATGTGCTTTTAATTAGAGGAGAGATTTGCCTTTATGTTTAAGGCAGGCTGTCAGGGAAAATTAAGAACCAGTTTGCTTTAGCGTTGCTGGTTTTCATCACAGCAGGGACCACAGAACAGAAGGTAGCAGATAATTAGAGTCAGTTTAGGAACTAAAGTACAGGCTTGAGTCATATTTCAGTGCAAATCTTAAAGACACAGAGTCTCTTTATTGACCGATGGAGCCTGGGTTTCACAATACAAAGATTTTCACCCACAATTCTACCTACAATGGGACTGAGAATAAATGATAAACCACATGTACAAGACCCAATTTTATCGACATGAGATCAGGAGATTACAAGCACACTTGTGACTAATTTTTTCAAAGTGTGCTCTTGGAAGACAAGGTTCCTCGCTGGCAACATAGGGTAAAGATAACCCTATAAAGTGTGTATGCGGAATAATCCAATTGCTCTCTCAATTGCCTATTTATGTTAAACTTAGGGTGCTTTCATTGGTTAAAAATAACTTGCATTTATATAGTGCTATTATTGTAGTAAAATAACAAAAAACCTACATGTATATAGCACCTTTAACATAATGAAACATCCTAAGGCGTTTCACAGGAGCATTATAAAAACAAAGTATGACACCGATCCAAAGAAGGAGAAAGAAGGTCAGATGACCAAAAGCTTGGTCAACGGGTAGGTTTTAAGGAGGATCTTAAAGGAGGATAGACAGAGAGGTGGAGAATTGTAGGGAGGGTATTTCAGAGCTTGGGGCCCAGATAACTAAAGGCATAGCCACCAATGGTGGAGCAATTAAAATTGGGGGTGCACAAAAGGCTAGAATTAGAGGAGTGCAGATATCTCAGTGGGTTGTGGGGCTGGAGGAGATTACAGAGATAAGGAGGGGTGAGGCCATGGAGGGATTTAAAAACAAGAATGAGAATTTTAAGGTCAAGAGTTACGTGGCCAGGAGCCAAAGTACATCAATGAGCAGGGGGGTGATAGAGGAATGGAGGAACTGCAAGTTAAGACACAAACAGCAGAGAATTGGATGACCTCAAGTTTACAGTGTGTGGAATGTGGGAGACTAGCCAGCAGAATGCTGGAATAGTCTAGAGGTAATAAAGGTATGAATGAGGGATTTCAGCAGTAGATGAGCTGAGACAGGGGTGAAGCGAAGCGATGTTACGGAGGTGGAGATAGATGGTTTTAGTGATGGCATTATAATGAGTTCAGAAGCTCAACTCAGGATCAAACCTGACACCAAGGTTATGAACTGACTGGCTTAATGCAGACTGCTGCCAGGGAGAGGGATGGAGTCAGTAGTTGGGGAATGGAGTTTGGAGTGGGGACTGAAAACAATGGCTTTATTCTTTCCAATATTTAATTAGAGGAAATTCTATTAATCCAATACTCCACGTCGGATAAGATATTATAGCAACAGTAAAGGAGTCAAGAGAGATGGTGGTGAAATAGAGCTTTGATGTTCATCAGTGTACATGTGAAAACAAATGCTGTGCCTTCAGATGATGTTGCCGAAGGGTAGCTTTTAGATGAAAAGGAGGAGGGGACCAAGGATAGATCCTTTGGGACATCAGAGGTATCGGCGAGGGAACAGGAAGAGAAGCCATTGCAAGTGATTCTCTGGCTATGGTTAGAAAATTAAGAACAGGATCAGGCAAAAGCATTCCCATTCAGCTGGACAATAATGGAGAGGCATTGGAGGAGGATGGTGTGGCTAACCATGTCAAAGGTTGCCGAAAGGTCAAGAAGGGCGAGAAGGGAAAGGTTACCTTTGTCACAGTCACATAGGATGTCATTTGCGACTTTGATAAAAGCTCTTTCGGAACTGTGGAAGGGCAGAAACCTGATTGGAGGGATCCAAACATGCAATCCTGGGAAAGATGGGAATGGTTTTGGGAGGTGACAACAAGTTCAAAAACTTTTGAAAGGAAAGGGATGTTGGAGATGGAATGGAAGTTTACAAGGACAGTGGAGTTAAGATTTTTTTTTGAGGAGAGGGGTGATGACAGTAGATTTAAAGGAGAGAGAGACAACACCTGAAGAAAGAGAACCATTTACAATATCAGCTAACATGGGGACCAGGAAGGGACATTGGGTGATCAGCAGTTTAGTGGGAATAGGATCGAGGGAACAGGAAGTGGGTCTCATGGACAGATAAGCTCAGAGAAGGCATGAGGGGAGACAGAGAGAAACTAGAGAAAGATGCAAGTTCAGGGCTAAGGCAGGAAGAAGCATTAAAGGAAGTTTGGACAGGTGGGCTAGTGGAAAGAAGGGACATGGCAGAGGCAGCTGATCGGATTGCCTCTCTCTTAAGTGACCAAGAAGTCCAGGAGCTTTTCAGATTTTTTGTAAGAGGGGACAGAGAGAGGTGGTTAAGTAGGTGGTTTGCAGTGAAGAAAAGTAGCCTGGAGTTAACTTTGCATTCCAGGATGGTCCTGGAATAGTGAACCATTTTAGCAGATAAGAGCAGGTCTTGATGGTGGTTTAAGCAGTTTGGCCAGATCTGGTGATGGATGGCTAAACAATATGCCTTCAAGTTTGTATCCCTTGGACTTAAGTGTGTAAGGATAGGCACTTTTAAGATCTAACAAGTGTGAAAAGCCTTCAGCATCTATGCCTCAAACTGCTATTTACAATGAACTGAAGTTAAGAAAACTCACTTTGAATTAGATTGTTTGGGGTATTATGTTTCTTTGCCTAGGTCTTTTAAAATCTATGTGTTTTACTGTTGCCTTAGCAGAGGTGTAACTGGGAGTCAGATTAATTAGGGGATTTAGAAGTTATCATAGTAGTAATTTGTAGATCTATGTATGTGTTTAAAATCATTTCTCTTATTAATAAATATTTAATCTAGTTTTGTAAAAACCTGTAAGACTTGGTGGTCTTATTACTATTGAACTCAAGGCCCACATCTCGAAATTTATACAAATTGAAAAACAAGTTGTGGCAGCTGTTTCAAGTTTCCCTTTGGGATTTGAACAGCTCAACATTTACCATTGGCTGTGCCATAACATGGTGGACAGTTTTTTTACAGGGATGGATACAGAAGAAGGTAAGATTGGGGTGTGGAAGGGGGACGTGGGTGGCAAGTGATATGAGGAAGTGATCAGAGATGGTCTCATCTGTAATTGATATGATGGGACTAGCAAGACCACAAGAGGTGGCAAGGTCAAGGGGCGACCATGAATATGAGTCGGGAATTTTACATGGAGGGAGAGATTTAGATAGGATAAGAAGGCTGTGAACTCAGAGGAGAGAGAACATGATGAATTGAGATAGAGGTTGAAGTCACTGAGAATGTGAAGTCGATCAGTGCAGAGGCTGACGGGGGGAAGCAGTGAAGATATCTCAGTGAAAACATTTTTATTATACTTGGGAGTGTGATACGGAACAATAATTTTGAAAGGTAACAGGGGTGGAACAAGGCAAGTTTCTCAAAGGAGAAAAATGTGCCAGGAGAGTAGAGGGGCAGGCCAAGGTGGAATCTGGTGATAAGTGCCATACCATCACTGCAAAGGTCTTGACAGGGCAAGTGATTGATGATGTATCCAGGCAGGAAGGCTTCATTAAAGAGAAGATGCCATCACCTCACAGCCAGGTTTCCATTAAGGTCATGATATTGATGCAATCATCTACAATATGTTCATGGATAGTGAAGTGAATGGTCATTCTGGAAAAAGATGTGTAATGGGGTGATGAGAGCTGATCCACTGACAAAGTCCATAGGCTCAGCTGTGGGAGGGGTGACTTGGGCAGAACAAAGATTGGCAAGATAAGACCCCAGCGTGCACACTGGGTGGGAAGGTCGACGAAAGAGTGGGATAGGGCAATTGGCATTGCAACTCATAATGAGTCAGTGCCGAGTGCCTTGACAAGGATGTCAGTAAAGGCACAGAGGGAAGCTATAGGCTTATCTAACAGGGCATCAAACCTAGGATGGTGTCAAGAGAGCAAGAAGGTAGAGGAACACTGAAGGGTTGAGTAGAGAATTGGGAAGGCACAGTACCTGAGAGAAGTGAAAGGAGGCATGACAATAAAAGAGTGTCTAGAAGTGTTAAAGGGAAAAGTAAAAAAAAGGTTAAAAGTGGAAATAGATTGATAGGCCTGGGTCTAGAGCAGCAACCAAAATGAACATATGAATGGACACATGGAAAGTTCAAATTACATAGGTCATTACATAAAAATTAAGGTGCATAAAAACATGATAGTAAATAGAAAATAGGAAATAGGTGATGATAAAAGGGCAGAGTTCAGAGTTAAAGTTGGAGGTTCTGTGGTGGAATAATGATGACTTAGGTAGTGTGGTGTCAGCATGAAGCATCAATAAGCTGTTGTCCGAGTTTGGATACAGGTAAAGTGAGTGAAGCCCAGATGCCGTTTGTGGGTAGAGTATCGGAGGATGCACTGATGGAGGAATTTTTGTAGGACTGAAAATCCTGGAGGTGTACAGAGTCAGTTAAAAGATGATGGTGAAGTTGACGGACACCATAAAATCCAAAAGTAACAGTGGTGATATTCTGGCCAGGAACAGAACCAGTGGGCAGTCACAGGTTCAAGCAGAAGACTCTAAATTGTGGCAATGATGGGGGTAAATGTCTCAAGGTGTTTCACAGGAACATTATCAGACAAAATTGAACACTGTGCCATATAAGGAGATATTAGGACCAGAAGTTTGGTCAAAGATGTAGGCTTTAAGGAGTGCCTTAAAAGAAGAGAGTTAGGTAGAGAGATGGAAAGGATGAGGGAGGGATTTCTGGAGCTTAGGCCCAGATGGCTGAAGCCACAGCAGCCCATATTGGGGGCACAGAAATTGGGGAGGCCAAAATTGGAGGAATGCAAAGTTTTTGAAAGGTTGAGGGACTGGAAGAGATTACAGAGATGTGGAGGGATGAGGCCATGGAGGAATTTGAAGGATCAGTGGATAGATGTATCATATAATGATGGAATGAATCATAAGGACCAGTAAGTTCTAGGTTTATGCCCTATTCTGTGATGAGCTGACTGATACCAGCTAAGTCAATGGTAGGGGTACTACAAATTTTTTCAAAAATGTATTTGTTTTCAGGACATGGACTAAGTTGACAAAACCCATATTTATCAGCCACATCTAGCTAACAACAAAGAGCTTCTAATGAGAAGATAGTGGGCTATCTGCTCCACAGTGATTTGTGGCTTGCTAGGTTACTTCAGAGGACATTAGAGTCAACTGCATGAGAGTAAAATTGGAGTCATGTGTAGGCCAGTCTAAACTGGGGTGGCAGGACCCCTCCCCTGAAGGACATTAGTCAACCAGTAAGGATTTTATGATAATTTAGCAGTAATTATGTTCATTTTCCTCTTGTTATTCCACAAATTACCAGAATTGTTGAATTCACAATTTGTCATACTGGGATTTGAACTCACAATCTGCTGTTTTCTAATCCACTACCAAAATAACAACAATTAACCTCATTGACCCTGTGCTAAGACAGGGGAAATACATCAGCTCCAGTAGTCTCACTCCGATCGCTATGCAATGGCTCATGCATGTGTGGACACTGCATGAGGACAGGAGCAAACTGAACTGTGATGCATTTTCCTTAGTCAAATAGACAACTAACACTAGTGGTCTGAACTTACAATTCAAGAAAAGAAGAAGGGACTGGATGGATTGAATCCCAGCAAGACTGAGTCCCTCAGGTAAAAGGGAAGAAAATTGGAAGAGAGTCAGCTGAAATACTAAACACTCCCTTGTGGGGTCTCAGGTGCATTGCCATATGTAGCTGTGGTACTGAGAATAATATAGTTAGCCCATTTTGCTAGGTTCCTTTAAGTTTAGAAGCACATGTGCAAACTACAACTAAGGGTGCATTTACACTGAAAGTTTAAGCTGACATATTTCAAATACATGCCCAGTGCCAGCATTAATAAGGAAGTTTTGGGAAGAGGACCTGGCAATTTCTTTGAGCATTAATAGCAGGTGAAGTTGCCTGCTGCTAATGAGTACTTGAAAATTATTCCCTTATTCTTGGGCAAAACGATTTCCTCTCAGCACCAATGTTGTACTTGCACTGTAAATTCAGAGTACTGGTCTGATCTAACTCTAGAGCAATGCAAAGTGGGCACTGCTAAACTGGTTTGCATTGTGCCTATTTTACTCCTGAAACACAGGAACGATGCACATCAATTTCTGCCCCCGGGTGCCTGAAATGGAAAGTGTTCTATTCTCCAGCGCCAACATCCTGCACCTTAATGAGCACCACACAACAAAATAAAACTAGCGTTGAAGTTCACACTACTTAATTCCATCAGCAAAGCAGAGATCAGGCAAGCAAGTTCAATCTTCCACGCATGGTTAGGTGCAATCGCAGTCAGAGTA
Source organism: Cetorhinus maximus (assembly GCF_964194155.1). NCBI lineage: Eukaryota > Metazoa > Chordata > Chondrichthyes > Lamniformes > Cetorhinidae > Cetorhinus > Cetorhinus maximus. Next base: position 12,347,515 of record NC_135893.1, read on the forward strand.
CATTACACGATTGTTTCCTATTAAGTCTATTAAGATCCTGGAAATAAGCCAAACTCCCCCTCCCCTTCCCCTCATGCCTTATTGTGGTGATTGAACTTTAATTTAATTTAGCAACTGTTCAATACTTTGAAGAAACAGCAGTCGAATCGATCTCTTTAAAAATGCAGGATTTATTTCCCAATGAATTTAAAGAGCCCTAAAAACTATAAAGCCATGAAATATCAGAACTAATGAACATCTGCTATTGTGATCAGTACATTGTTTTTGAAAGTGCCATTTTAAAGAAGCAAAGTATATTTTAGAAGTCATTGAAGTTTCTGCTGCAAAGATCGAATGGCGAGAATCTGACTTTGAAACAAACCTTGATACGTGGGGTTTGATTTTGTGCAATTGATATTTTCGAAGACAGATTTATATTTTAATAAATTTCTCCTATAGTTGAATTTATTTCATCATGCAACTTCCGAAGCGGAGAGAAAAGTTGGATACAATTATTTCAGACACTGAGAAATTATTGACATAGAAACTAGAGTCAATTGTCTTCTGCGGGACACGACTGCCTTATATATAGATTGGAATTGTCCCAGATTTCCACTAAGTGCAGTTGCAGGTATGAAAAAAGACATTTTACCCGCTCACCGCAATGGCGGGTTTTCGTGCCGTATCGTCCTATTCTTGTGGCGTCCCACGTCATTAATAATGCATTCATGGGAAACACACTGGATCACTGGTCTGCCTGCCCTGCTGTCACCTCAGGCCTTCTGTAATCCTGGCACCCTTGCACAGAGCTAGCACTCTCCAAGGGATCGAAAGCTGCTGTAAAGTAATGGCTGCCAAAAGGAGGAAACATGCTGCCCCCAAATTTAGTGATGCCTCCCTTGGGACCTACTGGATGCAGTGGAGGCCCACCATGAAATTCTCTATGCCTGTTCTGGGCAAAGACTAGCAAGCAAGGTGACAAAACCAGCATGGGAGGCAGTGGCAGCGGTGGTCAGCGCTAATGCCTGCGAAAGAGGACAGTCACCCAGTACCAAAAGAGGATGAATGACCTCCTCTGTTCTGCCAGGGTAAATCGGTCTTCTCAGCACTCTCAACTCACACACTCACAAACCCATCACACATCCACAGGGACCTCACTCACTGTCAATTCAAGGGACATCCCCATTCACTCTCTCACACACACACCATCTGTCCTGTGGATTGTGTCTTCATCCCGTTCATGGCACCACTTACCACCTACACAGGCCAGGTATCATTCTCATCTGACCTGGCAGGCGTCCTGCTTACACTCTCTCCATCTGTATTCATGCAGGACGAGTCAGCACACAACAAAAGGGAGAGATTGCAGACTGGGAGAGGAATGCCCGACATCAAGGTCCTCACAGACTTTGAAAATAGAGTCATCCAGCTGGCCTGAGACAATCTGGACCGTTCCTTTGCTGACGGTGAGGTCGGTGGAGCTCAATCAAGTGAGGATTCAGCAGTACAACATTCATTAGACAATCATGCTGTGAGTCAGTTCCCCTGTTCTGCAGTCCGCTGCCATGTACTAATTATCTCTCCTTGCTTTTGCAGGCACATCTGGGAAGCAGCCGTGGGGGTCCACGAGTCAGGTCCTCGACTTTAGCTCCGAAGACACCTCATAAGAAGAATCTGATGACATCCTAATTGAAGGACCCATCGCAGCGCTCACCCACACCCTCCATCAGTGCAGAGACACACATCTCAGCGAGACTTAGTTTTATAGTAGTATCAGGATCACAATCTGGTAAGCACATCACATTTTATGATCATTATTGTAAATAAACTCCCAAGAATGTCTCCTTGCCTATGGCTCCTTGTTATGATGGGCAGTGTTCGTGTCACTCATGTGAAACCTTGGTCCCTGTACAAGACAAAGGCAAGTGTCTCAGTCCAAGGTCTTTTCCCTGTGCAGTGTGTAACCTTCAGACCAAAGTGATGGTCTGGCTTCACACTCACTGGACACATCAGTGATGCCTGCACCTTGATGGTGCTTGTCATTGCTGCCAGAATGTCGTGAGCAGGCATGACATAGTTCCATTATTCTCCTTGTGTGCTCTCAGCACCTTTGAGTTGGGGCTGGCCCCAAATCTCTTCAGCATCTGTGACCAGTGACAGTGTACTACTGAAGGGGTCAGGTGCTGAAGACTGACAAAGGATCAGATGCATTTAAAGCTTCACGGCTGCATCTCCATGATATGACCCTGATCACAGAGTGCAAATGAGCTGCCCTCAGCCAGCAGAAGTCAGACATTCACAGAGGCTATGTGAAGATCTATCACTGCATATCGTCATCATCCTCCTGAAATCTATCAACTATTAGGACCTCTTTTGTGTCTCCATGACATGAGTCTGAATACTGAGGGTATGTGTGCTGCCATCAGCCACACAGGAATCAAATGTTCACAGGTGCAAGTGAGTATGTCAGGACTGTCCTTACTGCATCTTGTCATCATCCTCCTCGAATCTTGCAGCTACAAGGGCCTCCCGAGCATGCCTGCCTCATCTGGCCAGTGCGATGCCTCATTGTCCGCATTCTTGCCTTCAAGAACATCATCAACCTTTTAATGTCTTCCTCATCGGAGGAGACATGCAGCTCTTCCATCTCCTCCTCAGCTTGGTCCTCTCCCCGTTACAGCGCCAGATTGTGTAACACGCAGCAAGTGATGATGATGCGCAACACTTTCAGTGGACTGTATTGCAGTGCTCCACTGGTTCTGTCGAGGCATTGGAACCCCATTTTCAATATGCCTATCATTTGCTCCACCAAAGTCTGGGTTGTGGCATGAGGCTAATTATAATGTCGCTCTGCTGCAGTCTGAGGCCGCTGCACGGGCATCATTAGCCAAGTCCTTTGTGGGTAGCCCTTGTTTCCGAGGAGCCAACCCTGCCGCCTCTCTGGACCCTGGAAGATGTCAGGGATCTGAGACCTGCTAAAGATGTAGGAGTCATGGACGGTCCCTTGGAAATGTGTGCAGACCAGGAGGATCCATTTGTGGTAGTCACACACCAGTTGAACATTCAGCGAGTGGAAGCCCTTGCGGTTGATGTAGTTGACTGCTTGTTGCCACGGAGACCTAAACACTATGTGAGTGCAGTCAATGGCACCCTGCACCTGTGGAAAACCAGAGATCTGCACAAATCCAAGCACTCTTGCTTCCTGGCTTTCCCGATCCTGGGTGAAATGCACAAAGTTCTGTGCCTTCGCGAAGATAGCGTTTGTGACCTCCTGGATACACTTGTGCGTGGAGGCTTGCGATGTCCCACACAGGTCACCTGTGGAGCCCTGGAAGGAGCCACTTGTAAATATTGAGCGCCACAGTCACTTTCACGGCCACTGGCAGTGGATCACCTCCATGTCCCCATGGCCCCAAATCCTGCAGCAGGTGGCATATGTGATCGACCTGTTCCTTAGACATGCGCAGTCTTCGACATCACTGATTCTCAGTCATCTGCATGAATGACAAGTGCCGTCTATAGACCCTGCGTCTAGCAAGGCATCTACGAGTGATGGCTCTCTGCGGATCTTCAGTTGCGTGCGCAATAGGCCCTGCCGCCCCTTCATCTTGAGGGTGGTGCTCCTCCCTTTGATGAGGTGCCTCCACTGCTCTCTTTTTCTTCTCTGCTCCCTGTAAGCCATGAGGCATACTGCTAAATCACCAGGTTCCATGATCCTAATGTTCCCCTTCAGCAGGATCAAAGAGAGACACACGTGGGTTAGCATAGGTGCACTAAGAATAAATCTGAAGTCCTCTTCATGCATGCAGGAGAGTGCAGGCCATTACTTGGATGGCCAGTGTGTAGTGCACTCATTGGCTGCCCGAAACCCCACCCACCTCCTCCCCACTCCACTTGATCGATTGGTGACAGCTTTGGCCACTGACTGCATGCAGTGCCCTCAGCTCAGGTGCAGGCATTCTCTTAACCCGCACTGCAAGGCTGTGCTGTTAGCTTGAGCCATGATATGGATACTAGTCCAAACCTTAATAAATGCATCGCAAGGGGCTGTGAGCACCTTCACCAGTGACTGCGCCATGGCCACATTTCGCAAGAGCATTGTACAACTTGCTCCATCAGCCAATAGCTCTGCTGCCCCCTAAAACGCACATTAATTTGCAGTCTGCGCCTGAGGGTTGAAAAGTTCTGGGACATTTGGCGGCACTTCCAAGCTTTTGCATTGCTTCAGTGGGCAGAAAAGCTTCAGAGGCCCAACTCCAAGCATGTCAATGGAACTCCTGCTGAACAGCCTGAGCTGCAGAAGAATGCTCACTTTTGACAAGCTTTCCCATGTGCGTGGCCGCTTCCCTCACCCCCTACCCTCACCCTAACCCCCCAGCATTTGCTTGTGTACTTCCTTCAGTCTGCGCTGCCTTGCCCCCAAAACCTCCTCCCACCTGGCCTGAACCACACTGGAGCCCTTGCCCCGGCACCGCACTGAAAGCCAGCCTGGGTAAAGCGACTTGCCTGTGCCCCCCGCAAATGTGCAGTCCCTTGTCCTTGATATCCTACGGGCAATGCTTGCGAGTGCTGCGCAAGTTTGTGGGCACTCACCTCCGAGTTCCCCTCAAAGTTCAGGTTGCCAGTTGCATGCCTTCTAAAGGTAGTCATGAAGTTATGAAGTCAAGCCAATGTGGGTAGTTAATTTGATGTGAGGGGATGATTTGGGTGAGCAGGGCTTATAATGAGATGCTAAAGTATTGAAATTAGGTTCCTGATGTGTGGCAGTGGCAGAAACATGGCTTGCCATTGATGGGTGGAGTGGACGGATTGCAAACTGGTTTTACGAAGGCATGAAACCGATTTTTGGCCTTCTCACCATTTTGTCCCCCACCCCCCCACCCGCCATGACGCCCGATGCCAATGGGACCGGAAAATTCCGACCATTGTGTGGGTAACTTGTGCAAGACATAATTGGCCAAGGCACTAGGTACAGATACCCACTGTGAGATGTGACTGCTAAATGTACCGGGTGAAGTTACCATGTGTAAGATGTCACTGAGCAATACGCCAGGTGTGAATACTCTGTGTAAAATGTGACTGGCATGTACACATATCTTCTCTGTGGAAGATGTGACTGATATAGGTACCAGGTTCAGGTAACCTGTGTGTGATGTGACTGGTATATGCACCATGTATGTGTGCTGTTGGGTGTGAGGGTCTTATGTGAGATGCGAGTCTAAGATAGTTAGACTCAGTCAAGGTGCCAGTAAGGAGAGGTGGAAAATAAACCAGGGTTTCTATTCCTGATTGTTACCTATGACTTCTGCTACTCTGCATCTGTGTTGAGGGGTGAGGGTTGCATAAACAGTGCATAGTGATACCCTAAATAAACTGCCAAACTTTGTCTCAGTTCAAAGATGAAAAATTACAGCTTAGTTGAGGAATGGTGCAGCTGGCAAGAGTGTGTGTCTTTTGGAAAGGAGGGGAGAAAAAAGGCATGAACAGTTTCATTGCGAACAAGTTGATATGAACTTGGTATTTGGCATATTGCTGACTTTTTCTTGGATTCTGTGACAGTCAATTATATTTTCATCGTCTATCGGAGTGACAGCTCAAGCAGACATGACATTGCACAGTGTGAAGAGTCACTTAGTGGCAGATAAATCACAAGCAGCAAGATTCAAATCCATTGGCCCTTTCAGAAAGACAACAAATCATTTCCAGCTTTCAATTTATGTACCTTTCATACAGACATTTTGTTTATTAAAGATTATTTTCTGATATATTTCCAGCACTGTAGAATTTGAAAAGAAAAAGCTGAGATGTATGTAAAGATTCAGTAATTACATTATACCATTTCAGATTAGAGACCTCTTGCAAGTGATATTCTTTTACATTTTTTTCTTTTTCTTTTCTTCCCTGCTCCCCAAAAGCATGGAATCATTTTGAAAGATAATTTTGTCCAGATATTTGACCCTTTGGCCCTGTCCAACCACTGCCCTTACCCAATGTAGATTACTGGGTGGTAATTAGGGAGCTTACAACCATTTCCGCACCCTTACCACTTCTGCTCCTGAGTTCTGCACACACAGACTAGCCATTTTTATACTGCATTTTGTGCCATATAGGTTTGCCTTCATCTGATGCCTGACTCTTATGAGCAACAAATAAATCAAGCTCACTAGTTTCACTCAGTCTGGTCACATGCTTAATTTTCTTTCATAATGACAGTATCTATGTACATCATGTACGTCACACAGAGAAATAATGATTTCCATTCCTGTAGCATTTCTTAAGTACGAAAGGACATTTCTCAGCATGTTCCAGTTTGTGTGGGGACACCAAGTGGTGGGGTGCAGGGGGCAAAAGCATGTTGGAGAGGAGAGTCTTATGGACAGGAAAAAGGTGGTGATACTGATGGAAAGAATTCCAGAGGAAGGAGGAAGGAGTTTCTGAAGGAGTGTCTGTATGTAGAATTATATAAAAATGTACATCACATAAACAAACCATTTGGCCCAATGTGAAGTTTTTAGTTCATATAAATCTCTTCCCATTCCCTTATCAGTTGTAATTCAATAGTACTTTACTTATTTAAATAAAATTAAGAATCATTCCTGAATTTTTTAGTAACCAGCAGTAACATTTTATCTCACTTGAAACAGACTAAACCTCAACAGGTTGTGAAGAGTGACTTCCTAACATCTGGTGACAGATCAGACAATTTCCTGTGATATTAGCCATGCAGGTATAACTATTGCCACTGGGAAACACTCAGTGTGTCTCTTCCAGATAGTACTGTGCACTTTACAGACCATTAGTGCCGACAGGTCCCATCAGGCATCTGTCTGTCATTGGGGCCTCTTGGGGAGTCTTCTGCTCTTTAAAGATGCAGGTCCTGGAGTCTGCCTGATCTCTATCTTAAGTGGTAAGAAGTCAGTTCTTAAAATCCTTCTATCTGTTCCAACTGGCAAGGTGAAATCTTAGCAAGAAAAATAAGCTTGTGCACCCGATTAACTTGTGGTGCAGATTTGCGAAGTCACAGATTGATTGTGGCCCTCTCAAACACATCACCTAAAAGAATTGGCAGGTGTTTTTTTTTTGCCTAATGTCATGCCTTATTTTCTTGAAGGAAATGGCCAACGCTAACCACTAAGCAACTCTGTTTGGAGTGCAGATGGTGAGTATTGATAGGCTATTCAACATTGACAGCATCACAGTCAAGCCTTCATCTGTGTTTTCCACCAGATGTAACAGGAAAATAATGAAGTGCAGAAACTGTGGCTGATTTCTTTCTCTCCCCTCATCTCAGGGGCACTGAAATCAAGCTTGACTGCCTTACCATTGCCTTAACTGAGATCAGCTCACTCAGAGATTAAATCTGAGCTCTTCCTTGCTTATATGTCTGTATATTAATCCATGGTAACACTGGGAGAGCTAGCCATAAGATATTCATCTCGATTTCACACGTCACTACTCAATGTTTGGCTCTTCCATCACTTCAACTTGTTTGATGGTAAGCAGCTAACAACTGTCAATGTACTTATGTCTAGTACTGTATATCTAGTGTATGTATTGTTGTCAACTCCTCCATATTTGCCACGTACACCAGAGCAATGCAAAAAATTCTCTTATGCCTGGAACTGGAACCGGTGGAGTGCATTTCAGTCTTAACTTCTCGATGTTTATGCAGTAAATTGAGTAAGTTATACACTCATAGATAGGGTGACATAGAAGACTTGAACAAGCTTCACTAGGGATGAAGAAACAATTCATTTGTTTAAGATGTTAAATATAAACAGTAGCTCTATTTTTCCATCTCAAGTGGTCCGTCCTACTAGTGTGTAGATGCCATTTGGGACAGCAGGGGAGTCATCTGGGCATTGGGTCAGTAATAGAGATAACGGGAGATTGGGACAATAGGGACATAGGAAAAGGAGTAGGCTCTTTAACCCCTCCAGACTGGTGTGCCATTCAATGCGATCATGGCTGATCTATGACCTCATTTCATTTACCTGCCTTTGCTCCATTTTCTATACCTTACGTTGACAAAAATCTATCAAACTCAAATTTAAGATTAACAATTGATCTTGCTTAAATTTCTGTCGTGGAAGGAGCATTCCAAACTTCTAACACCCTTTGTGTGTAGAAGTGTTTTCTACTTTCACACCTGAAAGTATGACTTTAAGTATTGATTTAGATTATGCCCCCGAGTCCTAAGTACCTCAGCCAGCAGAAATCGTTTCTCACTATCTACTCTGCCTGCTCCCCTTAATATCATCAAAACTTTGAAATAATCATCCATCAGCTTTCTCAATTACAGGGAATACAATATTAGTTTGTATAATCTCTCCCCATAATTCAATCCTTGGAGTCCAGGTATCATTCTGGTAAATCTACACCACATTCCCCCCAAGGCCAACATACCCTTCCAAAAGTGTGGTGCCCAGAACTGCTCACAGTGTTCCAGTAGAAGAGTTAACTTGAGTTTGGGACATTAGGAGTGTTAACTAGAGTTTGGAACAGGAAAGTGACCTAGAACTTGGGATAGTCACACAGTTACTTGGAGTTTGGGGCAGTAGGAGAGTTAACTAGAGATTGGGATAGTTGGAGATATTCCTAACTTTTGAGAGGGAAGGGGAGTTACCTAGAGATTGAGACAGGAGGAGAGTTACCTGTAGTTTGGGACAGAGGTTTATCTGATGTTTGGGACAGTAGGACAGCTACCTGGGCTTTGAGACAGAAGAAGAGTTACCTGGAGATTGAGACAGCAGTAGAGTTACCTGTAATTTGGGACAGAAGTAAAGTTATCTTCTTTTTCAGATAGCAGGCAAGTTACCTGGAGATTGGGTCAGTAGGAGTGTCACCTGCAAATTTGGACTGTAGGAAAGTTACCTACAGTTTGGGATTGAAGGGAAGATACATATTTCTGATAGCCATACTACTGTTCCTGCCACAGAGAACAAACTCACTGTAATACTTCGTGCCATTCAAACTTATTGCATTGGAATGATTGCTATAAGAAGCTTAAAGAAATAGATTAATATTTGAAAATTGTAGAAAAGAAACCAACAATTAAAATGAAAAGTTAGCTACCTCAATATCCTGTTCATTTGGTGCCATGTTTCTTGTGGAATCATATAGAACACTGTTTAAAAAATAGGCCTAGCACCTCTGATTGATTGCCACTCTGTGCTGAAGGGAAAAGCTACATTAGACATTCCCTACAATATATGGTATCTGACATCTCTTATAGGTGAAATCCAGCTTAGTCATTTTTAATGGTTGAGCATAAATCTTTTAAATAATAAATCAATAAATAGTTAATAGAATAATAGAAACTTTATAAATATTTAAATATAAATATGCATGGGAACTATAAAGTACCAGTAAACTGAAATATAACTAAATGTTAGATGGTTCCTGTCCCATCAGCATCTTTAAATGTAAAATATTTCACTATGCTGCCTGTTTTAAAGTTATCCCAATCAATTTTCAATACATTTATTTGTGGGTTTTTTTAATGGATGGAACATTAAACTTGTGACCTTTCATCTCTTGGATTTGTGTTCAAATCCAGCCCAAGCTGATGGTACAGAAGTCTCTCGCGTCTCTGACTATAAGGCTGCTATATGAGATGGGTATTGGACAGTTCTTTCAAAAATAGTTTCCAGAGTACAGGCGTTATTGGAAAGACTAGCATTTATTGTCCATCCCTAGTTGTCCTTTGGAAGCTGGTGGTGAGCTTCCTTCTTGTACCGTTGCATTCCGTGTGGTGAAGGTGCTTCCACAATGTTGTTATATAAGGGGTTCCAGGATTTTGACCCAAATACAATGAATGAACAGCAATTTGTGCCCAAGTCAGTGTGGCCTATGACTCAGAGGGATACGTGGTAATGTACAGAAGCACCCCCGTCTTTGTGTTTCGAATTGGTAGAGTTTAAGAATTTAGGAGGTTCTCCCAAAGAAACCATGGTTTGACTATTCAAACTATCCTTGACTATTCAAGTGGAGAGTATTCTATTGCAATCCTCACATCTGTCTTTTAAGTGGTAGGCCTTGCGTAGTCAAGAGGTGAGACAGTTGCTGAAAAATATTCAGCCTCTGACCTGCCCTTGAAGCCACAGAAATGTGGCTGGTTCAGTTGAGTTTCTAGTCAGTGATGACCCTCAGGATGTTAATGGTAGGGGACCTCGATGATGGTAATGTAATTGAATGTCAAGGGGAGGGTTTATGCCCTTGCTTGTTTGGGATAGTCATCGGCTGACCATTGTGTGGCACAAATTTTACTTGTGCCTCAATCCAGTGCCTGGTGGTTGTGGTCTCACAGCTCAAAGCTGTCCCCAATTTGTTGATCTCACTGAAGTACCCCACAGTATGGCTATGCCAGAAACAGGGGCAGAATTTTGCTGTTGGCGTATGGGCCTGGCAGGGGCGGTCAGGAAGCCAACTGCCACCTCCGATCGGGCCCGGAAGGCAATTTCACACTGGTGGGCCAATTAAGGCCCGCCCAGCATGAAACGTGAATGGCAGCGCTGAGCGCTGCCTGTGTGGGGAGGGGGGAGTGGAGGAGTGTGAGCCGGGCATGCTACATAATCTCTCTGTCTCAGAGAGATGAACAGATTTTGGATAAAAAATTAAAGGTCTTATAAATGTTATGAAACATGTTCCCTCATGTGACTCTGTCACATGAGCAGGGACATGTTTTTAATTCAAGTGTAAAATTTTAATGTGATTTTTATTTACTTTAGGAAACCTCATGCGTGGATGAGGCTTCCTAAAAAATGTAAAGGCCGTTTGGCCTTTTCGCCTGCCCATCAACCATTAAGTTGGACGGGCAGCGTAAATTAGAATTTAATTAATTTTTTAATGGCCTTAATAGGCCTTTTATTGTCAGTGGGTGCGCACCATATTTGGCTGCGCACCCGCTGCCCGAAATATCTTGGGACTGCGCGATGACGTCGGGACCCTCGCCCGAGGTCATCGCGTGTCATTTTATGCTCAGCTGGGTTGTGTGCATGCACGCCCGCCGAGCATAATTTTCTGCCCCAGAGAAACATTACACTGTTGCAGTAGGAGGCATTCTGCTGAAGTTTGGACTGATGCATATAGTTGGAACAGAGCAGAGGGAGCTTTACTCTGCATCTGATCTGGAAGTGATTGATGCTGACTTTAGATCTCCAAATTGGAAAATGTTACATTCCCCTGCATTAGTGCCCCTCATATACAAAACATCAAATCATTAAACAATTAAAATTCCAGTGGGGTAGCTGTTTCTTTAACCCTCAGATATTCACGTTGAGAATACAGATGTACTACCAGTTCAAAATATTTTTGAATTCCTTATATGTTACTGCAGGACTAAGTCTTGAACTGCAGAGGTTCAAGAAGGTAGTTAACCACCACCTTCTCAAGGGCAATTAGGGATGGGCAATAAATGCTGCCTAGCCAGTGATGCCCACAACCCATGAAAGAATAAAAAACGTCAATATATCTGATTCAGTTTTACAAAATCTAATTCCTGGACTGCTGGTATATCCAGGGAAATAATTGATTCCCTAGGCTAGATAATTTTGTAAGTTTTCAGGTGGCACACCAATACTGAAACAAACATGAATATTACAGAGATAAAATGACTCACAAATACTAGGATTAACATTACTGCTATAATGTTCACCACTACATACAAAAACACTTAAAAGGGAAAATTAATTAAAATGTTAAACATTTTTATCACATTGCTCTCCACTATATGCTCATTCTCCCTCTTTCAAGTCAATCACTCTTATTATATTTTATTTCACTTTAACTTTCTTTACCTTTTCCATTCATAATTTCCCTAAAAGGCCAAATTTTACACTGTGCTTTTATCTTCTCACTTTCCTCTGTCTACATTATCTTAGCTCAGAGATTACATTATCACCTCTAAACCAAAAGATTGTAGGTTCAGGGCTCACCCAAGGACTTGGCCGAGAGTAACTGAATAGTATTGAGGGGGCACAGCTTTTTTGGAAGTTTAATTCATCCTTTGAATGCAGGCGTCGCTAATAAGGCTAGTATGTATTGATCATCTCCATCTGAGCTAATATGACAGAAAGCAATTAAGAGTCAACAGTATTAGTGTGGGATTGAAGTCACATAAAGCCCAGACTGGACAAGGATGACAGCTCTTCTTCCCAGAAGTTTCTGAACCGGTTGAGCTTTTATAAAAATTTGACAACTTCGTGGTGACTTTTACTGATATCAATTTCCTGAATTCAAAATCTTAAATTGCAATGCTAGACCTTGAACTCACCTTCTCTGGATTATTAATGTAGGCCTTTGCCTTGTCCAGCAACAGGATAACTATACTATTACACGTTGTACATAATTTAGCAAAGGTGCCAGGGTTCTGGCTAATTGGACATAAAAAAATCCCATGAAGCTGTTAAAGAACAGGGAGCTCTTTTGGTGGCATGACCAACACTAGTCCCTCAACCAAAAGAAAATTAAAATAAAAACAGAAAATGCTGGAAAAACTCAGCAGGTCTGACAGCATCTGTGGAGAGAGAAACAAAGTTAACGTTTTGAGTCCGTATGACTCTTCTTCAGAGCTAAAGGGGAGTAGAAATGTGATGGAATTTATACCGTTTGAGAGTGGGTGGAGCAGGTGAAGCAGGATAGAAGGTCAGTGATAGGTGGGGGCTAAGGAGAGGCTGACAAAGATGTCATGGACACAAGGAAACATGAACACAAAGAAAATTAACTGCTCAATCACTGCTGTGGGATCTTGCTGTGTGAAAGCATGCCTCCCTGAATAACAACTGTGTCTACACTTCAAAAGTAATTAATTGTCTGTAAAGCATTTTACAAAGTGCTTTGTAAAGTGCTGATAAGCTGATGTCCTGAGGACGCTAAGTTTCTATATAATATGAGTTATTTTCTTCTTCTGCTTGCTGTACATTTTGCAGATGGGAGCAACATTAAAAAAATTGGCTTTGTTTGCTAAAAATGGACTGCCACATTGATTATTTGAACTAAACAAAAGCTAGAGGAACATGCAAGTTCATTGGTGCATTCTTGCACATCTGAATAGGAAAGGATACTGAGAAATGATACCACCAGTGTAAAGCATAAATCTATAAAGAGTTAAACACAGAATAGCCACTATTTGCTGAACCTAGGTATGCCTCCGCACATATTACAATATGAAAATTGCTGTGGACTGATCTTTTAGGATCCCAGCTGAGATCCTCCATCACATTTACGCACTGAGAGGGCACCAGGGACAATGAAATATTAGCTATTCCACAGTACACTTGCCTCCAGGCTCATTCTGTTGTTATGCTATCTAATAGTATAAAAACTAGAGGGGCTGAGATGCTGCTTAAACAGTAGCTTTTTTCACCACTGTAATTATTGTTATTTCAAAATACAGATTTTGCAGGGCTCTTCTTCTCTCCCTGCTCACCCCCATCCATCTCATAACAATAGATAGGGGAGGTGATGGTGTAGAGGTATTGTCGCTGGACTAGTAATCCAGAAACCCAGGGTAATGCTCTGGGGGGCCTGGGTTCAAATCACGCCATGGCAGGTGGTGGAATTTGAATTCAATAAAAATGAAAAGTCTAATGATGACCTTGAAACCATTGTCAATTGTTGTAAAGACCCATCTGGTTCACTGGAAATCTGCTGTCCTTACCTGGTCTGGTCTACATGTGACTCCAGACCCACAGCAATCTGGTTGACTCTTAACTGCCCTCTGAACAAGGGCAATTAGGGATGGACAATAAATGCTGGCCTAGCCAGTGATGCCCACATCCCATGAATGAATTAAAAAAAAGATAAATGCCTGGTATGGTACTGAAACATATGGACAAGTAAGGTTCAAGTTTCACAGCTTGGTCTGTTCTATGATAGTCAATCTCAGCTAAGTAGTAGTAATAAGTGCAATGCAATTAGCCTTAGTTTCTCTGGATTAGAGGAGATTCCACTGCTGATCGATAGCTAGTAACTGAGAACACCTGCTGGAAAATTGATGTGTGGGTTACAGGTGAGGACAGGATTGAGCAACTCTATAATATAAACCTGAACTTTATACACACAATTCTGTCCACTTCATGAATAAAAAAGATTGACTCCAATTGGATGAGGGGTTAGGAAGCTGTCAGGATATCTGGAGTTGTGTTTTGGTGTGTGAGTGCTTTTTGGAGAGGAACAGAAAAGGAGGCAAACTACAGTCGATGTGTGACTCATTCTTATTATTTGAAGTTCCTAAACCCTTCCACCTCTCCACCTTACTCTTCACTTTTCAAAACATCATCATAACCCATCTCTTTGTTCAGGCTTTTGGGCCTCTCGCCCCAAATCTTTCCCTTCCTGGCTTGACATCTGTTCTTTTTACATTTATCTGTGAAGTACTTTGGGATTTTTTATTTTATTAAAGTCGTTATGAAAGTACAAGTTGCTGGCCATAGTAATTTTCAATGGTTTAGTTCAGTCTCCGGTATTAAGATAATATGCATATTTCACATCAAAGCAAGAAAGACTTGCATTCATATAGCACTTATCACAACCACCAGATGTCTCAAAGCACTTTACAGCCAATGAAGTGCTTTTCAAGCGTAGTCACTGTTGTAGTGCAGGAAATACAGCAGTTAATATACACACGGCAAACACCCACAAAAAGCAATGTGATAATTGTTTTGATGTTGTTGCTGAATGTTAGTGAGTTTTTACTAGTCTTACCAAACCTTGGTGAGGCTTTGCTTTCCTATGACAACTTGAAATAGTTGGTATAGTTTAACTTCAAACAGTTCATTAAGAATTATTTACAAAGACCTCAGGGTAAGCACATGGTATTCAGGACCATTTTGTGCTTAGCTCTCTTGGAGCCTCTCAGTCATCTGATTACTGATGTCACTCCTACATCATTTTTATCATCATGATCTCATTAACATATCCAATAACCCATTACTCTACAATAATGACCAGTTAATTTGTTTTTGGAACGTTAGATGAGGGATAAATATTGGCCAGGACACCGAGGATAACTCCCCTGCTCCTCTTTGAAATAGTGCCATGGGATCTTTTACATCCACCTGAGCAGGCAGATACAGGCCTCGGTTTAATGTCTCATGCAAAGACAGCACCTCCAACAGTACAGCACTCACTCAGTATTGCATTGGAATGTCAGCCTTGACTTTTGTGCTCAAGTCCTGGAGTGGGACTTGAACCTATAACCTTGAGATTCAGAGGCTAGAGTGTTACCAACTGAACCACATCACATCATCCAAACATAAATCAATAACTTACTTTATTATTATAGATTATAATTATGTGATTACTCAGAATTCACTTTATAAAATAAATATCCATAGCATTCATAGAGCATGTTATTATGTCAACAAACATGTCTAAGTGCTTCACACAATCAATTACTTTTGAACAATGGTAACTTGTTATATAACCGAGATGGCCACATTGCATCTTTAATGTTTCACAACTAGCAACAAGCTGAATGACAAGTTATTCTGCTTATTGATGGGGTTGGTTGAAGGAGCAATGTAGGACATTAGGAAAGCTCTCAGCTATTCTTCCATTATGCCAATGGAGTCTTTAATGTCCACCTGAATAGATGCAACCCCTTCATCTGAAGGGGTTGCATCTCGTTATATCACACATCCCCTTCAATGCCATAATGGAGCATCAAGTTAGTTTATATATGTTTTAAATGGTTTGAAAAGGATTGAAGTTTGTTTGAACCTTATGAGGCCTCAGTTCTGAAAGGGTTAGTGGAGTTTGTTCTCCTGCATTGTCTGGGTTCGACATGTAACTGGAACATAGTGCTGTTGTCCTTAGTTCTATCTCAGCCTGCAAAACCACCATTAATAAAGAAACTGGCTTTCATGCACTAAGCAACAACACATTCATCAAGAGACCGATGAACTGTGTTGCACAGCTAAGATACATTACAGAGAATGGATTTTCCTTTACAAGCTCTTGATAGCATTTGATGACATTAGACTACGCATTCTGCACGATTCAGTTTAATTATACATATGGCCGACTTGAAGGTGAGAGTACCGAGTGCAAAAAGCAACATAAAGAAAGAAAGCGATGCATGCATTACCAAACAGTTTCATTTGTATTCCATCAAAACTGATCTAGAAGTCGACATTCCAGTGACATTATATTTACTTAACTCAGTGTGATGTGACTGCCATTAGCTGTTGTGAAAATGTAAACCATTTTACACACTATGGCTGGATGTTTGAAACAGAAAGATATAATACAGGCTGAAAACATTTTTCAGCTGCTTAAGAAGCTTGTACATTTAAGATCAAAGATCATTTTGTTTGTAACAGTAATGAGTGATATTCTTTATTTAATCTCTTAATCTCAACCCTTCTCAACTCTATCTTGCCAGTAAAATACTAGTTAGTATTTTACTATGCTTCCTCTCCAGCGCTTCTAACTTCCAAATACATTGGCCGGATTTTCCGGCCCCGTTGCGGGCGGGTCCTACTGCGGGTGAGGCGGTGGCCCAGCCAGGGGTCCATTGACTTGCAGCGGGACCAGAAGATCGCAATGGCAGGTGCGTGAGAAAATCCCGCCCATTGTCCCATATATCTTTCCACAATCTCATTGTGTCAAAATCAACACACAGTATACAATCTCAGACTCTAAATTCCTCTTTCCCAGATGCTTAACTGTGGAACCCCTCATCTCCTTCAATATTCCATTTTTCCTACATTCAACAGTCTTTCAAAATCTAACCTTGCCACAACCCAGTCACTGCTTTCTGATTTATCCCATTCTTCTTCAAGCCTTTTTAACTTTGATGGTGCCCTATGCTGTGGACCTTGATCCGTTTTCTGCAAGAATAATGTGCTTTTTCTGAATGCCTTGGCCTCTGTTGCATTTTTAGGTTTTTTAAAAACTTCTTAAACCAAAGGTTTATTTTGGTTTTCAAATCTAAGAATATTCTCATGAGTCAACCTCAATTTCCTATTCATTCAAGGGTGTCTATACTTACCTTGACATCTGAGAAAGTATTTGATAGCATGCCCCAGGAACAATAGGAAACCATTTTTAGTGATTGTTTTCAGGTATTGTCTATCTTGTGGTTCTAAAAATCTCAATTCAATGCTTGTGTTCTTGTTGTTGATATGAGTTACAATCTAACCCTAAGCCATTTTCTAATTAACAATTTTCATAAACTTAGGGCAGGATATTCCTTTCATCGGGTGGGCCTGGGAACAGCCGCTAACTGGACTGCCGCCCGTGATTGGGCCCCGACTAGCAATTTCACGCTGACGGGCCAATTAAGGCCCACCCAACATGAAACGTGGCTCCGCACTGGCTGGGAAGGGCCGAGTGGGGGGCGGGGGTCTGTTGGCCGCCGGGTCCAAAGGCGACCTGGCGGTCAGTTTAAAAGCAGCCCAGGCAGTCACTGAAAAACTGCCACAGAGGATGTTCCCTGAGCTGACACTATGGACCTGAGTGCAGCTGGACATGGCAGTGGGGAGGGCAGGTCGGGTGGGCACTCAGCTCCCTGCTTCTCTGATGAGTGCCTTGTTGTCCTCCTCGAGGAGGTGGCTGCCAGGATGGACACTCTTGTCCCCAGTGATGGGAGGAGGAGGCCACCACACTGCACCAAGAGGGCATAGGAGGAGGTGGCAGCGCTGGTCAGCAGCCGTGATGTGGTGTGGCGCTCCTGGGTGCAGTGCCGGAAACGCTTCAATGACCTGCTGCGCTCAGGAAGGGTGAGTACTATGTTGGCATGGGCCAGTGTGCAGATGTGTTAAGGTCTGTCCCCCCGTGGACGTCAGGGGTGCTAGAGTCTGAGTGTCAACTGTCAATCATACCGGAGCTGGCCAAGGGAGTGAGCCCTGGCTGCTTGGGCTGAGTGCCTTGTGGCTTAAGGGCCATGACTTGGATGTGCCCTGCCAGGTGCTCCTCAGCTGGGATTGGCCAGGCTGCAATGGTGCTGTATGTACAATGTGGACTAATCAATGCTCCTCTGTAGTTTCAGGAGAAGATGGCCCAGAACAATATAGAAACGTTGTGGACTGGTGGGTAGTCCTTGTCTCCCAGAATCCATCCTTGAAAAATAAGCATCTTACAGAAGTTGAAACAGGAGTCTCTATTTTTTAAAACTCTTTATCTTCAGTGACCGAATTAAAAAGGAGAGTTACCAACTAGAATTAAACAAATATATGTAATTTTTGTTGCCGTAAATCCAAAAACAGTTTGCCATTCTAAACCACTCCATTTTGGTTTATCTAGGCCACATTGATAGATGGGAGCCCAATACCTGCATTGACGAGGAGTATAAAAGAGGTTTTGAGTACCCAGTCCAACCAGAATCAGAGTTCCTCTCATCCAGTGAAGGAATGGTGACCATGGAACTCTGACTGTTCTGAAAAATGGATAGGTAGAGGTGAGAGATGTTTAGAAAGGAGTGGTAATCTTTATTCTCTCTTTGTCATTGCATTCTACACTACATCCGTAGTGTTAAAATCAAGATTTATCTCTGGCTCTAACTTATTCAGTTCCCGATATTCTAGCTATGTAATTCCCTCGTACAGTCTTACTGGGTACCACACTGGAGCAGGGCAAATACTCTTACCTCCACTCAAAGTAATGGCACAGCTTTTCCATTCACCAATACTGGTGATCTCACCTTCTAGAGGACCCCTGTTAAAATGCCACTGAAGACTGGATTAGTGATGTTGTTCTGACCCACAATGATCCCCAGAAAAAAATGGCTTTAGTGTGCTCACCACACCACAGGGGTTAGCTGTGGTATTATATCACATAATGGAAGGATGTGCAGAGAAGCCTTTAGCATTTGTTTTATGTACTTTAAGAAGTCAGAGCAAAATTACTCACAAGTTGAGAAAGAAGCATTAGTGATCAAATGTGGCGATACTAAGTTCCATAAGTACTTGCAGGGTAGGAAGTTCACTTTGTTAAGTGACTACCAAGCTCTTACAATTGTATTTGGTTCAAAGAAGGGAGTGCCATCCATAGTGGCAGCACGGCTACAGTGATGGGTGTTGATTTTGATGGCCTATCAGTACAATATTAAATATTGTAACTCAGCAGATCATGCAAATATGGATATCCTTCCGAGATTTCCATGAAGACTGATTCATTTCTAGTCACTGAATTACATGTGAATTACATACACTAATTACATGCTAGTGTCTGCCAGAGAAATTAGTGAAGAAATTCAAAAGGATGTGATGCTCAGTAAAGTGCTCAATTATGTCATGAATGGCTTTCCTAAACAACGTGATGATGAGAAATTGCAGGAGAATTCCACATTTATAAATGAACTGAGTGCAGATCAAGGCTGTCTCCTGTGGGGTTTAAGTGTCATTATTCCGACAAGCTTTCGAGAGAAGCTGTTAGAGGAACTTCATTAAGAGCACACAGGGATAGTGCAATGAAAGCAGTAGCAAGAAGCTATTTTCAATATCCAAAGGTAGATAAAAATATTGAAGAGTTGGTGAAAAGTTGTGAAGTATATCTCAGAATGTGAAATGATCTAACCAAGGTTCCTTTCATTCCATGGTCAAACACATGAAAACCATGGGAATGAGCACATGTTGAAATGTTTCAAAGCACCTTATGTTATCAGTTAGGTTTGGAGTGCAGTGCGTGTTCAGATGCAAACAAACACAGAGGTCATGGTGCATACAAATAGCAATGAGATTAGCTGAGAGCACAGCGTGCAATGAGTTGGTGAGGAAGAGATGTAGGAACCAAGTGAAGAAGAGTAGTAATAAGTCTCAATACAGGGTGAACAAGTACATCCACAGAAAATGTCTCCAACTGTGATATTACTTGAGTTCATGAGCTCAGAACTTGAGATGGAGTTGGAGACAGTCCAACACATCAGAGAGGGAATTTCAGAGGACATTCATCCTGCTGAGGGATAGAAAACCGACAATGGTAGAGGAAGGAGGGGCGATAATCCATAGGTCAGGGAAAGTGAAGAAGGATAGGCTACAGCAGTAACATCCATGAGCATGTTACCCTCTTGAACAAGTCTGTGGGGAGATGAGGACTGGGTAGAACCATCAAATTGATTATACTGAGTTAAAACAAATGGTGGCTCTCAAGGGAGGAGGGGTGATTTGCAATTTAGGTAGAAATGGGGTAGTAATAAGACTCAATACAGGGTGAACACTATCTTTTGCAGTTGACACCAAGAGTCCCGGGTATTTAGTTGCCTCCCACATGCTCAGGCACAATATATTTTAGAAAGAATGGGAAAACTATGGAAAGGAGAGCAAAGAAAGAGCAGCCAGCCACTGTGAACTTTAAGATTTTTGTTGAGGGTTTAGGGCTGTAGAAGTGTAAAGATAGAACTGGCATCAACATAGTGCCTCTCATGTTCTCAAGGTTTTCCCAAGAATTTCTAGAATCCGAGGTGGGATTTAGAGAAATACCATAGCTGGGGCTAATAGGCAATTTTATTATACCAATCTTAATAGCTGGGTGATGAATGACGGTCTATCTTCCAACACTACTTCATTTCCATTCCTATCCTAGTTATACCTCACAGTTGAGATCATTCACTTTGTAATCTTCCCAATCTGAAGTATTGTCCCTCACGAATGAATCAGCTAGACTGAGCCCCTGTGCCTTTACTTGACTGTCGATGATTCAGTTACCCCTCCTAATCTTTCCTTACTTGGTCCTTGCTTTCCTTAAAATTACTTCCAAAGGGCATGAGATGTTTTTACATTAAAAGTGTTGTATACATGTAAGTTATTATATTGTCATATAGGGAATGAGCGTTTCCTTTTGTAGGAGTCTCTGACATAAATAAACTGTTGGATCTTGTGGTCTACCCCCTGGCTCAAATCCATTAATTGCAATACAGGAAAACATGCTTCACCAGGATATGATTTCAGAAACACTCTCCCCAAAAGGATGTAAATTGGGTCAAAATTCCTAGCAATCCAAACATTGTTGGATCTGGGACTTCTTTCAGTGTTTCTACTTTGGAGTGATTCTAATCAAAACCAGCATTAAGACGGGGTTACTAGCTTCTCTGTATATTTCACAATGGCATTTACTGATGACATTATGATTATAGGGTCATTATCTTAATTAAATATCTAAATGATAATACTGGTGCTGTATGGATTAAGGCCAGAATCTTAATCCCCCTAGTTTCTACTGTAACTTGCACTTTCTCTAAATATCAAATTCCACATTTAAAATTATAGTTTCTGGCTGATCAGTCCCTCGCTTCTAACTCTTTTTCTTGTGTTTTGTCCTGTTATTTGTTCCTTCTTTCCTTGCTTTCATCCTTTCTTGTCAATCATTATTTTTCTGTGAATGTTGTGGTTTTTCCTGTACTGCGTTGTGGATTGTAAGTGCAAAGTTCATGACCTGACTGCACGTTATTCTAAAGGCACATCATGGAAAACCATGTTTCAAAAGATTTTGTGCATTGATTGGGCTTCACGCCTGCTGCAGTATAACTGCTGTTGCACCTGACATCAGATTTAAGAAGGCAACAGCTGTCCAGAACATTTTTAAACTTAATTTTGAATGCTTTAAATATCAGTGAATATGTTACCTGTTTTAAGCTAATATTAAAAATATAATTTGTGTTCAGAAGCAAAAGTCTGTTGTCATTGGACAGCATGGGGGTCCAGCAATGCAACTTGCATTTGATGGCCGTACATTCTAGTGTACAGGCCCCATTGCCTTTTTTGTTCTTGGGATGTTGGCAATAATCAGTAGGCATCCCTAGTTGCCCTGAAAGCATTCAAAGTCATTACATAATGATGATTGAATCCCAGGTAGGACCAGTTGGGTTTTCAGATCAAACCAGCAATCTTCATGCTCTACCTGCACGTTAACATTGAAAAAGCTTCTACAACTTGTTGTTGTGGGATTTCAACTCATGGGGCAGGGGTGAATTTTAACTGCATAAAGTGAGTGGATATGCCAGTGTATGGGTGATTAAAAGTATCAGTGCATCGGGAAGCCAACAGCAAGCCGCCAACTTCCACCTTTAAACTGAGTGAAATCTGCAGCTCGTGGGAAACCCTTGTGTGACAGGTGGGTTTGCAATTATAATATGTAAAGTGCTCATTAAGAGCTGTTTTAACTCAGGAGTTGAATGTTATCTGTGGGTGCACAGGTTTCCTGGGCTTTGTGGAACTTGCTAGGGAAATGAAGGTGAGAGGGCAGTGGAATGTGAGGGAATTGAATATGTATCAGACAAGAAATCCTTTAAATTCTGAGGCCTCCCACTTGCTTCCTTGCCTAGGTGAAAGGCTTTGCTTATGGGACTTGTCCTGAAAGTGTGTTCCACAGCTTTAGAGGTGATTTCCACCACTTTGGAGCTCATTTCTACTACTTGAGAGTTTATTACCTATGATCTACACTTCCCAGCTGTCAACCTTTGGGTAACATTATGCAGCTTTAACATGGGCCTCAGATGAGGAACAATTTGAACAGCAGCAGCATTGGGAGCAATATCAGCAGGAGCAGCAACAGCCTTCTCATCAACCACTTGCCGCACCAGTAGAAAGGGGAGAAACAGAGAGGTCCAGTTCGCAGGATTTAAAGGCAGAGGATAAGCTTCCTGGATATGACTAAGCAACACAGCCTCAGAGGGCTCAGGGTTTCACAACAGCTGATCACAGACACTTGTAATCTCCTGCAAGAAGACCTCCTGCCAAGTAGATCAGATGGGAATGCATTGCCTGGTGGCTATTAAAGTCACCAGAGGCTTTCACTTCTTCAACTCTGGTTCCTCCCAGGGATCTGCAGGCGATATTTGCAGAATCTAACAATTACTGACGATAAGTGCATCTCATAGGTGATGGATGCCATGTTCACCAGGGCTGGGACTTATGTGCAACTCTCAACTGATGAGCCCAGTCAGAATGAAAGAGCGTTTGGCTTTGCAATCTGGCAGGCTTTCCACAGGGGCAGTCATTGATAGCATACAATACACCCCTAGATCACCCTGTAGTCTTCATTAATAGAAAGGTCTTCTAATCCATCAATGTTCGGCTCATCTGTAATCTCAAAGACATCATTATGCATACCTGTGCAAGATTCAGATGGAGCTGCCATAACGCTTTCATCCTGCACCAGTTAAACCTCCCTGAGACAGTCACACTTAAAGCAGAGTTAGCAGATGACTTTGAAGACAAGGGCTAAAGTCTGAAGATGTGGCCGATGACAGCACTGAGGAGCCCAAACAATGATGCCCAGGGTAGGTAAAATAATAGCCACCTAGCCACCAGAGCTGTAATAGAACAAGCAGTTGGGATGCTGAATATATGCTCTAGGTGACCCAACAGATCCAATAATTCTTAAAATATTATTTGTTCACAGTATGTGGGCATCACTGGCTAGGCCAGAATTTATTTCCCATCTCTAATTGCCCTTGAGAAGATGGTGGTGAGCCACCTTCTTGAACTGCTGCAGTCCATGTGGTGTAGATACACCCACAGTGCTGTTAGGAAGGGATTTCCAGAATTTTGACCAAGCGACAGTGAAGGAACAGTGAAAAGTTCCATGTCAGGATGTTGGGTGGCTTGGACGGGAACTTGCAGGTGGTGGTGTTCCCATGCATCTGCTGCCCTTGTCCTTCTAGGTGGAAGAGATTGCAGGTTTGAATGGTGCTGTAGAAGACTTGGTGAGTTGCTGCAGTGCATCTTGTAACTGGTTACACACTGCTGCCACTGTGCATCAGTGGTGGAGGGGAGTGAATGTTTAAGATAGTGGATGGAGTGCCAATCAACAGGGCTCCTTTGTTCTCGATGGTGTTGAGCTTGTGTGTTGTTATAGCTCTACTCATCTAGTCAAATGGGGAGTATGCCATCACACTCTTGTGCCATGTAAGTGGACAGGCTTTGGGGAATCAGAAGGTAAATGGTAACCCCCAGGATGTTGATAGTGGGGGGTTTAGCGATGGTAATGCCATTGAATGTCAAGTAAGATGGTTAGATTTTGTCATGAAGGAGATGGTCATTGTCTGGCACTTGTGTGGTGTGAATGTTACGTGCCAATTATCAGCCCAAGCCTGAATATTGTCCAGGACTGCATATGGATACGGACTTGCTTCAGTATCTGAGGAGTTGCAAACATTGAACATTGTGCAATTATCAGTGAACACCCCTACTTTTGACCTTATGATGGAAGACAGGTCATTGATGAAGCAGCTGAAGATGGTTAGGCCTAGGACATTATCCTGAGAAATTACTACAGTGATCTCCTGGGACTGACATGGTTGACTTCCAACAATCACAACTTACTTGTGCTAGGTATGACTCCAACCAGTGGAGAACTTTCCCCCGATTCCCATTGACTTCAGTTTTTCTAGGGCTCCATGAAGCCACACTTAATCAAATGCTGCCTTAATGCCAAGGGTACTCAATCTCACTTTACCTCTTGAGTTTAGCTCTTTCGTCCATGTTTGGATCAAGATCAGGGGCAATGAGATCAGGAGTTGACTGGCCCTGGTGGAATCCAAAATGAGCGTCAGTGAGCAGTTTATTGCTGAGTAAGTGCTGCTTGTTGGCACTGTTGATGACATCTTCCATCACTTTGCTGATGATCAAGAGTAGACTGATGGGGCAGTAATTGGCCAAAATAAAAACAAAAAACTGCAGATGCTGGAAATCCAAAACAAAAACAGAATTACCTGGAAAAACTCAGCAGGTCTGGCAGCATCGGTGGAGAGGAAAAGAGTTGACATTTCGAGTCCTCATGACCCTTCAACAGAACTGAGTAATATTAGGAGAGGGTGAGATATAAGCTGGTTTACGGTGGGGGTGGGGGAGAGAGAAGTTTGGGGGGGGGTGGAAGGAGGGTTGTAGGGACAAGCAAGCAGTGATAGGAGCAGGTAATCAAAAGATGTCACAGACAAAAGAACAAAGAGGTGTTGAAGGTAGTGATATTATCTAAACGAATGTGCTAATTAAGAATGGATGGCAGGACACTCAAGGTACAGCTCTAGTGGGGGTGGGGTGGAAAGACTAACAGGGCATAAAAGGTATAGATTTAAAAATAATGGAAATAGGTGGGAAAAGAAAAATCTATATAAATTATTGGAAAAAACAAAAGGAAGGGGGAAGAAATGGAAAGTGGGTGGGGATGGAGGAGGGAGTTCAAGATCTAAAGTTGTTGAATTCAATATTCAGTCCGGAAGGCTGTAAAGTGCCTAGTCGGAAGATGAGATGCTGTTCCTCCAGTTTGCGTTGGGCTTCACTGGAACAATGCAGCAAGCCAAGGACAGACATGTGGGCAAGAGAGCAGGGTGGAGTGTTAAAATGGCAAGCGACAGGGAGGTTTGGGTCTTTCTTGCAGACAGACTGCAGGTGTTCTGCAAAGCGGTCGCCCAGTTTACGTTTGGTCTCTCCAATGTAGAGGAGACCGCATTGGGAGCAACGAATGCAGTAGACTAAGTTAGGGGAAATGCAAGTGAAATGCTGCTTCACTTGAAAGGAGTGTTTGGGCCCTTGGACGGTGAGGAGAGAGGAAGTGAAGGGGCAGGTGTTGCATCTTTTGTGTGGGCATGGGGAGGTGCCATAGGTGGGTTGAGAAGTAGGGGGTGATGGAGGAGTGGACCAGGGTGTCCCGGAGGGAACGATCCCTACGGAATGCCACGAGGGGGGTGAAGGGAAGATGTGTTTGGTGGTGGCATCATGCTGGAGTTGGCAGAAATGGCGGAGGATGATCCTTTGAATGCGGGGGCTGGTGGGGTGATAAGTGAGGACAAGGGGGGGCCCTATCATGTTTCTAGGAGGGAGGAGAAGGCATGAGGGCGGATGCGCGGGAGATGGGCCGGACATGGTTGCGGGCCCTGTCAACGACCGTGGGTGGAAAACCTTGGTTAAGGAAGAAGGAGGACATGTCAGAGGAACTGTTTTTGAAGGTAGCATCATCAGAACAGATGCGAAGGAGGCGAAGGAACTGAGAGAATGGGATGGAGTCCTTACAGGAAGCGGGGTGTGAGGAGCTGTAGTCGAGGTAGCTGTGGGAATCGGTAGGCTTGTAATGGATATTGGTGGACAGTCTATCACCAGAAATTGAGACAGAGAGGTCAAGGAAGGGAAGGGAAATGGAAAGTGGAAAGTGCAGTGCAAAATCAGCCATGGGAGAAGAGGCAGAATGTATGGCTCTGCCTCTTCAGAAGAGGAGGAGGTGAAGGAGGAGGAGCAAGGAACAGCATGCAGCAGCCACATAATTAACTGCCCAGGATGGCCTGATTCAGGCACGTTTCGTATAGGCTGAGGCACAAAATTCTGGGGTGGAGGAGGGAAAGGAGTCAGAAACTTTGAGCAAAGACCCCACTTTCAAGTCCCTTTTCTCCACCTTGCCTTTCATAGCCTACCCACACCATTGCTTGCCAAGAACTGCAAAGCGCTTTGCTACACTTCAGTGAGGTGTTAAACAGCCAAGGTTAGTTTTTCATCAATGCTGTAGCTGAGTGTGCAGGCCATAGGTGAGGGCCAGCAAGCATTCGGTAAATTCCTGCATCTGATGCTCTATGCTGGTGACTAATCTTTCCAAGGACATAGACATCTGCACGAAGGCCTGAGACATCATGGCACTTAGGTTATCTCCTCTAATCACTCTCCAATAGTGCACAGTGTAACTTGAATTGCTGACAGAACCTCGAACATCTTCTGCTGCTGCTCCAGAATTGTTCAGTTTGTCAACGGCCCCCAAGGCTCAACATCTACGTCCAGCTGAGCAGAGCTTGGAGGGTCTTGTGTCCTCCAGTGTGGCTCTCCACTGCCTGTCCCTGTTTTCGCCACTTGCTCTTACTCATTTGTGATGTGTGAGACACCATGTGACAACCCAGCTACCTGTCTTGACTGTCCCATCGATTTGTGTGTATCTAAGCTGGTGGGCATTGTACATGAGGCCTGTGATGGTGCATCTTCAGAGTGAGTGATCTCTTCTGAGAAGTCTTCATTCTCCTCCTTCATCACTTCCTGTGGGAAGCTTGAAGGGCTTATGGAGATGAAAGACATGAATTAGAACTGCCAAGGTGAGAGGATGCTAAATTATCTTTACGCACATTATTATCTTTCAGTGACCGCTGATATCAAGTCAACATAAATGGGTGTTGTGTGCTACATGGCTGTGTAATATTTAATTCTGCAACCATGTAGCTGGAAGAATCCCATCTCTCCATCTCTGATGACCAGCCATACTGAGAATCAACTTAACTCTAGCACCTCCTTCTTTACAGATATCAGAATGGAGATGACTGGAGGACCACCTCTGGTTTGTTGCCTCTTCCTGGTGTTCTGTGCTCTCTACCTTGCAAGGAGGGAAAGATGAGACCTTTGAGTGTGAGAAATGGAATATGCTCAGAGGATGGATGGACAACATTTGTGGAGGATCACTGTGAGGTATAGGTGTGACATTGCTGTAAGGTGAGGGTGTGTGTCAGTGGTGGATGGTCAGATGGGAATGTGAGGAGGTGCCTACATTGAGAGGAGTAGGTGCACCTGCAAGTTGTGTTGGTTTGAGGAGTGATGAACAGGAGAAGGCTTAGCAAGACAGAGTGAGGGGGTTTGGGGCAGGACACATATTAGCATATGCTTGAATGTACCAGGCCACTGACCTTTCCTGCCCTCATTAAGTTGTTAAATCTATTCAAGCACTGTATCCAGGAATGTGACACCACAACCCTGCAGTTGACCTCCTCAGCAACTTCCAACTAGGCATTCTTGTTTTCTGAGGCAGGCTTTCTCCTTGCATCAGCACAGGACAGAATCTCTCTGAGGGCCTTTGCAGCCCGCAGCATCAGCATTGCAGTGTGGTGCTGTCTTCCTATGTTGTGCTGCTATTGCTCCAGGTTTTACTTTGTCAAAACTCCTCTACAATTCTTCAAGTGCCTTCCTTGCAGGATTCCTTTAAATAGTTGTGCTGAAATAGACTGATGACAGTCATTATTATGCCCATTCTCTAATTGTTTGGAAAACCCAGAACTCAGATGCAAATGCTGTGACTGCGATAAAAAGTAACTGACAAATGTACTGCTGAAACATTTGGGTTCTCCATGCACTGCCAGGCTCCTTCACTGTGAGCAGTACAGAAAGTTAAAGCTCAGCCCATAAGCACCATGGATACTCGTCCAGTACCAATATCACTAAACTATCACAGCTACATATAACCACCCTCCCCTTGGAAACCATCTTTAACCTCAGTGGTGGGGAAGCTTCTAGAAACAATAATTCAGACAAAATTAATTGTTATTTGGGCAAATGAAAGTTAATTAAGGAAAGCCAGCATGGACTTGATAAGGGCATGTTTAACTCACTTACTGGAGTTTTTTGATGAGGTAGCAGAGAAGGTTGATGAGGGTAATGCTTTTCGAGTGTACATGGACTTCTGGAAGGCATTTGGTGAAGCGCTGCACAACAGACTTGTGGGAAAATCTTTAGCTCATGGAATAAAAGGGACACTAGCAACATAGATACGAAATTGGCTGAGTGACAGGAAACAGAACAGTGGCTAATGGATGTTTTTTGGACTGGAGGAAGGTTTATGATGGAGCTCTCCACAATGGCGCTTTCGATATGTCTTCCTTTTTCCCGAGCCGAGGTTTCCCCACCCAATGTGGTTGAGAGGGCCCTCAACCCTGTCCGAATCATTTCCCGCACTTCTGCTCTCACCCCTACCCCTCCCTCCCAGAACCACGATGGGGTTCCCCTTGTCCTCACTTTCCACCCTACCAGCCTTTGATTATCCTCTGGATTTCCGCCAACTCCAGCATGATGCCACCACCAAACACATCTTCCTTTCCCCTCCCCTGTCAGCATTCCAAAGGGACCATTCTCTCCAGGACATTCTGTTC
Source organism: Cetorhinus maximus (assembly GCF_964194155.1). Classification (NCBI taxonomy): domain Eukaryota; kingdom Metazoa; phylum Chordata; class Chondrichthyes; order Lamniformes; family Cetorhinidae; genus Cetorhinus; species Cetorhinus maximus. Next base: position 12,376,322 of record NC_135893.1, read on the forward strand.
GCCTCCTCCAACACCTCATCTCCTTCCCATGTCACCTTCCCATTCAATCACAGATGTAACACCTGCCCCTTTACCTCCTCCCTCCTCACTGTCCAAGGACCCAAACACTCCTTCCAGGTGAAGCAATGATTTACTTGTACTTCTTTCAGTTTAGACTACTGTGTTCGCTGCTCAAAGTATGGTCTCCTCTACACTGGGGAGACTAAATGCAGACAGGGTGACCACTTTGTCGAGCACCTTCACTCAGTCCACAAGCATGACCCCGACATCTCGGTTGCTTTCCATTTCAATTCACCATCTTGCTGTCATACTCATACTTCTGTCCTTGGCTTGCTAATGTTCCAGTGAAGCCCAACACAAGCTGGAGGAACAGCACCTCATCTTCCAATTAGGCACTTTACAGCCTTCTGGACTCAACACTGAGTTCAATAACTTTACACCACGAAGCCTGTCATCCATTTTGATTTTATTTCCCCCGAGTGCTGGTCTGTATCTTGTTCTCATGTTTTTGCTTTCAGACAGCGCTCACTTTATTCTGCTATTAAACCTACTTTGAATAAGCTTTGCGTCTTTAATACTATCATTACAACTCTCTTTGTCATTTTATCTCCCCCATTCTCTAACCTATCCCTGACCTTTGCTTTTGTATCACCTACCCCTCCCCCCGTTTCAACAGCAGAAAACCCATCACATTCCTACCTCTCTTCAGTTCTGAAGAAGAGTCACATTGGACTCAAAACGTTAACTCTGTTTCTCTTTCCACAGATGCTGCCAGACCTGCTGAATTTTTGCAGCACTTTCTGTTTTTATTTGTAATGACAACCTCGCCTGGAGGTTTCTTGAATTGCTCACAGTGATCTGTGGGGTTAACATCCTTGGGTGTTGCTCCTGGTTGTATTTGAGATCTTGTCCTTGATGCAATAGGACTGTACAGTGGCTGAGGAGCTGGAATGGATCTGATGTGTCCTTGGTCACGCCTCACCACTGCGTCTTTGTGTGTAATAACTTCATATGACCTTGGTTCTGAACAAATCCTTGTCACCTTCTGTGGGGTCCTGGATGCGAACTTGTTGCCTAATGGTAAACTTGGCAACTCTGTACCTACATTTTTATTGTTTATGTTGGTCACCTTATCTTGCAGTTTTAAAAGTTGCTCTCTAGTTTCCGAGAGAGTAGAATGGGTAAGAGTAGGCAAATTGGAACGCACTGGTCTGCCAAACCTGAGCTCTGCTGGTGATGGAATAGTTACACTTAAAGCTGTCGCTCTCAGATGTAACCTTGCAATGTGTGGATCTTGCTTGGTCTGTCTACATTTGCGAATTAGGGATTTTACCATGTGAATCATTTGTTCAGGTTTGGACATTAGACCTAAGGTAGTGAGGAGAAAAAGTAGTGGGCTGAATCTTCCGGTTGGCGTGTGGGCGCGGGCCCAACACGCCGACACGTAAAATGGCATGCGTCCCGACGTCATTGCATATCATATCGATATTTTGTTCGGCAGGTGCATGCTGGAGACGGCTGTGCGCCCAGTGAAATGTCAACGGGCTATTAAGGCCATTAAGGAATGAATTAAACTAGCTAAGGACGCTGACCGTCCAACGTTAAGGTTGGCGGGCAGCTGAAAAGCCCAAGTGGCCTTTGCGTATTTCAGGAAACCTCATCCACAGGCGGGATGAGGTTTCCTGAAGGTTTTATAAAATCAATAATTAAATTTTCCCAACTTCACAAACATGTCCCAACTCATGAGAACTGTCACATGAGGGGACATGTTTAAATAAATTTTTACTTCATTTATTAAAATGTTTTAAAATTTATTCAATCTCCCTGAGGCAACTCTGTGCCTCAGGGAGATTGCTGCACTCTTTCGCGCGCATGCGTGAAAGAGCACAGTCCCCAACTCTCCCTCCTCCCCCCGCCCGCACAGATAGCACTCTCTATCGGCCGCACATTACATTGTGCGGGTGTTATTTGGCCCGCCCGTGTAAAATGGTGATCGGCTCCAATCCTGCACGGGCCCGGTCCCGCCCAGCCCGCCCGCCATAATAAAATCTTGGTCAGTGTGATTGATTTTCCACTTCTCACATATATCCTGAAATGGCTTACCAATAAATTGCAGGCTGTTATCCGTAATGATTTCTCTAGGCACACCAAATAAACTAAAAATAGCACTTAAAGTGTGCGTGACAGTTGTGTTTGACGTATTGTGCAATTATTGAATAATGGGGTACTTGGTAAAGTAGTCAATGATGATGATGAAGCCAGTGCCATGGGCATGAAAGAGGTCCATGGCACTGAACAAGAATGGAACTTCTTGTGGAATCAGTGGTTCTTTGTGCTGACTTGGCATATGTTCTTGACATGCTGCGCACTTCTTGACAATGACTACAATGTCTTTGTTCAAATCCGGCCAATAGGCTGTCTGTCTTGCGAGTCTTCTCATCTGACCTATGCCCATGTGTGAGTGATGAAGCTATTGAAGAATATCAGGTTGCAAATATTCTGGTATAATGACTTTAAAAATGACTCTCCAGAAGATGCCTTGCTTGTCCTGATAAGGCCAAAATAGTCTCACGTGTTCGTGGACATGATGAATTGAATTAAGCCCTCTTTCAGTGATGGTCTTCCAAAGTTTCAGTAGTGTGGACTCTTTTGCTGTTTCTTCTTTTAGCTGCTGGAATTTGCATTGCTCAAATGCACCAGATCAATGTACCAGATCAATTTGGAGAACAACTTCAAGTTCGATGTCAAGACGTCAACTTGGAGATCTAGTGATATATCTTCTGTTTTCACTGGGGTTAGGGAACATGCTAAGTGTATCCGATGTGACCATCAAGTTACCTGGCTTGTACCTAATCACACAGTTGTAACCTTGAATATTAATCAAGAGGTGTTGTAATCTTGGCAGTGCACTGGTCAGTGGTTTTCTTCAAATCACCTCCAGTGGCTTGTGGTTGGTCTCTACCACAAATCTTCTGCCAAGTAGATACGTATGTAAATATATGGGCCAGGATTTTATGGCCTGCCGCAGTCTGTATCCCCCCGGCGGATGTGGCAAGCCATTTAAATCTCCATTCTGTTTGGCGGGGCCATAATATCCTGCCGGTGGGGAGGGGCCATAAAATCTTGGCCATGATTCCAAAACTAAAGCTAATGTTTCTCACTTGGTGTTGGAGTAGTTGGATAATGTTACAGTCAGAGATTCTGAAGCGAATGCAATCGGTTTGCCTTTTTGTAGCATGCATGCTCTCAGACCATTCTGTGAGATCTATCTCCAGGGCAGTTGCCTCCCTAGGATCATAAAATTGCAATGTTGAAGCATCTGATAATGATTGTTTCAGGGCTTTGAAGGGGTATTGGTGGTCTTCGTGCCACAGGAAAGGCACATCCTTTCTCAACAATTCCCTTGGCGATGACAATTTTTGGGTGAAATTGGGAATGTAATGTTACGGATCGGAGAGACGGGCAAACGGAATTTTTTCTCTCTCGCCAACTGTTCGTATAGAGAAGGTGTTTTGAATTATTTTTAAAGAATGCTGTGGAGTGTTTTCCCAAACCGTCAGTTTGTGTGATCCAGTTTACCAATGTCCCACTCCACTACATGCAAACACACACACACACAAAATAAAGTTTTACAATTATGGATAGTAACAGTAAAAGAACCACAGAAATGAATATTAGTTCACATGATTATCAGAGTCCAGAGTCAGAGCCCAATGAGGGGTTCTTTCACGTAGGAGCTTGAGTTCAGCTGGCTGAAGACTGGAGTTGTAGAGTTCTCTATACAGGTTGTGCTGATACTGCAAGATGAAGTTGGTACTCAGAGACTGGATCAGTGCTGCAGGTGATGGTAGGAAATCTTTCAGCAGAGACAAGCTTTGAGGAGCATGCTGTTGTTCAGCCTGGAGTTCTGCTTCTTGGTAGTTCAGCAGACTGAGGATTTCTCAGTTCTGAAAGGAATATTGAGATTTCAAAATGGTCACTTGAGTCATGTGACCTCCCTTTTCTTCAATGATTTCAAAAGGAATGTTTATCCAGTATCTGGAACTGGATGCAATTCCAGGACTGATAATGTCTCAGCCATTAGCTTTTGAAAGAGTTACCATCTATACTGAGGATTTTGTGTCAGTAAGCCATTGTCTGGGCAGACCTGCTGACTCCGCTAGAGGGGTAAGTTTATCAAGATGCAAATGAAGACCATTGTCCCCCTCAATGGTCCCTTTTTGAAACTGACCTGGACATTCCCAGGTGTGTGATGAGTCTGTTAACAGCTCCGAAGGCATAACAAGTTTCAATCTGCGAGTCCCCTAGCTTCGTGATTATAACATCCTTATAATTGGGTGTGAGATTCCACAGTGATGAGAGGTGGATTCTTTTGTTCTTCTAACTCCTGTTGGTAGCTTCCAGAGCAAAGGGCCAATCCTATGGTCATGTGACTTGTAGCAGCCATCTTTTTGGTTCAGCAGAAAGTCCATTTTAAAAATAGCAAAAAGAATAAAGTTTTGATACATACAGTTTTGGATTTCTTTTCATGTCATATTGACACAACAGAATGGGGACAAGAAATTAAAGAGACTTAGACATCTTTGAAGATCGATCTTACCTTGAGGAGTTGACATAGCTTTGATATTATCTATTTTGATATCCTCTATTGGATTGGGACGTATGCCAGCACTGGAATAAATAGAACCAAAGAAATTGATCTGTTGCATGTTCATAGCACATTTTAGATGTTGAACACCAATCTTAGATTATGTGCTGCTTACATCAATAAATGCAGATTATGGTCACGTTCTTACTTTGTTCTTCCCACAACAACAATATCATTGGCAATACAGATGTGTCCTGTCACAGTGCATGTAATGCGGTCCATGTGAGCTTGAAAGAGATCCTGGTTAACAGCCTGAAAGGAAGTTGTTGAAAACAGTATCATTCGAAAGGGGTACAAAATGTAGTCAGCTCTTCGGATTTCTCTGCAGATGTACTGACCAGAAACCATGATTGACATCAAGCTTTGAGAAGAATTTTACACCTGCAAATCTCAGATTTAATTCTTTTAATGTGAGTATTTTGTAAGGACAATGTTTCAAAGCTGTGTTTAAACATCATGAATCCATAATAATCCATCCTCTTTATGATACACATACCAGTACCAGTCTGTGTGCTCTTGTGCTCTTCTAATAATTCTGTCTTTTTCCATTTTGTCTAGTTTGACCTTCAATTTGTCTTGTAAATGGATGCTGCACTTGCGTAGTGGATCAATTGGCGGGCTTGCATTCGCTTGCAAGTGTAATGGTGCAGCTCCTTTGAAACTACCAATTTTGTCGAAACATTCTGGATATTTTAATGTTATGTCATGAAGTGAGGCAATAAGATTGTTTCTGAGGTTGATCTGCCATATGAGGTCTGACTGACTCCACAGAATGACACCAGTGTGAGGTCATGGCATGCCCGCAATAGCTGGGCCTTGAGTCTCCGTGATGTAAAACATCTGTGACACCCAGGAGGATTGATTGTGCTTGCACTCCAGAATTATTGATCCTGTACGTGGAATAAATGAACCTTTGTATGCTCAAAGTTGCACACTAGTAGGTTTCCATGACTGTGAATATGTCTCTTTTAGAATTCACAAGGGTAGTATGTTGGCAATTGCCCCATGCCAATCTTGGCCAATAACAAATAGTTTCCAACTTTCTTAGGGCAGATAATTTTAATCTTGGGAAGCAGTTTGGATGGTGTGATGGTATCTATGTTTTCCATGTGACTGGTGGTGTGAAACCTGCGTTCACCACTCTTCGTCTCGTCATGCACATCATTGTCATTTTCTGGTTTGTCAATCACCTCGTGTATACATTTCTGATGGGATGCCAGATGGTTGTTCTTACTGGATGAAGGCACCTGTTGTGTACAATCTGTTTGGATCAGTGCACAACTCTTTGTAGCTGCATCAGCATCTGCTCTAGTGCACTGCCGCTGCCAATGGCCCTTTTTGCCACATGCCTTGCAGAATTGCTGGAAAGCTGGGAATTTCCTTGGTGCATGCAGAAGGCCATACCTTCCACATGTCTTGCTAGGTTTGCGTGTGCTAGTGAGTCTGTCAACAATCTTAGGACCTGTAAGTTTCATCAACTTGCAAGGATCTCTTTGTACTTGTGTCCATCCTTGAGTATCTCTTTGATGCTACACATTTTGGGCTTGTCTAGCAGATCTTTCTGGAATACGTCCATGGGAGTGGATGTGATCACCAGCACAACAATTCTGTCTGCTAGCTCTGCATTTGAAAAATCACAGCACTTACCCTTTTCTGTGCATCTGCTGAAGAAGTGGTCTATGGATTCTGTAGGCCATTGTCAAAATGACATGAACTCTAATCGATGAATATGGAAATTTAACCTGATTCTCAATCGATCTTCAAACGTAGTCCACTGCCTGAATTTTATGCCCCACGGCCTGAATTTTATGCCTGACCCGTATGGGTGTGAAATCTCGCGAGATGATGTCAGGCAAGTGTCCCAATGTCATCGCACACTCACGCAATATTTCCCTTGGCGGGCGCACGCAAAAGTCGGAAGAGTGCCTGCTGACAATTAAGTGGCCAATTAAGCCTATTAACATCCCAATTGTCAGCAATTTTTCATGGCCTGTGCAACCTTACGGTTGGCGGGTGGGCCAATCAGCCAAACAGGCTTTACATTTTTGATGAAACCTCATCCAAGGGCAGGATGAAATCTCCATTAGGATTTAAAATAAAAAGAAATATCTGGAGACATTTTTTTTATGAGGTCTGCTTTCAGGTGCTTGATTGTGCTGCATGGACATTTTTTGCAGAATGTTTGGGCTTTATTTTCTTATTTGCAGGTCTGCAGCTCCCTGAGGCAGCTGTCTGCCTTTAGGGAGTTCTCCCGAAGTTCTCACCCATGCCTGCCATGACATCAGCGCCCGCCCTCTTCCTGGCCCCAGTGGCAGTCCTGAGCCATTCTCCGGGAACATTTCACGCTGGCTGGCCGTTAATTGGCTGTCCAACGTAAGATCGTGGTCGGGGGCCGATTGCGGGCAGAAGCACATTTTGCATTTGCTTCCATGCCTGCTGATCGCGCACGCCTGACGAGTGCAAAATTCAGGCCCATATCTTTTGGGGAATTTTTAGCTCTTCTGCTGTTAATCCTGATGTGTTCAGTCTGTGTAGACTTTTATTCCCAATTGTTAGGTGAATTTTAATGGCTTGCTTGTCTGGTTCAAATACGCCTGAATCAAGAAATCATGGGGAGAACTTTCCCCATGTCAGGCGGGCCGGTCGGGAGCAGGCACGGGCGGGCGTGGACCCGATAGCCACCCGCGATCGGATTCGTACTGCCATTGTACAAGGGCAGGCCAATTAAGGCCCGCCCAGCATACTCCACAACTCCCGTGCATAGCGGGAGTGGGTGGGCAGCGGCGGGTGTGCTCAGCCCACTGGGTCCATTGGCGACCCAGCGGCCTGTATAAAGGAAGGCCTAGCAGCCTTCAAAAGGGCGAAGGGCTCTGCAGTGAGGCAATGTTGGTGACGCAAGTCTGGAGCGTAGGCCATCGGGGCAGGCCAGGCCGGAGGGTAGGCCAGCGGGGCAGTGTGCCCCTCGTTTTTCAGGCGAGTGCCTAGCTGCCCTTCTGGAGGAGGTGGCAGCGCGGTGGGAGGTCCTTCTTCCGAGGGACTGGAGGCAGAGGCCCCCCCCCACCTGACCAAACGTGCGTGGGAGGAGTTGGCCGAGAGTGTTAGCTTCCACGATGTGGTGCACCGCACATGGTCTCAAAGCCGCAAAAGATTCAATGATCTCCTGCACTCGGGAAGGGTGAGTACCATGTTGCCTTAAGTCACTTAATGCAGGCATCACCCTTTCCCCCAACAACCCCACAACACCCCACCAACTCTGAGTACAGTAAGGTCATTGAATCCCTCAAGGCATGTATCTCTCGCTGGATGTGCCAACAGATATTGCCCATGCCCAGTTCACCCTGAGAGGGTTGAGCTAGGATGTGTTCTGTATCCGCAGCATGTGTGACACTGACACCAAGAGTATAGAATGGGGTTGAAAGTCAAGGGTCTGCACCTAGGCAGAGTGCTGGAACTGTGAAGCATATCAAAGTCAGGGCGCTAAAATGCTGGGAGGGAAGCTTCCAGTTGGCGGGGCACCAATCCATCTTCTGGTGTTTGCGCTCCATGAACTTGTGCCTCCTTGCTTAGCAAAGTGGCACCTTGTAGCGCCACATGTGAAGAGGGCAGCATTTGGCCAATGGGGTGGGGGGTCAGCCCTGGCTTGTTTGCGTGAGTGTGCGACAGCTGCGGGGTGACAAAGAACTGGAGCCCTGCAACGTCCCACTCTGGCTGGGTTGGCGGAGATGCGATGGGAATTCATGTGCAGGCTGAACTAATCAATTCTCCTCTCTCCTTTTTAGGAAAAGACTGCACACAATGCTCCAGAACGAATGCGGACTGGCTGAGGGCAGACCCAGTTAGCCATTCTTATGGCTTTCAAGCAGCAGGCCATGGATCTGGAGAGGCGCCATGCCCCCGGGTCCACCAGTGGCGGTGAGGCTGGGGTGCCATGGGGAGGTATGTTTGGCGAGCAGTCAGGTCACCATGTGCGTCACAGAAGCCATGACATTGCTGAATGCTCCGTGATTGAAGTTAGCAACATGGGTTTATCCTTGATTATGGAATGATGAGCGCATAATGACCTGGGGGAGCGGCATGCAAGCTGACATTGTCTGCACTGTAAATAATCAAATGTCCTTTTTCTTCCTTTCAGCATCACCGGAGCAGGGCCGGGAGGAGGAGACAGAGGGCCCACCCCTCACCCCTGAAACCGCCGAGCAAATGCACTCTCCAGTATCACACCATCTCAGCCAGGCAGGCACCAGCGCAGATCCTAGCACCCCGGTGGGAATTAGATCTTTGGCTAGTGTCCTGGGGCATGGCGGCAAGGGCACTTCACACTCGCTTGAGGTGCGGGCAGAGACAGAGAGTGCCCAGGTTGCCGGCAGTTGGAGGACTCCTGGGGACCAGTACTTGCTCGGTCGGTGGCTGATGATGTGCCTCTGGACTCGTCTGTGAGGCAGCAAATGCTGGAAGTGCAGCAGGGTATGTGGGATGATCTGGTGGAGATACGTGAGATTATGAGTGGCATGGTGCCCGTGCTGGAGGAGTTCATGCGGAGCATCACCAATGCAATAAGCCTCATAGCTGAGTGCCATGCTTCCTGCATGGAGAGAGTGGCGACTCTCGTGGAGAGGCGCCTCCAAGAGAACAATCAGGGCCTCCTGGTGTTGCGCTTGGACCTGCAAGCCCTCACAGCGGCATTGGCCACAGCTTGTCAGTGCCAGTGTGGGGGATGGTCTGGGCACCAAGTATCCCAGCTTGGTGCCCATCCATCTACGGTGAGCAGGGAGATCTGAAGCAACCTCACATCGACGCAGCAGCTGCCTGTCATTTCTGTGGGCTCCTCTCAGGGCGCTCTGAATGAGGGCAGCAGCTCCTTCGCCCCTCTGCTGGTGACTGGCATCCGATGAGGCTGCAGCAACTGGGGAGAAGCCAACTGTGGAGCTGGTCGCTCCCTCCCACACGGGGCCATCAAGTACTCTGCGGGCCAGAGGACATCCGCCAAGGTCATCGAGGCCAACAGGGCAGCACAGTGAGCAGGCTGTCTCAGATGCCAGTGCCAGCGAGGGGACAGCTCCTAGACGTAGCACCCGAAAGCGTAAATTTAAGGCACCTTAGGCACACCATGGGTTTCTCACTGGTGCTTTTATGTTGGCCCATAGTACTTATTCAAAAACTTGGTGCGATGTCCAACACCGTTTTTGTTTTGCTTTATGAAGTTACATTTGTTTACTCAATAAGTTTTGACATGTTGTCATGCCTCAGGGTGATTCCTTACTTCTGCAAGTGGACGAGAAGCCATGATGTTATGAGTGAGTTGTTTGACATTGAGCTTTATTGACAAGGGCCTTAGTTAATGTTATTATCCAGGCTGATTTAGCACTCAGGTATCGAGTGTGGAGCCTGCAGCCCTGGCGCGTGTTGAAGCTCCATCTGTGGTGGGCTAGCTGAACATCCTTTGGATTAAAGCCTCCTGGGTGTCGCTGCCTTCCTAGAGAATGCCTGCATCAGTGTCTACGCCCTCAGCATTCTCCTGTGCATGCTCATCCTTGGACTCACTGCTGGACTCATCGTGTGCATCCGGAGCAACTGCGTCCATGTCTTCCTCATCCACTTCATCGTCCCTTTCCAGCGCCAGATTGTGGCGAGCGCAGCATGCAACCACTATCAGTGACACATGATCTGGAGGATATTGTAGTGTGCCCCCTGAGCTGTCCATCTTGAGAAGACCAATGGTTCCCTCTACCACAGCTCTTGTGGAGGCATGGCTCCTATTGTACCGCTGCTCAGTCTCTGTTCTTGGATGGCGGAGAGGCGTCATGAACCACCTTTTGAGGGGATAGCCCTTGTCAACCAGCAGCCATCCATCCAGCCGGGCTGGAGCACTGAAGAGCCTCGGCACCTGGGAGCGTCTGAGTAGGTAAGCGTCGTGGGAGCTGCCTGGGTATCTTGCACAGACTTGCAGAATCAGCATCCTGTGATCACACACACTATCTGCACGTTCATGGAGTGGAAGCCCTTCCTGTTGCCGAAGGCACCAGGCTCAACTGCTGGCGCCTTGATGGCCACATGTATACAGTCGATTGCACCCTGAACACAGGGGAAGCCAGCAATCGCTGCGAAGCCTCTGGCTTGCTCTGTCTGACTGGCATCATCCCAGCGGTAGTGGATGAAAGTCAATGCATGCCTGAACAGAGGGTCTGTCACCTGCTTGACACAAGTGTGGACAGTTGATTGGGAGACTCCACAGAGATCACCCACCGAGCCCTGGAAAGAGCCGGATGCATAGAAGGTAGAGGGCAGCTGTGACCTTTAGAGCTACTAGCATGGGGTGCCCACCCACACAGTTTGCGGAGATCTCGGGGCCTATCATCTGACAGATGAAGGTGACTGTCTCCCTTGAGAGACGGAGCATCCTTCGGCACTGGACCTCAGACATAATAAGTTAGCTGCTTCACTGCCTGCAAACCCTGGCAGCAGGATATTGGCTTATTCTGCCGACCCTTCCGCCTTGGATGATCTGTTGGCCCTGCACCCTTTGTGCCTGCGCCTCTGCTCCCAAAAGTGGCTCCCCAGGAGGCTGAATGTGGACTCCTGGCCTCCTCCCCCTTCTGGTCCTCCCTTCCGCCTCAGAGGAGATGCCTCCAGTGGAGAGCACAGCTCCCATTCCCAGGCTGGGAAGGCTTCCTGAAAACTACAAGCCCTAGAAATGATTTCTACTGTAGAGCCCTGACCAAGGCGTTTACTCCTGTCCTGGCAGCTGGTATGAGTTTTGAAGTCTCCCTGCTCACTCAGGCAAATAAAAGTTACTTTCACACTTAACTACCTCAAACATCACATTCGCAACCCCACTCACCCCTCTTATCCTGCCCGTGGATGAGGTTTATACAAATGTTTCCTACCCGCCTGCCCAATGCGCCCATGCGACATCCTGAAGATTGCACGGGCTGTGAAAAATTGAGATCAATTGGCTGTCTCAAAGGCCTTAACTGGCCCGTTAATTGATGGCGGGCACGCATCTGAACTTATAGCACGTTCGCTTTCCCAAATAACGCGATGGTGCACAGTAACATCGGGACACTTGCCCGACGTCACCGTGCATCAATGGGAAAATTCTGGCCCATAACTCTGTACGCTGTTTAAACATTCTGAAATCAGATAGTAGGTCAGGTGCATCCCAACTCAAGCTGGGGAATTTTGTGCACATTTTGACAATATGCCTTTGATCCTCCTCTTTGTTTTATTCAATTTATTGTTCAGCAACTCCTGAAACCACCCGCTTAATCGTAACCTTCTCTGGCCCGATTTTTATGATGGATTTGTTTGTGTTTTTTATGTTTTGTTTGACTCTCCCTCGCTCGCTATCAATCTGGCCTACACTGTGGTCACTAACCTTTCTCGACTAAGCTAACCTGGTGCTGATCCTCTCAATGCGCTGTCCCACTCATGGAACTGACAGGCCATGCACTGCAATCTCACCACGAGGGATACATCTGCTTACCAGCTCTTTACTTGATCACTATCCTGGCCTGTGTCTTCAAAGCTTTTCTGGGCAGTCATCACGCTGTGATTTCAACATGCTGCAAACTTGTTGCAGTTTGACCAAAATGTCGAGGGTCATCTCATGTCATGTAGCATGATCTAAGGCTCTTCACCATGTTTTACCTGTACTTAATGTTGCTGCCAGGCTGTTTGACAACTGCTGAACACCATGCCATGTTTTTATAATGATATAAAGGCACCAATCACTCATAAGGGGTTATGTAAACACATTGTGGGTTCATTTATTAAGACTAGGCACATGAGAACATTTACACAAAGGTAGAAATCTTGAGGACATCAGCGGCAGAGCTGTGTGTACTGTGTTCTCTGCTTAGAGGCCAAATTGAAACTGAGACTGGATCACATGACACATTTCTCTTGTAGTGATGACATGCTGCTATCCCTTAAAGGCATATTACAACACTAAAGGGGGTGCAAGAGCACAGGAACCTGGGTGCATATGCACATAAATCAGTGAAGGTGGCAGGACATGTTGAGCGAGTGGCTAATAAAGCATAAAGCATCCTAAGCTTTATTAATATGGGCACAGAGTATAAAAGCAAGGAAGTTATGTTAAACTTGTATAGAATACGGGTTCGGCCCCAACTGGAGTATTGTCACACTAGGAAAGTTGTGAAGCCATTAGACAGAGTGCAGAAAACATTCACGAGAATACTCCCAGGGATGAGGAACTTGGTTACATAGGTAGATTGTAGAAGTTGGGGCTATTTTCCTTGGAGAAGAGAAGGTTGAGAGCAGAGTTGGTAGAGGTATTCAAAATCATGAGGGGTCTGGACCGTGTAGACAGGGGAAAGAAGTTCCCATTTGTAGAAGGAGCAAGAACAAGAGGGCACAGATTTAAGGTAGCTGACAGAAGAAGCAATGGTGACATGAGGAAAAACTTTTTCACAAGCGAGTGTTCAGGACTTGGAGTGCACTGCCTGCAAGTGTGGTGGAGGCAGATTCAATCAAAGCATTTAAGAGGGAATTGGATTGTTACCTGAAGAAGAAGAATGTGCAGGGCAATGGGATGAAGGCTGGGGAGTGGTACTAGGTAAATTGTTCTGATGGGGAGCTGGTGCATACACAACAGGCTGAACGGCCTCCTTCTGTCCTGTAACAATTCTATGATTCTGATCCTGTGATCTTACACATGGGTATTTGTTCTTATAGACACACTGCCTGCTGAACTTTGAGCTGTACACTGCAAAATATTTATTCACCCTTATTCTACTGTCCTTTGCTCATAATTATGGACTTTGAATATATTCATTTTAATTTACTAGTGGCTGACAGATAAATGACATGGGTTATGAAAGATCTATGTTAATCTGGAGTGTTGATTCTTATAACACTATGACATCATATAGACTCAAAATATAATGTTCTGCCCTAGCCCCTGTGCCAGCTTTTGGTAACATCTCCATGCTATTTTAATTCAGTAAAGCTGTACTCATGATAATGTTACTGCAGCTTAATATGGAATATTGTGGGAAAGTTTACATTCGCATTGACTTTTATTAAAATGTTAATCAGCTGTTATGAATACAACATGCAAGGTGACAGTTAAATTTAAGGTTAACAGATGACTGCTATCAAACTCTGCTGATTTGTTGGTGGTTCTGGCAGGGAAGAGAGGCTTGTGGGTCTCATTAAAGGACCCAAGTCCCAGCAGCTCATCAGCAAGCCATTAGATAAATCTCACAACGCACAGGCGGCCCTTGTCTGCCTGTCATGAAGCTACTTATGAAAAAAATTACCCTGCAAAAAGGTGAAATTACGGGCATTGTCATTTGCTCGCTGTCTGTTGAGTGATTTTTCTCTATGAGAGATTCCTCTTGAATCTCCTTTTAGTTCGACCTTATTCCAGTAATGTTGAAGAATTCAAAAATAAAGACGAGAAAAAAATGTGGAGAAAACAAAAAAGAATTCGGCTTCACGTAACTGTCCTGTGAATTTTTGTGATTTTTGAGGCAAAGAGCTATCTACACTGGGATATGGAAACACTTTTCAGTCCCAGCACCATGTCAGTGCTGCTAGGTCAGTTATATACAGAGTAAAATTCTGTGTCTACTCTGTCCCAACATTGTGCCTCAGCCATACCTAAAAACAGTAGCCACTTTTGCATCAGTATGTATTTCTTCCATTTTCCATGCCACCATCTTGTGGCATCTCTCTGTAAAATGCCAATTTAACATCTATTTAAGGGTTTCATGCCACCGGCCAAAGTCCAATTATAATTGACCTGAGACTACCCAAACTCATTTCATGTCAGACCGTCACAGCCAATAGAGGGTAGGCACTTTCATTCCATCAGTCTGGCGTGGTTACAATCGATGTCTCAGAAGTGAGTGGTCAGCATGCAGGCTTACTGTGCCACCCAGTGTCTGTCTGTCCATATTTTTATAAAGCAGGTGTTTGAGATGGACAGGGTATGGGTTATAGTATGCACACCCAGGAATATCGAAGATGTAGATGCTGGCATGCAGCTACGTCTGGTGGCCAGGAGTAGACAGTGACATCGAGAGCATGGTTGAACACTGTTCCCTTTTCCAGCAACGCCAGAAGCTACCTGTTTCAGCTCCTCGGAGACTTGATTTTCAATTGCCAGAGAATGTACAAATGTTTGCTGGTTTTTCTGACATTTTTTTAATTGTAAATTTAAGAAACTTAAAGGGGGTGGAAATGTAGTAACTAGATGTATTGTCCCTCCCTCCTGTCAATCACTCATCATGTGATGTGATTATAGGGGCTTTGACCAATAAACTTAATGTGCGGGTAACCCTGTGGGTGGGGCTTCTGACAGAGAGATCACGTCTTGCGTGCAAACTCCTCTACATGTCTCCTTAATAAAGCTTAGTCTTTCCTTCACCAAACCTGTTGCTCCATCAAACAATTACAAACACTTAGGAGAGTGTCCAATGAGTGCAACAGATAGATAGCACAACTGGAGCCAGGGAAAATGTTAATCTTGATGACTGTGACTAGCAGTGGGCATAGATGTTTCAGAGCCAAATGCACATTGACAATACTGGTTTGGCAAGTGGCAATTAATTTTACATCTAGGTTTATATGTGCAAGGGTAACACTGTGGGAGAGTGCCACACTGTTTTTATTTATGATATTGGGTAAAATTTTTAGCTCGGTGCATAAAACGCATTGACGTCAGGCGAGTGTTCCAACATCAACATGCAGTCGCGTGATATTTAGTTTGGCGGGCGCACATTGGAGCAGGCAGCACACCCGCTGACAATGAAAAGGTCTGTTAAAGCCATTAAATTATCAATTAAATAGAATTTTTTACTGCCTGTCCAATCTTATGGTTGGCGGGCAGGTGAAAATTTTAGGAAACCTCATCCCCATGGGTGGAATGAGGTTTCCTAAAGCAAACAAAAATAAAATAAAAATTTTAAAACTCATTCAATGACATGTCCCTGCTTATGTGACAGAGTCACGTGAGGAGACGTGTTTCATTACATCTTTATTTTCCTCATTTTTGAAAATATCTCTTCATCCCCTGCACAGGCAGAGCTGAGTGAGGCCGCCCGCGTTTCACGCTGGGCGGGCCTTAATTGGCCCGCCAATGTGAAATCGCAGCCTGGTCCCGCCCACAGGTGGTGGTCGGCTTTCTGACTAACCCCACCCGTCCCCGCCGAGCCCGCCCGACATGGTGAAATTCTGACCTATGTTTTGGGATAATACAGAATAATTAAGGGATTAGATTCTGTCCAGTTGGATAGGTTATTTGAGATAGAAGGAATTGTAAGATTAGATGACATGCATATAAAATCTATGAGCAAAAAAATTGTGCAGATGTTAAAATTTTTTTTACAAGAGTGATGGCCCCACATGCTTTTGGAAAATCACCTGTTTTTAATGTTGGAGTGATGGCCTCTTTAAGGACTAGGTTTCCCTAGGAGATGATTTCTGGTAAAGCATCTTGCTTCCAGTAGTTGACTAGGTTGCCTGGGAGACAAACAGTGGAAAAAGGGTCAACATAGAAATTAATTATAGGGGCGATTAGATTATGGGCGTGGTTCCGGTCTCATGCAGGGCTTTAGTTTTTATAGTTCAGAACAAGCTTGCTGCAGGAAATGTCTCTTTCAGTTCAGTTGAAATTTTGTGTGCTGACTAAAAGAGTTTAAACCTCTTATTAACTGAAGGACTTCTAACAGTGAGTTGGACTTCTGGGATAGCCAAGCTGAGAAGAGAGAGACTCCAGAGTTAAAGAATATTAGAACCAGGAAGGCTTTGGCCCAAAGTGGCTACACTTAAGATGCTAGCAATACTTGTGTTGAACTGGGAATCTAAATTGTGGGTCAGCTGAAGGAGGTTGGAAGGGACAATCTTGACAGAGATTAACTGATTGCATGATTTTCCATCAAGGAGGCGGGAAACAGGAGTCAGGACTGTCTCTTGGTTGCAAACCCACACCTGGAGGGAAACAGTCACTCTTTGAGTTTTTCACAGATACGCTGCCTTAATTGGCATGTAGATAGGTTCTCTGTCCAATTAAGGTTGTCCTCTTGAAGCTGGAAGGCCAATCAGAGGCCTTCCAGCTTGAAAGGAGCCAACAGATGGCAAGTAACTGAGAGTGCGCTTCAACATGGAGGCACCCTCACACCAACATTTTTAAAACTTTAAATAAAAAAGATACAGCAGCCAGGCCAACACTGTAAAATCCCAGTTGGCTTCCATTAAGTTGCTTAACAGGGCTGTTAGTGAGCCTAATTAACTATCTGCCTTGTGGGGTCGGGTAATGCTGCTGGTCCCAAATCCACCTTGACATAGATGGCTGGCACCGGGAATGGGATTGGGAAGCAGGCATGCCAGCTGGCACCAGTATTTTTGGGCCCTATCTATCGTGCCTTTGTTCCCACCCTCAGGGGACCCAAAAATTCAGAGGGAAGCTGAGGTGAATTTCCCAGATTTTTCCTTAGGCTTTTTTGCCTGTTCCAGTAGATTACATAATTATCTATGTGGTTGCACCATGTCTAGATGGTGCAGGCTTAATGGATCTACTTGCCATATGTTAGTATGTTTGAGGAGCAATAGAAGCAGTCCTTGAGATCCTTATGATCTGGTTTGAGCTTCAGCCACACTTCTGGTGGTGTTCCAGTCACAATCTTGAAAACAACTGACAATCCAGCAACACATCTCCAAGGGTGGATCCTGCATGGAGTAAGCCACGCTCATCAAGGCCTACTGATCTATCTGAATTTGACTGCAACGTTCAAAAGTAAGGAATGGGTTTTCCATCATAGATCAACCCAATGAACTAAATCTTTGTAGTTGGGGACATTTCTTACATCAGCAGTAGTCATGTGACTTCTTTGAGAGTGAGTCCAGCAATTTAGTGTGTGCCATGCCTCTGTTACTATTACTAAGTTTATCACTATTTATAATCATTAGTATCGGGCATATTATGATGCTGTAGGCTTTAAGACAGTCCTTAATAAAAAAGAAGCTATGCAGTCTCATATCATTTCACAGGTGATCTTTATGGGTGAATCCATGGGGACTGTTGAGCTATCAGAGCAATTCAATCTATATTTTTGTGCCCCTGTTGGACTGTTGTAGGATGTCAATTTCCCATTCCAACACCCTTTGTAGCCTTTCTGCAACAACAAAGAGTTGAGTTCAGGGCTGCTGCAACCTCACTTCACAGAATCATAAAATGATACAGTACAGATAAAGGCCATCATTCCTGTTACAGTGTTTTGAAACAGCTATCCAATTAGTTCCACTCCTCTGCTCTTTCTCCATAGCAATGTACATTTCTCCCAATCAAGTATTTATCTAATTTCCTTCTGCTTCCACCAACTTTTTAGACAGAGAATTCCAGATCATAACACCTTGCTGTGTAAAAATGTTTTCCCTCGTATTGCCTCTGGTTCTTTTGCCAGTTATCTTAAAGTTGTGTCCTCTGGTTACTGATCCTTTTGGTACTGGAAACAGTTTCTCTTTATTTACTATATCAAAAACCTTGGGCAGAATTTTTCCGTCGCGTAAAATGACGCACGGTGACGTCGGGCACGCGTCCCGACGTCACCGCGCACCATCGTGATATTTCGGTGGGCAGGCATGCGATGATGGATGTCTGTTGCGCCACCGCCATTAATTGTAGCCTTGAGGCTACAACTGACCTGGATTTTAAGGCGCCCGTGCAATTTTCAGCTCTTCACATGGGCACAACGGGCACGCGGGTATCAGAAATTTGCATGAAGCTCATCCACGGGCAGGAGAAGAGAACTCAATGGGTTCGCGAATCCGGACATTTAAAAGTTACTGCTCAGAAGTTAGTGAAACTTGCCTGTGTGAGGTGGAAAAGTTGCAAACGCATAGCAGCTGCTTCGACTGGATTCATAACCTTCAGGTCAGCACTTTTCAGTGAGGATTTATTTTGGGGCCTGTAGGTCTCAGGAAGCCTCCCTTAGCCTGGGAACGGGAGGTGATCTCTCCACTGGAGGCACCTCACCTGTGGAGGAAGGGAGGGCTAGAAGGGGGAGGAGGCCAGGAGTGCACATTCAGCCTCCAGGGGAGCCACCTTTGGGAAGACAGGTGCAGGGCCAAGAGGTAGTCCAAGGCGCAAGGGGCCACAAAAGATGGCACTATCCTGCTGCCAGGGTATACAGAAGGCGAAGCACATACCTCAACATGTCTGAGGTGCAATGCCGAAGGAGGCTCCATCTGTCAAGGGAGACAGTCAACAGTATCTGTCAGATAGAAAAACAAAAATTGCTGGAAAAACTCAGCAGGTCTGACAGCATCTGTGGAGAGGAAGACAGAGTTAACGTTTTGAGTCTGTATGGCTCTTCATCAGAACTAAAGAGAAATAGAAATAGAAACACACCACCCTACTCTCATGCCCACATGTCTGCCCTGGACCTGCTGCATTGTTCCAGTGAAACTCAATGCAAACTGGAGGAACAGCATCTCATCTTCCGATTAGGCACTTTACAGCCTTCCGGACTTAACACTGAATTCAACAACTTCAGATCATGAACTCTCTGCTCCATCCTCACCCCCTTTTTGATCCCCTTTTTTCTAATAATTATTTTTTTTATATATATATACTTATCTTTTCCCATCTGTTTCTATTATTATTTATTTCCATCCATTGTTTTATCTCCGCCTTTTAGCCTATTTCGATCCCCTCCCCCCACCCCACCCCACCCCACCCCCACTAGTGCCATCTGTCACTTGCTCAACCTGCTTTCTACCCTTAATGTCACTATTAGCACATCCTTTAGCTAATATCACTGCCGTCAACACCCCTTTGACCTTTTGTTTATGACATCTTTGGCAATCTCTCCTTTGCCTCCACCTATCACTGGCCCTCTATCCAGCTTCATCCAGTCCAACCCCCCTTAAACAGCTTATATTTCACCACATTTCTATTTCTCTTTAGTTCTGATGAAGAGTCATATGTACTCAAAACGTTAACTCTGTCTTCCTCTCCACAGATGCTGTTAGACCTGCTGAGTTTTTCCAGCAATTTTTGTTTTGTTTCAGATTTCCAGCATCCGCAGTATTTTGCTTTTACGCTAGTATCTGTCAGATGATTGGTCCAGAGATCTCAGCTAACTGTATGCGTGGACACCCCATGCCTGTGGCTCTAAAGGTCACAGCTGCCCTCAACTTCTATGCCTCCGGCTCTTTCCAGGGGTTGGTGGGTGATCTTTGTGGTGTCTTGTAAGCAGCTTACCACACTTGTGTCAAGCAGGTCACAAATGCTCTGTTCAGGTGTGCATTGACCATTATCCACTACTACTGGGATGAGGCCAGCCAGAGAGAGCGAGCCAGAGGCTTCGCAGCGATTGCTGGCTTCCCCCGCGTCCAGGGTGCAATCGACTGTACACATGTGGCCATCAAGGCGCCAGCAGGTGAGCCCAGTGCCTTCGTCAACAGGAAGGGATTCCACTCCATGAACGTGCAGATGGTGTGAGATCACAGGATGCAGATCCTGCAAATCTGCGCAAGGTACCCTGGCAGCTCCCATGACTTTTACATACTCAGACACTGCCAGGTTCCAGGGCTTTTCAGTGCTCCAGCCCGGCTGGATGGATGGCTGCTGGGTGACAAGGGCTATCCCCTCAGAGCGTGGCTCATGATGCCTCTCTGCCATCCAAGAACAGAAGCTGAGCATTGGTATAATAGAAGTCACTCCTCCACAAGGGCTGTGGTGGAGAGAGCCATTGGTCTTCTCAAAATGTGCTTCAGATGCCTGGAGCATTCCGGGGGTGCACTGCAGTACCCCCCAGATCGAGTGTCGCTGATAGTGGTTGCATGCTGTGCTCTCCACAACCTTACGCTATAAAGGACGCTGTGGATGAAGAAGATGTAGACGGAGTGGCTGCGGCTGAACATGATGAGTCCAGCAGTGAGTCCGAGGATGAGAATGCACAGGGAAATGATGAGGGGGCACACGCTGACCTGGGCAAACTCCAGGGAGGCAGGGACACCCTGGGTGCTCTAATCCAAGGAACCTTTAGCTAGCACAGCACATATGGATCTCCAACACAAGCCTGGCCTGTAGCCTCCATCCTGGAGACCTTCGTGCTAAATCTGTCTGGATAGGAGCATTGATGATGGGCCCAGTCAATAAATGTAAATGACACACAAATCACTCATCAAATCTCAGGAATCCATGCACCTGCCCAAGAAAAGAAGCATCCCCAGCCATTTTAGACGTTGTAAATTTAGTGCTGTAACAAAAGTCTCTTGACATAACAGAAATAAAATGGTGTTGCACTTCACACACAATCAGAAGGAACTCATAGGGGGGCCAACAAAAAACCACCAGTGATGAACCCGAGATGTGCCTAAGGTGCCTTCATTTTACGTTTGCAGGCACTACGTCTTTGCGGTGCCCCCTCGTTGGCACTGGCATCTGAGACAGCCCGCTCTCCCTGATGTCCTGTTGGTCTCGATGACCTTGGCAGACGTCCTCTGGCCCGTCGAGCCTGTGCTGGCCCCACCTGGGAGGGAGCTGCCAGCTCCGCAGCTGGCATCTCCCCAGTCATCACTGCCTCATTGGGTGCTGCGGTCACTGGCAGAGGGGTGGAGGAGCTGCCGCCCTCATCCGTAGCGCCCTGAGAGGTGCCAGCAGAGACAACAGGCAGCTGCTCCGCCGACGTGAGGTCCGTTCGGCCCTCCCTGCTCACTGTAGATGGAAGGGCACCGAGATGGGATACCTGGTGTCCAAACCACTGCCTACACGGGCATTGACCACATGAGGTCAATGCCCCTGTGAGGGATTACGGGTCTGAGCGCAACCCCAGGAACCCCTGATCCTGTCTCTGGAGCTGCCTCTCCATGAGAGTCACCACTCTCTCCATGGAGGAAGTTTGGCGCTCAGCCATGAGGCTCAATGCATCGGCTACAGTCCGCAGAGACTCCTCCACCACTGACACCAAGCCAAGCACAGCCTCATGTATCTCCACCAGATGGTCCCATACACCCGGCCGCATCTCATCAGTTGGCTGCATCGCCGACGACTCCAGAGGCTCATCATCAGCGACGGACTGAGCATGTGCCTGGGCCCCTGCAGTCCTCCGACTGCGGGCGCCATCGGCACTCTCTGTCTCTGCCAGCTCCTCCAGCGACTGTGAAGTAACCTCACTGCTGTGACCCGGGAACTAGCCGAAGATATGATGCCCACCGAGGTGCCAGTATCTGCTCTGGTGCCTGCCTGACAGAGATGGTGTGACGCTTCTGATGGTGCAACGTCATGCCCTTCAGGTGTCAGAGGGGGCCCCTGCTGCTCCGGGTCCCAGCCCTGCGCTGCTGATGCTGAAAGGAAGAATAAGGACATTCGATCAGTTAGCCTGTGGGCAATGTCAATGTACATGCCTGTCCCCCAAATCATCATGCGCTCATCATTCCACATGCAATGGGCAAGCCATGTTGGTTATGTCGCTCACTCAACAATCAGCACTGCCATGGATGTTGGGAGACTACTGGTGATGTGAGTGCTGGCCACACATACCTGCCTGTGGAACCTCAGCCTCTCCGGTTCCAGCAGACCAGGGTGCGTGGTGCCTCTCCAGGTCGAGGGCCTCCTGCTAAAAATGGCTAAGCAGCAAAATCTGGCCTGGCCCATCGCCAGTCCTCAGCTGCTCACCGTTGTAATGAGAATTCTTCTCCCGGAAATGTAAAAAAAGCATTGATAAGTGATACTTGTACCATCAATATCCTGGTGGCTGGCCCACCCTAAGCCCAGTTGCCCATTGCAGGGGTGCAGTGCATCCTTCCCCCGCTGCTGGCCAGCACACACACAAATATGCCAGGTGTGTCCTTCTCCACCCCCTCACCCTTGGCCACATGCTGCCTTCATCACAGTTGGGAGCGCACTGTTGTACCTGCCACTGCAAGGAGGCACAATGACGTGGAGCGCAGAGGGTAGCAGATCCATCTGTGCCATGCCACCTTGAACATCCACTCCCACCATGTCATCACCCTGACTTCAACATGTCCTGGAGTTCGAGCAGTGCACCTGGGTGCAGATCTTCCAGCTTGTCCCCACCACAGTCACGTGGGTGTCAGTCCACCACATGCTGTGGGTGCAGAACTCATCTCATCACAACCCTCTCAGGCTGACGAACGCATAGGGAATATCTGCTGGGATGCCTAGCTAAGGACACATGCCGTCAATGACTCATTGCACTCAGGCCACTCAGACATGGGTGGGGCACCAGCGGGGGAGAAGTTTACATGATGGGTGAAGTGAATGATGCCAACATGCTACTCACCCTTCCCATGCACAGCAGGTCGTTGAAGCGCTTGCGGCACTGGGTCCATGAGCGCCGCACCACATGGTGGGAGCTCATGACCTCCGCTACCTCCTCCCACGCTTGCTTGGTCAAGTGGGGTGGCCTCCTCCTCCTGTCCTTGGGGATGAGCACCTCCTGCCGTGATACCACCTCCTCGAGGAGGGCAGCAAGGCACTCATCTGAAAACCTGGGCACACAGTGACCACCCGCCCTACCCTCCTGCATGGCTAGCCTCGATGTGCCTTGGCCCCGACCTCTGGCAATGTACAGCAGCCTTGGAGTGGCTGCAGCTTGGCCTTTAAACAGTGATTGCCAATTCGGCTCCGCCCGCCCACTCCTGCTGTCCCTGGGAGTCACCAAACACACTGGGCGGGCCTTAATTGGCCCGCCCGCGTAAAATGGCAGCGCGGTCCTGATTGCTGGTGGCGATCGGGTCTGTGACCTCCCGTGCCCACTCCCGCACGCCCTGCCCAACATGGGGAAAATTCTCCCCCTTCATAATTCAGAACACCTCTATTAAATCTTTTCTTAACTATCTTTGCTCCAAGGAGATCTACCCCAGTTTTCCTAGAACCTACAACCCTGGAATCATTCTAAAAATCTCCTCTCTACCTCTGCCTTGACATCCTTTCTAAATTGTGGTGCCCAGAATTGGCCACAACACTCCAGCTGAGGCCTGATCAGTGATTTATAGCAACAAATTCAGCTAAAGCAAAGTGGGGACTTTGGGACCAAAATTCTGAGCAGGTCGTAGCTGGCCTCTTCTTTAGTGATACAACAGTATGGAACCTGGTTCCACCATGATTCTGCCCAATGGAGGAGAGGCTGTGAAATATGGGCCAGATCGTCGGTCTGCCCACCTCACTCTACATCTTCCATGTCAAGTGGATGGTTCTGTTGGAGCTATGCCCACTCTGCCCTTAAAAGGCCTCAATGGTGAGTTGTCTGTTAAGATATGTAAGAATTTGGCTGAGACCACTGGAGAAAAAAAACCAGAATCTCGGCAGCCTAATCTAATCAATTCCAGGGAGGATCTATTACCTTTGCTCCGAACAAAGCGGAAGATTTTGTAACTTGCTGTTTATTTATCCCAGGAGAGACGGATCAGGGTAAGTACCACTTAAGCAACATTGCAGATGCTGATAGTCCATCCCAGCCGTAAGATCGAGGTTGTGGGCGGGTGCGGAAAATCCCATCGACTGTCACGTCCTGGTGGATAACAAGTTTCATGAGACTATTGTTGAGTATTTTTCAACTTCCTACCACTTGCAGATCATTTTCTTTGTATCAAACGTTAATAAAAAAACAAAGATTTTACATGATTTCTGGTAATGCCAGGCATCATCAATGTCATCAGTTTCACTTCCTATTTTATGTCATTACCAAGGACTGCCTATGTGAAGGACAGCAGAAACAAATACATTAAGCCCTCACTTAAAGTTCAGGTTGCATTCCTAAAAAGTGGGACTTCAAATGAAACAACATTATGCGAATCATGGGTTTCCATAGGAATCAATGTAAAAGCTGGAGTTAGGTTCGGACATTTCTTGCCTGGAAAGAACAATGTACAAGTTGAAATACTATACCATACATGTGCAGCATTGTGTATTCCTAGCTGGAATAACATGCAAAATAAAACAAACCAGTGAATATAACAGAAATACTATATAAATTCAAATTAGATAACCTAAACCACCCAAACAAGCCCTGAGTAGCACAGCTTCTGTGTCTCAACCACGGCACTCTCAAAACTCAGCTCAACTTTTTGCTTGCTTTCCTTTCCCAGGTCTAGTAAGCCAGAGGCCCAGGGTAACGTTGTGAGGACTTGGGTTCAAATCCCACCCTGGCAGATGCTGAAAACTTGAATTCAATTAAAAAAATCTGGGTCAGAATTTTGTCCTTGGCATGTGGGCTCGGCGGGTGTGGAGGGAGGCTGACCGCCGCCCTCGATCGGGCCCGGAAAGCAATTTAACGCTGGCAGGCCTATTAAGGCCTGCCCAGCGTGAAACATGAGCAGCAGCGCTCAGGGCTACCTCTGCAGGCGGGGGGAGGAGGGTGAGGGTGAGCGTGAACTTCATGCTTGCGCTCAAGTGCGTGCTACATAATCTCCCTGAGACACAGAGTTGCCTCAGGGAGATGAACTGACTTAAAAAAAATTAAAGATTTTATAAATATGATGAAGCATGTCCCCTCATGTGACTCTGTCACATGAGCAGGGACATGTTATTAATGAAAAATAAAGGTTTTATTTGATTTTTATTTGCTTTTAGAAACCTCATCCTGCCCGTGGATGAGGTTTCCAAAAAAGTGCAAAGTCCGCTTGGCCTTTTTGCCATTTTCTTTTCTTTTTCTTTTAAACTTAAATTCTTTTAATTAACTTTTTAATGTCCTTAATAGGCCTTTTAATTGTCGGTGAGGGCGCTGCCAACTCCGGCGTGCGCCTGCCGACCGAAATATCACGCGAGTGCGCGATGACGTCAGGACACACGCCTGACATCATCGTGGGTTACTTAATGCTTGGTTGGGTCGGGCACATACCAGCCCACTGAGCTAAAAATTGTACCCTTGGAGTTAAAAGTTTGACCACAAAACCATTGCCAATTGTCATAAAAACCCATCTGGTTCACTAATGTCCTTTAGGGAAGGAAATCTGCCATTCTCACCTGGTCTGGCCTACATGTGAGTCCAGACCCACAGCAATGTAGTTGACTCTTAAATGCCCTCTGAACAACGGCAATTAGGGATGGGCAATAAATGCTGGCTTAACCGGTGATGCCTACATCCCATGAACAAATGTAAAAAAACCTGTTTCTCTCTCTCTCTTTTTCCACAGTCTCTCTCTTTCTCCTTTACCACTCTGTCTCTCTCTCTCTTTCCTTTCCCACTCTGTCTCTCCTTTCCTACTCTGTCTCTGCCTTTCTGTTTCCAGAGCCTGGGCCCCTTCCTGACAGTTTGCAGGGGCTGAGCCCCTGTCCCGCGGAGTGCCGCGAAAGAAGCCAGGGGGTGGGGGAGGTGTATGATGGACCCAGGGGGGCAGTACAAGAAGCCCGGGTGGTCGGCCTTTCCCTCCCCACCAAGTCCTGGTTGTTCGCATTTCATCACCTTTTTTTATACATTCACAGGATCAGGGCTTCGCTGGCTGGGCCAGCATTTATTGCCCATCCCTAGTTGCCCTTGAGAAGGTGGTGGTGAGCTGCTTTCTTGAACCGCTGCAGTCCATGTGGCATAGGTACACCCACAGTGCTGTTAGGAAGGGAGTTCCAGGATTTTGGCCCAGCAACAGTGAAAGACCAGTGATATATTTCCAAGTCAGGATGGTGAGTGACTTGGAGGGGAACTTCCAGGTGGTGGTGTTCCCATCTATCTGCTGTCCTTGTCCTTCTAGATGGTAGTGGTTGTGGGTTTGGGAGGTACTGCCTAAGGAGCCTTGGTGAATTCCTACAGTGCATCTTGTGGATGGTATACATTGCTGCTACTGTGCGTTGGTGATGGAGGGAGTGAATGTTTGTGGATGTGGTGCCAATCAAGCGGGCTGCTTTGCCATGGCCGGCATCAAGCTCCTTGAGTGTTGTGGGAGCTGCACTCATCTAAGCAAGTGGGGAGAATTCCATCATACTCCTGACTGGTGTCTTGTAGATGGTGGCAGGCTTTGGGGAGTCAGGGCGTGAGTTACTCATCGCAGGTTTCCTAGCCTCTGACCTGCTCTTGTAGCCACAGTATTTATATGGCTAGTCCAGTTCGATTTCTGGTCAATGGTAACCCTCAGATGTTGATAGTGGGGGATCCAGTGATCGTAATACCATTGAACATTAAGGGGCAATGGTTAGATTCTCTCTTGTTGGAGATGGTCATTGCCTGGCACTTGTGTGGCGCGAATGTTACTTGCCGCTTGTCAGCCCAACCCCGGATATTGTCCAAGTCTTGCTGCATTTGGACATGGACTGCTTCAGTATCTGAGGAGTCACAAATGGTGCTGAACATTGTGCAATCATCAGCGAACATCTGTACTTCTGATCTTAAGATGGAAGGAAGGTCATTGATGAAGCAGCTGAAGATGGTTGGGCCGAGGACACTACCCTGAGGAACCCCTGCAGTGATGTCCTGGAGCTGAGATGGCTGACCTCCAACAACCACAACCATCTTCCTTTGTGTCAGGTATGACTGTAGGGGGAGAATTTTCCCCCCATTACGGGGGTTGTGCGGAGGCGGGCACGGACCCGATCAGCGCCCCTGATTGAGTCTGCTCCGCCATTTTACATGGGTGAGCCAATTAAGGCCCACCCAGCATGACGTGCGCCCGGAAGTGCTGAGCACTCCATGTGTAGAGGGTGGGGGAGGGGTGTTCCCTGAGTCGGGGCCTGCACTTTTTTGTGCATGCGTGTGAAAGAGCGCAGAAATCTTCCTGAGGCACAGAGCTGCCTCAGGGAGATTAGTTTAAGTTCCAAAAACTTTAATAAAGAGAAGAAAAAATTTTAAGATGTGTCCCCTCATGTGAGTGTCATATGAGCTGGGACATGTCAATGAACTTTAATGAAAACATTTATTTAATTTATAAACCCTTCATGAAACCTCATCCCACCCGTGGATGAGGTTCCATGAAAAATGCGAAGGCCTGGGCTCTTCACCTGCTCGCCAACCTTAAAGTTGGATGGGCAGCTCATTTTATTAGTTTAATTGGTATTTAAATGGCCTTAACAGGCCTTTGACAGTTCGGCGGGCGTGCAAAATGACACGTGGTGACATCGGAACGCATGCCCGACATCTTATGCCTCAGCGAGTGGGCCCCGCCCCTGCTCGGCGAGCTGAAGATTCAGGCCTTAGACTCTAGGACCTGATTGGTGGCTGGCAATTCCTGTCTCTGCCCTACACTCCTGCTCCCAGATTTCAGGCCTTGCTGTCTCCCCATAGTCTGGGCCTCTGTTGACTCCGTTGGCAGCTCTGACATTAGAACATTATTATGACACAGCAGATGGCAAAGGCTGAGTTGTTTAAAGCCCAGAAGGAAACTTGAATAACTGTCATAACTGATATTTTCAACTGGTATGTTTGTGATGCAGCTCTGAATTCAGGAATAAGATGACGGAGCCTCCCGAGGTTTTTTATATAAAGCTAGATTAAACACTTATTAATTTAACAACAAATTAAACACATGCACATGTCTACAGTTTACTACCATAATAACTTTTAAACAAATCCCCAAATTAATCACTCACAGGTAAGTCTTCACCAAGGCAACGGTAACGCATAGACTTTAAACAAACACTAGGCAAAGCACCTTTGACCGTACGAGTTCAAAATGAGGTTCCTTTCAATTTGTTTCCTTTGCAAACATAGTTATAGGCTTACAGGCTGGTTAGATCTTAAAAACCTCTGCCCAATCACACAAACTCCTTTCTGTTTATACCTAGCTTGTCCTTTGATTTTAAATTTTCCATTATATCACCAGGCTTGTAATATTACACCTCCTGACACTAATATTTTCATCCCACTAATTTTATTAGTAATATAAACATATTGCTTGGCATCTCCCATCTAGGTGCAAGATTTTACCCATTCTTTTGAATGGCTTATTTAACAAATGCAAATTTTCACTTTACCTCCTCCTCCTTACGTTTATCTAATTAACATCTCAAACTACTATACATCAAAGCACCCAGACTAGCTTGTTTTAATCCAGTTAAGATATACACAGACACACGGATAGACACACACGTAGAAACGGACCTGCTACAATTCCAATTTAAAAATAATTTCCAATAACATTATAGACATTAATATCTCTTCATGACATCCCCCTCCCTATCGAAAAATGAACTGTCATAATTTTAAAAGAGAGCTTCATTTTTTATTAACCCATTTTACACTATCTCCTATACTTAACTATATACTTACACTATTACATTACCAGATGCATGCACTAACATAATATATATATAAATCCTTGGTATCAGCAGAAATCATTCCAGTTCAGTGTCTAGGTTTTTTTAAATGTCCAATTTTCCCTTTAAGCTTCAAACTCTTGATAACACATCTGCAAACAAATTTTCTCTACCAGTAAAATGTATAATCCGTAGATTAAATGGTTGTAATAATAGACTCCACCTGAAAAGTCTTGCACTTTTGTCTCGAAATTTGTCCAGAAACTTTAAAGGATTGTGGTCTGTATAAACAATTGTTTCTGATGAATTGTTTGCCACATAGATTTCAAAATGCCGCAATGCTAACACCAAACCCAATGTCTCCTTTTCAGTCATTGAATATCTTCTCTGTTGTGCATTCAACTTCCATGAAAAATACCCTACCGGTTTTTCAATTCCAGTGTCATCCTCTTGTAACAGTACAGCCCCAATGCCTATATCACTTGTGTCAATGGCCAATTTAAATTGCTTGGCATAATTGGGTACTGCCAAAACTGGTGTGGTAGTTAATATAATTTTCAAACTATCAAATGCCTTCTGACACTCCAGTGCCCACTGAAACTTCTTTTCTTTTTTAATAATTCAGTCAGTGGAGCAACCACACAGCTAAAATTTGGTCCAAATTTCCGGTAAAACCCACTGATGCCCAGAAATCTCAAAGCTTCTCATTTTGTTGTAGGCACTGGGAAATTCACGGTAGCCTTGACTTTCACATTTCTTGGGGCCACCTTACCATGTCCAATGGTATGGCCTAGACACGTAACTTGCGGTTCTGCAAATTTACTTTTAGCCAAGTTCATCACCAAATTAGCTTCTTGTAATCAAGAAAATAATTCTTCCAGATGCTGTAAATGCTCCTCCCATGCCTGACTGAAAACAATCAGATCATCAACATAAACTGCACAATTTGCTTAGACCTGCAATTAATTTGTTTGTCAGTCTTTGAAATGTCGCAGGTGCATTCTTCATACCAAATAGCATGACTTTAAACTGATATAGTCCATTTGGTGTCATAAAAGCCGATATGTCCTTTGCTATTTCCGACAACGGTACTTGCCGATACCCTTTTAGCAAGTCAATCTTTGTGATAAATTTTGATTGTCCCACTTTCTCAAAACAATCTTCCAACTGTGGTATCGGATATGAATCTGTATTTGTCACCGCATTCACTTTTTGATAGTCCACACACAGCCTTTGTATTCCATCCGGTTTTGGTACCAGTACAATAGGCGAACTCCAGTTGCTGCAACTAGACTCAGTGATATCATTTTGAAGCATAAAATCAATTTATTTCTGTACTTGTGATAACTTTGCCAGATTGAATCTATAAGGATGTTGCCTTATTGAAGATGCAATCTGTACAGGCACATCATGTATAGCTAAATCTGTCTTCCCCAACTTATTCCCACAAATACGTTTGTGTGACTGCAATAGCTTTTCCAATCAGGTTGACACTTGTTTGGAAGATAACTCAATATTTCATTTAAATTTTCAAGCACCCCCATATTATCCAATTTGATTAGAGGAAAACCAATTTCAGAGTCCTACACTTCTACCACTTTCTCATCATCCATCGTCACTAATATCTCTTTTTGTTCCTCTTCCCTATCAAAGTACTTTTTAAGCATATTTACATGACACACACTCTGCTTCTTTCTTCTTTCTGGAGTATTTATTAAATAATTTACTTCACTCAATTTATTTTCAACCCTGTAAGGTCTACTAAACCTTGCATTTAATGAATCACCTAGTACTGGTAATGGAACTGCCACTTCCTCTCCAGAAACAAAACTGTGAGCTATTGCTTTCTTGTCTGCCTTCATTCTCATTACTTGCTGTGACATTTTTAAATGTTCCCTAGATAACTCACATGCTCTGTTCAATCTTTCCCTGAAATTTGATAGGAGAATAGTTTTTGAATTTTGACCCACCAATTTCTCATGAATCAATTTCAATGTTCCCTTACCTCATGATCATAAACAAGTTCAAATGGTCTAAAAGCAGTTGATGCATTAGGAGCATCTGTAATAGCAAATAACAAGAATGGAAATCCCCCATCCCAATCCTGTGGATAATCCTGACAGTACGCTCTCATCATAGTTTTTAAAGTCAGTGTGTTAGGAATTACAGGGAATGTCTGTTAGAATTATTGGGGTGCAGGAAATGTTCTGGAAGTAAAAGTACTGTGGGTTCTGAGGTTCAAAAGCCCATTGGGACTCCAGATGATAAGCTGTTGACTTAAACTTTTTTATCCCCAAACTGTTCATTACTTCCTTAAACAGTTGTGACATGAAATTTGACCCCTGATCTGCTTGTATTTCCTTAGGTAAACCATATCTTGTAAAATATTTAGTTGACTCCCCCACAATCTTCTTGGTTGTAATACTTCTTAAAGATATCACTGCAGGAAACCTGGGAGACACATCCATTATTGTCAGTAAATACTGATTTCCACTTTTAGCCTCAGGGATGGGTCCTACACAATCAATCATGACCCTAGTAAAAGGTTCTTCAAATGCTGGTATTGGGATTAAAAGTGCCGGCTTAATCACTGCTGTGGTTTCCCTGTTATCTGACATGTGTGACATGTTCCACAGAATTTGACTACATCCCTATGCAACCTTGGCCAATAAAATGTTTCTGTACTTTTGCCTGTCTTTCTAATTCCTAAATGTCCCCCATTGGAATTTCATGAGCAATTCTCAGATCTCATTTCTATACCCTAATGGGATAACAATCTGATGTGCCTCCCTCCAGCTTTCATCTGCTGAAACATAATCTGGCCTCCATTTTCTCATTAAAATATCACCTTTAAGGTAATGACATACTAGAATACATTTTGCTTCTGTTTCTGAACAAGCTGTCTGATATACCTGTTTAAATTGCAAATCATTTTCCTGTAACTCCACTAATCTCCTTGAGTTAAACACTTCAACTGAATTGTCCTGTAATCTATCCTCCTGAATAATGTTATCAAACACAGTGTCAGCTAATTTTTAAAAATTCATTCATGGGATGTGGGTGTCACAGGATCACAGAATTGTTACTGCGCAGAAGGCCATTCATCCCATCGTGTCTGCACCAGCTTTCCAAATGAGCATCATGACTTAGTGTCATTCTCCTGCTTTTTCCCTGTACCCTTGCACATTGTTTCTATTCAAATAATGACCTATTGCCCTCTTGAATGCCTCGATTGAACCTGCCTCCACCACACTTCCAGGCAGTGCATTCCAGACTCGAACCACCTGCTGTGTGAAGAAGTTTTTTCTCACATCACATTTGCTTCTTTTGCAAATCACTAAATCTGTGCTTCTCTTTCTCGATCTCTTGACGACCGGGAACAGTTTCTCCCTATCTACTCTATCCAGCCACCTCATGATTTTGAACACCTCTATCAAATCTCATCTTAGCCTTCTCCTCTCCAATGAGAACACTTCCAACCTCTCCAATCTATCTTCATAACTCAAGTTTCTCATCCCTGGAACCATTCTTGTAAACCTCTTCTGCACTCTCTCCAATGCAACCACATCCCAGAAATGGCACCCAGAAATGTGCACAATACTCCAGCTGAGGTCTAACTAGTGCCTTATATGATCCCAGCTGATGTTATTACTGGCAAGTCAGATCCCAGGGTGGAACCCAGCTTGATAGATCCTAACTTTTATTTTTTGTTTAGGAACATAGAGGGTGGCTACTGAACAGAGTCACAGGAGTCAGCTGATGAACTTTTAACAAAAGAATAAAACACTTATTAAACAAGAAAAGATGAACTATATTACAATACTCCTTCACCCACAATTATACTTTTATGGATATATACAGATTTGTAAGGATAACACAAGTTACAAAAGTTATCTTATACTCTAATGTTCACAGTAAGTGCATAATCCATGTAAACCAACAGGCAACCTGTGGTCAGACACACCACATTCTTAAACCAAGTGACAGATGCCACCCCAAACAGATGCTATGGATCTCTCATCAACTCCCCCCAGCCACTTGTCGCACTGTGAGCCAACTGGCCTCACTGAACTCCATCTTTCTCATGAGGGTGTCCAATCTCCACACTCAAAGAACCCACTTTGGAATCTTCTCCCAAATGACACTTTCTCTTGGATGCCTTCCCCAAGGGTCCATCTCCAGGGTTTTGAACTCTCCTTCCGATGTTCCTCTCCCCTGATTGGCATGTCTGTTCAAGCTTCCTTCCACGCACTTTCTCTCAGGTACTCAGCCAAGCCAACAGAACGCCATTGTTTCACATGTCCATTGTAATGAGTCACCAACCTTTGGTTGTCACCTTGGATCTTCTGGCTCCTTGCAAGCCTATTTTGCTTTAAGCCTGCATCCTGCAGCTTTCTCCCTTTAAGCTTGGAGACTTCCTCTGCTCCTCACTCTTTGACTAGGAGGTCTTCTTGGGACTTTCTTTTTTGCCTTTAGGACCTGCTCCTTCATTTCTGGGACCTTCTCCTGTTCTAATGGGAAATCTGCCCTCTCTGCTGATCCTTCTGGTGTGCCCAGCCTCTCCTGGCTCCTGGCTTCAACTGAACTCAAACTGCTTTCAGTTTCTTTGTGTCTGTGGGTCCTTCTCTCTGGACCTCTGTTGCCAGGCAACAACACAGTTATTTTTTTCGGTCTTGTGTTTGTTTTAACTGCCCTTCAAGAGTCATAAAACTTCATTAAAATGCAGACATCTTTTAAAGTGAAACTCAAATTCCCCCCTTTCTTAACACACAAATACAGAAATACAAATTAAACTTAAAGCTAAAACTCATTCCTAGCACCCACAAATGTAAATATAACTTACTTAAACTATCTCTAGTTTGTAACAGTTAGGGAATGGGCAAAGTTTGGGCAAATGGAGTAAAATGTGGGAAAATGTGAGGTTGTCCATTTTGGCTGGACGAATAAAAAAAATGCATATTATCTAACTTGTAAATTAGAGATTGCAGAGCTCTGAGATGCAGAGGGATTTGGCTGTCCTAGTGCCTAAATCGCAAAAGGTTACTACGCAGGTGCAGCAAGTAATTAGCAAAGCCAATAGACTGTTATCATTTATTACAAGGGGGATTGAATTCAAGAGTAGGGAGGTTATGCTTCAGTTATACAGGGCATTGGTGAGATCACATCTGGAGTACTGTGTACAGTATTGGTCTACTTATTTAAGGAAAGATGGAATGCATTAGAAGCAGTCCAGAGAAGGTTTACTAAACTAATACCTGGAATGAGCAGATTGTCTTCTGAGGAAAGGCTGGAGAGGCTAGGCTTGTATCTGCTGGTGTTTAGAAGAGTAAGAGGCGGCTTGATTGAAACATATAAAATCCTGAGGAGACTTGACAGGATGGATGTGGAAGGGATGTTTACTCTTGTGGGAAAATCTAGAACTAGGCGTCACTGTTTAAAAATAAGGGATTGTCCATTTAGGACAGAGATGAGGGGACATTTTTTCTCTCAGAGGATTGTGAGACTTTGGAATTCTCTTCCTCAAAAGACAGTGGCCAGGATTTTCCATGCCTGTTGGATTTGGGTGTGTTCAGTGGCATGAGTGGACAATATGGCGCGATTGGTTTCATGACGGCAAGAAACCAGTTCGCAATTGTCTACTCCACCTGCCACCCCGCCATTGGATGTCAGGAACCTTATTGTAATACATCAGCATATCAATATTAGGCCAGCCTGCTGGAATTGTACCCCCCCACCCCCCACTGCTGGATCGTCCGTCCACATTGGCCGAGAACATGCCAATGTGTTTCACAACAGCACATAAGAGACATGCACTTGGCAGGGTGCACTTCGCTCGGGACTTCAAGGTTTGCTTACCTACTTTGCTTTGGTCAGCACTAACAGTCATCAGTGCCAGACTTCACAGACAGCACCACTTCACTTTTAGAGGGGCTCACGGCAGGTGTCTACCTACCAGATCAGCCATATGAGGCTTTTCAATTGCTGCAGGTCTAGGGCTTGTTTGGCGAAGGGGCGAAGTGACCTCAGGCAAAGGAACAGGCTGCAGGACAAGGGCTGTACTGGGGAAGGAATGTAACCCAGGGTGTGTGCGAGGGGCACATGTTGATCTTTGCAAGTGGCCTCAAGATGGTGATGCCTGAGGAGGTAGTCTCCAGAGGAGGTGAGGCCAGGTGGACATGTGAGGGTATGTGTGTGACAATGGGTGGTGATGTCCCTTGAGCTGGCAGTGAGATGCCAGTGAGTGAGATGCCAGTGAATGTGTGATGGGCTTGAGTGTGTGAGCTTAGAGTGCTGAGATGGTTGCCATACCCTGGCTGCACGGATGAGATCATTCATTCTCTACCTGCATTGGATGGCCAACCTCTTCTGTGCAGCATTGGCATTAATCACCACTGCCATCACCCACCAAGCCGTAGTGGTAATGTTGCTGCCCCTCCTACGGACAGAGTGGGGGTAGAGGACATCACAACAGGCCTCCACAACATCCAAAGGGCGCTCGAGGGCTGCAGTCTTCTTGCCTTTCTGGGCCATATCTTCTTTGCTGCAGTCCTGGGCTGGAAGCACTGAGCATGGCTGTACTTTAAATGTGGTGCCTGGCGTGATGAAGTGGCGAGGTGATGGTGTGGCAGGCAAATTGGAGCCCGCCTAGCATGGGAATGGCGTGTTTCCCTGGAATGCATAAATAATGTGGTGGGTTGGGGACGGTATGGCATGAAAACCCAGCATCACGGCGGGTAAAACGTCATTTTACTTTTTACTTAATGCAAATCTGGAATGATTCCACCCAGTGTCTTTGAATATCTTTAAAGCAGAGGTAGATAGATTCTTGAAAAGCAAGGGGGTGAAAGGTTATCGGGAGTAGGCAGGCATGTGAAGTTGAGGTTAAAATTAGTTCAGCCATGATCTTATTGAATGGCGGAACAGGCTCGAAGGGCCAAGTGGCCTACTCCTGCTCATAATTCGTATGTGTTAGCTGTAAAGTTCTTTGGGATATCCTGAAGTCATTGAAGGTGCTATGTTAATGAAAGTATTTCTTTTTACATGTAGTCACTATTAAAATGTAGGAAATGCAGCAGCAAATTTGTGCACAGCAAGGTCCTGCAAACAAAAATGAGATAATGACCAGATAATATATTTTAGCGACTTTGGTTGAGGAATAAACATTGGCTTGAACACCAGCCTGGGATAGCTCTCCAGATGTTCTTTGAGTATTGCCATGGGGTCTTTTATGTCCAACTGAGAGGGACGATGAAACATTGCTTTAATGTCTAATTCAAAAAACAGCACCTCTGACAGTGCAGCCCTCCCTCAGTATTGGAGTGCCAACCTGAATTATGTGTTGAACTCTCTGAGTTGGGGCTTGAACTCAGAACTTTCTGATTCAGTGGCAAAAGTGTGTATCATGTTGTAATGTACCCAACCGAGCAGTGCTTGATGCTGACATTGAGGTCTTACCAGCATTGATATCCCTCAACAAAAGTTTTTACTGACAAATCCTGTTTGCAGCCTCTTGGTTCAGTGACATAAATGATGTGGAGATGCATCATTGCTTCACTTGGTCAGGTCACAGTGACCTACACACACACACTCATCTACCCACACCCACCCACACACACACACATATACACAGTTTTCCTGGGTGTATCCTTGACAAATTAGAAATGAATGTTTATTCAATTTGTCCTCTGAACATTGACTTTATATTTCTTTACAGAAACCCTCTTGCCTCCAATAAATGCATATTTTGCAGTGGGTATGACAATAATCAACCCATGTTTAAGTTTTCTAAATTAGCAATCGGACCTTAAAAATTGCTCTAAATCTAAATTGTTTGGGTTTATTTAAAATACAACTAATGTTCTGAAACCAATTTGAATTTTAGCTGGAATTATCCTTGAGCACCTCATGCTTATCAAATGCCATTCTGTACAGGCAGTTAAATTAATTGTAGCTAGGTGTTGAAAGTATTGAGGTCCAAAGTACACCAGGGGCACTTTGTAACACAAAACCAAAATACCTTGGATGCAGGAAATCTGAAATATGAACAGAAAATTCTGGAAATACCCATCAGGTCTGGCAGCATCTATGGAGAGCAAAGCAGATTTAATAGGATGGGTTTTTCAGAGGGCCTTGGAATCCTGCCGCTAAGTCCAAAAGCAGGAGGCGACACTGCTCTGGTGGGCACCTGGATCCGATGGCGGAATCTTGCTGGCGCTGAGGCTGCCATCCAATTGAGAATGATGGTCTGCACCCTAGCACTGCCGGCCCATTCAGAGAGCCTGTAGTTCAGCAGCCGTAACAGCATCACTGATGGAAATGCCATTGCTGAGGCTGCAGCACTAGGGAAGAGGGTGCCTTTGAAGAGCAGGTTGATTTTGGGAAAGAAGCCAGGGCCAGACATACAGGTCCTGGCAACCAGCCATTGGTTGTGGTGCACCGGCAGTGCCGTTCTGTGGGGATGGCCAATGCCACGCCATGAAGCGTGGTGGTGGGTTCTTCCGACATGGGCAAAATGTCCACGGGAGTGGGAAGGGACCCTTAATTTGACCATTAAGTGACTCAACTGAGTGCTTGATGGGTGGCTGAGCTGCTGGGAGCCCACTGCTGGCAATAAATCATGGTGGCAGGAAGACATCGGGCTTCCCTCATGACGCCTACCCACACCAGATTGCCGCCATCTCCAATGAGCTGTGAAAATTCAGCTCCTTCTGTTTCTCTCTCCAAAGATGATCCCAGACCGGCTGAGTATTTCCAGCATTTTCTGTGGTTTATTCCTCTTTGTTATGCCTTTGTTGACACTGCATTGAATTTATGCCTACAGAGAGGGAAAAGTACCACCTGCAGTATGTCTTCCTCCACTCAGTTCAGGGATCTGATCCATGCTGATTCCAAATTTACACAACTTTAAAGGTGGTACACAGTCAAAACTGCTTTGCACCATAGTTAAGCTTATAGTGTAAATGTGCTCATTGCAAACTCCAACCGCTATTGATAAGCAAAAATGAGAAATGGTGCTTATTTTGGGAGCAATGGACTCAGGCTTCATGCTAACATCAAACTTCATGGTGTTGCAGAAAAAGAGCTTGTTTTTCTCTGTCCCCTTTAAATTCTGCAGTTTTAATGCCAGTGTTCAACTTGCCGTATTTTATTAGAGATTCTGTAGATTTGACGATGAAGAATGCAGTTCCTTTATGTGTCCCATGTGCCTCTTAATTGCCTATTTTGTGCTGTTAATTGTTCTCATTAACAGAAAAGACTCTGGTTTAAAAGCCAAGCCCATTGGAGAAGGCCTTGTGTCGCACTGAGGCTTTATCTGTGTTTTATGAGGAAAATGCTGCAATGTGACATTTTAAAATTGCCAGTTTTGTGTAGATTTACGCACAACAATACTATTTCAGTTGACTTCCTTTCTCAAGATTAAAATAAAAAGGTATGATCCTAAGGGAATTCACTCTTGGATAAATTTTATCAGTGAGTATTCTTGAGTTTTGCACAATTGCTGTGTATATTGAGAATTTGGGAGCAAAGGTCAACTATAGGCACAATTTCCCATTCAATTTTAATTGATGAAAAATTTAGGAGGTTTTTTTTGATTCAAAAGATATCCTACTGTCAAGATAAGTCCCGTGCTGGGAGCGCTAGTCCATAAAATCTACTTCTGTTTTTATCAGGTGACCAGGGAGTGAACTGAGAATGTGCAGCTTACAAGCTTGTATATCCTGATTCACTCTAGAGGGAGTAAGAGAGCTGTGAGTAACCTTGGTCGTGCTGCAAAATTCCCTCTCATTTGTATAAAACATTGGCGGGAATTTTCCCAGCCCCAGGGTGGTGGACTTGAAGAGAGTGGAATGGGGAGGAGAAGGGAGAAGGAGGAGGGGTGGAGGAGAGGAGTGGAGGGGGAGAAGGTAGAGGGCAGGGAGGTTGGGAAAATAGCAGGGAATCGTGTTGGGTTGGCTCCTTGTCATACTCCTGCTGCTGAAGATATCATTCCAGTGCCCATAGTAAAAATGAAAGTCAGATATTCACAACTTACTTTCATCATTGATACAGCTGCAGTAGAGTCTGTTATCTCAGAACGAGAGAACATGAAATCCCTAAGTCACATTCCCTTATGCAAAACTGGTTAAAACTGTTAAACTGACAAGTTATTCAAATAACACTATTCCAATGTTAGCTGAAGTTAGGGTGGAATATGATGATGCATCCTATTACTTGCCATTGGTAGTAGTAAGAGGGAACTAAGTCCTAATGGGAAGGAATTGGCTAAGGAAAATATGGGTAAACTGGGCTGAGTTATTTACAGTAGGGATCAGTAAGAGTATGTCTGTCATTGAGGAAGTGCTAGAAATTGCAGAAGCATTTCACATGTAGAAATGAACTAATTGTAGATAATGGCTGCCTCCTGTAGGGTTTAAGGTTCACTGTTTTGCTAAGATTTAGAGAGAGATTAGAGGAACTTCATCAGGAGCACTCAAGGGGAGTCCATGTGAAAACAATAGCAAGAAGCTATTTTTGGTATCCAAAGGTAGATAGAGATATACAAGAGTTGGTGAAAAGTTGTGAAGTGTGTTTCAGAATGAGAAATGATCCAACCAAGGTTCCTTTCATTCCATGGTCAAACACAAAAATCATAAGAACGAGTATATGTTGATTTCTTTGAAGTAGATGTAAAAATAATAGGGTAGTAATAGTGGGGGATTTCAACTTCCCCAACATTAACTGTGATAGGTTTAGAAGGAGCGGAATTCTTAAAATGCATCCAGGAGAGCTTTTTAAGCCAGTATGTAGAAGGTCCTACAAGAAAGGGAGCGGCCCTGGACTTAATTTTAGAGAATGAAGCTGGGCAAGTGGTAGAGGTATCAGTGGGGGAGCATTTTGCAGATAGTGATCTTAACTCCGTTAGATTCAAAGTGGTTATGGAAAAGGACAAGGATGGGCCAGAAATCAGAGTTCTAAATTGGGGGAGGGCCGATTTTAATAAGATCAGATACTATTTGGCCAGAGTGGATTGGGACCAGCTACTTTTAGGTAAATCTGCATCGGAGCAGTGGGACTCATTCAAGAAGGAAATAGGGAGAGTACAGGGCCAACATATTCCAGTAAAGGCAAGAGTGGGACCAACAAATCCAGGGAACCTCAGATGTCGAGGGATATGCAGGATTGGATAAAGAGAAAAAGGGAGGCTTATGGCAGATATTGAGGGCTCAAAACAGCGGAAGCCCCAGAGGAGTATAGAATGTGTAGGGGGGAACTTAAAAAAAGGAAATTAGGAGAGCAAAAAGGGGGCATGAAAAAATATTACAGGTAAAATAAAGGGAAATCCAAAGTTATTTTACAAGTACATTAAGAGTAAGAGGATAACTAGGGAAAGAGTAGGGCCCATTAAGGACCATAGTGCTAATATGTGTGTGGAGCCGGAAGACGTATGTAGGGTTCTAAATGAATATTTTGTGTCGGTGTTCACAAATGAGAGGGACGACGTGGGTATAGAAATCAGGCAGAAGGACTGTGATATAATTAAAGAAATTAGCATAGGAAGGGAGGAGGTTCTAAGTGCTCTGGAAGGCTTAAAAGTAGATAAATCTCCAGGCCTGGATGAAATGTATCCCAGGCTGTTGAGTGAGGCAAGGGAGGAGCTGGCAGGGGCGCTGGCAATAATTTTCAATACCTCTCTGACCACAGGAGAGCTGCCGGAGGACTGGAGGACAGCCAATGTGGTACTGTTATTCAAGAAGGGAGGAAGGGATAAACCAGGGAACAACAGGCCAGTCAGTCTAACCTCAGTGGTGGGGAAACTATTGGAAGCAATTCTGAAGGACAGAATTAATCTACACTAGGAGAGGCAAGGATTAATCAAGGACAGTCAGTATGGTTTTGTTAAGGGGAGGTCATGTCTGACCAATTTGATTGAATTTTTCGAAGAGGTGACCAGGTGTGTAGATGAGGGCAATGCATTTGATGTAGTCTACTCGGACTTCAGCAAGGCTTTTGATAAGGTCCCTCGTGGGAGACTGATAACGAAGGTAAGCACCCATGGGATTCAAGGCAATTTGGCAAATTGGATCCAGGCTGAGTGGCAGGAAGCAGAGGATGATGGTCGAGGGGTGTTTTTGTGACTGAATGCCTTTGTCCAGTGGGGCTTCACGGAGATCAGTGTTGGGTCCCTTGCTATTTGTGGTATATATAAATGATTTAGTCTTGAATATAGGAGGGTTGATCAGTAAGTTCGCGGATGACACGAAAATTGGTGGGGTGGTAAATAGTGAGGAGGATAGCCTTAGATGACAGGAGGATATAGACAGGCTGGTCAGATGGGCTGATCAGTGGCAAATGGAATTTAATCCGGATAAGTGTGAGGTGATGTACTTGGGCAGGACAAACAAGGCACGGGAATACACGATGAATGGTAGGACCTTGGGAAGTACCAAGGATCAGAGGGACCTTGGTGCGCATGTCCACCAGTTCCTTAAGGTAGCGGGACAGGTAGATAAGGTAGTTAAGAAGGCATACGGGATACTTGCCTTTATTAACCAAGGCATAGAATGTAAGAGCAGAGAGGTTATGCTGTAACTGTATAAAATGCTGGTTAGGCCACAGCTAGAGTATTGCGTGCAGTTCTGGAATCTGCATTATAGAAAGGATGTGATTGCACTGGAGAGAGTGCTGAGGAGATTTACCAGGATGTTGCCTGGGCTGGAGAGTTTTAGTTATGAGGAGAGATTGGATAGACTGGGGTTATTTTCCATGGAGCAGAGGAGATTGAGGGGGGACATGATTGAGGTGTATAAAATTATGAGGGGCATAGATAGGATAGACAGGAAGGAACTTTTCTCCTGGTGGAGGGATCAATAATCAGGGGGCATAAGGTAAGGGGCAGGAGGTTTAGAGGGGATGTGAGGAAGAATTTTTTCACCCCGAGGGTGGTGGGAATCTGGAACTCTCTGCCTGAAAGGGTGGTAGAGGCAGAAACCCTCATAACATTTAAGAAGTATTTGGATGTACACTTGCGATGCCATGGCATACAAGGCTATGGGCCTTGTGCTGGAAAATGGAATTAGAACAGTTAGGTACTTGTTTGACCGGTGCAGACTCGATGGGCTGAAGGGCCTTTTTCTGTGCTGTAGACCTCTATGACTCTATGGATAGGAGAGAGTAGCTTGTTTTGGTCAATAGCTATATCAAGTGGATAAATTTTGAATCTATGCCCAGTTCTACAAGTGCCAAAATTTGAGAAATTGGGTTGCAATTTATGGCATGCCAGAGGTATTGGTATTAGGTAATGTTCCACAGTTTATGTCAGAAGAGTTTGAAATATTTCTGAGTAAGAATGCTGTCAAACACACTCTAATACCACCATATCACCCATTGTCAAATAGTGCTGCAGAAAGAAGTGTACTGATTGTGAAGAGGTCTTTTTTTATTCATTTATGGGATGTGGGCATCGCTGGCTAGGTGAGCATTTATTGCCCATCCCTAATTGCCCTTGAGAAGGTGGTGGTGAGCTGCCTTCTTGAACCGCTGTAGTCCATGTGGTATAAGTATACCTACAGTGCTGTTAGGAAGGCAGTTCCAGGATTTTGACCCAGTGACAGTGAAGGAATGGCGGCGATATATTTCCAAGTCAGGATGATGAGTGGTGTTCCCATGTACCTGCTGCCCATGCCCTTCTAGATGGTAGCAGTCCTGGGTTTGGAAGGTGCTGCCTAAGGAGCCCTGATGAGTTTCTGAGGTGCATCTTGTAGATGGTACACACTGCTGCCACTGTTCGTCAGTGGAGGAAGGAGTGAATGTAGAAGGGGTGCCAATCAAGCGGGCTGCTTTGTCCTGGATGGTGTCAAGCTTCTTGAGCGTTAGTGGAGCTGCACTCAACCAGGCAAGTGGAGAGCATTCCAACACATTCCTGACTTGTGCCTTGTAGGTGGTGGACAGGCTTTGGGGAGTCAGGAGGTGCAATACTTGCCACAGGATTCTTAGCCTCTAAACCACTCTTGTAGACACAGTAGTTCTATGGCTAGTCCAGTTCAGTTTCTGGTCAATGGTAACCCCCCCAGGATGTTGATATTTGGGGATTCAGCGATGGTAATGCCACTGAATGTCAAAGGGCGATGGTTAGACTTTCTCTCATTGGAGATGGTCATTGCCTGGCACTTGTATGGCGCGAATGTTACTTGCCATTTGTCAACGCTTTGCAGAAGTATTTGCTACATGATAAGCTAGGCAGAAATTTGCATGTTTCTGTTCAACACAGGCGAGACAATTTTCTGTTCTCTTGCAGAATAACACCTCAGTCTACAACAAGTTGCTCACTTTATGAGTAGTGTTTAAACACGATCCTAGGACTTTGTTTAGTTTGTTAAGTCTGACGACATGAGTTTCCTGGGGGGAAGCAGTTGCATTGTGCTAATGTAGATGCAGGAAGGATGTTCCCGATGGTGGGGGAGTCCAGAACCAGGGGTCACAGTCTGAGGACATGGGGTAGACCATTAAGGACTGAGATGAGGAGAAATTTCC
Organism: Cetorhinus maximus; assembly: GCF_964194155.1. Classification (NCBI taxonomy): domain Eukaryota; kingdom Metazoa; phylum Chordata; class Chondrichthyes; order Lamniformes; family Cetorhinidae; genus Cetorhinus; species Cetorhinus maximus. The sequence continues at coordinate 12,419,659 of NC_135893.1, forward strand.
TCACCCAGAGAGTGGTAAGCCTGTGGAATTCACTACAACAGAAAGTAGTTGAGGCCAAAACATTGTATGTTTTCAAGAAGGAGTTAGATATAGCTCTTGGGGCGAAAGGGATCAAAGGATATGGGGAGAAAGTGGGAGCAGGCTATTAAGTTGGATGATCAGCCATGATCATAATGAATGGTGGAGCAGGCTCGAAGGGCCGAATGACCTACTTCTGCTCCTATTTTCTATGTTTCTATGTTTTCTACGTCACTAGACCAGAGGCCCAGGTTAATGCTCTGGGGGCACAAATCTCACCTCGGCAGCTAGTGGAATTTAAATTCAATTAATAAATCTAGAATTAAAAGCTAATTATGGTAATGGTGACCATGAAACCATTGGCAAAGGGGCTTTTAATTAGTTTATATTTGTTTTACAAAAGAGAACAAAGGGAGTCAGCTGGAACACTGTTAGGAGGCAGAGATCTGTAAGGCTGCATCCTGTGAATAAACCTTCTATCAAGGAAAAGAATTGAAACCATTGTCGATTGTCCTAAAAACCCAAATGGTTCATTAATTCCCTTTAGGGAAGGAAATCTGCTGAACTTACCTGATCTGACTTACATGTGACTCCTGACCCACAGTAATGAGGTTAACTACCCTCTGTTTTGACCTAGTAAGTCACTTAGTTGTATCAAACCGCAATGAAGTCTAAAAGGAATGAAACTGGATGGATCATAGATGCCAGTCTTCAGCCAATTTGATTCATTCCATGTGATATCAAGGAACGGCTGAAGGCACTGGATACTGCCAAGGCTATGGGCTCTGACAACATTCCGACAATAGTACTGAAGACTTGTGCTCAAGAACTAGCTGCAGCCTTAGCCAAGCTGTTCCAGTACAGTAACAACACTGGCATCTACCCAGATATGGAAAACTGCCCAGGTATGTCCTGTCCACACAAAGCAGCACAAATCCAACTTGGCCAATTACCACCCCATCAGTCTACTCTCGATCATCAGCAAAGTGATGGAAGGAGTCGTCGACAGTACTATCAAGTGGCACTCACTCAGCAATAACCTTCTCACTGATGCTCAGTTTGGGTTCCGGCCAGGGCCACTCAGCTCCTGACCTCATTACAGCCTTAATCCAAACATGGACAAAAGACCTGAACTCAAGGGGTGAGGTTTGAGTGACTGCCTTTGACATCAAGGAAGCATTTGACTGAGTGTACCATCAAGGATCCCAAGTAAAACTGAAGTCAATGGGAATCAGGGGGAAAACTCTCCACTGGTTGGAGTCATACCTACTACAAAGGTATGTGGTTGTTGGAGGTCAATCATCTTAGTCCCAGGGCAACACTGCAGGAGTTCCTCAGGATAGTGTCCTAGGCCCAACCATCTTCAGCTGCTTCATCAATGACTTTCCCGCCATCGCAAGGTCAGAAGTGGGGATGTTTGATGATTATTGTACAATGTTCAGCAACATTTGTGACACCTCAGGTACTGAAGAAGTTCATGCCCATATGCATGTGTTGAACAGAAATATGGAAATTACTGCCTAGCTCGTCATGCAGCAAATATTTCTGCAAAGGGCTGACAAGTGGCAAGTAACATTTGTGCCACACAAGTGCCAGGCAATGACCATCTCCAACAAGTGAGAATCTAACTAACGTCCCTTGACATTCAATGGCATGACCATCGCTGAATCCCCCACTATCAACATTCTGGGGGTTACCATTGACCAGGAACTGAACTAAACCAGCCATATAAATACTGTGGATACAAGAGCAGGTTAGAGGCTGGGAATCCTGCGGTGAGTAACTCACCTCCTGACTTCCCAAAGCCTGTCCATCATCAAGACAGAAGTCAGGAGTGTGATGGAATATTCTCCACTTGCCTGGATGAGTGCAGCTCCAATTACACTTAAGAAGCTTGACACCACCCAAGACAAAGCAGCCCACTTGATTGGCACCCCATCCACTACCTTCGACATCCACTCCCTCTACCACCAACGCACAGTGGCAGCAGTGTGGACCATCTACAAGATGCACTGCAGCAACTCACCAAGGCTCCTTCAACAGCACCTTCCAAACCCGCGACCTCTACCATGTAGAAGGACAAGGGCAGCAGATGTATGGGAATACCACACACCATCCTAACTTGGAAATATATCGCCATTTCTTCATTGTCGCTGGGTCAAAATCCTGGAAATCCCTCCCTAACAGCACTGTGAGCCTGACATAGTCATATTCATCAAGTCCTACCTTACAATGTCCCAGACACCACCATCACCAACCCTAGATATGTCCTGTCACACTGGCAGGACTGACCCACCAGAGTTGGCAGCACAGTGTTATACAGTCGGGAGGGAGTTTACCTGGGAGTCCTCAACATTGACTCTGGACCCCATGAAGTCTCATGGCATCAAGTCAAACATGGGCAAAGAAACCTCCTGCTGATTATCACCTACCGCCCTCCCTCCCCCCTCCACCTCAGATGATGAATCTGTACTCCTCCATGTTAAACATCTATTGGAAGAAGCACAAAGGGTTGCAAGGGCACAGAATGTACTCTGGGTAGGGGACTTCAATGTCCATCACCAATAGTGTTTCAATAGCACCACTACAGACTGAGCTGGCTGAGTCCTAAAGGACATAGCAGCATTGTATGTGGAACGTTCCTTGTTCCAGTTCTACTCAGGCCCCCTCCCACAACTCTGTTTTCAGTGCATCAATGACTGTATCAGCACTGCTTCATGCTATCGCCTGGTCTTAGAAAAAATTTATCGATTTTGCTTCCAATTTCCGCCCCTCTCTCACCTTCAAATGGTCCATTTCCGACACTTCCCTTCCCTTCCTTGACCTCCCTGTCTCCATTTCTGGTGATGGGCTGTCTAGCAATATTCATTACAAGCCCACCGACTCCCACAGCTTTCTTGACACAGCTCCTCACACTTTGCTTCCTGTAAAGACTCCATCACATTCTCCTGGTTCCTCTGCCTCCATCGCATCTGTTCAGATGATGCCACTTTTCAAAACAGCGCTGGTATGTCTTCCTTTTTCCTTAGCTAAGGTTTCTCCCCTACTGTGGTTGACAAAGCCTTCAACAGTGTCCGACCCATCTCCCGCGCCTCCCTCCTAGAATCATGATAGGGTCCCCCTCGCTCACACTTTTCACCCCACCAGCCTCCGCATTCAAAGGATCATCCTCCCCACCATTTCCGCCAACTCCAGCATGATGCTACCCCCAAACACATCTTCCCCTCAACCTCTGTCAGCATTCCATAAGGACCGTTCTTTCCATGACACCTTGGTTCACTCCTCCATCACCCCTAGCTCCTCATCCCCTTCCCACAGCACCTCCCATTCAATCGCAGAAGAGGCAACATCTGTCCCTTTATCTTCTCCCTCCTCACTGTTCAAGGCCCCAAATACTCCTTTCAAGTGAAGCATCACTTCACTTGCACCTCTTTCAATCTGACTACTGTATTCCCAATGTGGTCTCCTCTACACTGGGGAGACTAAACGTAGACTGGTTGACCATAATGTGGAACACCTTCGCTCAGTCCACAAGCATGATGCAGATCTTCCTGTTGCTTGCCATTTCAACACGCCATCCTGCTTTCATGACCATGTGTCTATCCTTGGTGTAATGTTGCAGTGAAGCCCAACGCAAGCTGGAGGAACAGTACCTCATCTTCCAATTAGGCACTCTGCAGCCTTCCGGACTTAACATTGAGTTCAACTTCAAACCATGAACTCTCTCCTCCATCTCTACTCCTTCTTTAACCCTTTTTTTCAAAATTTAAATTTAAATTGTTATTATTTATTTTCATTATTTATTTATTTATTTTTATTTAACTATCCAATTTTTAAAATCCTTTCCCCCCAACCACCACCCCCACAACAGGGCCATCTGTCACTTGTTTCTAGGTTGTGCTTTCAAAGAGCGGTCACCCTTGTTTTGCTATTAACACATTATGCCACCATGAGCACCGTCTTTGGTCCTTACCACTACCATTAACGCTCCCTTTGTCCTCTGTCCATGACATCCTTGTCAAATTTCCCCTTAGCTCCTGACCTTTCTATCTTGCTTCACCTGCTCCACCCCCTCTTAAACATTATAAAATCCATCATATTTCTACCTCTCTTTAACTCTGAATAAGTCATACGGACTTGAAACGTTAACTGTTTCTCCTTCCACAGATGCTGCCAGACCTTCTGAGCTTTTCCAGCATTTTCTGTTTTTATTTCCGATTTCCAGTGTCCACAGTATTTTGTTGTCATCAACATAGCGGCTAGACTGGGTCTGCTACAGGTGGTGAGGGAATTGATAAGAGGATACCCTCCATCGTGTTGTGTGGCACTATCACTGTGCTAAGTGGGATAGATTTTGAACAGATATAGTAACTCAAAACTGGGCATCTGTGAACCATCAGCAGCAGCAGAATTGTATTCAACCACAATCTGCAACCTCATCACCCAGCATACCCCTGACTACCATTATCATCAAGCCAGGGATCAGCCTGGTTCAGTGAAGAGAGTAGGAGGACATGCCAGGAGCAGCACCAAATGTCAAACTGGTGAAGCTACAACACAGGAGTACTTGCATGCCAAACAACAGAAGCAGCATGCTACAGAGTTAGGCGATCTGGCAACCGTGATCAGATCTGAGATCTGTAGTCCTGCCACATCCGGTCATGAATAGTGGTGGACAGTAAACAACTAATGGCAGGAGGAGGAGGATCCATAAATATGCCCATCCCCAATGATGGGGTGCCCAGCACATCAATGCAAAAGACAAGGCTGAAGCATTTGCAACAACCTTCAGCCAGATGTGCCGAGCGGATGATCCATCCCAGCCTCCTCCTGAGGTCCCCAGCATCACAGATGCCAGTTTTCAGCCAATTCGCTTTACTCCTCTTGGATATCAAGAAATGGTTGAAGGCAATGAATACTGCAAAGGCTATTGGCTCTGACAACATTCTGGCAATAGTACTGAACACATGTGCTCCAGAACTAGTTGCGCCCCTAGCCAAGCTGTTCCAGTACTGCTACAACATTGGCATCTTACCTTACAATGTGTCAAATTGCCCAGGTATGTCCTGTCCACAAAAAGCAGGACAAATCCAACTTGGCAAATTCCATCTCATCAGCCTACTCTTGTTCATTAGCAAAGTGATGGAGGGATCATTGACAGTGCTATCATGCGGCATTTGCTCTGCTCTCTGATGATCAGTTTCCACCTGAGCCACTCAGCTCCTGACCTCATTAAATCCTTGGTCCAAATGTGGACAAAAGAGCTGAACTCAGGAGGTGAGGTAAGAGTTGTAGTATAAGGATCTGGCACATATAGGGTTAACATAAGACTGAGTACAGTATTGCTTGCGCAGTGATATAAAAGAACAGATGACCTGCACCTAGGGTCAGTCCAGTGTTGGAGAGAGCGGTGTGCACAAGCAAGCATGGAAACAGTTCCTTGCTTGAACCCTTTACCGTAGATATGTACATGGTTCTTGTAGTTAATAAATACATACAGTCAACCTACCGAACACTATGAAGACTTCATTAAGACCTACCAAATGGTATCCAACACCCTACAAGAAGAGTGACTGCCCTTGAATATGACCGTCTGTGGCATCAAGGAGCTTTAACAAAACTGAAGTCAATGGGAATCAGAGAGAAAACTCTTGACTGGTTGGAGTCATACCTAGGTCAAAGGAAGATGGTTGTAGTTGTTGAAGGTCAATCATCTCAGCCCCAGAACATTGCTGCATGAGTACCTCAGGGTAATGTCCCACGCCCAACCATCTTCAGTTGATTCATCAATGCCATTCCCTTGATCAAAAAGTCGAAGTTGGATGTTCACTCATGATTGCACAATGTTGAACACCACTCGTGACTCCTCAGATACTGATGCAGTCCCTGTCCATATGCAGCAAGACCTGGACAACATTCAGGCTTGGGCTTATAAGTGGCAAGTAACATTCGCAGCACACAAGTGCCAGACAATGACCATTTACAACAAGAGAGAATCTAACAATCTTCCCTCGAAATTCAATGGCATTACCATCACTGAATCTCCCACCATCAACATCCTGGCGTTTGCCCAGAAACTGAACTGGACCAGCCATATAAATACTATGGCTACAAGAGCAGGTTGGAGGCAGGGAATTCTGCAGCAAGTAATTCACCTCCTGAGCCCTAAAATCCTGTCCACCATCTACTAGGAACAAGTCAGGAGTGTGATAGGATACTCTCCACTTCCTTGGATGAGCACAGCTCCAAAAACACTCAAGAAGCTTGACACCATGCAGGACAGACCAGCCCACTTGATTGCCACTACCATAAATATTCAATCCCTCCACCACTGATGCACAGTGACAGCATTGTGTATCATCTACAAAATGCACTGCAGCAACTCACCAAGGCTCCTTCAACAGCACCTTCTGAACCCATGACCTCCACCACCAGAGACAGGGGAGCAAACACATGGGAACACCACCACCTGCAAGTTCCCCTCCAAGCCACACACCATCCTGACTTGGAACTATATCACCGTTCCTTCATGTCGCTGGGTCAAAATCCTGGAACTCCCATCCTAACAGCATTTTGGGTGCACCTACAGCACCTGGGCTGCAGCGGTTCAAGAAGGCGGCTCCCTACCAATTTCTCAAGGGCAATTAGGGATGGACAATAAATGCTGGCCTAGCCAGCAACGCCCATATCCTGTGAAAGAATTTTTAAAAATTCTTAAGAAGATAAGAAATAAGAGGCCATTTGGATCATTGAGCCTGCTCCACCATTCAACAAGATCATAGCTGATCCTCTGCTCAATTCCAATTTCACCAATTATCTGATGGCCCATAATTCCCTTAGTACCCAAAAATCTATCAACCTTTATCTTGAATATACTCAACTGCTAAGTTTCCATAACTCTCTGGGGTAGAGAATTCCAAGGATTTGGCTCCTTATCAGTGCCTCCTGTCTATACAACCAGACTAGCCCCTGCCCTGACAAAGGTATCAAGGGATACCCTTGGTGGGAAGGGATTTGGATTCTGATTTAACTGCAGGTACAAATTGGATTGTGCTTCATCAAAATTCAGAACAACAACCCTTTATTAAAGGGGTGTGAAATCTTCCATTTACCAAAGTAAGAATCCTGCAGCACCTCTGAATGAGTTTGCCAAATAGCATTGAATTAAAACAACTTATGCTGTGGGCTAAAGCTCGTTTGCAACTAACTAGATTGATTCAGAGAAGACCTTTGTGCTGACAGAGAAGAAAGATTTCATCCAACTTTCAGATAAGATGTTATGTTGAGGTCCCATTTGTCAGTTATGGTGGGGATCTGACATAATGCTATCTGAAGAAGAGCAGGGTGGTTTCTTGATGTTCAGGCCAATGTTCATTCCTTTCAATAAATACCATAAAAACAGGTTAAGTGCTGTTTGCAGATTGGTTGCTGCATTTACCTACAAAACAATAGTGACTACTTTTCAAAGCATTTAACTGGATGTTTTAAGGATGTGAAAGATGTTATAGCAATGTATGTTCATCCGATTTCTCCCTACTTACTCTATCAAAACCCCATATAATTTTAACATCCATTTTATCTAAAATGCCCATGATCTTCCAAGGCATAACTCCCATAATCATATATTGGGTCCCACTGAAGACTACGGATTTAGGAACTCCAGACATAGCTTTGCAATGATGGCCTTTTAGATGGTGAGCAGAGGCTCCATCTCCAAAAGATCATCTCACAAACAGAAATTAAATAGGGAATACAGAATAAACTTTTGTACCCAGAGATTGATGAGAATGTGGAACTTACATCCACAGAGAGTTGTTGCATTTAACAGGAGGTTGGAAAAGTGTATCAGGAAGAAGGGAATACAGAATCAAACTGATAGAGCTAGATGAGAAAGGATGGGAGGAGTCTAGAGCGGAGCATAAATGCTGGCATGGACTGTTTGGTGTTTCTGTGCTGTGCATACTATAAGATACTCAAGTCCCAGGATAGGTTCCGTCTGTACCCTGCCTGTCCCCATTGAAGTTATGGTGAAAGTGTACCGGAATGGCTGTGAACATTCAAGGCTAAAGCCATTAAAAATCTTTATCCTTTGCAACCAACTTCAATGTTACAGCCTTTCTTGTCACGCTTCATTTTATTAATACTAATATGGCCAGTGCTCCTCTAAATTTTTTCTTGTTCTTCCTAAACTCCATGCTCTATCCTTGCTTTATTGAAATCAAAACTCATTTCACCCATATCTTACCCCATCTCATTCTTTCTCAGGACATCAAAACAATGGATTTCCTTCCCAATCTTTTAAAAATCTAAGCAACAAATGGAAAATATCACACAGGTGCAGTAGGAGGCACTCTTCCAAAGCCGGGGGTTTTGTGACATTGATGGCTTTAGTCCTCTTCGAATCTTGGCATTTCAGACTTCAGGGTTCCTCACCCACACTGGGAACCTAAAACATAAATACACCATTGGCATACTTCACCTTAAGAAATATAAAATTTACAAATAAAAGGATTTTAAAAGTCCCTCGTTTGATGCCACCTAATCACTTTTTGATTTATCTTGTCATCCCTCTAATGCTTCTCAAATGTTCCGTTATCCTGAATAGTGTCTTGACCCTTTACTTCAGTTTATCAGTTAAAACAAATACTTCAAGAAGGAAAAGGAACATGCTAAGTAATCAAGAAAGAAGTTGGAAATTCAAATTTGTTCTATCGCTTGAAAACATCTTTGTGAGATCAGGTGATGTGCATCTTTGCAAGATTGAGGGCTAGATATTCTTTTGCACTTGTTAGCCATGGTCTTCAGCCAATGGTTGAAAGTTGCAGGCTGATGAACGGAAGTGGAAAAACCTATTTCAGTTAGTCTGTTAGAGACTTATGGGGTTCATGGTGTAAGAAAGTCTGGCACCTGGTTGAAACCAGAGAAACAGATCACCAAAGAAACAGCAGGTGATTCATATAATTGGAAATAAGTCCCAGGAAAACTCACCGACAGCAACTCCCCCCAAAAATTGTGGAAAACCAAAAGGACTTTGGGAACAATAAATACTTTTGGAGTTCAGCTCCTTTGTATTGATTGACAGGTACAGGTTTGTTGAAGGTTCTATAGATAGTAATTTATATACAAAAGCGCTACTTAATCATTGAAAAGGCAACTAATGGAAGAAGAATGTGAAGAAAGTATAAAAACAGAACAAAATGCATGTTATTAAGGAAAGGTAGAGTAAATAATAAATGAACTTTGCATGTTTACAACGTTTTTTTCTATGCATAAATATTAAAACAAGTAAAAAATGTGAATTTTTACCCAGATAAAGAGAAAACCTAGATTGCAAGAAAGCCTACAAGGAACAAACAAGACACAGAAAACAAAGTCATTAATGTATTTTTAATGGTCTCTCCACTATGTAACACAGCACGATGCGAATGTAAAAGGCTTGTAGACAAATCATGGAAGTTTGGATTGACAGCTCTGCTTGGCTGGATGTATGAGAAACATATTGAAAATTTCATAAATACACGCACTTTCAATCTCATCACATTGCAAATATGTTCAAGCTCTTCTGGTTGCCAAATAGAATAAAACACTTAAAGATGGAGAGGGAGCAGCCTGAAATGTTCCATTCTTTGTGTCAAGTATAGACTATGGGATTGCGTGAAACATACTTACTGAGTGTGTAGTGTGGGTTTTATCTGTCTGGCTTGCATAAAAGGCAGCCCACAGTAATTCCATTCAACGGGCAAGCCCTTTGAAAGAGTGATGAGATGACTATGACTATATAGTTTTCCCAGCACTAAGGGTGCAATCTTCCCACGTTTGAAATTTTTCTGCCATTGGGGACAAATGTGGGATCTGATCTTGATGGCGGCAACTGCTGGAACAATGGTGGGGCCTTCCCGGAGGCTGCCTATAAGAAGCCACCTTGGGAGCACTGCCCAATTAAGGATAGCGGGTGGACTAGAGAAACAGCAGGTCCAATGGCAGGGCTCACAACAATGTCATGCTAGTCATTCTGTGAGAGATGGGCACTGCTGAGGCGAGCATGAGACCACAAGGGGAGCTCAAGATGGAAGGGCTGTCTGTAGAATTATGATACTTTTTAAAAAATCAGTGCGGTCACAGCTTCCAGAACATCAGTGTGGAGGTGGAACCCATCAACAAGATGGCCTGCAGCTGAGCCTGTAGTCCAATGATCAAAATGGCTCCATTTGGGGGGGTGGTAGTGGAGGGATTTAAAGGAGACGTCAATGGCACCTCAGCCTGCAGCCAGTCAGCCGCTCCCACTTATCTGTCATGCTTCAGCCTCATCGGAGTGCCCGACCCCCATCAGGAAAATCCTGGTGGCTCTAAAGACATGCCCTTAGTTTGCTCCTTAATGTGCCTAATTGACTACCTGCAGCTGCGGACGGGTAGCCACACTTCCTTGACCTTGTTTCTGGCAAGTTTGCTTGCAGGTAGGTATTGGGGACATGGCCCAACATGCAAATTTACAAGTTTCTTCCTGCTCCCGCCTCCTGGTAAAAGGAAGTAGAAAAGTAGAAAGCAGAAATAGAAGATAGATGAAGCATAGGCAAGCATCAAATAGGATTAGAATAGGGAATAATGTTAAAAAAGCAGAATTAAGGGCACTCTGTCTGAATGCATGTAGCATTTGCAAAAAGGTTGATGATTTGAATGCACGAATTGAGGTAAATGGGTATGATTTAATTGCCATTATGGAGACATGTCTACAAGGTGACCAAGATTGGGAACTGAATATCCAAGGATATTTGGCATTTAGAAGGGATAGGCAAAAAGGGGAAGGAGGTGGGGTAGCACTCTTAATAAGGGACGAGATCAGTACTTAGTAAGAAAGGATCTTAGATCAAAGGATCAAGATATAGAATCAGTTTGGGTGGAGCTAAGAAACAGCAAGGGGCAGCAAGCATTGGTGGGAGTTGCTTATAGGCTACCAAACTGTAGTGCTAATGTTGGGCACATATAAATCAGGAAATTAGAGATACATGTAATGTGGTTAATACAGTAATAATAGGCGACTCCCATTTACACATAGACTGGTTTAACCAAATCAACACCAATGCTCTGGAGGAGGAATTCCTAGAGTGTGTTTCTGGAGCAGTATATTGAGAAGCCAAATGGGATTGGGCTGTTTTGGATTTAGTGTTGCGTAATGAGAAAGGGCTAATTAATAACCTTCCTGTAAAGGAGCATTTGAGAAAAAGTGACCATAATATGATAAAAATTTGCATTATGTTTGAATGTTTTATAGTTCATTCTGAAACTAGGGGGAGAACTTTGTGAATGTTGGGTGGGCCGGTCAGGAGCGGGCGTGGGTAGAAGCGGAGCCAATTGCCGCCCGTGATTGGCTCCGCTATTTTACGTGAGTGGGCCAATTAAGGCCCGCCCAGCGTGACGCACTGCCGGTAGTGCTAAGTGCTACCTGTGCGGGTGAGGGAAAGAGGGAGAGTTGGAGCCTGCGCTCTTTTGCGCATGTGCGCGAAGGAACGCAGAAATCTTCCTGAGGCACGGAGCTGCCTCAGGGAGATTAAGTATATATTGAGATTTTTTTAATAAAGAAAGATAAAAATTATTTACACAGTGTCACATGAGCTGGGACATGTTTATGAATTGTACAAACATTATTTATTTATTTAATAAAAACTTCAGGAACCCTCATCCAGCACGTGGATGAGGTTTCCTGAAAAACGCAAAAGCCGCTTGGGCTCTTCGCCTGCCCGCCAACCTTAAGGTTGGACGGGCAGTGTTGATAAGTACTTTAATTGGTTTTTTTGAAGGCCTTAATAGGCCGTTGATAGTTCGGCGGGCGCGCAGCCGTCTCTAGCTCGAACATAATATCTAAATGACGTGCGCTGATGTCAGGATGCATGCCCGACGTCACCGCGTGTCATTTTACGCACTGGTGTGTTGGGCCTGCCCCCGTACGCTGACGTCAAAACTCTGGCCAACGGTCTTAAATCTGAAGGAAATTATGAATGTAAGAGGAGCAAATTGGCTATGGTGAATTGGGAAAATACACTAAAAGATTTGATGGTAAACAGGCAATGGCGAGAATTAAATAAATACTACATGGTCTACAATAGATATTCATTCCTCTAAGGCACAAACACCCAAAGGGAAAGGTAAATCAACCATCGTTAATGAAAGAAGTGAAAGATTGCATTAGATCAAACGAAGTGGCTTATAAGGAAGCCAGAAAAAATGGTAAGCCTGAGGAATGGGAGCAATTTAGAACCCAGCAAAGGAGGAACAAGAAACTGATTGAAAAAGGAAAAAGAGACTATGAATGCAAACTAGCGTGGAACATAAAGGTGGATTGTAAAAGCTTCTTTAGGTATGTGTAAAGGAAAAGATTAGCAAGGCCAAATGTGGATCCATTACAGGTGGGGACAGGAGAAAGGAATGGTAAAACTGGGCAGAGTCAACATGGATTTATGAAAGGTAGATCATGTTTGACACATTTGTTCGAGTTTTTTGAGGATATTACTTGTAGCATTGATAAAGGAGAACCAGTGGATGTGGTGTATTTGGATTTTCAGAAGGCCTTGGATAAGGTCCCACACAGGAGCTTAGTAAATAAAATTAGAGCACATGGGATTGGGGGAAATATATTAGTATGGATTGAGAATTGGTGAATAGACAGAAAGCAGAGGGTAGGAATAAACGGATCATTCTTAGGATGGCAGGGTGTTACTAGGGTATCGCAAGGATCAGTGCTAGGTTCACAGCTGTTCACAATCTATATAAATGGTTTGGATGTGGGGACCAACTGGGTGGGAATATAAGTTGCGAGGAGAGGGCAACAAGGCTTCAAGAGGACTTAGATAGGCTAAGTGAATGGGCTAGAACATGGCAGATGGAATATAATGTGAATAAGTGTGAAGTTATTCACTTGGATAGAAAAAACAGAAAAGCAGAATATTTCTTAAAAGATAAGATGTTGGGAAGTGTAGGTGTCCAAAAGGGACCTGGGTGTCCTTGTTCATAAGTCACTAAAAGTTAGCATTCAGGTGCAGCAAGCAATTAGGAAGGCAAGTTGTATGTTGGCCTTCATCACAAGGGGATTTGAGTACAGAAGTAATGATATCTTGCTGCAGATAGAGCCTTCGTGAGACCTCGCCCGATGTATTGTGTACAATTTAGGTCCCCTTATCCAAGGAGGGAGATACTTGCCATAGAGGGAGTGCAACGGAGGTTCACCAGATAAATCCCTGGGATGGCAGGATTGTCTTATGAGGAGAGATTGAGGACATTGGGTCTGTATTCCCTAGAGTTTCAAAGAGTGAGGGGTGACCTCATTGAAACTTACAAAATTCTCACAGGGCGTGACAGGGTGGATGAAGATAATATGTTTCCTCTGGCTGATGAGTCTAAAACCAGGGGACATCATCTCAGTATAAGGGGTAGGCCATTTAAGACTGAGATGAGGAGGAATTTCTTCACTCAGAGGGTGGTGAATCTTTGGAATTTTCTACCCCAGAGGGCTGTGGAAGCTCAATCAATGAGCATGTTCAAAACAGAAATTGATAGATTTCTGGAGACTAATAACATCAAGGGATATGGAGATAGTGCAAGAAAGTGGTAGATGATCAGCAATGATCTAATTGAATGGCGGAGCAGGTTTGACGGGCTGAATGGCCACTCCTGCTCCTATGTTCCTAACCCAGCTTTGTGGAGCCAGGAATGTTCTGTCCCATATGCCTATACCTTCTTCTACAGGGTGGAAATGATTAGATCAAAAAGGATATTTTTACTTCGCAAATAGATATCTCAGAGGGAGCCTGATAGAGGTTTGTAAGATAATTATAGGTATAGAGGAAGTAAACTGATGCTAAAGCTTTCTGATATATCAGGACAGCAGGATAAAGGGACACAATTTCAGGGCTATGTAGGCAAGCTTACAATAGGGATAGGAGAGTAATGCTTTACAAAGAGGGTGATTGACAGCTGAAATCAGATACCAAGAAGGGTGGCTAAGGCCAGGGCACAGCTGTAATTGGATATGACAATATGATTGGTATTCTGGAAGGAGGAGATAAATGGGTTTCTTCAACTCAACCTATTGGGGGAATTTTCCCATCACTTTGGAGGGGGGGGTTTTGAAGCAAGGGCAGCTGGGAAAATGGAAAAAAAAATTGTTAGGTCAGCTCCCTGGCATATTCCTGCTTCCCAACACTTTTATTGGAGGTGGCTTCAGAGTGGTAACTGCAACCTGCCCAGGAGTGGCGGGAAGCCAATTAAGGTAATTATGGAGGCAATTAGCAGGTGTTATTGGAAGGCTATGGAATTTTGCTGGTGGTGCATGGGACCCAGCTATACTCACAGGAGGTGAGAGCACAGCGAGAGGTCAGGGTCATGAGCTTCATATGCAGTCGTCACTTTAAAGGGAAAAGCTGGCAATCCTCAGGGCATCTGCAGGCAATTCAATGGACAGTGCTGGGCATAAGGAATTGGCTGCCAGTCCCATCAGCAGTATGGTACCTCCACTTTATGCTGCCCTCTCCTTCTCCATTCATCTGAATTGCACGCAACCTTCAGAGTGAGCCTGCTGACTACCCTTCACTTCAGCACTCTGTTTAGCCCTCCACAGGCCGCCCATCATCCAGAGGCAACTTTTTAATTGGCCTCCTTTGGGAAGTTTATGCCCAATGTTCCACCATATGCAGGCCTCAGTTCGCAACCCAAAAATCAGCCTGACTCTGAGCTTGAAATGTGAATGAGGAAATTCACCCCTATGTCTGTGACTGCAGCTGTTCCTGTATCTTTCCCCATGCCAATAGTTGTAACAGTCTCCTTGTATTTGCACTGACACTTGTACTATAGTCATCCTTACGGAATCATACCTTACAGATAACATCCTAGACACCGCCATCACCATCCCTGGGTAGGTCCAGTCCCACCGGCAGGGGTGGCGGCACAGTGGTATACAGTCAGGAGGGAGTTGCCCGGGGAGTCCTCAACATCGACTCTGTCTTGTGGCATCAGGTCAAACATGGGCAAGGAAACCTCCTGCTGAATACCACGTACCACCCACCCTCAGCTGATGAATCAGTGCTCCTCCATTTTGAACAACACTTGGAGGAAGCACTGAGGGTGGCAAGGGTGCAGAATGTACTCTGAGTGGGAGACTTCAATGTCCATCACCAAGAAAGGCTCGGTAGCACCACTACTGACTGAGCTGGCCGAATCCTAAATGACATAGCTGCTAGACTGGGTCTGCGACAGGTGGTGAGGGAACCAACAAGAGGGAAAAACATACTTTACCTCATCCTCACCAGCCTGCCTGCTATAGATGCTACTGTCCATGACAGTATCAGAAGAAGTGACCACCGCACAGTCATTGTGGAGACGAAGTCCCACCTTCACATTGAGGACACCCTCCATCGTGTTGTGTGGCTTTACAACCTTACTAAATGGGATAGATTTCGAACAGATCTAGCAACTCAAAACTGGGCATCCATGAGGCGCTGTGGGCCATCAGCAGCAGCAAGCCTGGCATATCCCACACCATTACCCATCAGGGGATCAACCCTGGTTCAACGAAGAGTGC
This sequence comes from Cetorhinus maximus, assembly GCF_964194155.1. NCBI lineage: Eukaryota > Metazoa > Chordata > Chondrichthyes > Lamniformes > Cetorhinidae > Cetorhinus > Cetorhinus maximus. The sequence continues at coordinate 12,435,245 of NC_135893.1, forward strand.
AGGAGGGCATGCCAGTAGCAGTACTAGGCATACCTAAAAAAGAGGTGTCAACCTGGTGATGCTATAACACAGGACTACTTATGTGCCAAACAGCATAAGCAGCAAGTGATAGACAGAGCTAAGCGATCCCGCAACCAACAGATCAGATCTAAGCACTGCAGTCCTGTCACATCCAGTCGTGAATGGTGGCAGACAAGTAAACAACTCACTGGAGGAGGAGGCTCCACAAATATCCCCATCCTCAATGATGGAGGAGCCCAGCACTCCTATGACATAAGAAACAAGTCAATAGAGTTGCTTTACATGCAGAGATTTAAAAACAGCAGTAGCTGAGCAGCCAGAAACAAGATTTAAAAATAGTGGGATCGGAGAGTCAATGTGGAGGTTTATAAAGAATGGAAATTGAGAGTCAGAATAGAGATTTCAAAGGACCAGGAGCAGAGAGCCAGAATGGTGATTTGTAAAGGGCTGAATGTGGTGAAGCCGTAACTTCAGAGGGTGCACTTCCTGCACATTAGTTGTACTGCCTGTGATGTCAAAGCCAGCGACGTCCCAGTCAGCTGCCTGTGTCAAAAATGGTGAACATGTAGAAAAAAACAAGTCCTTTCTTTCAGAAGTGTCTGTTAGTATTTTGTAGCGGCAATGTACATGCTATGCTGAAGCTTTGAATGCCAAAATGTCAGGAGACTAGGTGTTTCAACTAGAGGATGTGTTTCTTGTCCAGGCAATATTAAACACAGTATACTGTTGAGGAATATACATTACGGTACAGCCTCTTTTTAGTTTGCAACAGAGAGAGAAGGAGGGAAGGAGCAGGTTTGCTGAGGTAGAGAGCAAACTGCTGAATCACAGGGACTGAGTGGAGCCCGATAGACGGCGGCTCGCAATGGCTGGAAACTGAAATGCTGTGCAGCAAAGGCATGGGAGAGTGGCGGCGAGGATTCAGGAGAGGGCAGGCAAGGGAAGGGGGCGATAGAAGGAGTGGGCCGGTGGCAGATAGGACCGCTCCCTGAGCTGCAGGCAGTGAGAAGCAGAGGTGGAATGACTGGCGCGTCAGAGAAGGCGGTAAAGTGAGCGATGTCAACGCTTGCTGAGGCGCCGACCAGTACTGGCACTGGCTGACTGACGCACACCAATGACATCAATGGTGGGAGAAACCACGAAAGCACCGGTGGACACGATGCGAGCCGAGTGTACATGCGCAACTGTTCCTGGTGCCCGATCGACCTGTGTCAGGAATTAGTGTTTAAAAAAAGCGGGACTTTACGTCAGAACAGAGATTTAAAATGCACCTTGACTGTACCCAAACTATCTCCTCTTTGAAGGCAGTTTACAGTTTTACTGGCCAATCTTTAATTCCAATTCACCTGGGCCAGATCTGTTCTCAGTCCACTGAAGTTGGCCCTTCCCTAGTTAATTATTGCTATTCTGGATGGCTCCTTGTCCTTTTCCATAGCTAACCTAAACCTTATGTTGCTATGATCATTGTAGCCCTAATTGTTCCCCTGCGAACACCTGATCCACTTGAATCACCTCATTAGGTGTCAGCTGTGGCTCAGTTCATAGCACCCTCGCCTTTGAATCAGAGGGTTGTGGGTTCATGTCCCACTCCTGGAAACCAAGAACTGTGAATGTACTCAAAAGAGTTGAATCACCTCATTCCCTAGAGCTGAATCCAGCAGTGGCTCCTTCCTCACTGATCCAAAATCACACCAATATGGAAAATTCTCCTGAATATACTGCATAACTTTTTTGTCCTCAGTGTCTTTTACACTATTGCTATCCCAGTCTTTATTAGGATAACTAAAGTGTTCCATTATAATTACATTATGGTGCTTGCACCTCTCTCTAATTTTCTTGCAAATGTGTTCCTCTATGTCTTTTCCATAGACTGTGGCCTATAGAATACAACCAGTAGCATAATAGTACCACTATTGTTTCTTAGCTGTATCAAAATAGATTCTGTCTTTGACCCCTCTAGGACATCCTCTCTCTCCAGCATTGTAATGTTCTCCTTAATTAGTACTGCTATAACACCTCCTTTCTTTCCTTCCTTATCTTTCCTGAACATCTTGGCCTGAGTTTTCGCTTCCCAACTTGGGACCGCAGATTTGGGACAATTCCTGGCTCCACAAATCTGACGTGGGAGAAAGTGCCTCGGAAGTTCAGATTTTTGGGATGCAAGTAAAAATGGAGTCATGGCAGGTGACCACAGAAAGAGTTCAAAGACTGCTGGGTGTGGAGATGGGCTGGGCGAAAGGCTGGCCTCGGTGTTCTGTCAAAGATATGAAAAAGTGGGTAAAACAAAAAACAGCACTCCAGCCCTCACCTCTCACACCCTCACAAACTCCCCATGCCCCATCTATGCCAATCCATGCAAACCTATGCCCCTCCACCCACTTCCATGTCAATCTCTGTCCCTTCATCCACTCCCCGCGCCCACACACCCCCCCCACATGGGCCTTCATTGCTCATATGCCAACTTGGTACCAACACATGCTCCCCACCCACCACCCTTTGCCCTTACAACCTCCATGCCAACTCACCCAGTATCTACCATGAGCAGATCTCAGGGCCATGCTGAAATTAAATAAAGTTCCTAGGTGTCTATTGATGAATTCACTATTTTAAAAAAAAACTCGTTTTGATAAAAACTCATTCAGTACATTTAATTTCCTTCAAATACTTAATCCCTTTTAAGAATAAGCATTTGTATTCAGAGTCCCATTTCAATGACTTTATAAGTGCCTCGAGCTGTCAATAAAATTGTGAACTGACAGGTACCCCATTGTGATAATGATAGATTGAAAATCAGTCATGTAGCACTCATCCTATAAGAACATAATAACTAGGAGCAGGAGTAGGCAATTCAGCCCTTCGAACCTGCCCCACCATTCATTATGATCATGACCGATCTCATTTCGGCCTCAACTCCAATTTCCCGCCCTCTCCCCATAACCTTCCAACCCATTACTAATTAAAAATCTATCTCCTCCTTAAATTTATTCAGCGTCCTGGCATCCATTGCATTCTGAGGTAGTGAATTCCACAGATTCACGACCCTTTGAGAAAAGTCATTCTTCCTCATCTCTGATTTAAATCTACCGCCCCTTAGCCTAAAACTATGGCCTCTCATTCTAGAATGCCCCAGAAGGGGAAACATCTGCTCCACGTCTACTTTGTCTATCCCCTTTAGCATCTTATATACCTCAATTAGATCTCCTCTCATCCTTCTAAACTCAAGTGAGCATAGGCCTAAACTGCTCAATCTTTCCTCATAAGACAAGCCCCGCATCTCTGGAATCAATCTAGTGAACCTCCTCTGAACCGCCTCCAGTGCAACTACATCCTTCCTCAAGTAAGGGGACCAAAACTGTGAACAGTACTCCAGGTGCGGTCTCACCAATGCCTTGTACAGTTGCAACAACACTTCCCTATTTTTATACTCTATTCCTTTAGCAATAAATGCCAAAATTCCATTTGCCTTCCTTATTACCTGTTGTACCTGCATACTAGTTTTCAGCAATTCATGCACAAGGACATCCAGATCCCTCTGCACTGAAGCATTCTGAAGTTTCTCTCCATTTAAATAATGAGTCACCTTTTTATTCTTCCGACCAAAATGGATAACCTCACACTTATCCACCTTAAACTCCATCTGCCAAATTTTGGCCCATTCACCTAACCTGTCCATATCCATTTGTAAATTTCTTATTTCTTCATTGCAACTTACTTTCCTACCTATTTTGGTGTCATCTGCAAATTTAGCTATAGTACCTTCTATCCCTGAATCCAAGTCATTAATATAGATTGTAAATAGTTGGGGTCCAAGGACCGAACTCTGTGGCACCCCAATAGTTACAGCTTGCCATCCAGAAAAAGACCCATTTATCCCGACTCCCTGCTTTCTGTTGGTTAGCCAATCCTCTATCCAAGCTAATATATTACCCCTAACTCCATGTGATCTTATCTTGTGTATTAACCTTTTGTATGGCACCTTATCAAAGGCCTTCTGGAAGTCCAGATATACTACATTTACAGGATCCCCATTATCCACTTTGCTTGTCAGATCTTCAAAGAACTCTAGCAAATTAGTCAAACACGATTTACTCTTCATAAAACCATGCTGACTCTAATGGATTGCATTTTGACTTTCCAAATGCCCCATTACTACTTCCTTAATAATGAATTCCAACAATTTCCCAACGACAGACATTAAACTAACTGGTCTATAGTTTCCTACTTTCTGCCTCCCCCCCTTTTTGAATAAGGGCATTATATTAGCATTTTTCCAATCCACTGGAACCTTTCCAGAATCCAGGGAATTTTGGAATATTATAGCCAATGCATCCACTATCTCCACTGCCACTTCCTTTAAGACCCTGGGATGTAGGCCATCAGGTCCTGGGGACTTGTCATCCTTAAATCCTAATAGTTTTCTCAGTACTTTTTCTCTAGTGATGGTGATTGTTCTAAGTTCCTCCTTCTCTATATCCTCTGCACTACCTGTTACTATTAGGATGGTAATAGTGTCCTCCACTGTGAAAACTGAGGCAAAATATTGATTAAGCGTCACTGCAATTTCTACGTTCTCCACTATTAACTCTCCAGTCTCATCCTCCAAGGGACCAACATTCACTTTAGCTACTCTCTTTCCTTTTATATACTTATAGAAGTTTTTGCTATCAGTTTTTACATTTTGCGTTAGTTTTCTTTCATAATTTACCTTTGTTCTTTTTATTATTTTTTAAATAACCCTTTGATTATCTTTAAAAGTTTCCCAATCTTCCAGCCTGCCACTGACCTTTGCAATTTGGTATGCCTAAGTTTTTGCCTTTAAGTTATCTTTAACTTCCTTGCTTAGCCATGGATGCTTTTTCCCCCTCTTACCATCTTTCTTCCTCTTTGGGATATATTTTACTTGGGAGAAATTGAATATCTCCTTAAATATCTGCCACTGTCCTACCTTGTAGTCTTCCTGCCCAGTCCACTAGGGCCAAATCTTCCCTCATACCTGTGTAGTTACCTTTGTTTAACTCCAGAACACTAGTGTGGGACTCAAGTTTCTCGCTCTCAAACTGAACTTGAAATTCTATCATGCTATGATCACTCTTCCCCAGAGGATCCTTTACTATGAGATCATTAAGTAATCCCATCTCATTACACAAAACCAAATCCAGAATAGCCTGCTCCCTGGTTGGTTCCACAATATATTGCTCCAAGAGACAATCTCTAATACACTCTATGAACTCTCCCTCAAGGCTACCCTTGCCAATTTGATTAGTCCAGTCTATATGCATATTAAAATCACCCATGATTGTTGCCGTGCCTTTCTTACATGGTTTATAATGTGCCCTACTGCTAAACTACTGTTTGGGGACCTATAGATTACTCCTACCAGGGACTTCTTTCCCTTGCTATTTCTTATTTCTACCCAGGCTGACTCTATGTCTTGCTCTCCAGTGCCTATATCATTCCTCACTATAGCACTGATCTCTTCCTTTACTAACAAAGCTACACCACCTCCTTTTCTTTCTTTCCTATCCTTTCGAAACACTGAGTACCCTTAGATATTCAACTCCCAAACCTGTTCTCCCTGTAACCACATCTCAGTAATTGCCACCAAATCATACCTATTTATCTCTATTTGCGCTGTTAACTCATTAGTTTTATTCTGAATGCTACGTGCATTCAGATACAAGTTTTCCCTATTGTCAATTTTCCCTACTCTTATATGACTCTTTCGTGCAATATGGCGTTCACACACTCTGTCCCTTCCTTTCACTTTTTGATAGCAGTCAGCCTCTTCACTAACACTGCACTCTTACCCTCTCCTCAAACTTTGATTTTTATATTTCCATGCAACTGAACCCTCCCCCACCCCCCCACCATTTAGTTTAAAGCCCTATCTATGACCCTAGTTACGCGATTCGCCAGGACACTGGTCCTAGCATGATTCAAGTGGAGCCCGTCCGAACGGAATAGCTCCCTCTTTCCCCAGTACTGGTGCCAATGTCCCATGATTTTGAACCCACTGCTCCCACACCAATCTTTGAGCCACGCATTTACCTCTTTAATCTTATTGACCCTGTGCCAATTAGTTCGTGGCTCAGGTAGTAATCCGGAGATTATTACCTTTTTGGTTCTGATAATGCTATCCCTCAGGCTTATGTCAACAGGCAAAAGCAAGCACTAATGAAATTGCAAGCACTGATTTTGTTTTTAAACTGCAGACAGTTTTTCAAATATTTAAAGGACAGGAGATTTAAATCTCTTGACAGCTTGACAGTTCCTTTTGACAGTTCCCTTTGATAGTTCCAAGGAGCTTATCCACTTTTTTACAGACACTCATGTCTTTAGGGCACCTTACCTGTCCCATAGCTGTCCCAGGACCATATTCAATAGGGTACCCTACCTCTCCAAAAAGGCACCCTACCTCTCCAAATAACTCTGCTCACTTTAGACTTTTTCCTATCAGGTTGAGAGTGCACAAGTCATGTTATGGACATCCCATTAGCCAAAATCAGATCAGCCTGAAGTCAGCTGGACTTTAACATGTGCAGTTGCCTCCATGAACCAAGGATGTGTAACTTAGAACCCATCCAATACCTCCCCTGACCCCCTGCGAAAATGATGGGGGGTGGGATTAGGGGGCAGGCCTTCCAGATTCAGGACTCTAGACCCATTTTCGCAAAGATCAAGAGCCTCACTGTTTGCACAAAAGTTCATACACTTGTACCCAAGAATATTTAGGTCCCAGTCCTGCCCTTTTTGAGCCAGGTCTCTGTTATAACCACAACATCATATTCCCACATGACTATCTGCACCTGCATATCACCACCTTAATTACCACACTCTGTGCATTCATATACATGCACAACAAACTTAATTTAGACCTTATTTCATTCCCTCTTACATTAACCCCACCTAATACCATACTATTTCCTACTCTAATGCTAACTGTCTCTACCAATTAGCTGTGCACTTTGTTTCTCCTCACTAATATCCCTTGGTTCCCATGCCCTTGCCAAGTTGGTTTACACCACCCCAATAGCACTTGCAAATTGCCCCTCAAGGATATTGGTCTCAGCTCTGTTCAAGAGCAATCTGTTCGCTCTGCACAGATCCCATCTGCACCAGAACTGGTTCCGATTCCCAGAAATCCAAAACCCTCCCTCCCTCATCAACCCAGCCATATATTTATCTCTTCTACCTTCTTATTTCTATACCGTTCTCACTAGCACGTGGGAGTAAACCGAAGATTACTACCTTTGTGGTCCTGTCTTACTAGTTTCTTTCCTGGTTTTCTAAACTCTGTCTCTCTGCCCTCATCCCTCTTCATGCCTCTGTCATTAGTATCGACATGGATGGCTGATAATCCTCACCCCTCTGCAACCTCTCAGTGACATCCTTGACCCTGGCACCATGGAAGCAACATACTATCCTACACTCATGTCTATGGCCTGTCCGTTCGTTGAACAACGGAATCCAGAGATGAGGGACTTCAGCTATGTAGATAGATTAGAGAAGCTAGGGCTGTTCTCCTTAGATAAAAGAAGATTAAGACGAGATTTGATAGAGGTTTTTAAAATCATGAGGGGCCTGGAGAGAGTAGATAGGGAGAAATTGTTTCTCAGAATGGTCAAGAACCGGAGGACACCAATTAAGGGTGCTTAGCAAAAGAAGCAATGGTGACATGAGGAAAAAACATTTTTATGCAGTACATAGTTAGGACCTGGAATGCTTTGCCTGAGAATGTGGTGGAGGCAGATTCAAAGAAGGCCTTCAAAAGAGAATTGGATAATTATCTGAAGTGAAAAAATTTACGGGGTGGGGGAGTGGGACTAGGAAAGTTGCTCTTTCAGAGAGCTGGCAAGGACATGATGAGCCAAATGGCCTCCTTCTTTGCCTTAATTATTCCATGATTCTAAGACCAGACATCATTGTGCAGCATTATTGTGTATCCATGAATTACCTCATATATGTGCTGCCAACAGTTGCTAGGACTCATGTAATAGAAGGCAGCTTCTGCTCCTCAATGCTTTCAATGTCCAGAGTATTTATTTTGCTCTCAGTGGGGTATCTTGTTTTATACATTTACCCAGGGAAAGAGATTTCAAATTATTCATGTGTGCAGACCCTGTGTCGATTTGTGAAGCAGAAACAACATATTGCACATCAAAGAATTTGTAGTATGTGTCATCCTTTTCTCCGCAATTAACTGCGACTGACTGCTTGACGTGGGCATATTGGTTTATTTTTACCAGGGCCATGGTTTTCCTGTGTGTCTGATGTACAGAGCCTTTACTCTACAGTTTCGCTGCAGCAAGCCCTCTTGTCTCCTGCTTTATGAGAGAAAAAAATGCAAAAGCATGAAAAGTAACTTGTATGTTGCTCAGCAAATGTGAGTTTTGGCTATTTTTATTTTCATTCACAGAACCATAAAAATGTCAGAACAGAAGGAGGCCGTTCAGCCCATTGCACTAATGGAAGTGTTAACTTCACATAAGAGCAATTTACTCGCATTTCCCTGTCCCCCTTCCTTATTTTTATTATTCTTCAAATGTTAATTTCATCATAAGTGGTGTGAAAAGTTTGACTTCAGGAGCTCCTTGTGACAAAGCATTCAGTATGTGAATAAACTTTAACTTGAAAAAAAATCTTCTCATCTTTTCCTTCTATAGTACTTCAGTTTGCAATTTTTAAACAAGTGTTCTCACAGTTCTCTTTTGTTTATTTCACTTTCATCCTTTCCCCTCAAAAGTGTGAGTTCTACGAATCATTTTCTGACCTGTGCCTAATCCATCTCCTATAGTGTTTCAGATGGTGATGAAATCTCAAAAAATGTCCCAACACAAGAAATTGGCTCTTCAGCTAAAATCAACATTTCAAATAGGATACATTTACTCCCAGAGAGAAGCAGCATTCAAAGGATGTGTGGGCCAGGGAATCAGAGAATCTCCGACCCACACTCCCTTCGAGCTCAATCACTGGGTGCATGATATCAGTGAGTTTGCCCTTTCAGTTTAGTCCTGGAAGTCCAGGATCTATTACATCATTTACTAAGTCCATGACCATGATTGACATAATGCATCTCTTTGCCTAATCCTTCTGAAACATGGGAAAGCCTACCATCCTGCAGTTTGAAGGCTGGGCTCCAAGACTATCTACTTAAGTAAGGTAATGAACTGATAGCAAGGTTTTCAAGAAGATATGGGTCACTGGTTTATAACAGGAGCCATTAAAGGGAAGGCAAGCTGAGAATCCCATAAACTATCTAACTTAATCTGATCACTGGGATTTTTGACAGCCTGAGATATACGGGGTGGCTACACAGAAGCTTTTGTCATTGAACTTCGACACACTGGTCACTCTAAATTGGGATACATCTTAAGGTTAAGTCCATCATCATGATAGCTATTGAGTTGAACAAATATCAATGTATTCTAGCCTCTATTCGGAGATTCCCTGCATCCTAGCTTGATCTTATCGACCTCCATTGTAGGTACTGCCCTGCAATCCATCTAGAATCAGAAACTCTGAAAAATTGCACAGCCAGGAAAAACCATGGGAAGAATTTTTGAGTCGGCAAGTGGGGGTGGGGCCCACTCGCCGATGCATAAAATGACGTGTGGTGATGTCGTGCATGCGTCCCGACATCATCGCGCGTCATTTAGATTGTCAGTTCAGCGGGCACGCAGCTGAGTCGGCTGCGTGCCCGCTGCCCATCCAACCTTAAGGTTGGCAGGCAGGCGAGGAGCCCAGGCAGCCTTCACATTTTTCATGAAGCCTCATCCACGGGCGGGATGAGGTTTCATGAAGGGTTTATTAATTAAATAAAAATTTTTGAAAAAATTCATTGACATGTCCCGGCTCATGTGACACTATCACATGAGGGGACATGTCTTAAAATATTTTATTTTCTTTATTTAAACTTTTATACCTTAAACTAATCTCCCTGAGGCCCCAGCCCAGGGAAACACCCCCTCCCGCACAGGGAGCGCACAGTGCTTCCAGGTGCACGTCGCGCTGGGCGGGCCTTAATTGGGAAATTTCTACCCACATGTATACTCTTTGTCAAGTGATATTCATCAAAACAAAATCCTCAAAGAATCTGTAAATACTGAATTGACTCTAAGATCCATCCAAAACGTAATTCCTTGCAATCTACCATCTTAGTTTTGTGTTAATAAAGAATTAAATCACAACTCTTGCTTTCAATTTAGTCCTTCTAGCCACTATTTCTGCAATCACAGCCTAAACTGAACCATCTGCTGACATCTATATTGCTCGCACATTGAGTCATTTCAAAGGCCACAGCCATGCTTCTGAAATATTTGAAGAAGCTTCTATGAAAAGCTGTTGGCAGAGTCACACTCAGATTAAGTTTTTTTGTTACATAAATTATTTCTGTACTAGCTTACAGTACAGTAACAAGAGGTGACCCAGATTTCCCTTAGAAAGTGCCAGTTGGACTTCTGGCATGCTTCTATTCTAGTTATAAATCTACATCTAGGCCTGTTTCTAAAAATATTCTCAGGTGGAAAGTAATTTTCCTTTATATTCATGGTTGTTACTCTAGCAATAAGTGACATTTGACTTCCAGCCACATGACCTTCCAACATCTCTGCCCTTCTCCAATCCTGGTTTCTTGAGCATGCCTGATTTCCTCATTTTGTCATTAGTGGTCATGCCTTCAATTGCTTAGGCCCTAAGCTCAAGAATGCCTGCCCTATCTCTGTCCTCCCCCTTTAAGATGCTCCTAAAACCTACATCTCTGACCAAGCTTCTGGTCACCTGTCCTACTATCGCCTTTCATGGTTCAGCATCAATTTTTGTCTGATAATGTTCCTGTGAAGCACCTTGGGATGCTTTACTAACTTAAATGTGCTTATGTAAATGCCAGTTATTGTTGTATAGCAGTTGAAAGTGTCTCAGGTGTTTATGTTACACAGTAGTAGATAGACCTGTTCTGGGTTTATATTGTCTGTGAATATATTTTGGATGCATAATTACAGGTTGAGTCTATTAATTGGAATATTCTAAGGGGATTCCATTTATCAGGTACTCCCAACTAATCAAACTGGATGATTATTAATTTAGGTACAGAGCTTGTTTATTCCTTGAATAGTAGGTGAGGTGGTCCCTCAAAACTCAATAAAATCCATTACTATCCTCCTAGAAAGGGTTATAGACTGCAGCAGTCGTGCTCCCTGCCTTTCACTGGCTGCTTGGAACCTGTCCAAAGACTAATCTCTTTAAATCCAGCATATCAATTTTATATTAATGAAGAATCTCAGATCACTGCAAGTATTCTATATTCTATTTATACTCCTTGTCAAACTGTTTGCAGCATCCATTTATATTTCATGATAAATCACTTTTAAGTACCTCACTATATAAGAATCGTATGGTTCATTCATTGTAACTCTGTCTTCTCTATTTATGTATATTTACCAATTAGTTATGTGAATAAAACATGCAACATAAATATACTTATTAAAAATATTGAACTCATTGTTTGTTGTAAAACATGAAACTAGATTACATGGTCAAAGGGAACTGGATGGCTGATTTGCACTAGGTGCTCTTTTGTAGGTCATAGAGTTAATTCTCTGACTTTATGCTCCTCATGGGAAGCCTGGCACAACAGGAGTGCATATTGGATTTTCAATTTCCACATGGGCAGAAAATGAAGCATGAACTGAGCTTTAATTTCTAACATAAGTTTCCATTGGGCAAAACTCCATGCAGGAACATGTCAGAAAATTACCCCTTCTTTGTTATTGTTTTAGTCCAGTGGTCTCATAATATGGTTCCGACCTATTTGTGACTCTTCTGCCTTCATGTGAGTCTCTCGCAGACTTGCTGCTCTATATCCCTTTGGAGTTCTGTGTCCAGCCATATGGGCTATGGAAGTGGGGCCTAATCACACCCTCTTACTGCTTCACAATGAGGAAAAAACAATGTAATGCTATTGAGAACAGGGTGGGGGAGGCATAGGAAGTGGAGGGGATGGTGGTGTTGGAGGCAGGGTGATGTAGGGGAGGGAATGGAACTGGAGAGGAGGGTGATGGGGGAAGGAACTGGAGTGCAGGATGGGCTGGCAGTCAGCAGTAGAGGGCAAGATAGTGGAAAGGAAAGTGGTGGAAGTGAGGGTGGTGGAGGGGAGGACAGTGTAGGCAGGGGTGGAGGGGTTTTCTCATCGTTCATAACAAATGCAAAAGGGGTCAGCCAGTTGTTTTCTAATGCTCCTATTGCTACGCATTCACATTATAAACATAGCTGGAAGGTTTTGTTACTTAGAGCAAAACTATTTTTAAAAAGTACATTTGTAATTTAATTAGGAATTATGTTCAGGAATCTTCCCCAGGACTCTGTAATACAGCATTAATACTGATTCTCACCTGGTTCCATCTGTACCTATCTCAATACAGTTCATTCATCACACTTAATGGTTTCTCCTTCCTGGTCTGCCCTAAACCTATCCTCACTACCTGCCCTTCCCAATCCCCTCCCCCACACCCTCCCTCCCCAGTCTCCATCATTCCTTATCTGTGTATAACATTACAGTTTTCAAAGAACTCTAATAAAATAGACACTTGCCACAACTCAGCTCACCCTCAAAAACATCTGGAATTTGGAATTATAGTAAAACATTGATTACACTCATTATGTTTGGAATCAATCTCATTGAGAAACACATTCAGCTGCTGAGAGCTACAATAAGAAAAGCCAGAATTTCATGAAGTTGCCATGTTGAATCTGTAAGTATGCGTGGCACTGCAAAATTATCTTCAGTGAATTGCTTGTAAACAGATCTTCAGTTGATGGAATTCATCAACACTCACTTCTAATAGTGGATTATAATGCTAAATTTAGAATTTATTTTAAGAATTAGTTACGATATCTAATAAAAAGTTCCAAAACCAAAATTTAAAAATTGTTCCTCACTGTGGTCTCACACTACCTTGTTGAATTGAACCAAGGTCACTGGTTAGAGTGCAGATTTTGCATTATGATCATAGGAAAAAGAGGAGGCCATTTAGACCTTTGAGTCTTCTGCCTTTGTGTCAGATCATGGCTGATCTGTACCTCAAAGCCATTTACCCAACTTTACTCCATACCCCTTGATACTCTTACTCACAAATATTTCTTGATCTCAATCCTGAAAATTTCAGTTGACCCAGTTTCTGCAGCCTTTTGGCAAGCAGTTCCGGATTTTCACTATCCATTGTGCAAAAATATACTTTCTAGATTTCACTCCCAAAAGGCCTTGATCTAATTCTGAGTTTGTGTCTCCTTGTCTCTGTATCTACCCTGTCGATGACCGTCATCACTTAAACACTTTGATTAGATCACCATTCAACTTGCTAAACTCAGGAGAATATAAGTCAAGTGTATGCAAACCTCTCCTCCCAATTTTATTTTTAGTCTTTCATGCAACGTGAGCATTGCTGGCTAGGCCAGCATTTATTGTCCATCCCTAGTTACCCTGGAGAAGATAGTGGTGAGCTGCCTGCTCGAACCGCTGCAGTCCACGGGCAGAATTTTTAGGTTGGCGTCCGGACGCATAGCTGATCCATTCGGACACAAAATCGCACAAGATGACTTCGGGTGAGCATCCTGATGTCATCCCGCGCTTGCACGATATTTTGGTCGGCAGGCGTGCGTGAGTGTCGGAAGCGCGCCCGCCGACAATTAAGAAGACAATTAAAGTTGTTAAAGTTCCAATTGTCCCCGACTTTTCGTGGTCTGTCCAACCTTACAGTTGGCAGATGGGCGAATCTGCCAGGTGGACTTGCATTTTTGATAAAACCTCATCCAAGGGCGGGGTAAGGTTTCTGTTATTAAATAAAATTAAAAATGCATGGGCAGAATTTTCATGATGTATATGTTCAGGTGACTGATTCTGATGCGTGGACATTTTTTTCCTGATTTTAAAATCTTTATTTAATTGTTTTGAACCCTTCAACTCCCTGATGCAGCTCGCGGAAGGGATTCTAAGGGGGGAAGGGATCCGGAGGGGGGAAGGGGTCCGATGAGGGGAAGATGTCCAGGCGAACGTGCAAGGGAGGGCTCTGTTGAGTCCATGACTGCCTCCTGGGAGCGAACTGAGGGCGGGCGTGGAGCCAGTGAATGGTGAGAACGACCAAAGGCAGAGTGAGGCAGCAGGGTGGGAGGGTGAGGGTTTGACAGTAGGGTAGAAGAGACAGCGAGGGTGGCTGTTGGGGACTTGGAGGCAGACACGGACCCTGGGGGTGAGTAGGAGGAGGTAGGGGACGTGAATGTGGATGAGGATGGGATTTTTGGGAAGGAAGGGAACGTGCACTTTCAGCTGGACATTCCTGAAGGAAAAGAGTTGTGGCTGGTAGGTCATGGAGGGCAGGTGGAAGGTGATGCCAGCGGTGTCAACAGTGAAGGGGGAAAGGAAATGGGTGATTGAGGGAGGGGAAAAGATGGGGGAGCTTACGAAAAACCAAATCCATGCCATGCTGTCTAAATCAAAAGTGAAACAACAGCCGTAGTGGGCAAGATCAGGTGCTGCGTGGGAGTGCGATCATTGGGTGGGTGGAGATGCAGGTCAGCTCAGATGGGCAAATGAAAGCGAACCCCAGCTGGCAGCATTCAAAATGCTCAGGACATTGAGGTGAATATGATACATGAAGGACCCGCTTGTGTGGGAGAGTGCTTGCACAAGGCTCCGAAAGGCCCTGCCACACTCACACTCCTCCCTCCAGAATCACTCATTGGCTAGCTGCTCCATCTGCAGTGACAGAGGATGAGGTTGAGGGGTTCACAGGCAAAGGAGACTTGGAGGGAAAGGACAGCCTCTGAGATTTCTGGGTGTATGACTCAAGGATGTCCTGCTGCCATTCCTCTTCCCATCAGGTGCCCAAGGGCCCCAGCCTGACTCCTTGAGGGGAAGGAGCACCTTGAAGGGTGTGGAGATGCCCCGTTTCCCTCTCGCGTCGCCACTGCAGGATCTCACCCATGGCTCCCGTGATGGAGTGCAGGTCTACACACATCTCCGTGTTCTGCTGGACCAGGGTCTCCATGGCATCCGCCATCCTCCCCATGAAGACCTGCATACACGCACATGTGGGCACCACTTCATCAGAGAGCAGGCGAACGCACTCCACTGCCTTACATGCCACTCTGTTGAGGGCTTCCAACAGCTCTGCATGATGTTCCCATGCCTTCTGCTGACTCTCCAGGATGAGTTGGAAGGCCAAATCCAAAGGCTTGTCATCTGACTCGGATCTCACAGCTACCTGTTCCCGAGCAGTCGTCCGAGTACTGGGGAGCTCGGACGAACCTGCTTCCTCCTTCTGCGGGCACGTGTCCGTGCGGTGACCACCAGCTTGTGAACCCGAGCCTGCTCTAAATCTAGATCCCACTGAGGTGTTTGTCTCTGTGCTGGTGCAGGGTGTGGGTAAGCGCTGTGATGGATCTTGTGGGCTGCTTATTTCCAGCTCTTCAGTAAAGGAAGCATCCTCTTGACTGGAGGTGAGGACCTGGATGGAGCTGAGGAACTGGCTGGCTGAGGGTGTCAGTCGCTTGGCAGAGCTCCCTGTGAACCAAAGTAGGGACAAGCAGTGCATGGCAGCAGAGGCAAAAGTGGAAGAGAGAATACTTACATTTGTGTAGAGAGAAGGATGATGTGGTGCAGGATCCTCATGAGGGTGTTCGCCGCTGACCTTACCGTCACCGCAGCCACAGTCATGTCCTCACCAGTCTGCAAGATGGCACATTCCTCAAAGTGAGTGAGGGGCCTTATGTGGGCCACTCCACCCCAGGCCTGGGACCTCTTCCTGCTGATATGAGCGGGCTTCTCCGTCATGAAAACGGATGGAGAGAGTGTCAGCAGGACATATTGCACTGCGTGGAATGTTTGTGTGGTGAGCAGAACCATTGGCAGGATGTGGATGCAAGCTTGAGAAGGCAAGAACCTGATGGAGATGTGAGGGTATGTATGAGAGTTAGTGGTGTCCCTTGAGGAGTGAGATCCCTGTGGAAGTGTGATGGGTTTGTGCGTGTGTGAGTTGAGAGTGATGAGAAGTGTGAGTTACCCTGGCAGAATGGATGAGGCCATTCATCCTGTAGTGATTCCGGGTGGCTGTCCTCTTTTGCAGAGAATTGACACTGACCAATGCTGACGCCACCACCCATGCTGGATTGGTGATGCAGCCGCCCATCCTGCGGCCAGAGAGGGGTAGTAGAGGACATCACGGTGGGCCTCCATGGCGTTCAAAAGGTGCTCAAGGGATGCATCACTGAAGCGTGGGGCTGCAGTTTTTTTGCCTTTTGGGACCATCCTGTCTTCCATGTGGCAGTCATGGGCTAGAAACGCTGAGAGGTGAGTGCGCGGCTGCACTTTAAATGTGAAGCCCGGCATGATGAAGCAGCGAGGTGATGGCATGGTGGGCGAATGAGAGCCCACCTGTCAGGGAAACAGCATGTTTCCTGGGAATGCATAATTAATGTGGTGGGTTTGAGACGATGCAGCGTGAGAGGCCACCATTGCAGCCGGCAGGTAAAACGTTGTTTTACCCACCTGCTACCGCACTTAGTCGCTGGGTTAAAATCCTGGAACTCCCTTACTAACAGCACTGTGGGTGTATCTACACCACATGGACTGCAGCGGTTCAAGAAGGCAGCTCACCACCACCTTCTCAAGGACAACTAGGGATGGGCAATAAATGCTGTCCAAGCCAGTGAGGCCCACATACCATGAATGAATAAAAAAAATGAACAAAAAGAAATCTGGGACGATTCCACCCCATGTGATGTAGGTACACCCACAGTGCTGTTAGGGAGGGAGTTCCAGGATTTTGACCCAGCGACAGTTAAGAAACGGCAATATAGTTCCAAGTCAGGATGATGAGTGCTTGGAGGGGAACTTACAGGTGGTGGTGTTCCCATCTGTCTGCTGCCCTTGTCCTTCGAGACGTTAGTGGGCGTGGGTTTGGAAGGTGCTTAATCCTTTTTAACCCTTTAAGCCCGCCTTTGACTTAATCTTTGAGTAATGAATAATCCCACTGATAAAAGAAATGTAAAACAATTTTTTCCAACTGCGGAGTGAACTAAAGATTTAGATAAAATCTTGACATTTCCAATGTGATATAATGAGGAATAAATAAACACCTTGGGACATTTTGCATACATTAAAGGCACTATATGATTCAAATTGAGTGTCTTGACACTAAATAGCAGTGAACATTTGATTTTCAAAAGAAATGCAGAAAAAATTCTATAAAGCGTAGTTATTGACAACAAATTGATGTACACCTCGCAGTCTAATTGTCCCACTCAACTGTTAAAATGTATTCTTTTAAAAATGGGTCCTCAAATCAACTTGAACATAACCAAAATAGGATGGGATAAGAAAGGGCCCTTTCTATAGCTACACATGTAGATATTTGCATAAATCCAAACTACTTACCAGTTGGAATGACTGCATTAGGAAAGTGCTGAGGGGTCTGTTTCCTGAAACAGCCAAAGCAAAGAGGTAATAAGTTACTTATACCCTAATCCAGTATTAACAATCGTCTGTAAGATGCATGTAAACCTGCTGTATGGTGGAGTTTTATGTTAGTCCATCGTTAAACCAGACTCTCAGCTATGTGCAAAGTTTATGGTGCCCAGATGCTATTAAATATATGCATGTGTTTGTCAGATTTACGAGGGGCCACTTGATTTAATGGCCTTCTTAAATCGCTAGTCTTTTACGCTGGAAATGATACAGGAGACAAAGAATAAAAGGAAGTGAGTTATTAAAAAAAACGCAACTATAGGTGCAAAAGTTTTATGTTTGCTGTCACTAAAAGATTTGCTCTGGGTTTTACATTCAGTAGTTCTGAAATTACAGAGCTATACCTCAATCTTGGGAAATTCTCTCTCCACACCTCCCCCACCTCCCAAAAAATGTTACTAATGGGCGAACTGTTACTCCTTCATGAACTAACCTACATCAACAACTTATATTTATATAGCGCCTTTAAAGCAATAAAACATCCAAAAGCGCTTTACAGGAGCATTATAAAACAAAGGGCATGACACCAAGCCACATAAGGAGATATTACATCAGATAATCAAAAGCTTGTCCAAAGATGTAGGTTTTAAGGAGAGTCTTTAAGGAGGAAAGTGAGGTAGAGAGGCATAGAGGCGTAGGGAGGGTATTCCAGAGCTTGGGGCCTAGGCAACTGAAGGCACAGTCAACAATGGTGGAGCAATTAAAATTGGGGATAACTGCAGATATCTTAGAGAGTTATAGGGCTGGAGGAGATTATATAGATAGGGAAGGATGAGGCCATGGAGGGTTTTGAATACAAGGATGAGAACTTTAAAATCAAGATCTTTCTTAACCAGGACCCAGTGTCAGTCTGCGAGTACAGGGGTGATAGGGGAATGGGGCTTGCAAGTTAAGAGATGGGCATCATAGTTTTGGATGTCCTCAAGGGTGGAATGTGAGAGATCAGCCTTGAGCGCATTGGTATAATGAAGAGGTAATGAAGGCATGCATGAGGATTCCAGCAGCAGATTAGCTGAGACAGGGGCAAAGACAGGAGATGTTACTGAAGTGGAAACAGGCAATCTTAGTGATGGCATGAATATGAAGTCGGAAACTCACCTTAGGACCACATGTAGCACCAATGTTGCGAACAAACTGGCTTAATCTCAAACTGTTGTAAGGGAGAGGGATGAGAGGGTCGGTAGATAGGGAATGGAGTTTGAAGCAGGGAACAAAAACAATGGCTTCAGTCTTCCCAATATTTAGTTGGAGGGAATTTTAACTCATCCAGTACTGGATGATAGACAAGTAGTCTGATTATGTAGCAACAGTGGAGGAGTTGAGAGAAGTGGCAGTGAGGTAGAACTGGGTGTTGTCAGCCTACATGTGAAAACTAATGCTGCGCCTTCAGATCATGTCGCGTAGGGGCAGCATATAGATGAGAAATAGCAGGGGGCCAGGGATAGGTCCAAGAGGGACAGCAGAGGTAATGATGCAGAACAGGAAGGGACGCCATTGCAGGTAATTCTCTAGCTACGGTTATATAAATAAGAATGGAACCAGGTGAGAGCAGTTCCATCCAGCTGGACGACAGTGGAGAAGCATTGGAGAAGGATGGTGTGATCAGCCATGTCAAAGGCTGCAGCCAGGTCGAGAAGGACAAAGAAAGTTTACCTTTGTCACAGTCACATAGGATGTCATTTGTGGCTTTGTTAAGAGATGTGTTGGTACTGTGACAGGGGCAGAAACCTGATTGGAGAGATTAAAACATAGACTCAAGGGAAAGATGGGATTGGATTTGGGAGATGACAATACGTTCAAGGACTTTTAAAAGAAAAAGGAGTTTGGAGATGGGACAATAGTTTGCAAAGGCTGTTGCAGTTTTCAGGCTCAAAGGAGATAGGAACAACACCTGAAGAAAGAGAACTGTTCATGATAACAGCTAACATGGGAGCCAGAAGGGGAAGTTGGGTGATCAAAGTTTAGTGAGAATAGGATTGAGGGAAGAGGAGTTCCCTCAATGGACACTGAAACTCAATGACTGAGGTTGGAGTAATTTCGGTTTTGGATTGAATACAGCATAGGTTGAGCAACTCGACAGAATTTATCAAGTAAATTGCTCATGCATTTAGTTTTAACACATTCTGCTGCATTATTAATAATGAGGTTTAATCAGTTAGATCGTCTTAATAAATATGAAGCGGGTGGGGGTTGTTCCAATCAACAGGCTCCATTTCAATAACAACATGTATTTAAATAGTGCCTTTGATATAGAAAGAAAGACTTGCAATTATCTGACATCATATGCAACCTCAGGGTGTATCAGATGTGCTTTTCAGCCAATGAATTAATTTTGAAGTGCAGTTGCTGTGGTAATGTAGAAATATAAATATAAATAGAATAGAATAAATATATGTATATATTGAAAATATACCAAAGTATATGTCAGATTTATGTTCAAACAAAAATGGACACCGAACCAAATGGCTATATTAGGAGGGCCAATTACTGAAAGCTTGGTCAAAGATATCGATTTTGAAGAGGTCTTTATTTGATTGGGGGGGAATTCCAAAACATAGGGATCAGCTGGCTGAAGAACTGGCTGCAACTGGTGGGGTGAAAGACGTGGGGGATGCACAAAAGACCAGAGTTAGATGAAAGCAGAATTCTAGGGAGATTGTAGGAAGCTATAGAGCTTGAGAGGGATAAGCCCATGAAGAGATTTCAACATAAGAATGAGAATTTTAAATTGAAGATGTGGGTACCAGGATTCAATGTAGGTCAGGAGAGATAAACTCCCGATTAGGTTGATAGGTGTACATGGAACAAATCCAGCCACGTAGCACAAACAATAATTTCGTTTTTAAAACAGCAGAATCATTGCCCTGGGAATGCATGTGCAAACAATGCTGTCTCGAACGCCTCATTTGTAATTAGGGCTAGGATTTTACATTGTTCAGGTGGGAGCAGGCAGGGGCAGTCGTGGAGCCAACTGCCACCCATGATTGGCTCCGCACCGCGATTTCACTCGGGCAGGCCAATTAAGGCTCGCCCAGCGTGGATCACGAGCGGTAGTGCTTGCTACCTGTGCGGGCGGGGGGAGGACGGAGAGCCGGGCCTAGCGTGAGTTTGCGCATGTGCGCGAAAGAACGCTTCAATCTCCCTGAGGCATGGAGCTGCCTCAGGGAGATTGAAGTGCTTTTTAAAAACATAAATGAAGACCTGAAAAATTTAATGAAGCATGCCCCCTCATATGACTGTGTCACATGAGATGGAACATGTTTTTATTTTGAAAATAACGTTTTTTTTAAGTAGTATTAGCTTTAGGAAACGTCATCCTGCTCGTGGATGAGGTTTCCTAAAAAATGTAAAGGCCACTTGGCCTTTTCACCTGCCTGCCAACCGTAAGGTTGGACGGGCAGTGTAAAATGCAACTTAATTACTTGGTTAATGGCCTTAATAAGCCTTTCAATTATTGGCGGGCGCACAGCCAAATCTGGCGTGTGCCCGCTGAATGAAATACCACGTGAGTTCGCGATCACGTCGGGACACGTCAATTTACGTTCCAGCATGTCGGGCGCACACCTGCATGCTGAACTTAAAATTCTACCCTAGAAGTATGACTAGGATCTTAGTCCCTTCAGAGTGCTCCAGTTAACCAACTCCAATTGGAGTTCAATGGCTCAGATATTGTTATGGGATACAAGCAGACAAACACCATAATTTGAAATTTATTTCTCTGCCCTTTTTAGCAGAGGCATTCAGCCATTTGAATTAAATGGATTAATGTCTTCACAGAAAGAGTAGAGAAATTTCAGACAAATGGGTGAAACATTTGTCTGCCTGTATCTCACAGTGTAAATTGCCATCAACTACAAGGCCAATATAAGCACTGACAATATGAGTAGCCAGAAAAAGCATATCTACTATTGAGATGTCAGCCATGGCTCAGTGGTAGCACTGTCAACTCTGAATCAGAAAATTGTGGGTTCAAGTTCCACTCCAGAGCCAAGTATTGCATCTAGCTAGACAATCCAGTGCAGTTGGCAGTGTCATCTTTTGGATGAGATGTTAAATTCAGGCCCCTCAGTCTTCCATCTTAGGTGGAGAAAAGATTCCAGGATGTCTATTTAAAGAAGAGCAGGAGAGCTTCCCTTAGTGTCCTGGCCAATATTTATCCCTCAAATAATATCACTAGAGTAGATTATCTGGTTATTTTCACAGTGCTGTTTGTGGGACCTTGCTCGAACTTACTGCCAGATTTCCTACATTACGACTCCAACACATACCTTACTGGTCTCCCAAATTCCATCTCCGTAAACTTAAGGATATCAAAACCTCTGCTGCCTGTGACTTAACTTGCACCAAGTCCTGTTCACCTAACACCCCTCTGCTGTCTGACCGACATTGGTCTTGATTTTAAATTTGTCAGCCTTGTTTTCAAATCCCTCTATGGCCTCGGCCCTCTCTTTGCCTGTAATCTCCTCCAGCACCACAACCCTCTGAGATATCTGCGCTCATCTAATTCTGGTCTCTTGACCATTTCAGATTTTAATCACTCCACCATTGATGGCTGCACCTTGAGTTGTCTAGGACCTAATCTCAAATTCCCTCCCCATTCTGCTTCTCTACTTCAGCATTCCTTGTTTAAGACACTCCTTAAAAGCTACCTCTTTGACGCAATTTTTGGTTTTCTGACCTAAAAGCTCCTTATGTGGATCTGTGTCATTCTTTATGTTATAATGTTCCCGTGGGGGAGAATTTTCTGCGTGTCGGGCGAGCTGGTCAGGAGCAGGCATGGATGACCA
Source organism: Cetorhinus maximus (assembly GCF_964194155.1). NCBI lineage: Eukaryota > Metazoa > Chordata > Chondrichthyes > Lamniformes > Cetorhinidae > Cetorhinus > Cetorhinus maximus. The sequence goes on from NC_135893.1 coordinate 12,457,568, forward strand.
CAGATTGCCACCTGCGATCAGCTCCTTGCTGCCATTTTACACGTGCGAGCCAAATAAGGCCCGCCGAGCGTGAATCACGGCTCCCTAGGACAGTTGGAGAGGGCAGACGGCGGCGGGACTGCAGTAACTGCCGGAACCTATGGCGACCCGGCGGCCTGTTTAAAGAGCGCGCAGGCAGCCTTCCAAAGGCTGGCAACGATGGCCACCAGAAGAGCTCCCAAGGGCGCTGTCAGAGAGCAGGCCAGGCAGGAGAGCAGGTCGGCGGGGCATTGTGCCCCGAGATTCTCAGATGAATGCCTCGCTGCCCTCCTTGAGGAGGTGGCAGCACGGTGTGAAATCCTCGTGCAGAGGGACGGGAGGAGGAGGCCCCTCTCCACATGACAAAATGGGAGGAGGTGACAGAAAGGGTCAGCGCACACGATGTGGTACGACACACCTGGGTTTAGTGCCGTAAGTGCTTCAGCGACCTGTTGCGATTGGGAAGGGTGAGTACCATGTTGGCATGGGGCACTTAGCACAGCAGTTAGGTTGGCCCCCCTGGCCCTCCTCTCTCCCAATTATGAATGTAGGCATGTGGCCTTTGTTGTGGGGGACAGCATTTATTGCCCATGCCTAGTTGCCCCTGAGAGGATGGTGCTGAGCTGTCTTCTGTATCCGCTGCATGTGGTACACTTACACCCGCAGTACTGTTTTGGGGAGGCGACCTCAAGGATCTGTACCTAGGCACAGTGCTGGAACGCTGAAACACTTCAAAGTCAGGATGCTGACTGACTAGGAGGGGAACTTCCAGGTGGTGGGGCACCCATCCTTCTGCTGCCCTTGGCGTTCTATGTGGCAATGCTTCCTTGCTTTGGAAGGTGGTACAGCGTGAGTGGCAAATGTGATGGAGGCAGCATCTGGGCAAGGGGTCAGCCCTGGCTGCTTGGTGTGAGTGTACGGCGACTCCAGGGTCACGATTTACATGAGCCCTGCAATGTTTCACTCAGGTGGGGGTGGCAGGGCTGCAATGGCAATCCAGGTACAGGGTGGACTAATCAATGCTCCTCTGTCCTTTCAAGAGAAGACCGCACACAATAACACTTAACGGATGTGGACTGGCGGAGGGCAGGCGCAACTACTCATACTCACCAGATACGAGCAGGAGGCTCATGGGCTGGAGAGCCGCCATGCGCCCAGGTCAACCGGTAGCGGTGAGGTTGGGGTGCCAGTGGGAGGTAAGAGTGCCATGCACTGAGGTCACAATGTCTGTCCTTGCAACCATTCCACTGTTGACTGTTTAGTGAATTCAGCATCCAACATGGGTTTTCCATTGATTATGGAAGGAGGAGCGCATCCTGATCAGGGAGCCAGGCATGCACATTAACAGTGTCACGACTTCAACTAATCAAATGTCCTTGTTCTTCCTTTCAGCCTCATGGGAGAAGGTCTGGAACGAGGAGTCAGAGGGCCCACCACTAACACCTGAGGGCCCTGATGACTTACAAGCACCAGCATCACAACATCTCAGCCAGGCAGGCACCAGCGCAGATACTAGCATCTCTGTGGGGATTAGATCATCGGCTAGTGTCCCGGGGCACAATGGTGAGGGCACTTCACACTCGCTTGAGGTGCAGGTGGAGACAGAGAGTGCCCATGGGAGGACTGCAGTGGACCAGGACCAGGAACATGCTCAGTCGATGGCTGATGATGTGCCTCTGGAGTCATCCCTGAGGCAGCAGACGCTGGAAGTCCAGCAGGGTCTGCGGGAGGATCTGGAGGAGATACATGAGGCAATGTGTGCCATGGTCTCCGTGATGGAGGAGTCCATCTGGAGCATCAGCAATGCATTGACCCTCATGGCCAAGCGCAATGCTTCCTCCATGGAGAGAGTGCCAATTCTCATGGCGAGGCTCTTCCAGGCGAACAATCAGAGCTTCCTGGGGATGCATTCGGACTAGCAAGCCCTCACAGCGGCATTGACCTCAGCTGGTCAGTGTCAGTGTGGGAGATGGTTTGGGCTCCTATTGTTCCCGCTGCTCAGCTTCTGTTCTTGGATGGCGGAGGGGCGTCATGAGCCCCCTTTTGAGAGGATAGCCCTTGTCACCCAGCAGCCATCCATCCAGCTGGGCTGGAGCACTGAAGAGCCTCGGCACCTGGAAGTGTCTGAGGATGTATGCGTCATGGGAGCTGCCTGGGTACCTTGCACAGACTTGCAGAATCTGCATCCTATGGTCACACACTATCTGCACATTCCTGGAGTGGAATTCCTTCCTGTTGACAAAGGCATCCAGCTGACCCGCTGGCGCCTTGATGGCCATGTGTGCAGTCAATTAGCGCCCTGGATGCAGGAGAACCCAGCAAACACTGCAAAGCCTCTAACTTGCTCCTCCTGGCTGGCCTCGTCCCAGCGGTAGTGAGTGAAAGTCACTGCAAGCCTGAACAGAGCATCTGTCACCTGCTTGATACAACTGTGGACAGCTGACTGGGAGACTCCGCAAAGATCACCCACCAACCCCTGGAAAGAGCCGGAGGCATAGAAGTTGAGGGCAGCTGTGACCTTCAACGCCACTGGCACGGGGTGCCCACCCACAGTTGGCACTGATCTCAGGGCCTATCATCTGACAAATGGAGGTGACTGCCTCCCTTGAGAGATGGAGCCTCCTTCAGCACTGCACCTCAGACATATTGAGGTAGCTGCTTCGCCGCCTGTAAACGCTGGCAGCAGGATAGCCCCTTCTGCCTTGCACTTCCTGTTGGCCCTGCACCCCTTGTGCCTGCGCCTGACCTCCCAAAGGTGGCTCCCCTGGATGCTGAATATGGACTCCTGGCCTCCTCCCCCTTCTGGCTCTCTCTTCCTCCAGAGAGGAGGTGCCTCCAGTGGGGAGCACAACTCCCATTCCCAGGGTAAGGGAAGGCTGCCTAAAACCAGCAAGGCTCCAAGAATGATGTTTACTCCAGAGTCCTGACCTGAAGCCTGTTATTCCTGTACAAGCAGCTGCGAAGAAGTTTGAAGTTCTCCTGTTCACACAAGCAAGTAGCAATAAGTTTAAAAATTCAATGTCTAACAAATACCGCTCGCGAGCCCACTCACCCCTCTTATCCCGCCAGTGGATGAGGTTTTTAAAAATGTAGCCTACCTGTTGCACCTGTGCAACGCTCTGAGGAACGCATGGGGTCTGAAAAATCTCCATCTATTAATGCCTCAAGAGCTTTAAGTGGCCCGTTAATTAATGGTGGGCACGCATTGGAGCTCATAGCGTGCCCGCCCACTGAAATATCGCGATGGCGCATGGTGATGTTGCGCATCATTTTGTGCCCCCACATGCTGACGTCAAAATTCTGGCCATGAAGTGGCTTGGGACATTTCATTATATTAATGGCATTATATAAATATAAATCATTTTGTTTTTGCTGTAAATATTGCTGGGTAGAAGGTTTCAAAAAGGATTGGAAGGGACAGAAAGGAGGAAGGCTAGCAGTATTGATTAGGGAAAACATTACAGTGCTGAAGAGGGAGATGTGCCAGAATGGTCAAAGAATCTTTTGGTTAGAGCTAAGAAATATTAGAGGTATCATTACATTGTTGGGTCTATTCTATAGGGTACCAACTAGTGCAATATATGCAGGAACAAATTTCAAAGGAAATTACAGAAAGTTGCAAGAATTATAGAGTAGTAATAATAGGGGATTTTAATTATCCTAATATGGACTGGGATAGTAATTGTGTAAAGGGCAGAGAAGGGCAAGAGTTTTTAGAGTGTGTCCAGGAGAAATTTCTACATCAGCATGCTTCAAGTCCAATGAGGAAGGAGGTATTGCTGGATATGGTTCCAGGAATGAAGTGGGTATGGATCAAGTGCCAGCAGGAGAATGTTTAGGGGGCAAAGATCATAATACTACAAGTTTTAGGTTGATTATGGAAAAGGACAAGGCACAATCCAGCGTAAGAATAGTGAAATAGGGGAGGGCAAACTTGAATGCAATAAGAATAGATCTGGCCTAAATAAATTGAAATCAAAGATTATAAAAGACCAATGGGTTGTTGTCCTTATTATGTGTGGCCTACATGTGATTCCAGAATTAATGCATATAGTTTGGGTACATTTTCACAAGGGGGAGAGGTAGGGTAGACAAATCCACGGATCCCTGGGCCAGGATTTTCCATGCCCACTGGCATCGGGCGTGTTCAGTGGTGTGAGCAGATAATATGGCAAGAAGGCCAAAAATCGGTTTTGCGATGTCGTGAAACCAGTTTGTGATCATCTGCTCTGCCCGCCGATGGCAAGCCATGTTCCCTGCCATCGGACACCCCTCATTGCACTACATCAGCATTTCATTATAAGACCAGCCCACTGGACTCATTCCCACTGCTGGATTGTCCGCCCACGTCGGCAGGAAAACACACTGATGTATTTCACAACAGCACATATCAGGCGCGCATTTTTCGGGCTGCACTTCACTCGGGACTTCAAGGTTTGCTTGACTATCTTGCTTTGCTCAGCACTCGCAGTCATCAGTGTCAGGCTTCACAGACAACACCACATCACTTTTCGGGGGGCTCATGGGTAGTTCTCTACCTACCAGATCAGCCATATGTGGGTTGCTTTTCAACGGCTGCAGGGCAAGGCCTTGCTTGGGGAAAGGGGAGAAGTGGCCTCGGGCAAGGGAAGAGACTGCAGGACAAGAGCTGTATTGGGGAAGGAGGGCATCCCAGGGTGTGTGTGGGGGCATTGTTGATCTGTGCAAATGGCCTCAAGATGGTGAGGGCTGAAGAGGCAGTCTCAGAGGAGATGAGGCCAGATGGACATGTGAGGGTATGTGTGTGAAAATGGGTGGTGATGCCCCTTAAGCTGGCAGTGAGTGAGATGCCAGTGAATGTGTGATGGGCTTGAGTGTGTGAGTTTAGAGTGATGAGATGGTTGCATGGATGAGATCATTCATCCCCTATCTGCATTGGATGGCCAAACTCTTCTGTGTAATATTGGCACTGATCATCACTGCTATCGCCTACCAAGCTAGAGTGGTAATGTAGCTTCCTTCCTGCAGACAGAGCGGGGGTAGAGGACATCACAACAAGCTTCTACAGTGTCCAAAAGGCACTCATGGGCTGCAGTCTTCTTGCCTTTTGGGGCCATGTCTTCTTTGCTGCAGTCCTGGGCTGGAAGCGTTGAGCACGGCTGTACTTTAAAAGTGGTGCCTGGCGTTATAAAGCGGCAAGGTGATGGTGTGGCGGACGAATGACAGCCCACCCACCATGGAAATGGCATGTTTCCTAGGAATGTATCAGTAATGTGGCGGGTCTGGGACAATACAGCGTGAAAACCCACCATTGCGGCCAACGGGTAAACATTGTTTTACCTGCCTGCTACCACAAGGTGCAAATCTGGGACGATTCCACCACTGGATAACAAAAGAGATAGAGAATAAGATGAATCAAAAAAGGGCACTTAAGACAGGTGGATAACACAATTGAGAACCAAGCTAAATATAGAATATTCAGATGGGAAGTGAAAAAACAAACAAGAAAAACAAAGAGAGAGTATGAGATGAGACTGGAAACCAACATAAAATGGAATACAAAAGCCTTCTGTAGGCATATAAATAGTAAAAGGGTGGTGAAATAAGGAGAGGTGGTGATTATGGACCTTAAAGTGGATTAATGCTTGGAGGCAGGGGGCATGCTGTGGTACTAAATTAGTACTTTACCAAGGAACAAGATGCTGCCCAAGTGATAGTGAAAGATGAGGTAGTTGAGAGATTTGGTGGATTAAAATTGATAAATTGGATAGTTTGGCTGTACTTGAAGTTGATAAGTTGCCAGGACGGATGAGATGCATTCAAGGATACTGAGCGAATAAGGGTGGAAATTGAGAAGGCACTGGTCATAATTTTCCAATTTTGCTTAGATATAGGGTTGGTGCCAGAGGTTTGGGGAATTGTAAATGTTACACCCTTATTCAAAAATGGGCATAACAATAAGCCAGCAACTACAGACCATCTGTTTAACCTCAGTGGTGGGGAAGCTTATGGAAATGACAGTTCGGGACAAAATTAACAGCCACTTGGGCAAGCGCCCAAGGATTAATTAAGGAAAGTCAGCACACATTTGTTAAGGGAAAATCGTATTTATCTAACTTGCTTGAGTATTTTTGTGAGGTAACAGAGGGTGGATAAGGGTAATCTGATTCATGTGGTGTACATGGACTTCCAAAAGGCCTTGTGATAAAGGGCCACATAACAGACTTGATAGCAAAGTTAGAGCTCATGGAATAAAAGGGAAAGTAGCAATATGGATACAAAATTGGCAGAGTGACAGGAAACAGAGTAGTGGTGAACAGTTGTTTTTCGGGCTTGAAGGAAGGTATATAGTGTGATTCCCCAGGGGCCGGACCCCTGCTTTTCTTGATATACATTAATGATCTAGATTTGGATGTATAGGGCACAATTTCAAAATTTGTGGATGACACAAAAACTTGAAAATATTGTGAATTGTGAGGAGGATAGTATTAAACTTCAAGAGGACGTAGACTGATGGAATGGGCAGACAATGGCAGATGGAAATTTAATGCACAGAGGCAGTAGGAAGAATGATAGGAGGCAACATAAAACAAAGGGTACAATTCTAAAGGGGTGCAGAAGCAGAGGGACTTGGGGGTATGCGCAAATCATTGAAGGTAGCAGGGCAGTTTGAGAAAGCGGATAATATGGCATACAGGATCCTGAGATTTACAAATACGGGCATAGAGTTCAAAAGCCTAGGAATCATGTGATGAGTAACTCACCTCCTGACTCCCCAAACCCTGTCCACCATCTACAAGGCACAAGTCAGGAGTGTGATGGAATACTCTCCACTTGCCTGGATGAGTGCAGCTCCCACAATACTCAAGAAGCTTGACACCATTCAGGACAAAGCAGCCTGCTTGATTAGCACCACATCCACAAACATTCACTCCCTCTGCTACCATTGCACAGTAGCAGCAGTGTGTACCATCAACAAGACGCACTGCAGGAATTCTCTAAGGCTCCTTCAACAGCACCTTCCAAACCCACGGCCACAATATCTAGAAGGACAAGAGCAGCAGATAGATGGGAACACCACAACCTGAAAGTTCCCCTCCAAGTCACTCACCATCCTCACTTGGAAATATATCACTGTACCTTTACTGTCGCTGGGTCAAAATCCTGGAACTCCCTTCCTAACAGCATTGTGGGTGTACCTCCACCACATGGGCTGCAGCAGTTCAAGAAAGCAGCTCACCACAACCTTCTCAAGGGCAACCAGGGTTGGGCAATAAATGATGGACCAGCCAGCGAAGCCCACATCCCGTGAATGAATCTTTAAAAAAAGCAAGGAAGTTATGATAAAACTGCATAAAGCACTGGTTTGGCCTCACGTGGAGTACTTTGTCAGTTTTGGGCACCACACTTTAGAAAGAATGTGAAAACATTAGAGAGGGTGCAGAAAGGATTCATGAGAATGGGTCCAGGGATGAGGGACTTCAGTTACATAGATAGATTGGAGAAGCTGAAGCTGTTCCCCTTGGATAAGAGAAGATTAGGAAGAGATTTGATTGAGGTTCTCAAAATCGTGAGAGGTCTGGAAAGAATAGATAGAGAGAAACTGTTTTCATTGGCAGAAGGATCCATAAGCCTTGCTGTCCTATCCTCAAGCTCATTTTGATCCATGAATTACAATGAAAATAATGAATGATTCACCCAAACACTCTTAAGTTAAATAAGATTATTTATTAAAGGAAAAGAAGAAAGAAAAACATGTAGGCCCGCCACCGCACAAAATGATGCGGGTGACGTTGGGCATGTGTCCCAACGTCACCACGCGTGATACCGATCTTCAGTTTGGCGGGCATGCACCGGAGTCGACTGTGCGTCCACCAAACTGTCAAAGGCCTGTTAAAGCCATTAATTACCTAATTAAAATGATTGTCAGGGCTGCCCGTCCAACCTGAAGGTTGGCGGGCAGGCAGACCGCCTAGGCGGCCTTCATATTTCACATGAAACCTCATCATGGGCGGGATGAGATTTCATGAAGGTTTATAAATTAAATAAAAAATTTTATTAAAATTCATGAACATGTTCCAGCTCATGTGACACTGTCACGAGGAGACATGTCTGAATAATTTTATTTTTTTATTTTAAACATTTTTGAACTGAACTTAATCTCCCTGAGGCATGGAGCCTCGACTTTCCCTCCTCCCCCTGCCCGCACAGGTAATGCTGAGCACTTCTGGGTGTGCGTCACACTGGGCGGGCCTTATTTGGCCCGCCCACATAAAAAGTGCCCGCTCCCGATCAGCCCGCCCGATGGGGAGAAAATTCTCCTCATAGATTTAAATGGCAATAGAATAATAGAATAGTTACAGCACAAAACACTTACAGTCTCTATTTATAATGCCCAAGATGCAGTATGCTTTCTTAATCACTTTCTCAACCTGTCCTGTCAGCTTCAATGATTTGTACATTTATACCCCCAGGTCCCTCTGCTTCTGCACATCTTTTAGAATTGTATCCTTTGTTCTATTTTCTCTCTCTTCCTAGCAAAATGCATCATTTAACACTTATTTGTAATAAATTTCATCTCCCAGAAGCATGGTTGAGACCTTAAAATGATGGAAAATACAGCAATGTAAGTGGTAGCAGAATGTTTGCTTTAGTTTCTAGCTGTATAACTAAAGGACATGAGGAGAAATTTGGAGGGTGACAGTAAAGATCAAAATTTTTTATTAATATGAAATTGATATGTTGGATTGGAAGGGCGTTGATTCTGGTGAAAGGTCACAAACCTGAAATGTTAACCCTGTTCCTCTCTTTGCAGATGCAGCCCGACCTATTGAGTATTTCCAGCATTTCCTGTTTTTATTTTAGGTTTTTGGGTGAGTTGCAGTCAAACAGTGAAATGGGAGGGAACAGCAAAAGTAGATTTTTTTCAATAGCAGTTTCATAGAACTGAGTGGCTTGCTAGGCCACTGCAGAGGACAGTTAAGAGTTGGCCACATTTCTCTAAGTTTGAAGTCACCAGACCAGGCAAGGACAACAGATTTCCTCCCTTGAAGGACATTGGTGAACTGGATGGGTTTTTAATGACAATCCAGTTGTTTTGTGATCACCATTACTGGGTCTAGTTATTTATTCCAAATGTATTAATTAACTGGATTTAAATTTCCCCGGGTGCCATTTGAACTCATGTTTCTGGAGCATTAGGCTCCAATAACTTCTGGGTTACTAGTGCAGGAAAATTGTCACTATATCACGCCCTATGCTCCAATCTAACCTGTACAGCCATCTTCCACATTGAGGAATACGCTGTGCTGCCATCAATACTGATGTTCTACCAATGCCTTTTCATCAACTGCATGTGATGATCTTTACTTATTATACACCACTTCTTTTCAACCTGCTAAAAAAAATCATTCTCACAGCCTCATTAACATTTTATTATATTTCATTACACATATTGGGTGGAATCCTCCTGGTCCTGCAGGGGCAGGCTTCAAGGCAGAACTGGGTGGAATTTAAGTGAACTAAATGTTCCTGTCTCCAAACAATCTCCCTAGAGGCAGGTCAGCCAATCTGTATAATTAGATGCCCATTTGTGGACAGGCCTCCCACTGAGGGTCAAGCGTGAGGTGGATTGTCTGGGGGACCCATGAGGCCTCCTGTTTTAAACACCCCCTCACCGGAGTTGCAGCAATCAGTGGGCCTCGGCTGCTGCCGCTGGCCAATCTGTGGAGAGGTGTCCCTTCCACAGGGGTGGCCTTGTAGCTGTAGCCAGTGCTTATTTTAAACAGATCGAAACCTCTTTGGACAGTGCCTCAAGATTGAGGCAGTTACCTTCTGACAGTGGCAGTGCCCACCTCTGCAGTCTCAGGGACACACCTGACATCCAATTAATTCTTAATTGGCTGCCTCTGGGAAGATCTCCCAGGCAGGCGCCCTGACAGACATCGTGGGGTTGGCACCCCGAAATGGTCCTGACTCATGCTCACAGCCTAAGAGCAGGGATTCCACTCATTAACAACATCTCTGAAATTGGAGACAACATACTTAATATTTGACTTCTACTTGCGGTTCTCCTCTCCTTTTATTTTGTTCCATCTCATAAAGTAGTTTGCTTATTCCCCAGCTTCCAAGTATCTCAAACCTTTAATCTTTCGTTTCCATTTATGTATGTTGAATAACCTCCTGTGTATTTCCAGTATTTTATCTTAATTCCCGTAAATAATTTATCCTCTAGAATTTAGACTATGTAAATATCATTCTGCAGCATTTTAAACTGCAGCATAAATACAAATCTGTTGCTGCAAATTTGCAAGTAAATGAACTCCAGTGTAGTAATCTGTGTGCATTCCTTTCAAACACTGTTGAAATCCATTTGCATGCTCAGCAGGAATATAATATATTCTGTTATATATGTTGTAAGTTAACAGTGAGCCCTCTGTGGTGTTCAGGAACCAGGATACAAGAACATTACTGGGTTAAAGGGAGCTAACGTCAGTATGAGTTCTCTGGAGTGATAATGTTAGCATTATGACCATCATAAGAACTCTCGTGAGTGGAATCTGGCCTCCTGGACAACATGAACCTTTAGTTACTGATGGCAGCCCATGAAGACACACCCTTTTGTTCAACTTCCTCAATGTCATCATACAAACTTAAACATGACATTGGGATGATATTTATGAAGGTTCACACGCTTTCACTATTCCCATTGTATCAGTCACAGATAAGGCCATCTCTTATCAATTCCTTGTGTCACTCTCCATCCACATTCCTCTTTCACGCCCCATCCTACTTCCTTCTGCATCCACCTTAAAAAAATTCCTCACTTAATTACAGCTACGCTTTCAAAATAAAAGAAAAATACTGCTTAAACCTGAAATAAAAACAGAAAATGCTGGAAAAACTCAGCAGGTCTGGCAGCATCTGTGTAGACAGAAGCAGAGTTAACATTTCAAGTCTGTATGACTCTTCTTCAGAGCTGAAGAGGCAGAAATATGGTTGGCTTTATGCTGTAGAAAAGGGGGATGAAGCAGGCAGAGCAAAATAGAAGGTCAGGGATAGGTTGGAGGTCAGGAGAGATTAAATGACAAAAGTGTCATGGACACAAGACAAAGGGAGTGGTAATGATAGCATTAAAGACTAAAGTAGGTGTTAATAGCAGCATAAAGGCCAGCACTGCCCGAAAGCAAGATAACAGAATGTGTTAAGAGCAGAACAAGGGTCAGTGCTTTCTGAAAATGGAGGCTTTGATTTTTTTCCACCCCCCTCCTTCCCTAAGTGCTATTCCATTTCTTGTCCTCATGTTTTGCTTTTAGAAAGCGCTGACCCTAGTTCTGCTATTAACACATCCTGCTATCTTGCTTTCAGACAGCACTGACCTTTATGCCACTATTAACACCTACTTTAGTCTTTAATACTATCATTACACTCCCTTTGCCTTGTGTCCATGACATCTTTGTCATTTAATCTCTCCTGACTTCTAACCTATCCCTGACCTTCCATTTTGCTCCACCCCCATTTTCAACAGCGTAAAACCAATCTTATTTCTACCTCTTCAGCTCTGAAGAAGAGTCATACGGACTCAAAACGTCAATTCTGTTTCTCTTTCCACAGATGCTGCTCTACACTGACAAAATTCCAACTGCCCAATCTTTGGCACTCTGTTCACCATGGGCAAAATTTTCACAGAATCACAAAATCACAGTGCAGAAGAGGCCCATGAGAAACACCTGACCTACCTACCTAATCTCATTTACCAGCACGTGGCCCATAGCCTTGAATGTTATGACGTGCCAAGTGCTTGTCCAAGTACTTTTCAAAGGATGTGAGGCAACCTGCCTCCACCACCCTCCCAGGCAGTGCATTCCAGACTGTCACCACCTTATGGGTAAAAAAGTATTTCCTCACATCCCCCCTAAACCTCCTGCCCTCACCTTGAACTTATGTCCCCTTGTGACTGACCCTACAACTAAGGGGAACAGCTGCTCCCTATCCACCCTGCCCATGCCCCTCATAATCTTGTACACCTCGATCAGGTCGCCCCTCAGTCTTCTCTGCTCCAATGAAAACAACCCAAGTCTATCCGACCTCTCTTCATAACTTAAATGTTTCATCCCAGGCAACATCCTGGTGAATCTTCTCTGCACCCCCTCCAGTGCAATCACATCGTTCCTATAATGTTGTGACCAGAACTGCACACAGTACTCCAGCTGTGGCCTCACCAAAGTTCTATACAACTCCAACATGACCTCCCTACTTTTGTAATCTATGCCTCGATTGATAAAGGCAAGTGTCCCATATGCCTTTTTCACCACCCACTACCATGCCCCTCCGCCTTCAGAGATCTATAGACACACACATTTTGTATTCCCCCATCGGCTGGTATGTAGGTGGAGGATGGTGGGGGCCATAAAATTTTTCAGATGACCTATCTTCCGGGCTCCCGCCTGGCCCAACCTCTCCGCAACTTTATGCTGGGACAGGTGAGGCCTAGGCCAATCAGCCCGCCCTTGCCCCAATTGAGGTCCTTTAGTGGCCAATTATTGACAACTTAATGACCATTTCCTGCCCAGTCTCAATTTTCAGGCTGGCGGTAGGAGTTCCAGGACAGGGGGCAAGCTCGAAAATTAACTCTGCTCAGGCCTCAGGTGGGAAGCGGGTGGGGCGGGCGCCTCCATCCACAGCATCCATTTAACATCCGCCCCCCCGCCCCCTTACAGCAAAAGGTCTGGTCCCTGCAGGCGCTCCCTTCCCTGCTGGCCTCTCCACACCAACACCCACCCCTCTCAGCTCGGCCCCCAGGGCTTCACCTCCCTGTCCCGCCCTTAAACCCCCACACTTATCTGGTCCTGGCCTCCCGGGACTTAAATTCTGGGGATTGCCCCCAGCCCTGTCCACTGCAGCTTCTGGCACAGCAGGGACTAGAGAGTTGCAGGCCAATCAGGTTGGCTGGCAGTTCTCTGACGTGGGATCTCCTTTTCAGTGATGGGCAGAAGTCCTACCTCTAGCCAATTAACACTTGTTGGAGCCATCTCCCACCATCCTAAAAATCCTGGCCTACATTTCTGCAGCTATCAACTTACTCAACCAAATCCTCGCCTCCACCTTTGATGCCATAGTCCCCACTAAAATCAATACTCTCTCTTACCTTGACCATTGCCCTGGTATGGTCCTCATCTCTACTCCCTTAAGTCCAAGGAATGCAGACTTGAATGGATAAAGTGGACATGGTTTAGCCATTCATCGCTACATCTGACTGGACCATATAAAGCACTATCTGTTCTATTCTCAGTTGCCAAAACTGCTCACTATTCCAGGATCATCCTGAAATACAACAATAAACCCAGGCTTTTTTTCTCTAATGCAAACTATTAAATTAAAACCCTCTCCCCTGTCACCTCCAGCCTCATCTCCTATAGGTACAAGGAGCTAATGCAAGCAGTATTTTTGTATCTAAGAGTGAGACTATTGATGAGCTGCCCCTGCCATTTTCTTCTTTTTCATTTGCCCATAAGACCAAACTTCCTCCAAAGCTCTCCCCTGCCCCAAACTCACATCTTCCTCTCTAATTTCTCTCCTATCTCACCTCATGCCCTCTAGGTTCATCTTGTCCATGAGACTCAACTCCTGCTCCCTTGATCCTATTCTCAAAACTGCTGACTACCTAATTTTCCTTCCTGGTTCCCATATTATCTGATATTGTTAGCATTTCTTCCTCTCTAAGTATTGTCATTCTCTCCTTCAAATCTGCTGTCATTACTCCTCTCCTGGAAAATACAACCCTTTATCCCACCACCTTTGCAAGCTACTACCTATCTCTAACCCCCCTTTCCCTCCAAAGTCCTTGAACATGCTGTCACCTCTCAAATCCGTGCCCATCTTTAGCACAGCTTCATGTTTGAATCCCTCCAATCAGGTTTCCACCTGTGCCAAAGTATCAGAAGACTATGACAAAGGTAAACTAGCCTTCTTTGTCCTTCTCAACCTCTCTGCAGCTTTTGAACAATTGAGCACACCATCCTCCTCTGATGCCCCTCCACTATAGTTCAGTTGTGTGGGATTGTACTTACCTGGTTCCATTTTTATCTATATATTCGTAACCAAAGAATCACTTGTAATGGTTTCTCTTCCCGCTGCTGCATCTTTACCTCTGCTGTTCCCAAGGATCTATCCTTGCCCCTCCTATTTCTCATCTATATGCTGCCTCTCAATGACATTAACTGAAACACATCATCAGTTTTCACATGTACACTGACAATACCCAGCTTTACCTCACAACCACCTCTCTCGACTGAGTTTTATTTCAGACTATCATGAAAAACCATAAATAGTTTAATCATGGCCTTAAACATTTTTCTAGCACCAAATGTTTTTTGCACTTAAAATTAAATGCCAATCTTTGCAAAAACCCAGGTAATGCTCAAACATTTACATGTATAACACCATTTTCCAGCCTGGGAGCTAGATGAGAATACTCTCTCTCTCACTAGAACATCAGATCATTTCATAATTCACTCGCCTGGTGCATTATAAACCAAACTCCATTAGACTAGTGCAGATTTTCTTTCTCCAGCCGCACTATAAAAATGATGGATAGCCTGGGGAGGGGTGATTCATGAATACAGATTCACGCTAGAAAAATAATGCTTACTATTTTACGAGCTCATATATTAGAGTAATATTTTCCCAGGCTGCCTATTGCAGGGAAAGGGATAGCAAGGCAAATGAGAAGGAATGTTAGAAGTTATTTGGCTGCAAATTAGTTACAATGCTGCAAGGATCTGGTGAAAATAACTAATGTAATTTCTTGTGCAAGTATCTTCTCCTCTTGCAGTGTGCATGTTTACACTAGAGTCAAAATGTTGCTCTCTTTTATCAAAAATGCATCTTGGTCAGTACACTTTTTCTAAATGTAGCAGCTAATAGCGTCCTCAATAGTTTATTAGGCAAATATACCCAACCTAATGTACTTCTGAGCCATTCAGTATATAAGGTTCTGAGGTACAATGTTTGGCCTGTGCTGATGTCGCTGATCGTAGCTGACATGTCTGTAGGGGCGCTAAAACTGATCTCAACAATCCATGAAATAGGAAGTGGGGTAGGGGAAAGTAAGGGAAAATCAACCAGTTTTGTTGCTGCTATGTTATCCAACAACTCCTGCTCGATAGTGTGCGTGCACATAGGGGAGGCATTCAAGCAGGGGGAGCAAAAAGAAATGTAGTGATAGTAGGAGACAGTATAGTCAGGAGGATAGATAATGTTCTCTGCAACACAGAACAAGGATCTCTGCAGCTGAGATCAAGAATCCAGAAGACTGTGTTGTCTGCCTGGTGCCAGGGTTCGAGATAGTGGCTCAGGACTCTAGAGGAACTTGCAGTGGGAGAGGGAGGATCCAGTTGTCATGGTCCATGTAGGTACCAATGAGATAGGTAGAATGCAGAAAGAGGTTCTGCGTAGAGAATATGAGGAACTGGGCACTAAATTAAAAAGCAAAATCTCAAAGGTAATAATCTCTGGATTACCTGAACCACGTGCAAATTGGGTAAATAAAATTAGATCGATGAATGCATGGATCAAAGACTGGTGTGGGAGAAGTGGGTTTCGGTTCATGGGGCACTCACACTAATACTAGGGGAAGTGGGACGGTCTACGCCTGAACAGTGTTGGGACCAGTGTTCTAGTGAGTCATGTAACTAGAGGAGTAGAGAGGGTTTTAAACTAAATATTGGAGGCAAGGAATCAAATCTGAGAAGATGTGGTAAATCAAAGAGTAGAGAAAAGGCAAGGGAAAGGGGTATTAATAATGATAAGCAGACCTTAACAGGAAGGGACAGAGAGCAAAAATCTAGAGTAAATCAGCAGATAAGGCTAGATGTTACAAAAATAATAAAAGGAGAAAGCTAAAGGCTCTGTATCTGAATGCACGCAGCGTTCAAAACAAAACAGATGAACTGATAACGCAAATAGAAATAAATAAGTATGACCATGAAACAATTGTCGATTGTTGTAAAAACCTATCTGGTTCACTAATGTCCTTTAGGGAAGGAAATCTGCTGTCCTTACCTGGTCTGGCCAACACGTGACTCCAGACCCACAGCAATGTGGTTGACTCTTAAATGCCATCTGAGCACAGGCAATTAGGGATGGGCAATAAATGTTGGCCTAGCCAGTGACGCCCACATGCAATGAATGAATTTTTAAAAAATGATCTGATAGTTATTACAGTGACATGGCTGCAGGATAACATAGATTGGGACCTGAATATTAAAGGGTACATGATATTTAGCAAGGACAGAAAGCTAGAAAAAGGTGGAGGGGTGGCTCTTTTAATTAATCATGGTATTAGCATAATAGGGAGGGATGATCTATGTTCAGGAAGCCAGGATGTAGAAGCAGTTTGAGTAGAGGTGAGAAATGATAACGGCAAGCAATCACTTGTGGGAGTGGTGTACACCCCTAACAATAACCACATGGTAGGATGGGGTATAAAGGAATAAATAATGGGAGCTTTTTAGAAAGATGCGGCGATAATCATGAGCAATTTTAGTATACATATAGACTGTAAAAATCAGATGGGCAAAGATAGCCTATATGAGGAATTCATAGAATGTTTTCAAGATACTTTCTGAAAACAGCATGTTCTGGCACCAGCAGAGAGCAGGCTGTACTAGACCTGATATTGTGGAATAAGATAGGATTAACTAATGACCTCAGAGTGAAGGATGTGATTGCACTGGAGAGAGTGAAGAGGAGATTCACCAGGATGGTGCCTGGGATGGAGTGTTCCAGCTATAAAGACAAACTAGATAAGCTGGGGTTGTTTTCGTTAGAGCAGAGAGGCTGAGGGGGGACCTGATTGAGGTGTACAAAATTATGAGGGGCATAGATAGGATAGATAGGAAGAAACTTTTCCCTTTAGTGGAGGGGTCAATAACTAGGGTGCATAGATTTAACGTAAGGGGCAGGAGTTTTAGAGGGGATTTGAGAAAAAGTTTTTTCACCCAGAGTGTGGGGTTAATATCTGGAACTCACTGTCTGAAAGGTGGTAGAGGCGGGAACACTCACAATATTTAAGAAGTATTTAGATGAATACTTGAAATGCCATAGCATACAAAGCTGGAAAATGGGATTAGAGTAGATAGGGACTTGATGACCGGCACAGACATGATGGACTGAAGGGCCTCTTTCTGTGCTGTAAAGCCCTATGACTCTATCTATAACTCTATGAAAGCGCCCCCTAGGTACCTGTGATCATAATATGATTGAATTTTACATTCAGTTTGAGGGAGAGAAGAGTGGGTCGAAGACTAGTATTTTAAACTTAAATATGGACAATTATGAGGGCATTAAAGAAGAGCTAGCTAAAATGAACTGGCAAATTAGGTTAAGGGATAGGTCAATAGGGATGCTGTAGCAGACATTTAAGGGGATATTTTGGAATACACAGAATAGATACAGTCCAAGAGGAAGAAGAATTCCAAGGGGAGGACCCACCATCTGTGGTTAATGAAAAAAGTTAAAGACAATATCAAACTTAAAGAAAAAGCATATAATTGCACAAAGATGGGTGATTGGTGAGAAGATTTGACAGAATATAAAAAACAGCGAAGAATGACTAGAAGATTAATAAGGAGGGAACAAATTAGAGTATGAGAGATAGCTAGCTAGAAATATAAAGACAGATAGTAAGAGTTTCTATAGATATTTGATTGAACAAAGTGAGCGTTGGTCTTAAAGGAAGTGAACCTGGGGAATTAATAATGGAAAATAAAGACATGGCAGATGAATTGAACAGGTATTTTGCATCAGTCTTCACTATATAGGGTACACGTAACATCCCAAAAATAGCTGTAAATCAGGAAATAGAATGGAAGGAGGAACTCAAGAAAATTACAATCACCAGGGAAGTGGTACTGCACAAATTGTTGGAACTGCAGGCTGTCAAGTCCCCGGGTCATGATGGACTTCATCCTAGGGCCTTAAAAGAACTGGCCAGTGAGATAGTTGATGCGTTGGTTTTAATTTTCCAAAATTCCCTAGATTCAGGGAAGGTTCCATAAGATTGGAAAATAGCGAATGTAACTCTTTCTTCAAAAAAGGAGACAGAAAGCAGGAAATGACAGGCCAGTTAGCTTAACATCTGTTATAGGGAGAATGTTAGATGCTATTATTAAATACATTATAACAAAGCATTTAGACAAATCAAGGTAATCAGGCAGAGTCAACATGGTTTTGTGAAAGGAAAATCACGAATGACCAATTATTACAGTTCTTTGAAGAAGTAACCTGTGCTGTGGATAAAGAGGAACTGGTGGATGCACTGTACTTAGATTTCCGGAAGGCATTTGATAAGGTGCCACATCAAAGGTTACTATGGAAAATAAAAGCTCTTAGTGTAGGGGGTAACATATTGGCATGGATAGAAGATTGGCTAACTAACAGGAAACAGGCAGTAGGCATAAATAGGTCATCTTTTGGTTGGCAAGATATAATGAGTGCTGTGTCACATGGATCAGTGCTGGGGCCTCAACTTTTTTTTAACAATTTATATAAATGACTTGGACGAAGGGACCGAAGGTACGGTTGCTAAATTTGCTGATGACACAGATAGGTAGGAAAGTAAGTTGTGAAGAGAATATAAGGGTGCTACAAAGGGATATAAATAGGTTAAGTGAGTGGGCAAATATCTGACAAATGGAGTATAATGTGGGTAAATGTGAAATTATCCATTTTGGCAGGAAGAATACAAAAAAAGCATATTATCTAAACAGTGGGGGAGTGCAGAGCTCTGAAATGCAGAGGGATCTGGGTGTCCTAATGCATGAATTACAAAATGTTAGTATGCAGGTACAGCAAGTAATTAGGAAAACTAATAGAATTTTATATTTTATTGAAAGGGGAATTGAATTCATGAGTAGGGAGGTTTTGCTTCAGTTATACAGGGCATTGGTGAGACCACATCTGAAGTACTATGTACAGTATTGGTTTCCTTATTTAAGGAAGGATGTAAATGTGCTGGAAGCAGTTCAGAGAAGGTTTACTAGACTAATGCCTGGAATGGGTGGGTTGTCTTATGAGGAAAGGCTGGACAGGTTAAGTTTGTATTCATTGGAGTTTAGAAGAGTAAGAGGCAGCTTGATTGAAACATATAAGATCCTGAGGGGTCTTGACAGCATGAATGTGGAATTGTGGGAGAATATAAAACTCAGGGCTGCAGTTTAAAGATAAGGAGCTGCCTATTTAAGACAGAGATGAGGAGACATTTTCTTCTCTCAGAGGATCGTGAGTCTTTGGAACTCTCTTCCTCAAAAAGTGGTAGAAGAGCCTTTGATTATTTTTAAGGCAGAGGTAGACAAATTCTTGATAAGCAAGAGGGTAAAAAGTTATCGGGGGTAGGCAGGAATGCGGAGTTGAAGTTACAATCAAATCAACCATGATTTTATTGAATGGCAGAGCAGGTTTGAGGGGCCAAGTGGCCTACTGTTGCTCTTAATCCATATATTTGGACAGGATCAGGTTTGGGTGTGATGCTCTTTGTGAATGAGCAGCGTGCTGACACCCAGTTGGACTTAATGAATAGACATTTGAGTTGGGTACCAGAGGTTGACTGGGTTCCATGGAAGGGAACCCCAGCAAGAGTCCAGGGACAAACTTTGAGAGTCAGAACCTTAGGGGGTAGGAGTCAACATGAGAAAAAAAAAGAAAATTTACAGGGATTGAGTTAATAATTCTTCCCAAATTTTCAGTTTATAGTGAAATAAATTAAACTGGAATGAGGGAACAAGAATCTTATCAAGACTCAGAAACATTTTAATTTGCTCCATGTATAATGAATTTGAAGAGAAGTGACTTTCATTACGTCAACAAACATGACATGAATTTTGCACACAAGCTTTTATGAACAGCAATGAGATGAACGAGCAACCTATCTGTTTTTGGTGGTGTTGGTTAAGGGAAGAGTGTTGACTGGGGTGTTGGGAGAACTCTATACTCTTTCATTAGTGCCATGTGATCTTCACATGCACCTTAACCACTGTAAGACAGGGCTGAGCAGGCTTGGGGGGTCGAATGGTCTACTCATGTTCCTATTTCTTATGTTCTTATGGGCCTTGGTTTAGTACCTTATGCAAAGGACAGCACTTACATCTATGTGGAACAATCCCAGTAGTACAGTGGAATGTTTGCCTAAATTATGTGCTCAAGTTCTGGAGTGGGGCTGTTGCCAGTGCTTTCATTTCTAGTGCAGCAAAGCTTTTTACGTATTTTATTTTTGCTTTGATGCCAATAATTTGATAATCCTGAGTTCTGCTCTGATTTTCCAGGCCTTCCCATGTGGACCATTGTGTTGGTTTTGGATTTGATTAAAATGAAGTTAAACTCAAGTGCTGAAGTGATGTTTATGAATCCAGACAGTTTTCTACAATTCTCAATATTTCGACACACCAGAAATCATATTTTGTTTCATGTTGCTGTAAATTAATGTTGTACAATAATAAGCCACCTGGTCCAGTGCTGAGAAGCAAATAAAATGTGATCCTCTTTCAGGAGTTAGAGTCTAGCTTGTGAGAAAGGCTTCACTGTAGAACACACAGTGTAAAAGCTAGCATTTCACTCAAGCTCCTTGATGAAGTGGGTGAATACGTGTATAACATTAATCAGGAATGGAGTAGTCTCAGGACGAGTTTCGAGTGCTTAGAGAGGTCAGAGAGGAATCTTTTAGATTTTTTCTTCCCTAAATAGTATCAGCCGTGGCTCTGTCGAGAGCATTCTCACTTATCAGTCAGATCGCTATGGGTTCAAGTTCCATCCCAGAGAGTTGAGCACAAAATCTAGGCTGACACCAGTGCAGTACATGGAACATTGCACTGTCAGAGGTGCCAGCTTTCATATGAGACATTAATCTGAGGCAAGTGGAAGGGGGGTGGTGGGTGGAGTGGCCCACATTGCTGTCCTTATGTCGATGGAAGAGGAGACCTTGGCAATCGCATAACACTTTATAAGACCTGCCATTGCCAAGGATGAATTGGGAGAGTGACTGAGAAATGACAGGCTTATGTAACATCTACAGCACACTTGATCTTAATTGCAGATTTTGGCAATTGACACAATAATGGAACCGTGAAGTGGAAGGGCTGCAGATATAATTAGACTCAAACATACAAATTAGGAACAGGAGTAGGTCATTTGGCCCCTCAAGCCCGCTCTGCCAATTGATAAGATCATGGCTGATCTGAATGCGGCCTCAACGCCACTTTTCTGTCTACACCCTATACTCTTTGACTCCCTTGTCAATCAAGGATCTCAGGCTTAAAAGATACTTAATGAACCTGCCTCCATTGCTCCCCGAGGAAGAAAATTCCATAGATTAACAACCCTCCGAGAGAAAATATTTCTCCTCATCACCGTCTTAAATGGGAGATCCCTTATTTTTAAACTGTGTCCCCTAGTTCTACTTGCTCATAAGGGAAAACATCCTCTCAGCATCCACCCTGTCAAGTCCCCTAAGGATCTAACATGTTTTAATAAGATCACCTCTCACTCTTCTAAACTCTAATAAATACAGGCCCAACCAGTCCAACCTTTCCTCATAAGATAACGCCTTCATCCCAAGGATCAGTCGAGCGAACCTTCTCTGAACTGCTTTTCATGCTATTATATCCTTTCTCAAGTAAGGAGAGCAAAACAGTACATACTCCAGATATGGTCTCATCAATGTCCTTACAATTGTAGCAAGCCTACCCTATTTTTGTATTCCATTCCCCTTCCAATAAACAACAACATTCCATTTGCTTTTCTAATCACTTGTACTTGCATACTAACCTTTTGTGATTCATGTATCAGGACACCCAGATCCCTCTGAATCGCAGAGTTTTGCAATTTTTCTCCATTTAAATAATATATTGCTTTTCTATTCTTCCTGCCAAAGTGCAGAGTTCACATTTTTCCACATTATATTCCAAAGCTAATTTTTTGCCCACTCACTTAACCTATCTAAATCCCTTTGTAGACTCCTTACTTTGTCCTCCTTACAATTTACTTTCCAATGTACCTTTGTGTCATCAGCAAATTTAGCAACTTTACATTCGGTCCCTTCATCCAAGTCAGTTATGTAGATTGTAAATAGTTGAGGCCCCAGAACTGATCCCTGTGGCAACTCCGCTAGTTACAGCTTGCCAACCCAAAAGTAACTCATTTATCTCTCCTCTCTGCTTCCTGTTAGCTAACTAATCCTCTATCTATGACAATATATTACCCCCTACACCATGAGCTCTTTATTTGTGTAGTAAACTTTGAATTGGCACCTTGACAAATGCCTTTTCGAAATCTAAGTGCACCACATCTACTGGCTTCCCTTTATCCATGTTACTTGTTACTTTCTCAAAGAATACTAATAAATTAGTCAAACATGATTTTCCTTTCACAAAACCATTTTGACTCTGTCTAATTGCATTAAGATTTTCTAAGTGCCCTGATATAACCTCCTTAATGATAGGTTCTAGCATTTTCCCTATGACTAATATTAGACCAAGTGGCCTGTAGTTTCCTGCTTTCTGTCTCCCTCCTTTCTTGAATTGAGGAGTTACATTTGCTATTTTTCAATCTGATGGGACCGTTCCAGAATCAAGGAAATTTTAGGAAAATTCAAGGGAAAATTGCAATCCTTCTCTACAGCCACTTCTTTAATTATGTCACATTGATTAATATATCTTTTCTTAACCCCACAGTTTAATGTCAGAGGAACAGCAGGAGGCAGCGGATAAGCAAATGAATGGTTCAGATGACAATGAACATTTTGAGAATGCAGAGTCACATTGCTCAATTGCACCATCTACCAGCACAGATAAAGGCACCTCGGTGGTATGTGTGCTGCATGTGGAACATATGTCACAACATGAGGAGCATGTTAGCAGGTGATGGAAGCAATGGAGACTGCTGGAAGTCCCATTGGAAGATGAAGGATAGCACCAGCCATGCTCAGGTAGCCTCATGAGTCATTCACAAAGAGGGTGCTTGTGGAGCAGCAAAGGGAAATGCATGGACATCTGGCAGCGTTCCCTGAGGCTCTGTGCACCCTTGGGCAGAGGATGGAGGAGTCCATTCACGCCATGAGTCTCGCCATATCTCAGTCGACTGATAGCATTTAAAGAGTGACTGCAGCACTCTCACGAAGATTCATATGCCCCAGACTAATGATTGGATGCAAGAATAGTGTGATAGCCTTTACAATTTGGCTGCAACTATCAGAAGCCTTGAGCATACCATTAGACTGATGGCAGGCAGTTGCACCGAAGTGTTGGCAGGTGTTCTTCCACTCCTGTACAGCATCCAAATGCAGTTGTGCCCTGAAAGGGCTGAGGCAGGCAGTCCTGCTGGTAATGTGGTTTTCCGCAAGGGACCCCACATACCACGGCCTTCTCCCTTGTCCTCTGCTTGAGACATAAACACTGACCAGGCCCCCATAACAGAGGAAGCTGCTGCAAATATGCAATGGGGGATTCCACATCTGAGCCCTCACAGGCACAGCAGCTCACAGTACTGAAGCAACAGGCATCTTCTTTGGCACAGCTTGGAATGGAACAGGTTGCCTCCACGTTAGCTCAACCACAGAGGGAGCACTACGCAAAAGCACACGCCAAAGATTTCAAACATTACAGTAGTTTCAACTAGGGCCTCATATAAGTGTCTTTTTCATTGATTGTTAACTGTCCTAATGCTTTATTTGAATGATATTCGCTTGCTTCCAACAATGTCGTGTCTTTCTGGTAGGCATGCATAAAAGCCTTGCTCATGAGTGCCCTAGAATACAGGTTATATGTTTGGCTGACAAGAAGTGTGGCAGTGGGATGGGGGAAGGCAATGAGTTAGG
Source organism: Cetorhinus maximus (assembly GCF_964194155.1). Lineage (NCBI taxonomy): Eukaryota > Metazoa > Chordata > Chondrichthyes > Lamniformes > Cetorhinidae > Cetorhinus > Cetorhinus maximus. The sequence goes on from NC_135893.1 coordinate 12,481,431, forward strand.
AAGTGCTGGAGTTAGATGATTGTTTTGAGATAGGTCAGGTATAAACTGATAGGCGAATCAAGTGGGGTTTGTGTGAAACTGATGACTGCAAACTAGGCATGGATGAGGGTATCTCTGCCATGGATGTCTACCTGCTGACATCTCAGAGGAGCCGCTGCATGTGCCTTGTGCAGCACCTCTTCATCCTCCTCATCCTCATTCGATGACGATCAGCACTGAACCCAGTCATCTCTCTAGAGCTCCTCTCACGGCATGGAGAACACAACCAATAATCTTGTAAGTGCTTATTGGTGGGCTCCCCCAGAGCGATCAAAGCTCCTGAAACACACCTTGAGCAGTTCTTACTTGAGCAATTGGAATAACAAACATTGTACCTTGATATGTTGCTTCACAGTCAATACAAGTCTTGTGTTAGCTATGTTTGCAAGAAAAAAACTTGATCATTAGAGATTTCATTATCAAAGGGGATACTTTATTCTGAATCTGCACTTTCTCACTAGAATGCTCTATCATGGGACAGACAGTAATGTCCGACAGTCAAAGATTCTTTCCATATTGCAGTTAATTAAGTACATGGGGGTAATTTTCGGATTTATTTTAAGAGTCTTCATACCTGCAATCATGATATCTATCACTGCAGCATATTCTGAACAGCCTCACCCAATATAAAACATACTTTTAAAGATGATAAATAACTTCAATTTACATAGAATCTTATCACATCAAAAACTGCCCAAAATATTTTGTAGAATGAATTACTTCTGAGTGCACTGATTGCTATTGCACAGATAAATGCATTAGCCATTCTAAGTTAGGCAAACAACATTGAGATAAAACAGCACTTGATGTGATTTCTGGTGGTGTTATTTAAGGGAGGGATGTTGACTAGAAGATTAGGTACCTGGCTCTTCATTGAATAGTGTCATGGTCTATTTTAATTGGACCAAAGGCACCACTAATTCAATAATCTAACTTCTTTTATTACTTATTCATATTGAATGTGGGCGTCAGCATTTAATCATTGCGGCTTTCAAAAGGGAACTGCATAATTATCTGAAGAGAAAATATTTGCAGGGCTATGAGGATAAGGCAGGAAGGTGGGACTCAGTGAGTTGCACTTGCAGAGAACTGGCACAGACACGACAGGCTGAATGGCCTCTTTCTGTACTGTAACCATTCTATGGGTGGAATCTTCCGGTCCCATCAGCAGCGGGAAGCTTGGCAGGCGTGGGAATTTAATTTGGCATGAGACCAAAAATCAGTTTCCCAATGCCGGGATGAACTGTAGGAATTTTGTTCTTGGGATTTTAAAGGCAGGTTAAAGGCAAGTTGAGCTTCCCGTGCTTTTGCATGCGTTAGCATGTCATGCATGCTCATTAAAAGGCTACTTCACTGAAATTAAATACCTCCGCCAGCAGGAAATTAAGATGTTCAGTCTTCCGACTGTATATAAGTGGCATGCACTTAGCGAGCTTCACTTCTTCCACCACTTTGAAGGCAGTAGATGCTGCTTTCTCCTTCTTGGGGACTGCTCATAAATTCGCTCATATCGTGTGCCGGTAGCAAAAGCTGCTCTGAGGCTGGAAACAGGAGGCAGGTGAAGGGTGGAAGGGGAGTGTTTAGGGTGGAGAAAAGGCTGGACAGAGGAGGCAGGCTAAGTGGAATAAGGTGGAGTGAAGACTGAGTGGGGTGGCAGGTGAAGTGGGGAAGGGTGGAGCGAAGGGCTGGACAGGGAAGGCAGATGAAGGGTAGGAGGAGGGGAGACTGTCCAGTGAAGGGAGGGGAGAGAGGGTCCAGGGAAGAGTGGGGTGGGAGAGAGTGTCCGGAGAAGGTGGGGGGAGAGTGTCCTAGAGGGCGGGGTTGGTGCTGTCGATGGTAGGGTGCTGGGCGTTGAACTCAGGGTACTGATCAGAGGAGGGAACAGTCAGTCAGAAGGGCGAGTAGGGCGTGGTCAGGTGGTAGGTCCAGGGAGATAGTTTGGTTGGTGAAGGTTTCATGGGTGGGGGTCATGGAGGCGGGCGACATAGGTGGCTCGGATAAAGGGAGGGGTCAGGATCAGGGTGGGCATGGGGACAGTAACAGGTGGCGGCTCTCAGGGGGGAAGACATGTGGAGGTGGGTGGTAATAGGGTCCAGGGTAATGGGGGGAGGTTCAAGGGTGACAGAGGTGGGAGGAATGGTGATATTGGGGTGGGTCAAGAGAACTGGGGGAAGATGGTGGATTACAGAGTGAGGGTGCAAAATGGTAGCCTAAGTTTGGAAGGCAACATGCGCCATTTTTTAAATCTGACCTTGACAGCACAATTAGTCAGTCAGTGAGATCCCTCGAAGTGGGAGGAGGGTCTTTTTGGGTGGGTGAAGTACAAGGTCAGCACAAGTACCAACAAAAGGACGTCCTAATAATCATGAGGCAACAGGATGTGAACCATAAGATAAAAGCAAAAAACTGTGGATGCTGGAAATCCAAAACAAAACAAAAATAACTGGAAAAACTCAGTAGGTCTGACAGCATCTGCGGAGAGGAACACAGTTAACATTTCGAGTCTGTATAACTCTTCAACAGAACTAAGGAAATATAAGCTGGTTTAAGGGGGTTTGGGACAGGTAGAGCTGGATAGAGGGCCAGTGATAGGTGGAGATAACCAAATGATGTCATAGACAAAAGGACAAAGACGTGTTGAAGCTGGTGATATTATCTAAGGAATGTGATAATAAAGGTACAGATAGCCCTAGTGGGGGTGGGGTGGGGGGAAGGGATTGAAATAGGCTAAAAGGCAGAGATAAAACAATGGATGGAAAGACATTTAGAAATAATGGAAATAGGAAGGAAAAGAAAAATCTATATAAATTATCGGAAAAAAGGGGAATCGGAAAGGGGGTGGGGATGTAGGAGCGAGTTCATGATCTAAAATTGTTGAACTCAATATTCAGTCCAGAAGGCTGTAAAGTGCCTAGTCGGAAGATGAGATGCTGTGCCTCCAGTTTGTGTTGAGCTTCACTGGAACAATGCAGCAGGCCAAGGACAGACATGTGGGCATGAGAGCAGGGTGGAGTGTTGAAATGGCAAGAGACAGGGAGGTCTGGGTCATGCTTGCGGACAGACCGAAGGTGTTCCGCAAAGTGGTCACCCAGTCTGCGTTTGGTCTCTCCAATGTAGAGGAAACCACATTGTGAGCAGCGAATGCAGTAGACTAAATTGAGGGAAGTGCAAGTGTAATGCTGCTTCACTTGATAGGAGTGTTTGGGCCCTTGGACGGTGAGAAGAGGGGAAGTAAAGGGGCAGGTGTTGCACCTTCTGCAGTTGCATGGGAAGGTGCCGTGGGAGGGGGTTGAGGTGTAGGGGGTGATGGAGGAGTGGACCAGGGTGTCCCGGAGGGAACGATCCCTGTGGAATGCCGTCGGGGGGGTGAAGGGAAGATGTGTTTGGTGGTGGCATCATGCTGGAGTTGGTGGAAATGGCGGAGGATAATCCTTTGAATGCGGAGGCTGGTGGAGTGATAAGTGAGGACAAGGGGTACCCTACCATGGTTCTGGGAGGGAGAGGAAGGTGTGAGGGCGGATGCGCGGGAGATGGGCCGGACACAGTTGAGGGCCCTGTCAACCACCGTGGGTGGAAAACCTCGGCTAAGGAAGAAGGAAGACATGTCAGAGGAACTGTTTGTGAAAGTGGCATCATCAGAACAGATGCGACAGTGGCGAAGAAACTGAGAGAATGGGATGGACTCCTTACAGGAAGCGGGGTGCGAGAAGCTGTTGTCAAGGTAGCTGTGGGAGTCGGTAGGTTTGTAATGAATATTAGTGGACAGTCTAACACCAGAAATTGAGACAGAGAGGTCAAGGAAGGGAAGGGAAATGTGAGAGATGGACCATGTGAAAACGAGGGAGGGGTGGAAATTGGAAGCAAAATTAATAAATTTTTCCAGGTCCAGACAAGAGCATGAAGCAGCACTGAAGCAATCATCGATGTACCGGAGAAAGAGCTGTGGGAGGGGGCCGGAGTAGGACTGGAACAAGGAATGTTCCATATACCCCATAAAGAGACAGGTATAACTGGGGCCCACGTGGGTCACCATAGCCACATCTTTTATTTGGAGGAAGTGAGAGGAGTTTAAGGAGAAATTGTTCATTGGGAGAACAAGTTCAGCCAGACGGAGGAGAGTAGTGGTGGATGGGGATTGTTCGGGCCTCTGTTCGAGGAAGAAACGGAGAGTGATCAGACCATCCCCGTGGGGGATGGAGATGTAGAGGGATTGGATGTCCATGGTGAAGAGGAGGCGGTTGGGGCCAGGGAACTGGAAATTGTTGATATGATGTAGGGTGTCAGAGGAATCACGAATGTAGGTGGGAAGGGACTGGACAAGGGGAGAGAGAATGGAGTCAAGATAGCAAGAAATGAGTTCCGTGGGGCAGGAACAGGCTGACATAATTGGTCTGCTGGGACAGTCCTGTTTGTGGATTTTGGGTAGGAGGTAGAAGCGTGGCCGTCCGAGGTTGGGAGACTATGAGGTTGGAAACTGTGGAAGGAAGATCTCCAGAGGAGATGAGGTCAGTAACAGTCCTGGAAACAATGGCTTGATGTTCAGTGGTGGGGTCATGGTCCAGGGGTAGGTAGGAGGAAGTGTCTGCGAGTTGACGCTCAGCCTCTGCAAGGTAGAGGTCAGTGTGCCAGACAACAACAGCACCACCCTTGTCAGCAGGTTTGATGACAATGTCAGGGTTGGACCTGAGAGAATGAAGTGCAGCAAGTTCAGAGAGAGACAGGTTAGAGTCGGTGAGAGGAGCAGAGAAATTGAGATGACTGATGTCACGCCGACAGTTCTCAATGAACAACTCAAGAGAAAGTAAGAATCCAGAGGGAGAGGTCCAGGTGGAGGGAGAATATTGGAGGCGGGTAAAAGGATCTGTTGAACGGGGAGAGGACTCCTGCCCAAAGATGTGTGCACGGAGACGAAGGCAGCGGAAGAAGAGTTCAGCATCGTGCCGAGCCCGAAATTCATTGAGATGAGGCACAAGGGTATGAAACTAAGTCCTTTGCTGAGCACTGCATGTTCAGCATCAGAGAGGGGAAGATCAGGGGGTATGGTGAATACTCGGCCGGGGCTGGGATTGGAAGATGGGATGGGGACAGAGGTACAGGCAGGGGTGGAGGGTCCTGGATTGGCATTGGTGTCAATGAGTTGTTGGAGCTTGCCAGCTTATATTTCATCTCTTTTCTATTTTTCCTTAGTTCTGTTGAAGAGTCATACGGATTCGAAACCTTAACTTTGTTCCTCGCCGCAGATGCTGTCAGACCTGCTGAGGTTTTCCAAGTATTTTTGTTTCTGAATTGGATTTCCAACATCCGCAGTTTTTTGCTTTTATCTTAGTGTTTAATTGGCTGCCACTTCTTTTCAAGGAATGCCTACCTTGAAGCAGTATTGCTCTTCTCTCCGACAGGATTTCCGTCTCTCTCTTTTGCCTTGTTCACCTTCATTGCTTTCCATTTCTCTCCTGGTGTTTGACAAGGTGTTTACTAAAACTCGCTTTCACAGCCATATTTCCTTCCTCAGTGACTGTCTCCATCTCCGACTTACCCCACATGGATTCCAACTGAAGTTCCATTCCTCATGTTTCGAACCCACCCAGGATTTCAGGTATCTCTGGGACATACAACGCTCCTCGGACTGCTGTTCTCGTCGCATCCTGAGATCCACACTCAGTGCCATGCGCCGCCATATGAACACACTCGACCTCTCCCTCCAGCAGCACCGCCGCACCCTATTTCTAAGCTGCCCGTGCCCCCAGTTTCATTTTATTCTCCGTCTCATCCGACGGCTCAACAAGAAACTTTGTCTCTTTCAGGTGCAAAGGAACGCAAGCTCCAACAACTCATCGACACCAATGCCCCTCCAGGACCCTCCACCCCTGCCTGTCCCTCTGGCCCCATCCCGTCTTCCAATCCCAGCCCCGGCCGTGTATTCACCATACCCCGTGACCTTCCCTTCTCCGATGCTGAATGTGCAGTGCTCAGCAAAGGACTTAGTTTCATACCCTTGTGCCCTCATCTTAATGAATTTCGGGCTCGGCACAATGCTGAACTCTTCTTCCGCCGCCTTCGTCTCCGTGCTCACTTCTTTGGGCAGGAGTCCTCTCCCCGTTCAACAGATCCTTTTACCCGCCTCCAATATTCTCCCTCCACCTGGACCCCTCCCTCTGGATTCTTACCTTCTCTTTATTTGTTCATTGAGAACTGTCGGCGAGACATCAGTCGTCTCAATTTCTCTTTTCCTCTCACCCACTCCAACCTGTCTCTCTCTGAACTTGCTGCACTCCGTTCTCTCAGGTCCAACCCTGACATCGTCATCAAACCTGCTGACAAGGGTGGTGCTGTTGTTGTCTTGCCCACTGACCTCTACCTCGAAGAGGCTGAGCGTCAACTCGCAGACACTTCCTCCTACCTCTCCCTGAACCATGACCCCACCACTGAACATCAAGCCATTGTTTCCAGGACTGTTACTGACCTCATCTCCTCTGGAGATCTTCCTTCCACAGCTACCAACCTCACAGTCTCCCAACCTCGGACGGCCCGCTTCTACCTCCTCCCCAAAATCCACAAACAGGACTGTCCCGGCAGACCGATTGTGTCAGTCTGTTCCTGCCCTTCGGAACTCATTTCTTGCTATCTTGACTCCATTCTCTCTCCCCTTGTCCAGTCCCTTCCCACCTACATTCGTGATTCCTCTGACACCCTACATCATATCAACAATTTCCAGTTTCCTGGCCCCAACCGCCTCCTCTTCACCATGGACATCCAATCCCTCTACATCTCCATCCCCCACGGGGATGGTCTGATCGCTCTCCGTTTCTTCCTCGAACAGAGGCCCGAACAATCCCCATCCACCATTACTCTCCTCCGTCTGGCTGAACTTGTTCTCCCAATGAACAATTTCTCCTTAAACTCCTCTCACTTCCTCCAAATAAAAGATGTGGCTATGGTGACCCACGTGGGCCCCAGTTATACCTGTCTCTTTATGGGGTATGTGGAACATTCCTTGTTCCAGTCCTACTCCGGCCCCCTCCCACAACTCTTTCTCCGGTACATCGATGATTGCTTCAGTGCTGCTTCATGCTCTTGTCTGGACCTGGAAAAATTTATTAATTTTGCTTCCAATTTCCACCCCTCCCTCGTTTTCACATGGTCCATCTCTCACATTTCCCTTCCCTTCCTTGACCTCTCTGTCTCAATTTCTGGTGATAGACTGTCCACCAATATTCACTACAAGCCTACCGACTCCCACAGCTACCTTGACAACAGCTTCTCACACCCCGCTTCCTGTAAGGAGTCCATCCCATTCTCTCAGTTTCTTCGCCTCCGTCGCATCTGTTCTGATGATGCCACTTTCACAAACAGTTCCTCTGACATGTCTTCCTTCTTCCTTAGCCGAGGTTTTCCACCCACGGTGGTTGACAGGGCCCTCAACTGTGTCCGGCCCATCTCCCGCGCATCCGCCCTCACACCTTCCTCTCCCTCCCAGAACCATGGTAGGGTACCCCTTGTCCTCACTTATCACTCCACCAGCCTCCGCATTCAAAGGATTATCCTCCGCCATTTCCGCCAACTCCAGCATGATGCCACCACCAAACACATCTTCCCTTCACCCCCCCGACGGCATTCCACAGGGATCGTTCCCTCCGGGACACCCTGGTCCACTCCTCCATCACCCCCTACACCTCAACCCCCTCCCACGGCACCTTCCCATGCAACTGCAGAAGGTGCAACACCTGCCCCTTTACTTCCCCTCTTCTCACCGTCCAAGGGCCCAAACACTCCTTTCAAGTGAAGCAGCATTTCACTTGCATTTCCCCTAACTCAGTCTATTGCATTCGTTGCTCCCAATGCAGTCTCCTTTACATTGGAGAGACCAAACGTAAACTGGGCGACCGCTTTGCAGAACACCTGCGGTCTGTCTGCAAGAAAGACCCAAACCTCCCTGTCGCTTGCCATTTTAACACTCCACCCTGCTCTCATGCCCACATGTCTGTCCTTGGCCTGCTGCATTGTTCCAGTGAAGCTCAACACAAACTGGAGGAACAGCACCTCATCTTCCGACTAGGCACTTAACAGCCTTCCGGACTGAATATTGAGTTCAACAATTTTAGATCATGAACTCGCTCCTACATCCCCACCCCCTTTCCGATTCCCCTTTTTTCCGATAATTTATATAGATTTTTCTTTTCCTTCCTATTTCCATTATTTCTAAATGTCTTTCCATCCATTGTTTTATCTCTGCCTTTTAGCCTATTTCAATCCCTTCCCCCCACCCCACCCCCACTAGGGCTATCTGTACCTTTATTATCACATTCCTTAGATAATATCACCAGCTTCAACACGTCTTTGTCCTTTTGTCTATGACATCATTTGGTTATCTCCACCTATCACTGGCCCTCTATCCAGCTCTACCTGTCCCAAACCCCCTTAAACCAGCTTATATTTCACCTCTTTTCTATTTTTCCTTAGTTCTGTTGAAGAGTTATACAGACTCGAAACGTTAACTGTGTTCCTCTCCGCAGATGCTGTCAGACCTGGATGTGAACCATGCTCAGTTGTGTTCTCCTTGCTATGGTGAAGCCCACATGGCAACAGGTTTGTTCCCGAATCATGGGTCTCATAACATCGAGATCCCAACAAGGTGTGGAGCCGCTGTTCATTTTGTGCCATTTGCCATCTGCTGCAATTAGAGGCAGGGATGAAGGGAAGGAGAGAGGTGGATGCCTCCAGGGGCATGGCTGGAGGAGGGTAGCCAACTCGTGACTCCAAACCTGCATCCTCCCGGGTGACTAGTCATGCCTGACAAGATCTCATGTGGTCAATCTTTCAAGGATGCCAAGGCAACTCTATAGAGTCTCAAGGGTAGTGGTGTCAAGTGGAATAGTATCAGAGGGAGGCTTCTCGCACATAACTCTCATTACCCTGGTCAAACGGCAATGTCTCCATGCGCAGTCATTTATGAATGTGAAGAACACCCATCTCTGGGCCTCCAGGATGTCCTTCACCTGGAAGGGGTGGGGTGTCTAGATAGAGGCCAGGCAAAGGGCTAAGCACTGGCTTCCTGGCTTTGAGATGGAGGGAAAGCTGTAAAGGACATGCTCACTAAATTTGTTACTTCATGCATTCACAGATCCACTGAGGTGTCGGTGATGCAGGCTCTAGGCAACTCTGCCTCAGTACTGGCTCTCATCCAGATGAGAAGGAGGGCCCATCTCAGGTTGGCACAGGGCCAGGAGGAATAATGGCCTGAGCACCAAGAGGCAGTGGGGCCTTAAGAAGATCAAGATGCTGGCGAACAGAGTTCACTGCAATGGCGACCATTGGCCTGACCAGAAGTGTATTGCAGGAAATGCTGTTATTTACAAGTGAGTGGAAGGCTATGCATGAGGCACCTTCGGATGTTCCAGGATGTGGCTGTTCACATCTGCCAGCGGCATTGAAGGTCACAGCTGCTTTGAACTTTGCCAGTGGATCCTTCCAGGGTGACATTTCCCAGTCAGTGGCACACAGACGCCCTATTCAGGACAGTGCACCAATTTGTACAATTCCACCTGGATCCTGCCAGGCTACAAGAGCATTGGGATTTGCAGCAATGTCAGGTTTCCCGCAAGTGCAGGGCTCAACTGACTACACACATGTGGCCTTGAGAGCTCCCTGGCAACAGTCAGTCACATTCATCAATAGAACTGGGTTCCACTCTTTGAACGCGCAGCTGGTATGTGATCACAGAAGGCAAATTCTGCATGTTATGCTCAGTTCCCAGGGACTTCTCATGACGCATATATTCTGGCCCACTCCCAGGTGCTACAGGTTTTTGAAGGTCCTCAGTGATTGCAGGGCTGGCTCCTCGGTGACATGGGATACCCCCCAGAAGAGCTGGCTGATGACTCCAGTTTGCAGCCACAGAGTGCTGCTGAGGATAGCTACAATGATGCACAAGCCTCCACCAAATCCATGATAGAACAGATGATAGGTCTCCTAAAGACATTATTCAGATGTTTGGACTGCTCAGGCGGAACTCTCCAATACCCACCACAGAGTGTGTCCTGGATCATCGTTGTCTGATGCACTCTGCACAACCCTGCTACAATGGGGGGATATCTTGCCTGAGGGAGATATGGAGGAGCGTGATGTCTCCTCCAACGAGGAGGTTGGTCAAGGTGAAGAATGGTGATGGAGCTGATGAGGGCCAGGATGTCGCTGAGCCACATACAAAGTCTATAGCAGGGGTACGATGCAGCAGACAAGCCTGTACTAATCTGATAGCTACCAGATTCCAAGCAGAGTGAACTGCCAAAACATTTGTTGAACTTATTGATTTTCTACCCTCTCTAGCTGGAAGGCCCCAGCACCTTTTTGGTTACAGGCATTATTTTTCTCTAATGTACTTTGATTTATGATAGTTGAATTAAATTGCACTAAATTGCACTGTCTGCCCTGCTGCTGGTTTGATCCTTTGCATATGCCAAGCTATGTTAATATGCAGAGCCCTGGCACTAAATGCGTGCATCAGAACCTGCAAAGCACTCTGTTCTCCCATGACCTCAGGCACCTGTAAGTACAATTGTGATTTCACCCATACACTCACAAAGTCCTTGTGCATGGCAACTTGGAAACAATATCAAATCTAAACTTGCCAGGGATGCACTTATGTCACCTTGACACCTGCACCCAAGGTGGTGTCGACCTGACAGAGAGGTCTTTCAGCAAGACCCAGATAGATGGGTCCACAGCGAGGAGCAGCATGAGAATGCCATTTCGCCCCTCGAGATCACTCCTCTATGCAGATTCATCAGTGAAGATCGTGTTCCTATCCCCAAACACCACTCGCTTATAATAAACCCATATCCCTTGACATCTTTATCATACTGAGAAGTTTCAAGGTATCTTTGTAGTCCACTCAAGGAGAGTACCTCTCCTGCACTATGGGTTGCTGAGGTGCAACCATCCTAGACCCTCCAATCGCAGAGACCATTATAAATTGCAGTCTGAGATGGCCTTAGCATTAATGCAAGACTGGGATCTATCATTGTGAACATCCCAGCCACGGTAAACCTTATTGCTGCATGGACCTTGCAGAGGCCTGCCAGAGCAGCTGATGCTTCACATGGAGAGCCTCACAGTCCTCGGCGTGGTCCAGGACACAGGCCCATTCTTCTCTCTCTCCTCATTCACTAAAGCCCTGGTCCTTCAAAGATGTCCAATGCACTTTGGTTACAAAGCTTTTACGCAAGGTTTAATCCACCCTTGACAAGGAGACAAACAGGCCATATGAGGTCTGACAAAAATTTCACACAACTGCACACACACCTCTTAAATCCTACACTCAAACCCCTATTACAATCACGGCTAATCTGCCTGTTGTCTACTTACTTGCTGCCTTCACCTGCATGTTAGCTCAAAATGACAAATCACCAAGGAAGACCCTTCATGATTGAACATGCCCACCACAGTTTCCTCCAGAAATGTAGGACGGCGTCTGATTTTCTACTGTTAAGAAGACAGTGTAGAGCTTCAGTCTCTCTGCCCTGAGACTGCATCTACAGTGTTTCTTGCCACTTGCATAGCAGATTTAACTCCTCTCGAGGACTCGTGGCATCCAACCACATCTGACATCAGGGCTACAGCAGCAGGAGATGCAATGACCTTGCTGAACACATTTTCAGAGATCAAAACATGGTGAGCTTGAAATAATAAGAAATTAAGAACATAAGAAATAGGAGCAGGAGTAGGCCATTTGGCCCCTCAAGCCTGCCCCACCATTCAATAAGATCATGGCTAATCTGCACCAGGCCTCAACTCCTCTTTCATGCCAGCTCCTCATAGACCTCAACTCACTGATATTTCAAAATCTATCTACCTCCTCTTTAAATACTTTCAGTGACCTAGCCCCCTCAACTCTCTGGGGTACAGAATTCCAGACATTCACTACCCTCTGAGAGAAGAAATTCTTTTGCATCTCAGTTTTAAATGAGTGTCCCCTTATTCTGTAACTAGTTCGAGATTCCCCCACTAGTGGAAGCATCTTCTCAACATTTACCCTGTCAAGCCCCCTCAGAATCTTCTACGTTTCAGTAAGATCACCCCTCATTCTTCTTAACTCTAATGAATAAAGGCCTAACCTGTTCAGCTGTTCTTAATAAGTCAACCCCTTCATCCCAGGAATCAGCCGAGTGAATCTCTTTTGAACTGCCTCCAATGCCAGTATACCGTTTCTTCAATACGGGGACCAAAACTGTACACAGTACTTCAGGTGCAGCCTCATCAACATCCTGTATAGTTGTAACAAGACTTCCCAATTTTTAAACTCCAACACCCTAGCAATACAGGCCAAAATTCCATTTGCCTTCTTAATTACTTGCTGCACCTGCATGCTATCTTTTTGTATTTCATGCACAAGAACACCCAGATCCCTCTGCTGCACTTTTTTGGAGTCTCTCTCCATTTAAATAATAGTTTGCCCTTTGATTCTTCCTACTAAAGTGCATGACCTCACACTTTCCTACATCAAACTCCATCTGCCAAGTTTTTGCCCACTCACTCAACTGTCTATATCCCCTTGCAGATTCCCTATATCCTCATCACAACATGCCCTCCCACCTATTTTTGTATCATCAGCAAATTTGGATACATTACACTCTGCCTCCTCCTCCAAGTCATTAATATAGATAGTATATAATTGAGGCCTTTGGACTGATCCTTGTGGCACTCCACCAGTTACGTCTTTCCAACCTGAAAAAGACCCATTAATCCCCACTCACTGTCTTCTGTCTGTTAACCAATCCTCAATCTATGCTAATACATTACTCCCAATACCGTGAGCTCCTTTCTTGTGCACTAACCTTTTATGTGGCACCTTATTGAATGCCTTCTGGAAATCCAAATACACTACATCTACTGGTTCCCTTTTATCAACTCTACTTGTTATATCCTCAAAGAACTCTAACAAATTTGTCAAACATGATTTCCCTTTCACAGAACCATGTTTTTTAAAAAAATTTGTTTGTTCATGGGATGTGGGCATGGCTGACTAGGCCAGCATTTATTGCCCATCCCTAATTGCCCTTGCTCAGGGGGCATTTTAAGAGTCAACCACTTTGCTGAAGGTCTGGAGTCACAGGCCAGACCATGTAAGCATGGCAGATTTCCTTCCTTAAAGGACATTAGTGAACCAGATAGGTTTTTAAAACAATCAACAATGGTTTCATGGTCATCAGTAGACTTTTAATTCCAGATTTTTATTGAATTCACCATCTGCCATGGTGGGATTTGAAGCTGGGTCCCTAGAGCACTATGCTGGGTCTCTAGAATACAAGTCCAGTGACAATACCACTACACAACTGCCTTGATTGCATTAAGCTTTCCTAGATGTCCTGCTATTTCTACCTTAATAATGGGCTCTAGCATTTTTCCAATGACAGATATTAGGCTGACTGGCCTATAGTTTCCTGCTCTTTGTCTCCCTCCCTTCTTGAACAGGGGTATCACATTAGTGGTTTTCCAATCCGCTGGGACCCTCCTGGAATCCAGTGAATTCTGGAATATTTCGACCAATACCTCCACTATCTCTGCAGCCACTTCCTTTAAAACCTTTGGATGCAGGCCATCAGGTCCTGGCGACTTGTCTGCCTTTAGTCCCATTAGTTTGTCAAATACTTTGTCCCTCGTGATAGAGACTGTTACAAGATCTTTCCTCCCATTAGCTCCTTGCTTATTTGATATCCTTGGAATGTTTATAGTGTCCTCCACCGTGAAGACCAATGCAAAATATTGGTTTAAATTATGTGTCATTTCCCTGTTCCCCATTATCAATTCTCCAGTTGCATCCTCCAAGGGTCCCACACTCACTTTAGCTACTTTCTTTCTTTTTATCTACCCATAGAAGCTCTTGCTGTTTGTTTTTATATTTCTTGCCAATTTATTTTCATAATCAATTTTCTCCCTCTTTATTAGCTTTTTTGCCATCCACTGCTGGCTCCTAAAAAAATTCCCAATCCTCTGGCTACCACTAGTTTTCACCAATTTGTATGCCTTAGTTTTTCATTGGATACTCTCCTTGACCACCTTTGTTAACCACAGGTGGTTCATCCTTCTCATTGAGTCCTTCTTTTGACCGAGATAAAATTTTGCTGAGCATTATGAAATATCTGCTTAAATGTCTGCCACAGCTCATCCACATCCCTTAGTCTACTTTCCCAGCCCAGTTTAGACAACTCTTTTTTCATACCTCTGTAACTGTCCTTATTTAAGTTGAGGACACTGGTTTGAGACCCGAGTTGCTCGCCCTCAAACTGAATTTGAAATTTTACCATGTTGTGATCGCTCCCCCCTAGAGGATCCTTAACTACGAGATCTCTTATTAACCCTACCTCATTACACATTACTGGATCTAAAATAGCCTGTTCCCGGGTAGGTTCCGCAACATATTGCTTTAAGAAGCAATCCCTAATACACTCTACGAATTCATCTTCCATGTTACCCCTGCCAATCTGATTTATTCAGTCAATATGCAGATTAAAATCATCCATGACAATGCCTCCATTATTCCCCAATTTATACTTTGTCCTACAGTGAGGCAACTCTTCAGGGGCCCAAAGATGACTCCCACCCGTGACTTCTTCCCCTTGCCATTCCTTATTTCTACCCAAACTGATTCCACATCACGATCTAGGGCACCTATATCACTACTCACCACTGCACTGATACCTTATTTTTTAAACAAAGCTACCCCACCTCCTTTTCCTTTTTGCCTACTTTTCTGGAACGTTGAATAACCTTGAATATTGAGTTCCCAGTCTTGGTCACCTTGCAACCACATCTCTGTAAAAGCTATCAAGCCATATCCATATATTTCTATTTGTGCCGTCAACTCATCTATCTTGTTACAAATGCTGCGTGCATTCAGATAAAGAGCCTTAAGCTTCGACTTTTTACCATTAATACTCATTCTGGTTCTAATTTCTGTTGCACTCTTCTGCATTACATTTTCTGCCCCTTCCTGTTACACTTCAATTATCATTAATCTCTTCACTACCCCGCACCACTGCTCTCTCGTTTCTTTTGATTTTTTTAAACTTACCTTCGATTGAACTCTCCCCCACACTAATTAATTTAAAGTCCTATCTACAAGCCTAGTTATATGATTTGACAGGACACTGGTCGCAGCGTAATTCAAATGAAGCCCGTCCCAATGGAACAGCTCTCTCCTCCCCCGGTACTGGTGCCAGTGCCCCATGAATCGGAACCCATTTCTCCCACACCAATCTTTGAGCCACACATTTACCTCTCTAATCTTATTTACCCTGCGCCAATTTGCACGTGGCTCAGGTAGTAATCTGAAGATTATTACTTTTGTGGCTCTGCTTTTTAATTTTGCCCCGAGTTGCTCGTAGTCCCTCAGCAGAACCTCTTTCCTAGACCTACCTATGTCGTTTGTGCCTACATTGACCACGACAACTGGATCCTTCCCCCGCCACTCCAAGTTCCTCTCCAGCCCAGAAGAGATGTCCTTAACCTTGGCACCAGGTAGGCAACACAGCCTTCGGGACTCTCTGTCGTTGCTGCAGAGAACAGTATCTATTCCCCTAACTATGCTATCTCCTATTACTGCTACATTTCTCTTTTTTCCCCCCACTTGAATGGCACTCTGTGCCACGGTGCTGTGATCAGTTCACTCATCCTCCCTGTAGTCTGTGCCCTCATCCACACTGGGAGCAAGAACTTCACACCTATTGGACAAGGGCACCGGCTCAGGCTCCTCCAAAGCTAAATTCTGAATCCCTATACCTGCCTCACTCGCAGTCACGCCCTCCTGTCCCTGACCATGGACCAAATTTGATGTAATTAATCTAAGGGGTGTGACTGCCCCCAGAAACACAGTGTCCAGGTAACTCTCCCCCTCCCTGATGTGTCGCAGTGTCCGCAGTTCGGATTCCAGTTCATCAACTCTGAGCCTCAGTTCCTCAAGTGGCCAACACTTGCTGCAGATGTGGTCACCGTGGATCGCACCAGCATCCACCAGCTCCCACATGTTACAGCTGCAACACATCGCCCAGCCATCTCTATTCTATTTAATTAATTAATTTGGATGTTAAAAATTTTAAAAGTGAATTTCTTAACTGTACTCTTCAGCTGTAATAACATCTCCTGATGTAAACCACTTGGCCAATCAAGAGAGACACAGAAGAGATACCCATCAATCTTTTAGTGTTTCCCTTTGACATTTTACCTACGTCACACTTTGGCCCTGACAGGTAGAAACAGGTTGAAGGGGCTTTCTGCTGCCAGCTTTGATCTCCCGCCGCTGCTGCCCTTCTTATGCAGGTCCGCTCTCCATGGCTTGCATGATGGTTGGCCAGGCAGCATACTCACAACTGATGGTGCTTAATCATGCATATGTGGGATTATTGAGTAATCAATATGTTGGTAATTTGGGAGAACTGAATCTATGGGAGTTCATTACTGGACTCTGACGAGGGTCCACATTCCAGGGTCTTAAATGCCCATGAACATTGAAGCAACTAGCAGCAAGATGGAATCCAGGAGACTTTAAAACAGTGAAAGTGAACATACATTTACAGCTACCAAAACTATATACAATGAGCGTACACCCATGCAACCTGTGTGCCTTCAGTACTTCTTAATCTTTGGTTGCCTACTACTATGTCTAGGTGCAGCCCCGAAATCCGCAGCTGAGAAGGAGGCAGCCTGCTGACTGCTGTTCCCTGTTGACTGTGAGGACTTTGTTGTCCTCTGGTGGCTCCTCCTGCTAAAGGTCTCCTGCTCAGGTGCAGGTGCACCCTCCTCGGCCTGATCTGCTGGAGACGCTGGGTTCGCTTGCAGAGGGGTGCTGAAATGGCAGGGCACCCTTGAGATGGAGTCTCCGGGGTGCCTGGCTGGCGATCCTCCTCCCTGTGGGTGTCCAATGGCACTCCCTGACTCCTGGAGGAGAAGGGGCATCTGGAAGGAGGTCGAGGTGCCCCATGCCCCTCTTACCTACCATTGCTGCACTGCGCCGATGCCTAAAGCGAGAGTGCAGGTCTAAGTGCATATCTGACAGTCACTGTGCATTCTGCTGGACCTGGGTCTCCAAGGCGGCAGCCACCCTTTCCATGAAGGCAGACAAGCACTCACATGCCAGAGCCATGTTGGCAGGCAGAACACAGACGGACTCCTCCAGCTTTTGGTGGAGTCTGCGCATGGCCTCTGGAAACGTTGCCTGATGTTTCCCTGCCTGTCCCTGCATCTCCAACAGATCTCTTGGGGAAGAGTCCAGAGGCTCATCAACTGCATGGGGCTCAGCGGAGTCCTGGTCTTTAGCAGTTATCTGAGTGTCATAGACTTCGCTGCTACTTTCTCCACCAGCTGTGGACTCATGTCAGTGATATGCTCACGAGATTGTGACCCCGAGCCTACTCTAGATCTTTGACCTACTGTGGTGAGTGTATCTGTGCTGGTGGAGGGTGCAGGTGAATGCCGTGACGGTGCATCCTCTGAGAATTCTGAGTCATCCTCCTCATTGGTGGATTGGAGCTTGGGCTGTGGCTGATCCGGGTTGCTGTCTTCTTCCATTTCTTGCTGGTACCTGGAATAGAGAAAAGAAAGATTTAGTGATTGACTAAGCAGGCTAAGTGGGCGCAACTGACAACTGCAGACTGGAAGCATCCTCACTGGCTTTCTGGGGAAGCCCTGCCTTGCCCTCAGCACAGGCACGGTCTTGCTCCTCCTAGTTTGGCGACTATCTCCTCATATTGGGTGAGGACTAGAATACCCAGGATTCCCCCTCCAATCAGAGACCACTCCTGTTTGTTGTGGATGCTCTTCTCCTGAAGAAAGACAGAAGGATTGATGTCATACCAATGGTTGCATGAGGAGTTCAGGAGCATGCATGCCTGTGGCAGCTGCAGAGCCCACCCTAGTAAGTGATTAAGAAGCCATTTGTCCTGCAACTGATATGAGATTGAGAGCATAAAGTGGCTGGCACACATTCAGTTCAGATGTCCCATCTGCTGATGAGTGCTGCAACCCAAATTCTTGTGTGACATCCCTGTGCACTCATACATTTAGATGCCTGATGCCCTTATAAGTGTATCAGTTTGCAGTGAGTAGAGGGTGCATTTATCCTGGTGGAGCACAGCAGATCATTCATCCTCTTCTGACACTGCTGGGAGTCTTCTGTGCTGGACCCCAGGGACGCTAATCTCCACTGTGACCTCCATCCAAGCCATCATGATCAGAAGGGAGGGCCTCCTGCTGCCATCCTGGGGAAACAGCACCTCCCACTTTTCCTGGACAGCCTTGTGGAAAGTCTGCAATGAGGTTCGCTGAACTGTGGGCCCATGCGTTGTTGTCTTCTCGTTGACATTCTTGGTTGATGCAGAATTTGGAGTTCCTGTCCTGCAGTGAGTGAATGGCTGCCTGGATGCCCTTTAAATGTGGCACCCGGACCTTCAACCCCATGAGGCAATGGTGGGGGCAGTGCCTTCCTGCCTGCCCTGCCACAAAATTGGCCATGCTCTGCATGGATGCATAAGTAATGAGCTGAACAGTGCAGGATCGCATGTGTTCAGCCGGGACAGCCTCCAGCGGGAATCACTCCCACAAACGCACCCAGCACTGAACTTCGACTTCAGAGTGGAAGATTCCGCCCTATGTTTCTTTGATTTATTGTCCATCACTAACTGCCATTCAGGTGGTCCAATCAAAGTGAAATATGCCTAAAATAAAGCAAAAAGTCACATTTCAACACACCCAAAGCAATCTCATGCAACTAAATCATGATCTTATTGTACCTATGTAATAAATAATGCACTGGGATCTAAAATTGTCCACCAGAATCACAGGAATTTCAATTTAATATCTCATTTGAAGGACAGCACCTCTAACAATACATGATTCTCCCAGTACCACACAAGTGAGCCTAGATCAAAAACACCAACATTCTAACTCGGGGATGAAAATGCTACCTATTGACCCAATCTGGTATACACTGCTCTAAAATAAAATCATTGCATTATATTTACAATCAATATTAGTGAGTTGATTGGGTAGAAAGCAGGCAAATATGTTAATGAAGGTGAAACAAAGCTCAGCTTAATGAGATAAGCCTATCATTTCTCTCGTTTATAGCTGCACTGTTGCTGCATGACATCAGTTTGTTCAGGTTTATTTGGGTTCCTACTTCTGGGTGCAGCCAGACTCTATAAATCTCATTCAAAAATGTGCAAGGATGTTTCGTGTGCCAATGGTAATATTCATACAAGCCTTGAGGAGCACAGTTTGATCTAAGGGATTTTAGTACTTAGAAATGGAATACCCCAAACTCAGGCTTAACATAAATAAAAAAAAAATAAAGACTTGCATTATATAGCACCTCTCATGGCCTCAGGACATCTCAAAACACTTTCTGGCCAATGGAATAATTTGGAAGTCCAATCATTGCCATAATGAAGGAAATGCAGCAAGCTTCCATAGATAGCAATGTGAAAATGACCAGATGATTTACTTTTGTAATGCTGATTGAACAAACAAACATACATACAAGCATATGAATTAGAGGCAGGAATAGACCATTGGCCCCTTGAGCCTGCTCTGCCGTTTGATAAGATCATGGCTGATCTGATTCATAGTATCACAGCATCGAAAGAGGTCATTCAGACCACTGAGTCTGTACTGGCTCTCTGAAAGAGCATTCCACCTAGTCCTACACCCCTGCATTATCCCCGTAACCTTGCACATTCTCTCTTTTCAGGTAGCATTCCAATTTCCCTTTGAATACCTCGATCGAACCAGCCTCCAGCACCATTTCAGGAAGTTTGTTCCAGACTCCAACCACCCTCTGGGTGAAATTTTTTTCGTCACATCACATTTACTCCTTTCGCCAGTTATTTTGAATCTGTGCCCTCTAGTTCCTGATGTTCTCTTGAGTGGGAATAGCTTCTCACTATTTTACCCTGTGCATACCCCTCAGGATCTTGAATACCTCTATCAAGTCTCCTCTAAGCCTTCTTTTCTCCAAGGAAAACAGTCCCAACCTCTCCTCATAGCTACAGTTCTTCATCCCTGGAATCATTCTTGTGAATTTCCTCTGCACTCTCTCCAATGCCTTCACATCCTTCCCCAAGTATGGAGCCCAGAACTGGATGCAGTACTCCAGGTGATGCTTAACTAGTGTCTTATACAAGGTCAACTTACTCTTGTACTCAATACCCCTATTAATAAAGCCGAAGATACTATATGCCTTATTAACTGCTCTCTCAAAATGCCCTGCCATCTTCAATGACTTATGTACATATACACCGAGGTCCCTCTGTTCCTGCACCTCCTTTAGAGGCTCTCCTCTATACTGTCTCACCTCACACTTCTCTACATTGAACTTCGTTTGCTATTTGTTTGCCCAATCCAGCAACATGTCTATGTCTTTTTGAAGTTCAAGACTATCTCCATCACAGTTGACAACATTTCCAATCTTCGTATCATCTGCAAATTTTGAAATCATGCCCTGCGTTTATATCAGGAAGAGCAAGGGTCCCAACACTGACCACTGAGGAACTCCACTACAAACCTTCCTCCAACCTGAAAAACAACTATTTATCACTAGTCTCTGTTTCCTGTCACTCAGCCAATTTCTTATCCAAGTGCCTACTTTCCGTTTTATTGCATGACCTAGAATTTTCTCACAAGTCTGCTGTGTGGCACTGTATCAAATGCCTTTTGAAAATCCATATACACCATATCAACAGCATTTCCTTTATCAACTTTCTCTGTTACCTCCTCAAAAAACTCTCACAAGTTAGTTAAACATGATTTTCCCTTAATGAATCCATGCTGGCTTTCCTTAATTATCCTGCACTTGTCTGAGTGATTATTGATTTAATTCCGTACTATAGTTTCCAGATGATTCCCTATCACTAAGGTCAAACTGACTGGCCTATAGTTGCCAGCTTTATCCTTGCACTCCTTTTTGAACAAGGGTGTAATGTCCGCAGTTCTCCAATCCTCTGGCACCTCCTCTGTGTCTAAGGAAGACTGGAGGGTTATCACCAGTGGCTCTGCGATTTCCACTCTCACTTCCCTCAGTACCCTTGGATGCATCTCATCTGGTCCTGGTACCTTATCTATTTTAAGTAAAGATAGCCTTTACAACACCTCCTTCCTCTTGATTGGAAGTTCTTCTAGTGCACCAGTTACCTCCTCTCTCACCTCGGCCTGAGTAGCAAGTTCTTTCTTTGTAAAGAGACATGCAAAATACTCGTTCAACATCTCCGTTATTTCTCCAGCCTCCACATGCAAGTTGCCATTTTCATCCCTAATCGGTCCTACTTTCTTTTACCACCTTTTTATTATTTACATGCTTATAGAAGACCTTGGGATTCCACTCTTTTATGTTCACTGCCAGCCTCTTTTCATGCTCTCTCCTTGCTTTTCTTATTAGTTTCTTCACTTCCCCTCTGAACCGTCTATATTCAGCCTGATTCTCCATTGTATTTTCTACCTGACATCTGTCGCATGGGCACTTCTTCGTTTCCATCTGTACTTCTATCTCTCTTATCATCCAGGGCACTCTGGATTTATTTGTCCTACCTTTCCCCTTCATTGGAATATATCTTGACATTGCCTGCAATGCTTTTTCTTTGAAGGTGGCCCATTGTTCAGCCACTGTCTTTTCTGCCAACATTGATTCCAACTCACTCGACTCAGATGCATTCTCATCCCATTGAAGTTGGCTTTCCCCCAATTAATTATCATTGCTCTGGATTGTTCTCTGTCCTTTTACTTGATTAACTTAAACCTTATGATACAATGATCACTGTCTCCTAGAGGCTTTCCCATTGATATTTGTTCCACTTGGGCCAACTCATTCCCCAGAACCAGGTCCAAAAGTATATGTCCTCTCATTGAACTGGAAACATACTGCTGTAGAAAATTATCTTGAACACATTCCAGGAAATCTCACCCTTCTTGTCCTTTTGTACTGTTCCTATCCCAGTCTATATTTGGATAATTGAAGTTACCCATTATGATTACTCTATGACTCTTGCAACTCTCTGTAATTTCTTTGCAAATTTGTTTCTCCACATCTCTTCCACCAGTTTGGTAGTCTATATACTACACCAATCAACCTTTCCTATTCCTTAACTCTAGCCAGAGAGATTCTGTTGTTGACCCCTCTAGAATATCCTCTCTCTCCAGTACTGTAATGCCATCTTTAATCAATATTGTCACTCACCCACCTTTTCTTCTTTTCCTATCTCTCCTAAACACCTTGTACCCAAGAATATTCAACACCCAGCCCTGCCCTTCTTTGAGCCAGGTCTCTGTTATAGCAATAATATCGTAATTCCATTTGTCAACCTGTGCCTGCAGTTCGCCAATGTTATTTATCACACTCCGTGCATTCACATACATGCACATTAGCCCTGATTTAGGCTGGTTTACTTTCCCACTTATTCTGACATCACCTGCCCCAGAACCGATCCCAATGCCTCAGAAATCTAAAGCCCTCCCTCCTACTCAATTCTCCAGCCACCTGTTGAACTGCTCAATCCTCCTATTCTTAAGCTCACTAGCATGTGGCACTGGGAGTAATCCTGAGATTACTGCTCTTGAGGTCCTAATTTTAATTCCTTTCCTAACCACCTAAAATTTGCTTTCAGGATCTCATCCCTTTTCCTACCTATGTCATTGGTCCCAATGTGGACCACGACCTCTAGCTGTTCACCCTCTCCCAAAAGAATGTCCTGCAACCGGTCTGTGACATCCTTGACCCTGGCACCAGGGAGGCAACATACCATCCTGGAGTCACAGCTAGGGCCCCAGAAATGCCTGTCTGCTGCCCAAACTATGGAATCCCCTAAAACTATAGCATTTCCACTCTTCTTCCTCCCCTCCTGTGCAGCTGAGCCACCTGTGGTGCCATGGACATGGCTCTTGCTACAGTCCTCCGAGGAACCATCTCGCTCACCAGTATCCAAAATGGAAAAGTGGTTAGAGAGCGAGATAGCCTCAGGGGATTCCTGCACTACCTGCCTGTTTCTCTTAGCAACTGTGGCAGTCACCCATTCCTCTCTGCCTGTGTACTTCTTGGCTGTGGTGTGACCACCTCTCTAATTGTGCTATCCATGTAATCCGCAGCCTTGTGAATGCACCACCATGATTCCAGCTGGCGCTCAAGTTCGGCAACTTGGAGCTCAATTTTCTGCAGCTGGTGAGATTTCCTGCAGATGTAGTCATTGAGGGCACTTTGTGTCTGCACGACTTCCCACATCCTGCAAGATGCACATTCTACATGGCTGAGCTGCACTGACATACCTTATACTTTATATAAAGCATTGTTTTTCTCTACTTCCCTGAATGCTCCCTATATCTTTTGACTCACTTGTCAGTGAAGAATTTATCTAACCCAGCTTTAAAAATATTCAATGACCCTGCTTTCACTGCTCTGTGGGGTACAGAATTTCACAGACTAAAGGAAAAATCTTCTCATCTTTGTCTTAAATGGGAGACCCCTTATTTTTAAACTGTGTCCCCTAGTTCTGGTCTCTCCCATAAGGGGAAACATCCTTTCAGCATCCACCCTGTCAAGTCCCCTCAGAATCTTATATGTTTCAATAATATTGCCTCTCATTCTTCTAAACTTCAATGGATACAGACCCAACCTGTACAACCTTCCTTCGTAAGACAACGCCTTTATCTCTTCTCTGCACTACTTCTAAAGCAATTATTTCCTTTCTTAAATATGGAGACCAAAACTGTACACAGTACTCCAGATGTGGTCTCACCAACACCCTGTACAACCATAGAAAAACTTCCCTACTTTTATATTTCATTCCCCTTGTAATAAACAACAACATCCTATTTGTCTTCCTGATCACTTGAATACTAACTTTTGTAATTTATGTACCAAGACAAACAGATCCCTCTGTGTCATGAAACTAACATATTCTTTTCATAATATTTTTCTGGTTTATTGTGAAGCAGGTTTATGGGGGTAAGTATAGTTGGGTCTGTGTGTGATTTAATTACATTTTGTGGTCAAGCAGGCTGCAAGCTTTAAATCATCAAAAGAAGCTAGGTGCTTGACATGCTAATGAGTAAACATGGATGCTGGCTTAGCATATAAGGTATGAAGGGAATTTGCATTTTTAGATAAATGAAGGAATATTTGGATTTCAAAGGGATCTTAGACTGTTTAGAACTAGCCAGATAAGCAAGGCTAAGGAATGTGTTTAGTTTTTCCCAAAGGTTCCTGAGAATATATAGTGGCAACATGAACATTTTTGTATTATGAGGAAGATACAGTTTTAAAGACATATGGAACAATAGAATTTAATTATTAAAAAGAGAGAAACATATATAAAAGGAGAATGAAAGGTTATGTTCCAGAAGGCCATGTAAGATCTAACAGGAGCGTTTGAAATAACCTTAATGAAGCCTCCTGCATTTGTGCATAATTCTACTGTCTAATGCAAATGAAGCTGGAGAAAAGCCATTTGGAATTACACTGTCTATGGTATTGTGTTAACTTGCTGAGTTTGTTTTAAATCTAAAATCTATTGTAGACCGCTGCCTTAAAGGGAGTGTAACTGGGTGTCAGATTAATTAGGAATTTTAGGAATTATTATAACAGTAATTGTAGTCTTATGGATGGACTTGACATCTTTTATTTTTGTTAATAAATATTTTAATTTAATTTTTTAAATCTCTAAAGGTCTTGGTGACTTCTGAATTCAGTGCACGCATCTCGTCATAAATACAAATTGCAAAACCATTGTGATAGCGCGACCAAGTTTCCCTCGTGGATTTGGTCCATCTGGCACACATCATCTGCCACGTCATAACACTCTGTATGGCAGAATTCTGCAATCTCTGTCCATTTAAATAATATGCTGCTTTTCTATTCTTCTTGCTAAAGTGGACAAGTTCACATTTTCTCACATTATACTCCATCAAATTTTTGCCCTTTCACTAAACCTACCGCTATCCCTTTGCAGATTCTTCATGCTCTCTTCACAACTTGCTTCCCAACTATCTTTGTGTCATCAGAAAATTTAGCAACCATACAATTTGTTCTTTCAACATGTTCATTGATATAGTTTATAAATAGTTGAAGTGCCAGTGCTGACCCCTATGGCAGTCCACTAGTTATATCATACCAACTCAAAAATGATCCATTTATCGCTACCCTCTGCTTCCTTTAGCTAGCCAATCTTCTATCCATGATAATACTCCCCCAACACCATGTGCTCTTAATTTGTATAATAACCTTTGATGTGGCACTTGTCAAATACCTTTTGGAAGTCCAAGTACACCACAATAATCAGTTCTCCTTTACCCACCTTGCTTGTTCCTTCTTCAAAGAACTCAAATAAATTAGTCAAACATGATTTCCCTTCCACAAAACCCTGTTGACTCTGCTTGATTGCATTAAGATTTCCTAAGAGTCCTGTTATAAGCTTTTAGCATTTTCAGTATGACAATTGTTCGGCTAACTGGCCTGTAATTTCCTGCTCCCTGTCTCTGTCCTTTCTTGAATAGAGGAGTTACATTTGCTATTCTCCAATGTGATGGGGCATTGCCACAATCAAGGGAATTTTGGAAAATTAAAACTAATGCATCTACTATCTCAAATAAAATTTAAAAAGGATAAGTATTGGTCAGGACAGCAGGAATGACTCCCAAGCTCCTCTTTGGAATAGTGCCATGGGATATTTTACATCCATCTGAGTTGGCCTTGGTTTAACATCTCATCTGAAAGGCAGTACATCTGACAGTGTAGCGCTCTCCCAGTACTACACGAAAGTGTCAAGTCCTGGAGCAGGGTTTGAACCCACAATCCTCAGCCTCAGAGGTGATAATGTTACCAGCTGAGCAAAATTAAGACAATTTTGACTTGTTTGTTCTTTAAGGTGAAGATGACCATGTTCACCATCTGCTGTGCATGGTAGGGCTTCGATAGATAAGTATGTGACTGCTAAGGCTGATCTGCGCCTGGAAGGTTCTGTGGCAAGTAGGACAGGGTACTGCAGATGGTGAGTTTTGGACGAGTTGCTGGCTCAGGAATTCCTCTCTTTGTGTTTTCTCTCTGCCTCTGATATTCACTTGCATTTGAAGGAGGCAGCCAAGTTTTTTATTTGATTGCGCCAGGTGTGCAATCTTTTTTTTATTCATTTACAGGTTGTGGGCTTCTCTAGCTGGGCTAGCATTTATTGCTCATCCCTAGTTGCCCTTGTTCAGGGGCATTTAAGAATCAACCACATTGCTGTGGGTCTGGAGTCACATGTAGGCCAGACCAAGTAAGGACAGCCGGTTTCCTTCCCTAAAGGACATTAGTGAACCAGATGGGTTTTTACAACAATCGACAATGGTTTCATGGTCATCATTAGACTTTTGATTCCAGATTTTTATTGAATTCAAATCACAAACCCAGGTCCCCAGAGCATTACCCTGGTTCTCTGAATTACTAGTCCAGCGACAATACCACTGCACCATCGCCTCCCCCCACCCCGCCAATCTTGGGTGAGTTTCTCCCAGATCTTGAAGTCCATATCAAAACTCCTAAGTGAAACTTTCAGGGTGTCCTTGTAGTGCTCCTTTTGACTGCTCTGATAATGTACCCCAGACTCAAGTCCTCCAGGGAAGATTTGCTTTGGTGAGCAAGTGTCAGGCATTCTGGCTACATGATCAGCCCAACTCAATTGTGACTGTCTGAACATGGTGTGGATGCTTGGCATACCAGCTCAGGTGAGCACCTCAATATCTGGCATTCTGTCCTGCCATCTGATCTTCAGAATGTTATGATCTCAGTAGAGACCAGTAACACTTTTTTTTTAGGAAATTTGAACTCCCAGTTATTAAGTGAAACAATCATGCCACAAGATTTCATATTTTAAGCAAAAACTTTTACTGTACAAAAGTTAAACAAAGCAAGTACTACTAATATTACTACAAAGTACCACTATATTTCGTAAACACTTATACTTTAGTACTAAAAATCTCAATAGAACTCTCCCTGTCCTACTTTTATTTCCACCCAAGAGTTCCCTTATTCTTTACAGCATCTAGAGGGTTCCTTTGCTTCTCGTCAGACCAAACCAAAGTGCACCACAGCTCTCAGGAATTCACAATACTCAAGAACCATCCACCATCCAGGACAAAGGAGCCTGCTTGATTGGCACCCTATCTACAAACATTCACTCCCTCCACTACCGATGCACAATGGCAGCAGTGTGTATCATCTACAAGATGCACTGCAGGAATTCACCAAGGTTCCTTAGACATCAACTTCCATTCCCATGACCACTGTCATCTAGAAGGACAAGGGAACACCACCACCTCAAAGTTCCCCTCCAAACCACACACCATCCTGACTTAGAAATATATCGCCATTCCTTCACTGTTGCTGGTTCAAAATCCTGGAACTCCCTAACCAACAGCGCTGTGGGTGTACCTACATCACATGGACTACAGTGGTTCAAGAAGGCAGCTCACCACCACCTTCTCAAGGGCAATTAGGAATGGGTGATAAATGCTGGCCTAGCCAGTAACACCCATATCCCATGAACGAATAAAAACAAACTTTGATTCTCAGTGCTCCCTGCATTCTCCAAAGTCTTAGGTTTCTTGGGCTTTTTCCACTAGCAATTCGCTAGGCAAACTCTCCAACTCTCCGTCAAACCTCACAATTGTGGACTCCTCATCTCAAGCATGGGCCTCACTGCATTCTTGCTCAGTGACTCCAAATCAAAACTCCCCTAATTTCTGATAGCCTTCTTCTTCTAGTTCCACAGCAGCTTTACAGCTCCTGGCAGATTCTCTCTCTGCTTGTCCCAAAGCTGCTCCCAGGTTGAGTACCTGTTTCTGAGAGAAATCACCCAGATAAAACCCAAAACCAAAAAGAAAATACCTCTGTGCAATCTATTCCCTTAGCAACATGACAAACCTGGGATGTCCCAGATTAATTATCCTAAATTACCAAATATTCCCTTTGTTCTGGGAAATCACATGAATAATTTAAACACCTTATTGAGACAGCTGTAGACATCCTGTCTCCAAGAAGCTTAGAGAGATAGTCCATTAGTTTCCAATACTTCCTAATATGACCTTACAAAATAAACGTAGGCCACCCTTTGATTTGCAATTACTTTAGGTCTGTTTACCAGCTTCTCAAACCAGGCATTATAATTTTTCTTAGGGCGGAATTTTCTATGCCCGCTGGTGTTGGGTGTCTTGGCAGGCGTGAGCGAACAATATGGCGTGAAGGCCAAAAATCAGTTTCATGATGTTCTAAAACCAGTTTGCAATTGTCCACTCTGCCGTCAATGGTGGGCCACGTTTCCCGCTGTTGGACATCGGGAACTTCATTGTGATACATCTGCATATCATTATAGGCCCAGCTCACCGGAATCATCCCCACAAGTCAAATTTACCACCCAGGTCAGCAGGAAAACACGCCGGTGCAGAACACGTCTTGACAAGTGTGATGTGCAGAGGCCGGGACTTAGCATCAGGGCCTTGCTCACATCGTGGGCATTCAAGGAGCAGAAGATGCTGGAGGCCGACAGCAACGGGACCTTGGAGGAATGTCCATTGCATGCTGGGTGGATTCTCATGGACATGGCTCCATCGCGAAGCAGCTCACGGAAGGTGAAAGGTCACCATTGAGGGTCTGCTTTGGGACTTCAGTGTATTAGCCATGGTCTGTTACAGGTGATTGTTCAGTGGGTGGAGAGGAAGGTCCAGCTGTGAGTGGGAGAGGAAGATATAACAGTGGGTGGGAGAGGAAGGTCTAGATTTGACTGGGAGAGGAAGGTGTGTCAGGGGCGAGGTTTTGTGCCATGGGGGAGGTGTGGAGGGGGTGGGGGGTCAAGGTGTTGGGGGGTAAGTTTGGGAGAAGGGGAGCAAAGGTGACGAGGGGGTGAGTTTGGGAGGAGGGGAGGGAGTGAGGGTGGAGAATAGGGCAATTGGGGAGGTAGGTGTAAGGGTGAAGGAAGGTGTAAGGGGAGGAGTTCGGAGGGGGGATGGAGTCCAAGGGAAGGAAGGAATCCAGAGAGGGGAATGCATCCTGGGGTAGGAAGGAGTCCAGGTGGAGGAAGGAGTCTATGGGGAGGAAGGTGTTCGGGGAGGGGAAGGAGTCCAGGGGGAGGAAGGAGTCTGGGAGAGGAAGGAGTCTGGAGAGGGCAAGGAGTAAGGGTGGAGGAAGTAGTCAGGAAGGGGGAAGGAGTAAGACTGGAGGAAGAAGTAAGGCTGGAGGAAGGAGCCCTGAGATGGAAAGGAGTAAAGGTAGAGGAGGAAGTAAGGGTGGAGGAAGAAGTAAGGCTTGAGGAAGGAGTCAGGAGATGGGGAAGAGTAAGGGTGGAGGAAGAAGTAAGGGTGGACGAGGGAATCAGGAAGTGGGAAGGAATAAGGTAGGGGGAAAGAGTCCGGGGGGGGAGAGAAGTCTGGGGGGGCGGGGGAGGAATCTGGGGGAGGGGGGGGAACGAAGGAGTTCCAAGGTGGGAAGGAGTCCGGAAGGAAGTATGTCCTGGTGAACATACAAGGGAGGGGTCTTTGGAGTCAATGACTGCCTCCTGCAGAGAGAAATGAGGGTGGGCATGGTAGGAGGGGATGGTGAGAATGACAGAGGGCAGAATGTGGTGGGAGGGTGAGAGCATGATGGTATCTGTAGAAGGGTGGTTGGTGGGGACTCGGAGGCAGACACGGACTCTGGGGGTGGGAAAGAGGAGGTCTGGGAGGTTAATGTGGGTCTGGGTGGGATTTCCAGGAAGGTAGGAAACATGCATGTTCACCTGGACAGGCCCAAAAGAAAAGGGTTGTGCTGGTAGGTGTCGGTGGGGAGGTGGAAGGTGATGCCAGTGAGGTGAACAGTGATGGGGGAAAAGGACCTGGGTGACTGGGGATGGGAAAGGACGGAGACCCGGAGAAGAATGTTAAACACACCATTCTTGCAAATCTGAAAGTGAAAGGAAACTCCTGATGGGCGGAAACATTTGCTGCATGGGAGTGCAATCAGTGGGTGGGCGGAGTTGCCAGTCAGCTCAAATGGACAACTGAAAGTGAACCCCAGCAGGCACATTGAAAATGCTCAGGACAGTGAGATGAGTGTGATGGAGGAAGGATCCGTGAGTGTGGGAGAATGCTTTCACAAGGCTCCGAAAGGCCCTGCCACACACACACACACACACACTTCTCCCTCCAGAATCACTCGTGCGGCAGCTGTGTGCAGCTGAACTGCTAGTGGGGTAGGGATGCAGGGAAATTACTCACAAAGCTTGCAAATGAAGCTATTACACATTATTCAGTGGAAGTAAATGCATTTTCAGATTATAAAGTGGCAAAATGTGTTCATCCATGCAACCAACTGTGATCAGAATTTCTTAACTTTACTAGGCCTTCCACTTCTAGCAGGGGTGGAGACAGCTGTGCAATGGTTGGCCCTGTTGCCTCTGATGACTTTGGGTCCTCTGAAGAGCTGAGGCCTTGGGGGCTACGGCTTGCTTTGGCTGTTCTCCTGTTGGCCTGATGCTCCCTCTGCAGTGACAGAAGACAAGGTTCAGGGGGTCACAGGCAAAGGGGAATTGGATGGAGCAGACAGCCTCTGAGATTCCAAGTGGATGACCCAGGGGTTTCCAGCTGTCTCTCCTCCTCACTTCTGGTGTCTGAAGGCCCTGGCCTGACTCCTTGAGGGGAAGGAACACCTGGAGGGATGTCAGGGTGCCCTGTTTCCCTCTTGCATTGCCACTGCAGGAACCCACCCATGGCTACCATGATGTAGTGCAGGTCTGCGCACATCATCACATTCTGCTGGGCCAGGGTTTCTATGGAGTCTGCCATCCTTCGCACTGAGACCTCCATAACACATGTGGGCACCACTTCATCAGAGAACAGGCACACACACGCCTCCGACTCACTCTGTTGAAGGCTTCCAACAGCTCTATATGATGTTCCCCTGCCTTCTGCTAACTCTCCACGATAAGTTGGAAGGCCAAATCCAGAGGTTTGCCATCGGACCTCACAGATGCCTCTTCCCCAGCAGTCCTTCGAGTGCTGGGGTGCTCGGCTGAACCTGCCTCCTGCTGCTGTGGACATGTGTCTGTGCGGTGATCACCAGATTGTGAACCCGAGCCTCCACTAGACCTAGGTCCTACCGAGGTGGGTGTATCTGCATGGGTGGAGTGTATGTGTCTTCCAGGCTGCTTATTTCCAACCCTTCAATGGACAAAGTGTCCTCTTGGCTGGAGGTGAGGACTTGGATGGAGCTGAGGGACTGGCTGGCTGAGAGCATCGGTCACTTGGCAGAGCTCCCTGTGAACCAATGTAGAGATACTTAGCACATGGCAGCAGAGTCAAAAAACAGGAGAGGGAGCACTTACAGTTGCATTGAGAGAGGGATGATATGGTGCAGGGTCCTCAAGTGAGTGTTCGCCACCAACCTCATCGTCGCCGCAGGCACGGTCCATGTCCTCACCAGTCAGCGCGATGGCATGCTCCGGCAAGTGTGTGAGGAGCCTAATGTGGGTCATTCCACCACCCCCCCCCGACCGGTCTGGGACCTCTCTCTGCTGCTGTGTGTCAGCTTCTCCTGCATGAAAACAGATGGGGAGAGTGTGAGCAGGATGCATGCATTGCATGGAATGTTGTGTGGTGAGTGGAGCCATGGTCAGGATGAGAACACGAGCTTGAAAGGGTATGAGTCTGATGGAGCCTGTGTGTGAGAGTTAGTGGTGTTGTCCCTTGAGGTGTGAGATCCCTGTTGATGTGTGTTGGTTTGTGAGTGTGTGAGTTGAGAGTGATGAAAAGGGTGACTTACCTTGGTGGAACGGAGATCATTCATCCTGTAGTGGCACTGGGTGGCTGTCCTCTTTTGCAAGATGTTGGTGCTCTCCACCGCTGCCACCGCCTCCCATGCTGGATTGGTGACCTTGCCTGCTGGCCTTTGCCCAGAGCGGAGGTAGAGGGCATCACGGCTGGCCTCCATGGTGAGGGATGTGTCACTTAACTGGGGCGAGGGGCAGGAGTTGCTGTCTTTTTGCCTCTCAGGGCCATGCCTTCTTTGCAGCAATCCTGGGTTGGAATCACTGAGAGATGTGCGCGCGGCTGCAATTTAAATATGGCACCCAGTGTGAGGAAGCGGCAAGGCAGGCGAATGAGAGCCCACCCACCATTGAAATGGCGTGTTTTCCGGGAATGCATGATTAATGAGGTGCGAGTGGGACGATATGGCGTGTAAAGCTGCCATTGCGTCCAGCAGGTAAAATGTTCTTTTTCCTGCAGTGCAAATCTGGGATGATACCACCCTTACATTAAAAAATTTCAATCACCAAACTAAAAGTTATACTCCTAATATATATGAATTATTAAATTAGATATTTGTAACAAGGAGTTCTAAAGGCAGCTCAAGTGAAAGTGGTTGAGCTTCCTACGAAGATGCTGGTACACAGTCCAAGTCTTGCATGCGTAGATCAAAGTGGGCAGGACTATTGCTCTATAGACTTTCAGTCCGGTAGGCAGATATACTCCTCTTTATTCTGAGACTTATGTCAAAGTCTGCCGAAGGCTACACTTGCTTTGGCAATTCTTGCATGTGTCTTGTTATCACAGTTGGAGAGAGTATTCTACCAAGACAAGTGAACTTGTCCACTGCCAACAGGTTCTGATCATGGACTGAAACCTTGGGCTTGAGAAAGGGCTTTCCTGGAACAGGCTGGTGCATTACTTCAGTTATCTTCATGCTGATCGTAAGGCCAAATTTGTCACATGCATTAGAAAACAAGTCCATGTTATATTGTTCGTCCAGCTCGATACCAGGAGCTAATGCAAGTCATTGGCAAAGAGAAAATCATGAAGCATGACCTTAGAGATTTTTATCATTGTTAGGAGTCATCTCAGGTTGAGCAGCTTCCCGTCCATGCGATATCTGATTTCAATCTGTGATCATGGTGGAGAAAAACAGGCTGAAGAGGGTTGGCATTGTCAGGCAGCCCAGCTTAACTCCATTAGTGGCTGGAAATGGGTCAGAATATTCACCATCATCCAGGACATGCGTGAGAATGCCGTCACGGAACGGTCATACTATTGTGACAACTTTCTTCGGGCTGCCGAATTTCTCCATTATCTTCCAAAGACCCTCAAGGCTGACTGTGTCAAAGGTCTTGGTAAAAACAACAAACGTGATGTAGAGGTCCATGTTCTGTTCTTGGCATTTTTCCTGGCATGGTCTAACCGCAAACACCATATCAATGGTCCCTCAGACTGTTCTGAAACCACATTGACTCCCCAGCACCAGATCC
Organism: Cetorhinus maximus; assembly: GCF_964194155.1. Classification (NCBI taxonomy): domain Eukaryota; kingdom Metazoa; phylum Chordata; class Chondrichthyes; order Lamniformes; family Cetorhinidae; genus Cetorhinus; species Cetorhinus maximus. The sequence goes on from NC_135893.1 coordinate 12,514,745, forward strand.
TGGTTGAGATTTTGCACAAAGTGATTCAGAAGGATTCTGGAGAAGATTTTACTGGCAGCAGGGAGGAGTGAGATTATTCTATGATTATTGCAAGATTGGAAAGTTCCTTCCCACTTGTACAGTTGGTTAATGGAGGCATCTTTGTATTCGGATGGAATAGTTCCTTGTTTTCATATAGGCACCATAACAGCATGAGCAAAATACAGAGTAATGGTTAGAAATTTTGCACTATTTGCACTCAGTTTTGGACACATATGGGCACAACACTAACAAATTCAAGAATAGGAATTTTTGTCTCAATCTTTGTGTGCGTCCAGGTCACTGTTAAATCTATGAGACTTAGGCGCAATTTTAACTCACTTTAAAGCCCTTTCACTTACAAAGTTAAAATTGGGCCCTTGTTGGTCGGTATCCCTGGTGGCTGCCTAAAACAGGTGTTAGACTCCCTTGCACATGTTAATTAAGGGCCATAAGCTTTCTGAAGTATCCCTCTGCAAAATTTGCTTATGATGAGTGGTGCCATTTCCGAGCATGTCTGACTAACAATTCTTCAAAAACCCCAGCGACCATCCACAAAACATTCATTTAAAAAAATAATAGCCTCCTTGTGGAGGTGGGAGATGCTCCTCCCACTACAAATGTCATTACAATCACGCCCCTACTCCCCCACTCAACCTTCCATTTCTCACTCCAATGCTGATAAGCAGCGCAACAGTCAACATTTGCAATGTGTTCTCTGCCTATGGATGAATGACAGACTTAATCATTCATGTCAGTCCCATAAAACTTGGATGATCATTGTCTGCAGCACAGCCAATGGAAAGGGAACCTTACGAGCTATATTTGCATTCAGGCCGAACCGAGTTCGAAACAGGGTTTTTTAGGGACAGCCGATTTGGCCCTACAAGCTTATTCTTTTCCTCAGATCAACTCCACTTACCCATAACTGCGTCCCTCTCCCTTTACCCATTTCCACTGTCTCATTTGATGAGATTCCACAATTCTATTGTCCTTTCAGCAAAAATGTTTTGCCAGACCTGCCTTCATACTCTCAACTTGCAAATTTTTAACTTGTATGGGTCAATTTGGTCAATTCCCTCAGTGCACTTCAAAAGAGCAGTGCTCGATTGTACTGTACCCAATCAGCCTACCCTTATGGAAACAAGACCTTCACTGACCTCCAGGAGCATTGTAGAAATTGTTCTACCCTCCACTGTATGTTCTGTAGATTTATTTCTTGAAATTAGTCTTGTTTTATCACCATCCATCTACCATCCATTATGGATAAACAGACCATGAAAAATGTAATGGTGTTTGTTAGTGAACATTGCGGATTTCCAATGAACTGCAATACACTATCAATGAACCTTTGTGACCAAACATCAAAGTTAATCGAACCATGGGGATCATTTCAGTGAGGCTATTATACTGGCAAAAGTCTCAGATGAATTTCAGGGTTAAAAGGTCAAACACCATTAAACTGGACTGTTGCATATTATTGTGTATTAAATTTCACAGAGGAGTTGGGTTCAATAGAAACTTTTTGCATTTCCTTTTTGTATTTATGGTAGTGGACAGTAGTGCCAAAAATGTAACACTTTCCCTATTTTGAATACCCAAAATCAGCATTAACCACTGTAAAGCTTGGTATATCATAGCTAGTTGAGGAATAGTGCTTCCATTCACTCTGTCTGACAGCATACCTCATCCCCAGCCTCGACAACTGCTCTGTGCTGCATTAAAGAGATAGTTGTCATTTCCTACACCAACCAAGCTGTTTCCTGTCTAAATCAGTGTGCCAATTTAGTGTCCTTTAGTTGCAAGTTAGAAGCATGTTTTAAGCTGTGTGCCCATGCCTACTAGGAACAGGATTGAGCTTATCCGAATTTATATCTCATGGAAGCGCCATCAGTTTGGGCTGGATTTGACCATGGATGACGGAGTTGAAAAGCCAGTATCTAACCCACTGCACAACGCAGTCCCTTATGTTTCGGGGCTAGGGAACTGCATCATAGCGACAAGCAGGTTCACTATGCCACAAATAATTCTACATTGCAAATATTCTAAACTCGTACTATATCTGACCTAGGAATGCCATCCATCTTGAAATGGATGAAACACCTTCAGAAAATAGTGTGGAACTCCTCAGGCTGTATGCCTGACATGGAATGTATTTTGTAAATATCAAGATTATTGAAATTGTATTGAAGCACTTCAGAATGCAACATGCTACATGGTGAAAAGTTGAATTTTATCGACTTCTTGTAATATTCGATTTGAAATGTTTTGGAATGTACATTTACAATTTTTTTGAATAATCTTTAGGAAAAAAAGGTTCTCCCAGGACGAGGCTAGTCCATTGCACTTCGGGTGTGATGATCCCTGCAATGTTCCCAAATGCGGGATATTCAAAATGGGGCTGCAAAATTTCTGGTAGTAGGAGGCTATATGGGCAGAATTTTCGCCCTGTTGAGGGGGAAGTTGATGGGCGGGTGCATGCGGGCGCACTTCCGATCGGTGTCCCCGATCGGAGGCACTGCGCCATTTTATGTGGGCGGGCCAATTAAGGCCCGCCCAGCGTGACATCCGCAGGGAAGTGCTATAGGCTCCCTGTGCGGGCGGGGAGAATGCCTAAAATCAAGAGATTTTAGGCTAAGTGTTGCCTCAGGGAGATCGCCTCTACTTTCAAAAATATTAAAAATAAAAAAAAATTCCCTTGTATGTCCCCTCATGTGACAATGTCACATGAGTTGGGACATGTTCATAATTTCCAAAAAAACTTTATTAAAATTTTTAAAACCCTACATGAAGCCTCATCCCGCATGTGGATGAGGTTTCATGTTTTTTCTACTTCCTGTTGGGGCTCCTGGCCTGCCCACCAACCTTACGGTTGGACGGGCAGGTCCACTAATTACTTTAATTGATCTGTCAATGGCCTCAATTGGCCATTGACAGGTCAGCGGGCGTGCAGCTGATTTTGCTGCACCTCCGCCTTCCTGAAAATTTAAATGGGGCGCGGTGACGTTGGGAATTCTGCCCGACGTCACCGCGCGTCATTTTACGCGTCGGTGAGCAGACCCCGCCCCCACTCGCCAACGGTAAAATCCTGCCCTATGTTTTTGCTCTCCCCTGATTAACCATCCTTGTCTTCTTCTGCAGAATTTGTACTGCATAATCTTTCCCGAATATGCCTTTGCTCAGCCATGCACTATACAAACATCAACTGCGGCTCGGGGGCCATCAACTTGGTGAAAGATGCTCTTTGGTTGGTGAAAGATGATCTTTGGTCTGCCCGGAACTTGTTGCTCTTCCAATGTAAAGAGTTGTTCATGACCCAGTTTCACAGACCGGTACATTCCAAGGTCCAGGACTACCTGCTGAATGATGCACTAAAGCTTGGGGCAGCTGCTGCAAAGGCACAGTTGGGAAGGCCACTGTCTTAAGCCCCTTCAGCCATAGTAGACCCAGGGATTGGGAACTGTGAAAAACCCCTTGCATTGTACGTTCAAAATCTAATGAGTATGGTAAATATTAACTGCAGTTATAAATGTAGTAACATCCAGTATTGGAAGAAACTGATTTGGTTTGCACCTTATTTAATGTCAACTTTGAACGGCCACGTTATGTACTGTAATAAATTTTAGGATTAAAGTATATTGTTCAAAAAGATCAAACGCCTTTAGATAATTTTAAGCTGTCTAAGAATATGGGCAGGATTTTTCAAATGGGGGGTTATCCCGCTCCACCACTTGAAGAATCAACAAGGAAAGCATCCCACCGATACTAGCTGCCTAGCAACCATTTAGCATTCGGCAGGGCATTAATTGGCTAAGGATGTGACTTCCACCTCCATCTGGAGAGGAAGTCCAGCCTTAGAGAGCTGCCAGCCAATTGGATGGCCAGCTGCTCTGTTGTCCTAGTGGCGCCAGGTTCAAGTCAAGGCCACTGCTGGGATTACAGCCAGTCCCCTAAGAAGAGGAGCTACTGGAGGCTGATCTGATGGGAAGTCCAGGGTATTGGCTGGGCCTGGCTGGCAGACCCCAGCGAGGAGAATGAGGAGGTTGGGGGGCTGGGTTTGAGAGGCCGTGGGTTTAAAGATTAAAGGGATATGACCTTGGAGTGGGGTGCCTCCGATGAGCAGCAGCCTGCATGGCTAAAGCTGCCAGGCCATCTGCTTGGTGTGGGCCTGCCACTGCCATGGGTAAAATAGTGGCGAAGGTGTCACTCAGGCACAATATAGGGAGCTGAATCTACAGGGCTGCTCTCCCCTATGACCAAGTCACTAGATTGATCAGTTGAGCTCAGTAGACTTAGCAGAGACCCTGGCTCAAAGACAAATCCGCACAGAAAAGATGGAATATGGTGGTCTCAGCCCCAAGTCCACAGAAGATCAAATTGCAAAATCAAAATACAGGGGATGATGGAAATGTAAAATGAAAACTAAAACATGTTGGAAATACCCAACAGGTCAGCCAGCATCTGTGGAGAGAGAAACAGTTTCAGAACTGGAAAAGGTTAGAAATGTAAAAGATAAAGTAAGTAAAGATAAAACAAGTAAAAGGTGGCGGTTGGGGGGTGGGAGGATGGAAATAAAACAAAAGGGAAGGTCTGTGATAGGATGGAAGACAGGAGAAATTAAATGGCAAAAGAGTTGATGATGTAGGGTCAAAGGAGTGGTAATGATAAACAAAAGATGTGTCAAGAGGAATTGCAAATGTCAGATTGATGAACAGCACTGCTGAGAACAAAAACAAAAGGAAAAACAAGACTAAAGCCAAACCGAAAAATAAAATGTAGAAAAGTTTAAATAAATAACCCAGCATAAATGCCTATGCTCTCAAAGTTGAAATCTTGGGAACTGGAGCCGCAGACTAACAACTCATCAATGAAACAGCATCCTCAGAAGGAAAAAAGAAAGTCCTGACTGACCAATTTTATATTAGATTTGCTGAATATACAAGAAATGAACATGACTTGGCCTAATTTAAAGCAGGTCCTGATTGTTAATGAAAGCTTCACATTAACGTATGACTGAGGTGGTGCAGTCACTTCTCCCACAGCTGTACTGCTCTGTGTGCAAATGAGCTTTCAGTAACTACAGGAGAGTTTAAGGTAATTAATGTAAGTGTCAAAATCAATTAAAGCCAGTGAAGGGGGGGGGGAGGGGATGGCAATAGGAGGCAAAAGACATAAGTCATGAACATGAGTTGAAATATTACAGTATTCCTCATGATGAAACTGTAGCAAGTGCAAAGTGAAGCATAACAAAAAAAAAATGTATGGTAATAAAATAAAATGGTTTAACCTTTTCCAGTTCAGGGGTGTTTCCCAGGAAGTGATTTTCACTCCACTGGAAAATCCAGCTTGAATCTGGGTATTAGCTGTAAAAAAAATACAATACAGTCCCATAAGGAAATCATAAATCCCTGTGGGATACATCCCCTTGAACCATTGGTGGCCAAGCCTTCAGCTGCCAAGGCCTGAAACTCTGGAATTACCTCCCTAAACCTCTCCGCCTTTCTCTAATCCTTTAAGATGTTCCTTAGCCCTTAGCTCTTGAACCAAATTTTTGGTCAGTTTACATCATCTTTCATGGTACAGTGTCAAGTTCTGTTTGATAAGTGCTCCTGTGAAGAACCGTGGAAGGTTTTGTCATATGAATGTTTGTTGTTGTTACTGTTGTTATGGGAGCTGACCAAAGGCTTGGCCAAAGGCTTAGATCTCAAAGAAACACTTAAAGGTTCAGAGAGGTGGAGAAAAGCAGAGGTGTATCGGAAGAGAACTTATGGGGATTGCAATCGCATGCTTGCTGATAGTCTGACCAGAATCCTCTTAGGATATGAGCACAAGTTTGGACGATTTCCGGGTCCCAACCCCATTCCATCTGTCAGGTAACTACCTGGGAGATCTTCCTGGAGGCGGCCAAATAAGAGGCCAGCCCCCACCTCCACCTCCCTCCCCCCTCCTCTCCAGTCTGCCGTCCAATTAAGGACAGTGAGCGGGTTCCTGAAGCTGCAGGCCAAATTAGGGGGCCTATGGCCTTTTAAGGATGGCAACCACACTGCCAGAGGTGGCACTGTCATTGCAGGAGGGCACCTCCATCTTGAGGGACCCTCCAATGAGGCCAAAATATCATAAATAATAGGAGCAGGAGTGGGCCATTCAGTCCATTGAGCCTGCTCCACCATTCAATAAGATCATGGCTGATCTGCTTGTGCTTTTAACTCCATTTTAATGCCTACCCCCCTCACCCTGCCAACTCGGTAACACTTGGCTTCCTTGTAGATCAAAAAGCTGTCTAGCTCCTCACTGAATATATTCAATGATCAAGCCTCCACTGCTCTCTGTGGAAGAGACTTCCAAAGACTAACGACCCTCTGAGAGGGAAAAAATCTCCTCATCTCTGTCTTAAATGACAGGCATCTTATTTTTAAATTGTGCCCCCTAGTTAGAATGTTCTGTGTTTCAATAAGATCATCTCTCATTCTTCTACTCTCTAATGGTTACAGGCCCAACCTGCTCAATCTTTCATCATAAGACAACCCTTCATCCCAGGAATCAGCCAAGTGACCTTTCTCTGAACTGCTTCCAATGCAAGTATATTTGTCCTTAAGTAAGGAGGCCAAAACTGTACACAGTACTCTAGGTGTGATCTCACCAATGCACTGTACACTTGTAGCAAGACTTCACTACTTTTGTACTCCATCTCCCTCGCATTAAAGCTCAACATTCCATTTGAATTCCTAATTAACTGCTCGACCTGTATGGCAGTTTTTTTGATTCATGCACAAGGAAATCCAGATCCCTCTGTACCACAACATTCTGCAGTCCCTCTCCATTGAAATAATATTTGCTTTTCTTTTCTTCCTGCCGCTCGCATTTTCCCACATTATATTCCATCTGCTGAATTTTTGCCCACTCATTTAACCTATTTCTCTCCCTTTACAGACTCTGCATCATCCTCACAACTTGCCTTCCTACCATTGTTCATATTATCAGCAAATTTGGCTGCAATGCACAGTCCATTCATCCAAGTCATTAGTATAGATTGTAAATAATTGAGGCCCCAGCACTGATCCTTACATCCCTGGTATCTGCCTTTTAGTTAAATAAATAAAATCTATTCCAGTGAGGGGAGTGAGTGCTAGGGGGCATCACAGGCCCCCAGACCAGCTGCCAACACACTACCTCCAGGGACCTTCCGAGTTTGGCCCTCAGTGAGGGGTCCGGCACTAACCCCAATCAGCCCACAAATGGATAGTTAAATATGCAGATACTGTTGCGTGGGTAGCCTCTGCTGGTGATGACCTGCCTGCAAGGCGATTGGCCGAATGTGGGAATGCATTGGCCGGCTGACCTGGAGCTTATATTTCTGACATTCCTCCAGGTCCTGCCTTCAAGTCCACCCTTGTGGGACAGGGAAGATTCCACCCTCTGTCTTTAATGGAGAGCAGAGAAAGAAGGAGAACAGCAGGCAGGATTTTTAAAATTTATTTGTTCATGGGATGTGAGTATCACTGGCAAGGCCAGCAATTATAGCCCATTCCTAATTGTGTTTGAGAAGGTGGTGGTAAGCTGCCTTCTTGAACTGCTGTAGTCATGTGGTGTGGGCACACCCACAGTGCTGTTGAGGGAGTTCCAGGGTTTTCACTCAGCAACAGCGAAGAAAAGGCAACATAATTTCAAGCCAGGATGATGTATAACTTGGAGGGGAATTTGCAGGCAGTAATGTTCCCATACACTTGCTGCTCTTGTTCTTCTAGGTGATAAAAGACGTAGGATCGGAAGGTGCTGTCGTGTGAGCCTTGCTGAGTTGCTGAAGTGCATTTTTGTAGATGGTACACACTGTAGCCACTGTGTGCCAGTGGTGAAAGGAATGAGTGCTTATAGATGAGGTGTTAATCAAGTTGGCTGCTTCATCCTGGATAGCATTGATCTTCTTGAGTGTTGTTCCCTCACACTCCTGACTTGTGCCATTTTTAAAATTTATTCTGTCAAGGGGTGCGGGTGATGCTGGCTAGACCAGCATTTATTGCCCATTTCTAATTGACCTTGAGAAGGTGGTGATGAGCCACCTACTTGAACCCCGACTGTAGTCCATGTGGTTTAGATACACCCAGAGTGCTGTTAGGAAGGGAGTTCCAGGATTTTGACCCAGTGATAGTGAAGGAACGGTGATATAGTTCCAAGTCAAGATGGCATGTGACTTGGAGGGGAACTTGCAGATGGTGGTGTTCCCGTGCACCTGCTGCCCTTGTCCTTCTAGATGGTAGAGGTTGTGGTTTTGGAAGGTACTGTTGAAGTAGCCTTGGTGAGTTGCTGGAGTGCACACTGCTACTACTGTGCATTGGTAGTGGAAAGAGAGAATGTTGAAGGTGGTGGATGGGGTGTCAATCAAGTGGGCTGCTTTGTCATGGACGGTGACAAGCTTCTTGAGTGGTGTTGGAGCTGCATTCATCCAGGCAAGTGGAGAGTATTCTATCACACTCCTGACTTGTGCCTTGTATATGGTGGACAGGCTTTGGGGAGTCAGGAGCCAAGTTACTCACCGCAGGATTCCTGGCCTCTGACCTGCGCATGTAGCCACAATATTTATATGGCTGGTTCAGTTTCTGGTCAATGGCAACCCCCAGGGTGTTGATAGTGGGGCATTCAGTGATGACAAAGCCATTAAATGTCAAGGGGAGATGTTTGATTCTCTCTTGTTCGAGATGATCATTGCCTGGCCCTTGTGTGGCGCGATTGTTACTTACCACTTATCTGAATGTTGTCCAGGTCTTGCTGCATACAGGCACAGACTTCTTCTGTACCTGAGGAGTCGTGAATGGTGCTGAATATTCTGTAATCATTAGCAACATCCCCACTTCTGATCTTATGATGGAGGGAAAGTAATTGATGAAACAGTTGAAGATAGCTAGGCTTAAGATACTACCCTGAGGAACTCCTGCAGTGATGCCCTGGGACTGAGGTGATTGACTTCCAACAACCACAACCATCTTCCTTTGTGCAAGGTATGACTCCAATCAGTGGAGAGTTTCCCCCTGATTCCCATTAACTCCAATATTACTAGGGCTCCTTGATGCCACAGTCAATCAAATGCTGCCGTGATGTCAAGGGTAGTCACTCTCATCTGCTCTTTTGCCCTTGTTTGGGCCAAAGCTGTAATGAGATCAGGAGCTGAGTGGCCCTGGCAGAACCCAAACTGAGCATCAGTGAGCAGCTTATTGCTGAGTAAGTTTGCTTCATAGAACTATCGACGACACTTTCCATCATTTGGCTGATGATTGAGAGTAGACTGATGAGGCAGTAATTGGCCGGAACAAAAACACAAAATGCTGGAAAAACTCAGCAAGTCTAACAGCTTCTGTGGAGAGAAAGACAGAGTTAACATTTTGATTCCGTATAACTCTTCTTCAGAGCTAAAGAGAAGTAAAAATGTGATGAAATTTATACTGTTTAAGGGAGGGGGTGGCGCAAATGAAGCTGGATAGAAGGCCAGCGATAGGTGGAGGCAAAGGAAAGATTGACAAAGATGACCTGGACAAAAGGACAAAGGGGTGTTAATCGTAGTGGTACTGGCTAAAGGAGGTGCTGATGGTGGCATTAAGGTCAGAAAGCAAAATGTGGTAATAGCAGGACAAGGGTAAGCACTCTGGAAAGAACAACATGAATAAGTGACAGATGGCCCCAGTGGGGGGAGGGAACGGTGGTGGGAAAAAAGATCAAAAATAGGATAAAAGGTGGCAGATGGCTCTAGCAGGGGTGGGGTGGGGGGAGAGGACAGTGGTAGGAGAAAAGATCGAAAATAGGATATAAGGTTGGGTTAAAATAATGAATAAAAATGAAAATAAATAAAAATAAAAATAAGCAGATAAAAAATAAAAATAAAAAAATAAAAATGAATATTGAAAAAAGGGGATAAAAAAGGGGTGAGGATGAAGGGGAGAGTTCATGGTCTGAACTTGTTGAACTCAATGTTAAGTCCGGAAGGCTGTAAAGTGCCTAATCGGAAGTTGAGGTGCTGTTCCTCCAGTTTGTGTTGGGCTTCACTGGAACATTGCAGCAGGCCAAGGATGGACATGTGGACATGAGAGCAGGGTGGTGTGTTGAAATGGCTAGCGACAGGAATGTCTGGGTCATGCTTGTGGACAGACCGAAGGTGTTCCACAAAGCGGTCACCCAGTCTGTGTTTGGTCTCCAATGTAGAGGAGACGGCATTGGGAGCAGCGAATGCAGTAGACCAAATTGAAGGAGGTGCAATTGAAGCGTTGCTTCACCTGAAAGGAGTGTTTGTGCCCTTGGACAGTGAGGAGGGAGGAGGTAAAGGGGCAGGCGTTGCACCTTCTGCGATTGCATGGGAAGGTGTTGTGGGAGGGGGATAAGGTGTTGGGAGTGATGGAAGAGCGGACCAGGCTGTCCCGGAGTGAACAGTCCCTATGGAATGCCGACAGGGGGGTGAAGGGAAGATATGTTTGGCGGTGGCATCATGCTTGAGTTGGCAGAAATGGTGGAGGATGGTCCTTCGAATGCGCAGGCTGGTGGGGTGAAAAGTGAGGCCAAGGGAGACCCTATCATGGTTCTGGGAGGGTGAGGAAGGTGTGAGGGCCGAGGCATGGGAGATGGGTCAGACACGGTTGAGGGCCCTGTCAACCACAGTGGGTGGGAAACCTTGGTTAAGGAAGAAGGAAGACATGCCAGAAGCGTTTTGGAAAGCGGCACTATCGGAACAGATGCGACGGAGGCGAAGGAACTGAGAGAATGGGATGGGGTCCTTACAGGAAGCAGGGTGTGAGGAGCTGTAGTCAAGGTAGCTGTGGGAGTCGGTGGGCTTGTAATGAATATTGGTGGACAGTCTATCGCCAGAAATTGAGGCAGAGAGGTCAAGGAAGGGAAGGGAAGTGTCGGAGAGGGACCATGTGAAGGTGATGGAGGAGTGGAAATTGGAAGAAAAATTGATCAATTTTTCCAGGTCCAGACAAGAGCATGAAGCAGTACCAAAACAATAACCGATGTACTGAAAAAGAGTTGTGGGAGGGGACCTGCATAGGACTGGAACAAGGAATGTTCCACATACCCCATAAAGAGACAGGCATAACTGGGGCCCATGCTTGTATCCATAGCCATGCCTTTTATTTGAAGGAAGTGAGACAAGTTTAAGGAGAAATTGTTCAGTGATAGAACAAGTTCAGCCAGACGGAGGAGAGTGGTGGTGGATGGAGTTTGTTTGGACCTCTGTTCAAGAAAGCAGCCAAGATACCTCAGACCATCCTGGTGGGGAATGGAGGTGTAGAGGGATTGGACGTCCACAGTGAAGAGGAGGCGTTTAGGGCCAGGGAACTGTTGATATGATGTAGCGCAACAGAGGAATCGCGGATGTAGGTGGGAAGAGACTGGACAAGGGGGGAGAGAATGGGGTCAAGATAAGAGGAAATGAGTTCCATGGGGCGGAAACAGGCTGACATGATCGGTCTACTGAAACAGTCCTGTTTGTGGATTTTGGGGAGGAGGTAGAAGCGGGCTGTCCAGGGTTGGGAGACTATGCGGTTGGAAGCTGTGGAGGGAAGATCTCCAGAGGAGAGTAAGATGGGGGTAATTGGCCGGGTTGGGTTTGTCCTACTTTTTGTGGACAGGATATGTCTGGGCAATTTCCACACAGCTGGGTGGATGCCAGTGTTGTAGCTGTACTGGAACAGCTTGGCTAGGAGCGCGGCTAGTTCTGGAGCACAAGTCTTCGGTACTATTGCAGGAATGTTGTCAGGGCCCATAGCCTTTGCAGTATCCAGTGACCTTAGCAGTGTCTTTATTTCACATGGAGTGAATCAAATTGGCTGAAGATTGGTATCTGTGATGCTGGAGATCTCAGGAGGAGGCCAAGATGGAACATTCACTTGGCACTTCTGGCTGAAGATGGTTGCAAATGCTTCAGCCTTTTTTTTGCGCTGAGCTCTCCCAATTGAGGATGGGGATATTTGTGCAGCCTCCTCCCCTTGTTAGTTGTTTAATTGTCCATCACCATTCACAACTGGATGTGGCAGGACTGCAGCGCTTAGATCTGACCCACTGTTTGTGGGATTGCTTAGCTCTGACTATTTACCGCATGTTGCTTACACTGTTTGACATGCAAGTAGTCCTGTGTATTAGCTTCAACAGGCTGACATCTTGGCTGGGATTTTCTGTGCCCACCGGCATCAGGAATGTTCAGTGGTGTGAGCGGACAATGTGGCGAGAAGGCCAAAAATCAGTTTCATGACATCGTGAAACCAATTTGTGATCGTCCACTCCGCCTGTCGATGGCGGGCCACATTCTCCACCATCGGACGTTGGGAACCTCATGTTAATACTTTAGCATGTAATTATAAGGCCCGCCCATCGGACTCATCCCCCCTCGCTGGATCGGCTGCCCATGTAGGCAGGAAAACATGCCGATGCAAAAGTCGGGACTTACCACCAGGGCCTTGCCCACATCGCGGACATCCAAAGAGCAGATGATGCTGGAGCCTGATAGCAACGGGATCCTGGAGGAACATCCATGGCATGCTGGGTGGATTCTCATGGACATAGCTCTGCTGCGAAGCAGCTCACAGAAGTTGGAAAGTCACTATTGATGCTAAAATGGATGATGGTCGAGGGGGTTGAAGAGAAAGGTCTAGGATCGATTGGGAGAAGACGAGGTATCGGTGGGGTTGAGGTTGGGAGGAAGGGAACGAAGGTGTCGCGGGGGAGTGAGGTTGGGAGGTGGGGAATGAAGGTGTCGAGGGAGTGAGGTTTGGAGAGGGGAAGAAGTACGGGGGCAGGAGTGGGGTAACAGGGAGAAGGAGGCAACTGGGAAGGCAGGTGTACAGGAGGTGGAATATGTAAGGGAAGGAGTTTGGAGAGGGAAAGGAGTGCAGAGAGGGAAGGGACTAAGGGTGGAGGAAGAAGTAAGGGTGGAGGAAGGAGTAGGGAAGGGGGAAGGAGTAAAGTTGGAGGAAGAAGTGAGGGTGTCTGAGGGAGTCAGGAAGGGGAACGGAGGCTGGAGGAAGAAGTGAGACTGGAGGAAGGGGTAAGGTTAGAGGAAGGAGTTGGGATGGAGAGGACTAAGGGTGGCAAAAGTAGTAAGGGTATCTGGGGGAGTCAGGAAGGGGGAGGGACTAAGCGGGCAGGGAGTCTGGGGGTGTGGAAGGACTAAGGTTGGGGGGTAAGGGGTTCCGGGGGGGGAAGGGGTTCCGGGAAGGTAAGTGGTCCGGAGGTGGGGATGTCCAGGTGAAAATGCAAGGGAGAGGTCTGATGGATCCACGACTGCCTCCTGAGGGTAGGTGTGGTATGAGACAATGGTGAGAATGACCGAGGACAAAGTGAGGCAATAGGGTGGAAGGGTGAGGGTTTGACAGTAGCAGTAGAATGGACGGCGCGGGTGGTTGGTGGGGACTCGGAGGCAGACACGGATCCTGGGGTTGGGAAACAGGTTGGGGAGGTGAATGTGGATGGGGGTGGTATTTTCGGGAAGGAGGGGAACGTGTATGTTCACCTGGATGTCCCTGAAGGAAAAGGGTTGTGACCGGTAGAGGAGAGGTGGATGGTGATGCCAGGTGGGTCAACTGTGATGGGGAAAAGGAAATGGGTGACTGGGGGAGGGGAAAAGATGGAGGAGCGCATGAAAAACCAAATCCAGACCACGCTGTCCAAATTGAAAGTGAAAGACAGCCATGGTGGGCAAGATCAGGCACTGCATGGGAGTGTGAACATTGGGTCGGCAGAGATGCAGGTCAGCTCAGATGGACAACTGAAAACGAACCCCAGCAGGCAGTGTTCAAAATGCTCAGGACATTGAGGTGAGTATGATACGTGAAGGATCCGCGTGTGTGGAAGAGTGCTTGCACAAGATTCTGAAAGGCCCTGCCACACTCACACTTCTCCCTCCAGAATCACCCATTGGTCAGCTCCTCCCTCTGTAGTGACAGTTGAGGTTGAGGGGCTCATAGGCAAAGGGGACTCGAAGGGAGAGGACAGCCTCTGAGATTCCTGAGTGGAGGCTTTGGGGAGTCAGGAGGTGAGTTACTCACTGCAGAATTTGCAACTTCTGCTTTGGCAGCTGTAGTAACTATATGACTGGTCAGTTAAATTTCTGATTTCTGATCAGTCATAACCCCCAGTATGTTGATGGTGGGGGATTCAGTGATGGTTATGCCATTGAATGTTAGATATTTAGATTCTCTCATGCTGGAGCTGGTCATTGCCTGACACTTGTATGGCACAAATGTTACTTGCCACTTATCAGCCCAAGCCTGAATGTTGTGTTGGTCTTGCTGCATGCAAGAGGGAGTTGAGGCATGGCGCTGGAGCAATTTGCAGAGATAAGTTACAGGAAGACCAAAGAGTGATTTTTTGACAGAAATCAGGAGTTTGAGTTCTATACACAGAGGGAATGCAGTGAGACTGAGGGTCAGAAAGTATGACAGTAACAATGGAGTGAGAATTAATAAGGAGCAGATAGTTCAGAATGGCACATTAACTGATAGCAATAAAATGATAGGTTATCATTGCTCAGGAGAGGGGACCAGACCAGTTAGCTAAACAGCTAGCACATGGTTCCACACAATGCCAACTATGCAGGATTCGAGCTGAGGTAGATTTGGGGCCTGCTTCCTTGCCCTGCCCACCCCATGATAAAATCACAGTATAAGCCATGATTTAGCAACCCTTGAATTAGTTGAGGGTGTTACTTGAAGAAGATGATTTTTCAGGAAGATATTTAAATACCAAATACTTTGAATGACAAAAGACTTAATTGATTGATGAGAGTTGATAGAAATGGTCATTGCCATTTCAACTTCTCCAGGAATTCATTTACATCACTCCCTGGATCATCAGCTGTTGTGGAATTCACTGATTTACATCCATTAATTTCTGTGGAATGAAAACCAGGTGGCTTCCTGTGGGTGATGCATTCCGCCAGATGGCAAAGTTGAAGATTGTCCCCTCGTTTCAAACCTAGCTTGCAGCCCTTGAGATAACAAAGGATCACACTCGTGGTAGTACTCTTGGCTCTAAGACAAAAGATTGTGGGTTTATGTCCCACTTCAGAGATTTGAGTGCAAAAATCTAGGCTAACACTTCAGTGCAACATTGAGGGAGTGCCGCACTGTCAGAGATGCCTCTAAACTGAGGCCCTATCTGCTATCTCAGGTAGATGTAAAAGGTTCTACGGTCATATTTTCAAGAAGAGTAAAGTGCAAGAGCAATCCCTGGTGTCATGGCCAATATTTATCCCTCAATCAATGTCACTAAGCTATTTGATTTGATCATTATCACATTGTCGTTTGTGAGAGCTTACCGTGTGCAAATTAGCTGCTGTGTTTCCACATTTCAACAGTGAATACACTTCAAAAGTACTTTATCGGCTGCAAAGTGCTTTGGGACAGCCTGAGATTGTGAAAGGTGCTATATGAATTCAAGTCTTTCTTTTTAGATTCTAATGTTTGTATTGTGGATTAGATGTCATAGGACTGGAGTAATAAAGAAATGACTGCCTGTGCACAAGGTTTCCCAAGTGTGGTCTGTTTTGGGTGATGATTTGTGACTTTGTCACAGGCTGCCTTTGCTTCCCCAGTGGCTGCAGAAAGTACCTTCAAACCAGTGAGAGCAATGTACTGGTCCAGACTAGAAGCCTGAAAACATGGCAGCTTCAAGAGGGTGGTATCTTTTTGTTAAAATTGCTCTCAGAGGCAGTCAAAGAAGCCGCCTCCTTTGGTTTTCTCAGCCCTCCAAAAGCAGAAAGTTCTTCCTCATGTACTTTAAAGAAAGGACTTGTATTTATATAGCGCCCTTCGCACCTTCATACTGTTCATACTGTTCTAAAGTACTTGACAATCAATACATTACTTTTTGAACTGCAATCACTGTTATATAGATAAACATGGCCTGAGTTTACCCTTGGCGGGCCCACGACCAGTCAGGAAATGGGCCGCTGCCTGCGATTGGCCCCTGACTGCGATTTAACACTGGCTGGCCAATTAAGGCCCACCCAGCGTGTGACATGTCCTCCCAATGGTTGGGAAGGGGCAGGAAGGGCCGGGGGCCTGTCGTCCGCCAGGTCCAATTGCGACCTGGCAGCTGGTTTAAAAATGGCATAGGCAACTCCTTGAAGGCTGCCAGGGAAGAATATATCTTCTGCGTTGTGAACACTGAAGTTATGGAATCAAGTGCGCTGGAGGCGCCAGGCAGGAGGACAGGTCGGGTGGGCACCCGGCCCCCCAGTTTTCGAATGAGTGCCTTGTGGTCCTCCTGGAGTAGCTGGCTGCCAGGAGGGACACCCTTGTCCCCAGAAATGGAAGGAGGAGGCCACTGCACCTAACAAAAATAGCTTGAGAGGGCGCGGCAGTGCAGGTCAGCAACCAAAATGTTGTGCAGCGCACATGGGTGCAGTGCCACAAAAGGCTTGATGACCTGCTGTGCTCGGGAAGGGTGAGTACTGTGTTGGCATAGATCAGTGTGTTGAAGTGTTAAGATCTGGCTGTCCCCCCGTGGAGCTCAGGAGTGTTAAAAGTCTGAGTGCCAACTGTCAATGACGCTGGAGTTGGTCAAGGGGGTGAGCCCTGGCTGCTTGGGCTGAGTGCCTTGTGGCTCAAGGGCCATGACTCGGATGTACCCTGCAAGGTGTTCCTCAGGTGGGGTTGGCCTGGCTGCAATGGCGCTGCAGGTAGAGAGTGGGCTTATCCATGCTCCTCTGTCCTTTCAGGAGAGGATGAACCAAAACAACATTGAAAGGTCGCAGACAGGTGGAGGCCTCCCAAACCTCCTCAGCCTATCCAGATTCGAGCAGGACGCCTGAGAGCCATGCACCTCAGTCAACCAGCTGCGGAAAGGCTGGGGTATCACACGAAAGTAAGAATGCAGTGCACAGATGTGAAAGTTTGGGATGGTGTAAACATTCCTGTCTCATCTCATTATTAATGGGAGCCTCAAAACTGGATTCCCCATTAATCGTTGCAAAATGATGGCACCATGATGCAGATCTCCATTGTCTCACCAGGGTGCCTGACATGCACAGTGACAGTGTGATGACTTAAACTAATGAAATGTTCTTGTTCTTCCTTAGATTTGCCAGCATGCACTCAATTGCAGGACCCTGAAGAGTCACCCCTGATGCCGGAGGACTGCCAGGCTTCACTTGCACCTGCATCATACCCGCTCTCTGAACCAGGCACCAACGCAAATACCAGCACCTCGGTGGCCATTACATCCTTGGCTAGAATGCCAGAGCATAGCAGTGAAGGAACTTCATACTCATTTGAGGAACAGGCAGAGGCAGAGAGTGCCCAGGGCTCTGGCAGTCAGAGGACTGCTGGAGACCAGGACGATGTTCAGTCGAAGGCAGATGATGAGCCTCTGGGGTCATCCATTAGGCAGAAGATACTGGATATCCAGCAGGATGTGCGGGTGGATCTGGCAGAGATCCATGAGGGTATGCGTGCCATGGTCTCTGTTGTGGAGGAGTTGTGGAGCATGAGCTCTACGTTGACCCTCATGGCCAAGCGCACTACCTCCTCCATTGAGAGAGTGGTGACTCTTGTGGAGAGCCAGCTCCAGGAACAGAATTAGGGGTTCCTGGGGTTGTGCTCGGAACTTCCAACCCTTCACACAAGCAATGACCTCAGGTGGTCAGTGCCAGTGTGGGAGATGGATGAGGCACCCAGATTCCCAGCTATCAATGGCGAGCAGGGAGATCCAGAGCGACCTCACATTGGCTCACGAGCTGCTTGTCGTCACTGCGGGCTCCTCTCAGAGTGCTCTGGATGATGGCAGCAGCTCCTCTGCCCCTCTGCCAGTGACTATGGCATCTGATGAGGCAGCGATGACTGGGGAGATGCCAGCCATGGCACTGGCCGCTCCTTCCCAGGTGGGGCCAGCACAGGCTCTACTGGCCAGAGCACAACTGCTAAGGTCATAAGGCCAACAAGACACCAGAGTCAGCAGCTGTCTCCAATGCCGCTGCCAGCGAGGCAGGGGGCCACCAAGATGTAGCATTTGTAAATGTAAGTTTAAGGCACCATGAGCACAAGAGGGGCTGGTCATAGATGATCTTCTGTTCTGTAATGCTTTGTTTATGTTTACTGGTCTGGGAATTAAGACCAGAGAAGGTGATGTTAATTTTCTTGGAATGTCAAAATGAGATAAATTTTGTTTTTGTTGTAATGGCCTGAGTTTGCTTCACCTTTGTATTTTTTTGGCACAGGGTACGCCAGCATGTAATGCTGGACGTGAGTGGCTCTAAACTTTATTGCGCAGGCACTGAGTGGACTTTGGGTTCAAATGAAAGGGTCATTTCAGGCATCCCGGATGGAGGCGGCAGTCCTGGCATGAGGTGGAAGCAGATCTTTGACAGCCTAGCTGAAGGAGCATTGGATCAAGGTGTCACTGGTGTCCCTGCCTCCCTGAAGGATACAGAGATCTATCTCCACGCCATCAGTGTTCTCCTCATCATGCTCCCCTTCTGCCTCACTACTGGATTCATCCTCTGTGGCCTGTGGAGCTGTGTCAACATCCTCTTCCTCCAGTCGGTTCCCCCGTGCTAATGCCAAATTGTGGAGAGCACAGCATGCAACCACTATCAGTGACACCTGCTCTGGAAGGTATTGTAGTGCTCTGCCTGAACAGTCCAGACATCAGAAGTGTATCTTCAGAAGACTTAATGTCCTCTCTATCACTGCCCTGTGGAGGCATGATTCCTATTATAATGCTGCTCTGCCTCTGTTCTTGGGTGGCGGAGAGGCATCATAAGCCACTTTTTCAACGGATAGCCATTGTCACCCAGCAGCCATCCATTCAGTCAGGCTGTAGCACTGAATAGCCTCAGCACTTGGGAGTGTCTGAAGATATAAGCGTCATGGGAGCTGCACAGACTTGCAGAATCTGTGGTCGCATACGTTCATCGAGTGGAATTCCTTCCTGCTGACGAAGGCACCTGGCTGACCCGCTGGTGCCTTGATGGACACATGTGTGCAGTCGATTGCACCCTGGATGCGGGGGAACCCCACAATCGCTGCAAAGCCTCTGGCTTACTCAGCCTGGCTGGCCTCATCCTTCCAGAAATAAATAAATGTCACTAGCCGCCTGAACAGAGCTTCTGTCACCAGCTTGACGCAACTGTGGGCACTGATTGGGACACTCCACAATGATCCCCCACTGATCCCTTGAAAGAGCCAGAGGCATAGAAGTTGAGGGCCACTGTGGCCTTCAGAGCCACTGGCATGGGGTTTCCACCCAAACAGTTGGAGGTGATCTCAGGCCCAATCATCTGACAAATGGAGGTCACAGTCTCCCTGGAGAGGTCGAGCCTTCTTCAGCATTGCACCTCGGACATATTGAGGAGCTGCATCGTCACCTGTAAACACTGGCAGCAGAATAGTGGCATCTTCTGTGGCCCCTTCTGCCTTGGACTACCTGCTGGCCCTGTGCCCCTCGTGTCTGTATCTCCCCTCCCATAGGTCACTTCCATGGAAGCTGCATTGGGACACCTTGCCTCCTCTCCCTTCTGCCCCTCTCTTCCTCAGAGGAGGAGGTGCCACCAGCGGAGACCACAATCCCCATTACCAGGGTAACAGATGGCTGTCTGATACCTGGAAGGGTCTACATGGTCAAAACCCTTCTGGGGCCTTGGAGACACTAATGAGTCCTGAAATTAAGCTTAGAAATGCTAAGAATGAAGTTCAGAATGGATATGAAGCTGTCAAGTTCAAATAAGCAACCAGCAGCAAACTATCTCCCAAACTCCTCACTACTCACACTGGCAATGCTGCTGACCCTTTTTATCCTACTCTTGGATGAGGTTTTGCAAAATGTGGGCTGCCTGCCTGCCCATTTTGCCTGTGTGATGAGCACAAAATCACACAGGCAACATAAAATCAGGTTCAATTGGGTTTTTAATGGCCTTAAGTGGCCTCTTAATTGATGGTGGGTGTGGCTCCAACACCCACACACGACCACCAACTTGAAGATTGCACGCGTGCAAGATGATGTTGGAACGCTTGCCCGATGTCTTCTTGTGCTATTTTACGCAGTGGGTCAGGTTTACACCTGACCCCTGCGAGGTGTAAAATTCTGCCCCATGGGAACTATTTCACACATAGGAAGACCCCGCAGACAAGAAAGAGATAAGGAACCTTTTAAATCTGTTGTTGCTAATTGTGGTGGAATGTTGTCTATGTCACTGGAAGAAATTTTACTTCCTTTTTGAATAGTGCTATGGAATCTTATACATCCAGCTAAACAGACAGACATTAAATCCACCTTAAATCGGCAGACATGTTTAATGATACATAAATCTGCTAGGTCTTTGGATTTATGGTTTGTGATGGCCTAATGATCTACTAATAAGCTCATCTGTCTGATTTCTCAAAAAATTGGTTACCTCACTCTTTTCAATAGACCATCATCTCTCATCACATGCTTGATAGCCTTGCGGGTTATTTTTGAAAGAAAGTTCATTTTGACAGAATTTCATTATCAGTCAAACAGCACATGTTTCTTCCAGGTTTTGGCACACTTTCAATTCTGAATGTATAAACAGTTTCTCCCCTGCTGTGTCTTCAGATTCTGGCAC
This sequence comes from Cetorhinus maximus, assembly GCF_964194155.1. Classification (NCBI taxonomy): domain Eukaryota; kingdom Metazoa; phylum Chordata; class Chondrichthyes; order Lamniformes; family Cetorhinidae; genus Cetorhinus; species Cetorhinus maximus. Next base: position 12,535,326 of record NC_135893.1, read on the forward strand.
TTCCTATGCATAACTGCAGAGGACATTGATACCATAAAACACTAATAACCAAGTTAAGATGTGATTAAATAGTGACTAGGTGTCAGCTGTGGCTCAGTGGGAGCACTTTCACCTATGAGTCAAAAGGATGTGGGTTTATACACTTTAGGCACAAAACTAGTACACCTGTACCGTATTGAGGAAGTACTATACAGCCAGACGAGTCATCTTTTGGATGAGATTTTTTTTATTCGTTCACAGTATGTGGACATCACTGGCTAGGCCAGCTTTTATTGTCCATCCCTAAATCCCTATGTTAAATCAAGATGTCTGTCCTCTGAGGTGCATGTAAAAGATCCCATGGCACTATTTTGAAGTAGAGCAGGTATTATGATTTCAGTGGAGACCGATAACTTTTAAAACAGAGTTTGAACTTCCAGTTAATAGTTGAAAGGATGACATGATAAGATTTTATGTTTTAAGACTTTTACTGAAACAAGAGATTAAAAGCACTGAAGACTATCTTTGTAGGCAACTTATACTTCAAACCACAGAATAGAACATTCCCCATTCTCTTTTAGCACAACCAAAAACACAGCCCGCAGACATACTTTACACTGCCCTTTAAATAGACATTCAATTCTCCCGGAGCCATTCCCAAAGTGATTCTTAGTTCCTGAGGGTTCACTTCTGTCTTTTCCTTCCCTTGGGAGCTTTTAATCTCAGAACTGACTTTCACATGTGATGTTTTTCACCCAGAGATTCTTTCTCTAGTGCATGCTAGATGAATCTTAACTCCTCACGAATTTGCTCTTTTCAATTTAAGCATGAGCTCCCCCTGCACTCCTGCATGGTGAACAGTAGCGCATTGCTGCCTATAACTGCACTTCCTCTCCTGGATCGTGGCAGCCTAACTTTGTCTCTGAATTTTCAGGGGTATCTTAGACTCTTCCCCTCTCAAACCCCATCTGCATGGCAACATGAATCACATAGGCCTTGTATCGAGGTAGAAATGCTGATTAACTATCCTTGAGACCACTGCGCTGTTTTGTCTAGGAAGTAAATGGACAGGCATAACTGCTTACAACCTGACAGCTGGGACTCTGGAGACTCACAGTCTATCCACTTGTTAGCACACAGGTTGCTGCCATTGTCTGCAAGTATAAACACCTTGCACCTTCTTCCCAGTAAAACAATCTGGACCCCCTTTAATCTCTAACAATCAAAGCGCCCAGGCTTGCTGTCAAACAGATGTCAGAGCAGGTCACATGACCCCCTTCATTTTACCTTAAATTAAAGGCACAGTCCCAAAACACAACAATCTTATAAACCTCATAACTGTAACACAGGGCAGTCCACCCTGGAATCCTGGTCAATATTTACCACTCAATCAGTGTCACTAGAATATGAAACATCTGGTCATTATCACTTTGCTGTTTGCTGGACCTCGATATGTGTAAGTTCGCTGTCATGTTTCCTACAGTGACTACACTCAATAGGCAGATTACTGGTTGTCCTGAGATTGTGCAAGGCACTATATAAATGCAAGTTATTTTGTTCTTTAAGATGTCTGCTATTGTCTTCAAGATCTACCAAGGATCCGGGAATTTATAGTTTGCTGTTTGGTGTGTTGGGCTTTGGAAGGGACATTGAGGGGGAAGCAGACATCAAGAGCTTCATCACAAGAACCAGAATTGAAAACTGAATTTTGTAAAGCTATACCTGAAAGCTATATGAAAAGGAGAACCTCCTTAATCTCCAATGTAATCTGGACAATAACAGCAACAACTTACATTTATATAGCACCTTTAACATAGCAACACGTCTTAAGGTGCATCACATGAGCATTAAAAAACAAAATATGACACCAAGACACGCAAGAAGATATTAGGTCAGATGACTAAATCTTGGTCAAAGGTTTTAAGGAGTACCTTATAGGAGGAAAGCAAGGTAGAGGGGCATAGAGATGTAGAGAGGAAACTCTGGAGCTTAGGGCCTGGGCAACTGAAAGTACAATAGCGGAGCAATTAAAATTGGAGATGTTCAAGAGGCCAGAATTAGAAGAATCCAGTTATTGCGAAGGGTTGTGGAGCTGGAGGAGATTACAGAGATAGGGAGGGACGAGGCCATGGAGGAATTTGAAAACAAGGATGAGAATTTTAAAATCAAGAGAGCAAATGTTGGTCAATGAGCACAGAGATGATAGGTGAATGGGACTTGGTTTAAGTTAGGAGACAGGCAGTAGAGTTTTGGATGACCTCAAGTTTACGATGGGTAGAATATGAGAGTCCAGCCAGAAGTGCATTGGAATAGTCAAGTCCAGAGATAACAAAGGCACGAGTGAGGGTTTCAGCAGCAGACAATTTGAGGAAGAGGCAGAGTTGGGTGATGTTATGGTGGTAGAAATAGGCGGTCTTAGCGATTGAGCAAATATGTGGGCCGGGATTGGCTAAGTCCCGTGGCTGGGGTGGGAAGCAAGAGTGTTGTCCGTCTTGGAGCCCAGTGGGAAAACGTGCTGAATCACACGATACTGGGCTCATTAATTATGTAGCCAGGGGTTTTCCAACATTGTTCGCGGCAGAGCAAGCAGAAAGTCTGCCGTCATATCCAGGTGCATATCAGGTAATTTAGAAGATACGACTTTATCACGCTCTTAATTATGGACCAGGACATGGAACACTGAACCCAAACAGTATCAGCATCCAGATTCAGCGATGCTTCGCTGGAAGTACTGCTAAATGCTGTGAAGGAGAGGAGGGACGTCCTCGACCTGAGGGATGTAAGGAGGAGGCCGACCTGACTCACCAACTCTGCATGGGAGACAGTCGCCAGGGTGGTGAGTGCCAATTGCATTTAACAGAAGGCAGCCCTGCAGTGCAGGAAAAGGATGAATGGCCTCATCCGCGCCACCAGGGTAAGTGAACCCTCTAGTCCACATATTCACCTCGCTGAATGGGAACAGGGGTGTGGGCCTCAATGGCAAGGCCACCATCATTGCTGCCCATGCATAAAAGTGCATCCATATAATTACAGAAACAGGCCCTTCAGCCCATCGTGTCCATGCCAGCTATCAAGCACCAATCTATTCTAATCTCATTTTTGAGCACTTGGCCCGTAGCCCTTTATGCTATGGCGTCTCAAGCGCTCATCTAAATGCTTCTTAAATGTTGTGAGGGTTTCTGCCCCTACCAGCCCCTTAGGCAGTGTGTTCCAGATTCCAACCACCCTCTGGGTGAAAAAATCTTTCCTCAAATCCCCTCTAAACTTCCTGCCCCTTACCGTAAATCGATGGACAGCTCCACTAGGAGAAAAGCTTATTCCTATCTACCCTATCTATGCCCCTCATAATTTTGTATACCTCTAAAAGGTCCCCTATCAGCCTTCTCTGCTCTAAGGAAAACAACCCTTGCTGTGTTAGTCCTCCCAAAATGCATCACCTCACACTTCTCAGGGTTAAATTCCATTTGCCACTGCTCTTCTCACCTTACCAGCCCATCTATATCATCCTGTAATCTAAGGCTTTCTTCCTCACTATTTACGACACCACCAATTTTCATGTCTTCTGCGAACTTACAGATCACACCTCCTATATTCACATCTGAATCATTAATGTAATCACCTCAACCTGATGCGGTGAAGCCTCATAGCCCCATTGCAGTCCATGTGGTCTGCAGGTAGAAAGGTGACTGTGAGTCTTTGACCGTGTCACATAGAGAGCTCATATTGTGTGGGAGCATAGAGAGCAGAGCATTCGCTGCTGATGCCATGCCTCTGTCAGCCTTATCCTTCTGCATGAGCTCACAGCTCTGGAGGGTGATGCTGAAGAACCTTTGTGGACTAGCTACTAGCTGCAGTGCATCTTTCACATGGCACATAGTAGTCAGTGGGTTGTTGGTGAAGACTGGCATCATGTAAACGCCACCTGCACCCCAACTGCTCTCAAACCATCTTCTCTCCTTGCGCAGGACTAGTTAACGCACAACAAGTGCAAGAAAGGGAGGACAGGAGGGGGTGTAGCTGGACTTCGGCACCTCACACCATTCAAAGAGCGGGCTGCTGAGCTGGCAGGGTAGGATCAGGATCGTTCATATGCAGATGGTGAGGTTGGCATTCAGCCTCCATCCAGTAAGGAACCATGCTTACTGTCTTGGCATAGAAACTGAAAGGTTATGCTTGGTGCCATGTTGGAGGCAGCTCATGCAGTCACTCACTCTCTCCTCTTTTGATTATAGGTGCCAGTAAGAAGAGGGTGAGGCCTGACCCCAAACCTGAGTGCAGCACCAGGTCCAGCCCACAGTGGAGTGAGGACAATGAAGACATTGCACCTGTAGAGCTGTCACTGCAGTCACCTGCACCCTCCACCAGCCCAGGGACACACACCTCGGTGGGTACTTGATCTAGTTCAGGCAGGGTCTCACACTCTGGTGGTTACCTCTTTGACAGGTGTCCGCAGCAGGAGGTGGCAGGGACAGCCAAGGTCACTGGCACTCGGAGGACTGCTGGGGAAGAGACTTCAGCTGACGAGCCTCTGGGAGAGGTCCTAGACAAGATGCTGGAGATGCAGCGAGAAATGGGGGAACATCAGGCTAAGGTGTTGGAGGCCCTCCATAGAGTGGCACGTGAGGCGGAAGAATCCGTCCACCTGCTGGCTGACGAAGTTGTACCAACATGTATGTGCATCAAGGTCTCCATGGGGAGGGTGGCAGACACCATGGAGAACCTGGTCCAGCAAAATGCCCAGTTTCTGCCAGAGATGCGCAGAGACCTGCACTACATCACTGTAGCCATGGGCGAGCTTTTGCAGTGGCTACGTGAGGTGGGGATGGGGCACCTTGACCTCCCTCCAGGTTCCCCTTTCCCTCAAGGAGTCATGGGGCGGTCCATCTGTACCCAAAGGGAGGAGGAGCATCACGTGGACACCCCTGGGACCTCCACTCAGGACTCTTTGAGGGTGCCTGGCCGTTCTGATTCCCCTTTGTCTGGGACCCCATCAACTCTGATTTCTGGGGCTGCAGAGGGTGCACCCGCCCCAGATCAGGAAACCCAAACTAAGCCGTGGCCCTCCAGGCATTGAGGCTCCAGAGGACGCCTGCCAAAGTCACCAAAGACAATAGGGCATAGTGGTGAGCAGGCTGCCTCCAACCTTGCTGCAGATGTTGGAGAGCACCTAAGTGCAGTGGTAGGAAATGTAAAATAAAGAAGTACTGATCTCATTATGGTGGCATGTGTGCACTATCATTGCTGATTGTTGATACTCGCTTGTTAATATATACGCAGTTGCACTTTAAAGAGCTCTGCTGTCTTTTCATTGCATCTGTTGACTTTAATACCTGTGCACACCCCCTATATTCAAGGAGACAACCCTGCCTGGGTCTATGTCCCTCTGGGATCATGTGTACACAGGAAGGCATCAATCTTGCGAACCATGCACAAGAAGCCTCCCACACACACCACTCCTTTGCCCTTCACAGCCTTTTCAATACAATCGCCTTTGCCTAGTCAGAATGACAAGTTGGGGTTCCCCTTTAGTTGTCCAGTTGAGTTGACCTGCAGCTCCGCCCACCTGACCTTATTCACATCCAGCATTTCCATATCTGGACTTCGAGGTATTGGGTAGGTCTGGAGCAACCATGGTGCGCATGTCCTTCGAGGCACGCTCAAGTACCTTTTAACCTCCCCCCATCACCACTGATCCTCCCAATGTCACTGTCAGCCTTGAACTACCTCCCCCCATCACCCTTCAGCAGTGTTACAGTGAGTGTCCCCTTCCTCCCCAAAGAGCGCCCCCCAGTTACCGTTCCAATGCCCCCCCTTGTCTTCCCAACCCAAGGATCTGCATTTCATTTTGTCTCCCCTCCAACAACCCTAACCCACCTCTTCACCAATCATTACAGGACCCTCATCTCTGCACCCTACTGCATATCATTGCCCCCTTTAACTGTAACTATTCCATCACACCACCAATTCCCTCGCTTTGCCCCCCAGGATTCTTCAATTGATACCACAGACTCCATCCTCTGAACCCTCCCCAACCTCCCACTCCAGGTCCCCTTGTCGATCTGCACTTTACCATTGACCAGAAACTGAACTGGAATAGCCACATACATACTATGGCTACAAGAGCAGGTCAGAGGCTAGGAATCCTGTGACGAGTAACTCACCTCCTGACTCCCCAAAGCCTGTCCACCATTTTACAAGGCACAAGTCAGGAGGCTGATGGAATACTCTCCCTCTCTCCGGTGAGTGCAGCTCCAACAACACTCAAGAAACTTGACACAAAGCAGCCCTCTTGATTGTCACCCCATCCACAAACATTCACTCTCTCCACCACCGACGCACAGTAGCGGCAGTGTGTACCATCTACAAGATGCACTGCAGAAACCCACCAAGACTCCTTAGACAGCACTTTCCAAACCCACGGCCACTACCATCTAGAAGGACAAGGGCAGCAGATATATGGGAATACCACCACCTGGAAGCTCCTCTCAAGCCACTAACCATCCTGACTTGGAAATATATCACCGTTCTTTACTGTCACTGGGTCAAAATCCTGGAACTCTCTCCCTAACAGCACTGTGGGTGTCCCTACACCACATGGACTGCAGCAGTTCAAGAAGGCAGCTCACCACCACCTTCTCAAGGGCAATTAGGGACAGGCAATAAATGCTAGCCTAGCCAGTGAAGCCCACATAACTTGAATGAACAAAAAAAATTCTCAGTCCCATTCTTCCCCTTGCATTCCCCCACTCATGGTCCCATTCTTCCCCTGCAAGCCCCCGCTCATAGTCCCATTCTTCCCCTGCAAGCCCCCGCTCATGGTCCTATTCTTCCCCTGCAAGCCCCCGCTCATGGTCCCATTCTTCCCCTGCAAGCCCCCGCTCATGGTCCCATTCTTCTCCTGCAAGCCCCCGCTCATGGTCCCATTCTTCCCCCTGCATCCCCCCACTCACGGTCCCATTCTTCCCCTGCAAGCCCCCTCTCATGGTCCCATTCTTCCCCTGCAAGCCCCCGCTCATGGTCCCATTCTTCCCCTGCAAGCACCCGCTCATGGTCCCATTCTTCCCCCTGCAAGCCCCCGCTCATGGTCCCATTCTTCCCCTGCAAGCCCCCGCTCATGGTCCCATTCTTCCGCCTGCATCCCCCCACTCACAGCCCCATTCTTCCCCTGCAAGCCCCCGCTCATAGTCCCATTCTTCCCCCTGCATCCCCCCACTCACGGTCCCATTCTTCCCCTGCAAGCCCCCGCTCATGGTCCCATTCTTCCCCCTGCACCCACACCTCCTTCCCCACTCACTGTCCCATTCTTGCCCCTGCACCCCTCCACTCATGGTCCTATTCTTCCCCCTGCAACACCCCCAACTCACCGTCCCATTCTTCCCTCTGCACCCCCTCACTCAAGGGGCAGAATTTTACGGCCCTGTTTAGGTGGGGATGGGGCCGTAAAATGCGGCGGGCCATTATAAATCCCATTGATGACGGTGGGAACGTAAAATCCCACTGTTGTAAAATTCTGCCCATGGTCCCATTCTTCCCCCACTGCCCTCCCTTTGCTCCTGCCCCATTTCCCCACTGCGCCCTTCCAAGACTCCTGCAAGACTTCCATATTTTCCCCCACCTTTTGGCATCCAAACCAGCCCCACCTCCCTGTCTTCTTTCCATACACCTGCACAAAGGCCTTCGTCGCACACCATTACCTGCTGCAGCCTTACACCTGCTGCTAGATGCTCTATTTGGTCAAAGCTCCACTTGGTCAAGGCACCACTGGCTGCACGTGTCTCCACCTGCAGCTCCTGGATCCAATATCAAATTCAGGCTTCAGCTGCAGCTCCCGGCTCCAACATTGCGAAGTTCCACCTGCAGCTCCTGGCTCCAACATCAACTCCAGTCTCCACTAGCTGTTCCAGGCATCCAGCCAGGTAAAGCCTGACTTGTGCATGCCCCGTTGGTCCGGATGTGTTCTGGACCAGCGTGAAATCCTGCTGACGGGACAGTTGATTGGACGGTGGTTAAACTTCCGGTCGGGTGTACATTTGAATCCCAACCGTGAGATGCAAAACGGCTTCCCAACGGCCTCCGGCTGGAATGATGATCTGCCATTATCCCGCCATGGTGGTCAGGACCCCAAGTTCCCACTGTCATTTCACACCGTCAAGATACCGAGTTTTCAGCTCCCAACGTATTTCCCGCCACGAGCCCTGCCGTGCGGGAGCGGAAAATTTTTGGCCATGGTCGGATGCTTACCTCAAGGTCAAACATGACACCAAGGTTGCAAACAGACTGGTTTAGTCTCAGACAGTTGCCCGAAAGCAGAATAGAGTCAGTATTTATGGAATGAGGTTTGAGCAGAGACTGAAAACAATGGCTTTTCTCTTCCCAAAGTTTAATTTGAGGAAATTTCTTCTCATCCAGTGCTGAATGTTGGATAAACAATTCGATAATTTAACAACGGTGGAGAATTCAGGAGAGATGAGGTAGAGGTGAGGGTATTGTTAGCATGCATATGAAAACTAACACTGGCCAGAAACTTACTTGTGTCTGGCCGGCTGGGTGGGAGCGGGCATGGAGCCGAACGCCGTGCCACCATTTTATGTGGGCGGGCCAATTAAGGCCCGCCCAGCATGGCGCACGGCCGGTAGCGCTCGGCGCTACCTGTGCAGGCGGGGGGGAGGAGGGAGAGTCGGGGCCTGCGCTCTTTTGCGCATGCAAATGAAAGAGCGCAGAAATCTCCCTGAGGCCATGGAACTGCTCCAGGGAGATTAAGGACATAATAAAAGTTTATAAATAATAAAGTTAACAATGTCACATGACAGTGTCACATGAGTTGGCACATATTTATGAACTGTGCAAGAATTAATTAATAATTTTATAAAACCTTCAGGTAACCTCATCCCGGCCTTGGATGAGGTTCCCTGAAAAACGCAAAGGCTGCTTGGGCTCTTTGCCTACCCGCCAACCTTAAGGTTGGACGGGCAGCGCTGTTAATTATCTAAATTACTTCCCTAATGGCCTTAATAGGCCTTTGACAGTTCGGCGGGCGTGCAGCCGCCTCTGGCACGTGCCAACCAAACGAAAGATCTAATTGACATGCGATGACATTGGGATGCACGCCCGACATCATCTCACCTCATTTTGCGTGTTGGGCCCACCCCTGAATGCCGACGGCAATATTCAGGCCACTGCGTTTTTGGATGATGTCACCAAATGGAAGGGCGTAGATAAGAAGTTGGAGGGCACCAAGGATAGATCCTTGGGGAATACCAGTGGTAATGGTGTGGGAGCTGAAAGGGAAGCCATTGCAAGTGATATTCTGGCTATGATTAGATAGATAAAAGTGAAATCGGATGAGATCAGTCCCACCCAGCTAGACAACAGTGGAGGTGTTTTGGAGGAGGATGGCGGGGTCAACTGTGCCAAAGACTGAAGACAGGCTGAGAAAGATGAGGTGGGATAGTTTGCCTTCGCCACAGTCACATAAAATGTAATTTTTGACTTTGATAAAATTTATTGATTGAAGGGATTCAAACATACGAGTTCTAGGAAAATGACACAACTTGCTGGTGTACTCTTATGTTTGTACGCTGTCCTATCCTGTCACATTGGTTATCATTACACGTACCACAACCCTGCATTATTGTCTTGTCCATTCTCATTGATTTTCTAAATCTCCCCTCACGTGATCCCTCCCCACTATTTAGTTTAAAGCCCTCTCGATAGCCTGTTATACAACTCACCAGGACCCTGGTCCCAGCGCAGTTCAAGTGAAGTTTGTTCCAACAGTACAGTTCCCTCCTTCCCCAGTACTGGTGTCAGTGCCCCAAGAATAAAAACCCATTTCTCCCACACCAATCTTTGAGCCATGTATTCAATTCTCTGATCTTATTTACCCTATATCAATTTGCTCTTGGCTCAGTTAGTAATCCAGTGTTTTATAAAAGTTCATCATAACTTACTTGCTTTTGTACCCTATGCCTCAATTCATAAAGCCCAGGATCCTGTATGCCTTTTAAACACTTTCTCAACTGCCCTACCACCTTCAATGATATATTTCAGGTCTCTCTGTTCTGCACCTCCTTTAATTTATATTGCCCTTCCTCATTCTTCCTACCAAAATATATCACTTCATATTTCTCTGTATTAAATTTCATTTCTCACATGTCTGCCCATTCCACCAGCTTATGTCCTCTTGAAGTTTGTTACTATCTTCCTCACAGTTCACAATACTTCCAATTTTTATGTCATCTGCAAATTTGAACCCTGTACAGCCACATCTTAGTCTTTAATATATCCGAAGAAAAGAAGTGGTCCTAGTACCGACCCCTGGGAAACACCATTATATACCTTCCTCCAGTCCAAAAACATCTGTTTACCACTACTCTGTTTTCTGTCACTCAGTCAACTTTGATTCCATGCTGCCACTGCCCCTTTGATCCCATGAGCCTCAACTTTGCTGACAAGCCTATTATGTGGCACTTTATCAAATGCCTTTTGGAAATCCATGTACATCACATCAACCATATTATACCCTCATCAACACTCTCTGTTACCTCATCAAAAACCCCTGAATCTTCCATTGCTCATTTCATACATTGTTACAACACAACCCTTTGGAAATCCATATACACCGCATCAACCATATTAAACCCACATCAACACTCTCTGTTACCTCATCAAAAGCCTCAGAATCTTTCATTGCTCATTTCATACATTATTACAACACAATCCTATGACAAAGGTGGAGTCTGCTTGTATATCAGGAATAAAAGCAAAATACTGCGGATGCTGGAAATCTGAAACAAAAACAAAAATTGCTGTAAAAACTCAGCAGGTCGGACAGCATCTGTGGCGAGAAAGACAGTGTTAATGCTTCGAGTTTGTATGACTCTTCTTCAGAACTAAAGAGAAGTGAAAATGTGGTGAAATATATACTGTTTATGGGGGAGTGGGACAGGTGAAGCTGGATGGAAGGCTAGTGATAGGTGGAGTCAAAGGATAGATTGCAAAAGATACCATAAACAAAAGGTCGAAGGGGGGTTGATGGTGGTGATACTGGCTAAAGGGGGCTTAAGAATAGAAAGTAGAATGAGCATGTGACAGATGGCCCTAGTGGGGGTGGGGTGGGGGGAGGGGACGGTGTGAGAGAAAAGATTGAAATAGGCTAAAAGGTGGGGATAAAACAATGAATGGAAATAAATTTTAAAAATAATAATAGAAATAGGTGGGAAAAAAAATATATAAAAATTTTAAAATAAATATTTGAAAAAGGTGGAGGAACAACACCTCATCTTCCAATTAGACACTTTACAGCCTTCCAGACTTAACATTGAGTTCAACAACTTCAGATCATGAACTCTCTCCTCCATCCTCACACTTTGGTCTCCTTTTTTCAAATATTTATTTTTCAATTTTTATATATATATTTTTTCCCACCTATTTCTATTATTATTTTAAAAATTTATTTCCATTCATTGTTTGATCCCCACCTTTTAGCCTATTTCGATCTTTTCTCCCACACTGTCTCCTCCCCCCACCCGGCCCCCACTAGGGCCATCTATCACTTGCTCATCCTGCTTTCTACTCTTAATGTTACCATTAGCACCTCCTTCAGCCAGAATCACCACCATCAACAACCTTTCAACCTTTTGTTTATGACATCTTTTGCAACCTCTCCTTTGCCTCCACCTATTACTGGCCTTCTATCCAGCTTCACCTGTCCCACCCCCACTTAAACAGTATATATTTCACCACATTTTTACTTCTCTTTAGTTCCGAAGAAGATTTATACGGACTCAAAACGTTAATCCTGTCTTCCTCTCCACAGATGCTGTCAGGCCTACTGAGTCTTTCCAGCAATTTTTGTTTCTGTTATATATCAGGAATAGTCATTTTAACAACAATTAATAATCTCCTCTTAGGCAAGTTGTCTAGTTTATGTTAAGCTAAAATGAAAAATTAAACTGAATTTTCTTCTTTTGAACTGTTGAGTTTGGATGGAAGCCAAATATGGAAAAGCTATGGAAAAAGGGAGGGCATAGAAGATGTGATTGGGGCTGTACATATGGATCGCTCCAAAAAGACAACATTCTGTCACCCTGCCAGTTTTGTAGAGAAGGGACACTAGGGGAAGGATTTTCTTTCTGGGGGAGTGAAACAAATTTTGGGACTGTTTCTGGGTTAATCCCAGGAGGAAGCAGTCACAGCTCTTGATTTTCATTGGGGCAAACTGGTAATTGGCTGGAAAGCGGATTGAGAGCCAATTAGTGGCCGTGAGGGCAGGAATGGAGGCAGATCAGAAAGACAGTGGGCCTGATTTAAACCCAGCCTGCTGTTGCACAGATTTATTTGCTAAAATAAACATGGAGGAGGAGGGGCTGAGGGCTAGAACCCAGGGCAGGGCAGCCCCTTGTTTTGTGGATACCAAGCTGGAGGTCCTCCATAAGGCAGTGAGGGAGAGGAGGATGGCCTCTTCCCAGGGCTGGCAGGAGAAGGCTACCCTCCCAAACTAAGAAGGCCTGGTTTGAGGTTATTGGAACCAGTGCGGGAAGAAGTATAATCATCCTATTGGCTCCGGTAAGGTGAGTGCAATGCCAAATCCTTTGGACTGGCCTCTGGGTATTCAACCTCTAGCAGACACTCCATCTGAGAAGACTGAGGGCGTATGCTGCTCCCGAACATGGGAGGAGTGCATGCCCAGTGTACTTAATAACCCCCAGGAAGGCTCAGAGCCATAGTGCTGCTGAACACCTACCAACAACAACTACTTATATAGTGCCTTTAATATAATAAAATGTTCCAAGGCACTTCATTGGGATAGTCGTATTTAGAGGTAACAAAGGCATGAATGAGGGTTTCAGCAGCAGATGATGTCAGGCGATGTTACGAAGGTGGAAATAGGCAGTCTGAGTGGTTGTAGTATAAGTGCCTGGCACATATAGAGTTAACATGAAACTGAGTATGGTACCGCCCACACAGTGATGTAAGAGAACACATGACCCGCACCTAGGGTCAGTCTAGTATCGGATAGGGCCGTGTGCACAAGGGAGCATAGAGACAGTTCCTAGCTTGAACCCTTAACTGTATATATGTACATTGCTCTTGCAATTAAGAAATACATACAGTTAACCAACTTAAGACTACGAAGGCTTCACTAAGACCTATTGAACGGTGTCCAACACCCTACAACATGGCAGCAATGAATGGAAAAACCCAAAGCCTCACAAAAAATGCAGAGAAAAATGAAAATCATGCAAGACCAAAGAAAAATTCAAAGGAGCATTCTGACCTGAAGAAAAGCTTGAGAAGCAGACACGCAGAGGAAAATCGTCAGAGAAGGGAAAAAAATTAATTAATTTGGAAGAATCGTGACTAAAGAATCAGTTTTAAAGACCAGCAAAAACCAAAATTTGACACTTTTGCGGCCCTGAGGTGTAGCACTGAAACAAAGAAGTCTTCAGCTAATCAATTCAAGCAGACAATGTTTAAAATTTTTTCAAGGCTGAGTATGAACACCATTGCAGCGGGAGCCTGCCAAAACCAGCAAGCACTGGTAAACCCTTTGTATTCAAATGAATAGTGGCGCCATCTTGAATTTCAGCAACTTCTTAAAGCTGAACCTATACTTCAAAATGTTTTAAATCAAAAATCCATTTTTACAGGTCAATTTGGACATATCCAAGGCTCAGATTAGTCACAAAATTGTGGATTCTGGAGAAAAAGGTACAAAGTAGACCCCACTGTCCAGTTAGTGAAACAGAAACAGAAACAGAAACAGGGACATTCCAGGCTAAGAGAAGCAATACCCTAACCGACCAGTACTGTGGAGCAAAGCACCCCACAGGCGTGATTAATGTCCAGCAAATTCAGCCCAATGCTTTCAATGTAATTGAATGGGACACTTCGGAAAGCTGTGCAAAGCCAAAACATCAAAGTGCACAGAAGATCTCAAGAGGATACATGCAGTTGAAACAGCACACCAAGAGGATACACCACCGTACTTCTTAGGTGAGGTCAAAGATCCTGGATTTTTGTTCTGGAATGTGGACATCTCGGTTAATGGCTATCTCACAAACTTAAAACTGGACACAGGAGCCTGTGTTACAGTCCAACAGACAAAGAACCATGGCTGGTGACCCAACGGCTGATGCCACCCACAACGCACCCGTACGGAGCAGGAAGCATCAAACTCATGGCGAAAGGCACTCTGCATGCAACACTCAGGTACGAAGACAAAAGAATCTGAGAGACCCTGCTCATGGTCCACAACCAGAACTGTTCACTGCTCAGCTGAAAAGCCTGTGTTGACCTTAAACTTATATAAAAAATTGATGAAGTCAACCAACAAGGGCCTGGCTCCAAATACAAAAAGGAATCCTCGAAGCTCTTTACAGGCTTAGGGCAACTGAAAAACGCACACAAGGTCACACTAAGGGAGGATGCTAAACCCTTGTGCCTGTTCGTACCACAAAATATTCCCTACTGTCATGAAAAGATTAATGTATTAATATTTTGGAAAATATTTTTCTTTTAAAATAGAGGTTTATTCTGTGGGTGTGTCTTAATTGGATTAAAGCCAACTAGTCTGGGTGTTTTGATTTGTACTAGTTTTGATTTTTAAGAGAGATAGCGTGCATTTGCATTTTTTGAATACAGCATTCAAGAAGTGGGGTGAAAACTGACACCTATCTAGCAGATACCAAGCAACATGTTTATATTACTAATAAAATTGGCACTGTGAAAGGGGTTTTATTGTTAGAGAGGTTTACTTCAGAGTTGGTGATACAATGAGAATTTACATTCAATGGACTTTGCTAGGTATAACTTCAGTAGTGTGGTGTGTGTAGAGCAGAGGCAATGTAACATCAAAGCAGCTGTGAGCCTACCACTGTCTCCACAGGAACCAAAGTGAAAAGAACCTCATTTTGAATTTGTAATGTGAAAATGCTTTGACTGGTGTCTGGTTAAGCCTATGGGTTGATGTTGCCTTAATGGAGATTTGGAATGTGTTAGAAGTTATGATAGGAGTAATTTGTAGCCATGTGTATATATATTTTAACCTATGTAAATTAATAAAATGTTTCATTTAGTTTGATGTAAAACCTCAAGAACTGATGGGCTGATTCCTGAATTTAGAGACACATCTCAAACACAACACTTAAAATTATAGGTTAAGACAGTTGTTTTAAGTTTCCCTCTGGGATTTTTAAATAACTCAGCTGTACCAACTGCATCGGTCATAACACCTATCCACTCATGAAGCAAGTGCAACAGCAGCTGGACGAGATAACAAACATGGGGGTCATCTCCCTGGTTACAGAGCCAACCGCACGATGTTCCAGGATGGTCCCAGTTCCAAAATCGAATGGGTCCATCTGTATATGCATTGACCTGACGCAGCTCAATCAAGCCATAGCCAGAGAAGTATACCCTATGACCTCAGTGATGAAAACCTAATTAAATTCTCTAAGAGCATGGTGTTTTCAAAACTTGCGCTAACAGCAGCTTTTGACAACTTCCCCTAGACAAAGAGTTCAGATTGCTGACCACATTCATTACTGGCTTTGGCAGATTCTGCTTCAACTGCCTGCCGTTTGGAATCACCTCAGCACTGGAAATATTTTAACGTATGATGTTGGCCATTTTGCAAGGCCTTTAGGGTGTCATTTGCCATATGGACGATGTTTTAGTTCATGGCACAACAGTGGAGGAACATGACAGGAGACTCACAGCATTCCTAGAATGCCTGCAGGAAGCAGGGCTGATGCTGAATGAGAGATGTGGGTTCTCCAAGATATCAATTCAGTTCCTGAGACACATCGTCAGCAATAAAGGCATCACTGCAGATCCACAGAAAACAAAAGCTATTAACAAGCTCCAACGCCATCCGCACTCATGGGCCTCCAGAAATTTCTGGGGATGGTGAACCAGTTGACAAAATTCTTACCAAATCTGACACAGGCCACAGACCTTTGAGGCAGCTACTTAAGAAAGACCAGGCAAGGTGCTGGGACACAAATCAAGAGCAAGCATTCATTCACTTCAAAGCAATGACCCATCCTGCCAACTACCATAGCAGCGGATGCTTCATCCACAGGCCTTGGAGCAGTCCTCTTTCAAGAGTAACTGGATGGAAGTCGCTGACCAGTGTACTATGCTTCCAGAGGACTGTCAGACACAGAGACGAGGTGCGCCATTATTGAAAAGGAAGCCCTCGCAGTCATGTGGGCATGCAGGAAATTTTAAGGCTACATCATTGGCCTTAAGGTCACAAGTGAAACAGACCATAAGTCATTGGTCTCATTGCTATACAAGAAGGAACTGGCAAAGATGCCTTCCAGAATCCAGAGATTCTGCCTGCACCTCATGAGGTTCGCCTACGAAACGAAATATGTCCAAGGCAAAAAGCGAACAACTGTAGACACATTTTCCATGGGCACAGTAGACCTTCTGACAAAACTGGATGTCAATCTGATCAAGGAGCTTGAAGCACACTCCCATTTGACAAGGAGATACCCTGCCAGCGACTGCAAGTAACTCCAATAGATTCACCAGGAACAAATGAGAGATGAAGAGTGTTATGGCAGGTGGATGATAAATGCCAAGCTGCCCAAATCCCAGAGGGAAGCTTGAAGCAGCTGCCACAATTATGTTTGCTATTTGTACTGATTTCCAGGTGCAGGCTTTGAATTAATTAAAAGAAGGCCGCCAAGTCTTACATGTTTCTTACAAAACTAAATTAAACCTTTATTAATAGAAGAAAGGATTTAAAGCACAAACATAGATCTACAAATTACTGCTATGATAATTTTAAAATCCCTTAATTAATCTAAACCCCAGTTACACCTCCGTTAAGGCAACAGTGTGACACATAGATTTTAAAAGACTCAGACAGAGTAACACGATACCCTGAACAGTCAAATTCAAAGTGAGTTTACTTAACTTCAGTTTCTTTAGACAGCAGCTTGAGGCTTAGATGCTGGAGGCTTTTCACACTTGTTAGTTCTTAGAATTCCTGCCCTGACACACAGCCTTCTCTCCTTTATACATATTTTCCCCTTTGAATGCAAATTTCCATTGTTTCACTATGTCTTTGGACTTTTACCTCTCTAATAATAAAATCTGTCATGTACCAATTTTACCAGTAAACTTTGGGAAAAATAAACAAACTGGGCAGAATTTAGCCCATGTCGGGTGGGGGCGGTTGGAAAGCCGCCCGCTGCCCATGATTGAGGCTGGACTGCAATTTTGCGCTGGTGGGCCAATTAAGGCCCACTGAGCATGAAATGCAAGTGGCAGCGCTCAGTGCTGCCTGTATGGTGGGGGGAGGAGGGCAAGCAGGGTGAGCGCGAACTTTGTGCATGCGCGTGAGTGAGCACTTGAAAATCTCCCTGAGACACAGAACTCCCTCAGGGAGATGAAGCGTTTTTTTAAAATAAAGATTTGAAAAATGTAATAAAATATGTCCCCTGTCACGTGAGCAGGGACATGTTATTAATTACATTTTAAAACATTTATTTTATTTTTATTTGCTTTTGGAAACCTCATCCTGCCCGTGGATAAGGTTTCCAAACGCTTGGCCTTTTTGCCTGGCCACCAACTGTAAGGTTGGACGGGCAGCGAAAAATTTAAGCTAATTGATTCATTAATGGCCTTAACAGACCTTTTAATTGTCGGTGGGCACACTGCCAACTCCGGCGCGCGCCCGCTGACTGAACTATCGCATGACTGTGCATTGATGTTGGCATGTTCGGCCGACATCAACGTGCGTCATTTCACACTTGAGTGGGTCGGGCGTGTGCCCACCCGCCGAGCTAAAAATTTTGCCCACTGTTTCTTACAGTGGCTAGGTGTAATATTTCATTCCCTCTCTTGAATTCAATCTAGTCTGGTTTATTTAAAAATGCAATTGTTTCCTTCACACCTTACCTCCTAAAACTTCCCCCATGTTTACCTACTTAACGTTTCAAACCTAGCTTATCTTCTGTTACATCAAAGCCTTCAGACCAGCTGCCTTTAATTCAATTAAGTCACATACACACATACTCTCTAGTATTACTCTACTTTACAATAAATTCCAATAACATTATGAAAATTATCACATCTTCCTGACAAGGTGATCATATCATGGAGATGCAGCCGTGAAACTTTAATTTCACTTGATCCTTTGTCAGCCTTTGGCACCTGACCCCTTCAGGAGCACAGCATCACTGGTTACAGATACAGACGAGATGGGGGCCAGCCCATGCTAAAGGTGCTGAGAGCACATAGAGAAAATGGCAGAACTCGGTGACGTCTGCCCACGACATTCTGGCAGCAATGACAAGCATCATCGAGGTGCAGGCAACTGTAATGTGTACAGGGAGTGTGAGGCCAGACCATCACTTTGGTCTGAAGGCTGCACAAAGCACAGGGAAGCAGCCATGGTCTGGGACACCTGCCTTAAGTGCAGGAACCAAGGTTTCACATCTGAGTGACATGAACACTGCTCATCAAAACAAGGAGCCATAGGCAGGGAGACATTCTTAGGAGTTTATTTACAATAGTGAACAGTATGTACAAGTGATTAACACCCGTGTCCAAGCTGTACAACTACACCTTCTTAACTTTCCTAACCATGTCTTGGTGCTCCCCGGCCATCCACGGCGAAGGTGGAGGCAGCCTGCTGACTGCTACGTCGTGTCTGTGATGAGCTTGGCAGGCATCCTCTTGAGGGCCGAGACCTGGAGGGTCCGGCCTGCTTTTGGGGTCCTGCTGTGTGGTAGTGGCATCCCCCTTGGCCTTTGGAGCTGGAGCTGCTGGGATCAACAGGAAGAGGGGATTCGGATAGGGCAGACACTCCTGGAATCACCTGGGTGGATGGCCCCGGGGTGTGCACCTGCTGATCCTCCACCCTATGGGTGCCCGAGGGCCCCTGGCTGACTCCTTGAGGAGAAGGAGTATCTGGAGTGAGATTGGGCTGACCTGCACCCCTCTTACTTACACACTATAGCGTTAGCAATACAGTTCAGCCTGCGCAGCAATGCAGGACCGATGTCCTGGACCAAGGTCTCCATGGTGGTTGCCATCTTACCAGTGTTGACTTCGATGCATTGGCATGCTGGTACAATCACCTCAGCCTGAAGATGGATGGACTCCTCCATTGTGCTTTGCAATCTGAGGAGTGCAACAGACATCCCTTCCTGATGTTCCCAAGCTTGAATTTGCAGCTCCAGCAACTGAGGTATGACCGAGTCCAGAGGCTAGACATCTGACTCGGACTCAGCAGATTTCTGGCCTCCAGCAGTCCCCTGAGTGCCGGAGACCTGGAAAGTCCCTGCAACCACCTGCTGTGGATCAGACAGTGCAATGTGCTCACCAGATCGTGAACCCGAGGCTACTCTTAAAGCTAGGTCCCACCAAGGTGTGTCTCTGCGCTGGTGGAGGGTGTGGGTGAGCACTGTGACGGGTTGTTATGGCCAATGCAGTTGGTAAAGCGGAGTTATTTAGAAGTCCCAGAGGGAAACTTTAAACAACTGTCATAACCTATTATTTTAAGTGTTATGTTTGAGATGTGACTCTAAATTCATGAATCAGACCACCAGTTCTCGAGGTTTTACATTAAACTACATGAAACATTTTATTAATTTATACAGGTTAAAATATATATACACATGGCTACAAATTACTACTATCATAACTTTTAACAAATTCCCAATTTAAACTCCATTAAGGCAACAGCAGCCCATAGGCTTAACTAGACACCAGGCAAAGCATTTTCATCTTATGAATTCAAAATGAGATTCTTTCCACTTTGGTTCCTATGGAGACAGTTGGAGCCTTACAGCTGCTTTTGTTCTCACATTGCCTCTGCCCTATACACACAAAACTGTTGAAGTTATACCTAGTAAATTCTCATTGTATCGCCAGCCTCTTTGAACTCCACCTTTTAACAGTAAAACCCCTTTCATAGTACCAATTTTATTAGCAATATAAACATATTGTTTGGTATCTGCTAGCTAGATGGTAGTTTTCACCCACTTCTTGAATGCTCTTTTCAAAAAAATACAAATACACTCTATCTCTCTTACATATCAAAACTAGTACACATCAAAGCACCCAGACTAGCTGGTTTTAATCCAATTAAGACACACCCACAGACTAAACCTCTATTTTAAAAGAAGAATACTTTCCAATAATATTATATACATTAATACCTTCATGACCCAGGTCTTCAATGAAGATGCCTTCAGGTTCCTCTTCAGAGGTTTCTTCGAGCTTGATTGGAGGCCCTGGGTCATGGCCTCTGTTGGCTGTTTCCCAGATGTGCCTGCAAAAGCAAGGGGAGATAATCAGTGCATGGCAATGGCCTGTGAAACAGGACACATCACTCACAGCGTGGTTATCTGATGGATGTTGCACTGCTGGAGCCTTGCTTGTTAGAGCACTGCTGACCTCACCATCAGCACAGGAATGGTCCAGATCCTTGCCAGCCAGCTGGATGGGTCTATTTGCAAAATCCATGAGGACCTTGATTTAAGGCATTCCTCCACCAGTCTGCAACCTCTCCATCTTGTGTGCCAGCTTGTCCTGCATGAATAGAGATGGAGAGAATGTAAGCAGGACACCTGCCAGGCCAGATGATAAGTATGCCCGGCATGTGTGGGTGGTGAGTGGTCCCACGGATGGGTGAGGAAAATTAAGATGTGTATGTGAGAGTGAATGGTGACGTCCCTTGAACTAGCAGTGAGTGAGATCCCTGTGGATGTGTGATCGATTTTAGATTGTGATGAGAAGAGTGGCTTTCCTGATGGAACGGAGGAAGTCATTCATCCTTTTTTGGCACTGGGTGATTGTCCTCTTTTATAGGAGGTTGGCGCTGATCGCTGCTGCCACCGCCTCCCATGCTGGATTGGTGATGTTGCTTGCTGTCCATCCTGAGCAGGGGTAGAGGACATCAAGGTGGGCCTCCACAGTGTCCAAAAGGCGCTCGAGGGACGCATCATTAAACCTTGGGGCTGCAGTCTTCTTGCCTTTCAGGGCCATGTCTTCTGTGCAGAAGTCCTGGGCTGGAAGCACTGAGAGGTGTGGCTGCATTTTAAATATGATGCCCAGCGAGATGAAGTGGCGAGGTGATGGCCTGGTGGGCAAATGAGATCCCGCCCGCCATCAAAACGATGTGTTTCCTGGGAATGTATAATTAATGCGGTGGGTTTGGGATGATATGGCATGACAAGCCACCATTGCAGCTGGCGGGTAAAACATCATTTCTCCCGCCCGCTACTGCACTTAGTGCAAATCTGCGACGATTCCGCCCCCTGTCTTTGCTGAATGACCTGATCTCTGCTTTGTTCTGTAATAATGAGGCTTCCCCGGCCTGTGATGAATTTATTCTAGAATTGACCACAGCACCTTCATGTCCTAATCATTATATAATACTTCCCCCATCGCCTCACTCCTTGTTGCAAAGTCCTTGTGCGAGAATGTCTAATAAGGATAGTATCGAGTGTGGCCATCATGCCCCTCTCCCTATGATTATATAGCCTGCTGGCATTTAGCAGTTGGGGTTACACATGAAGGATAGATAGTTGTTAAATGGTGGGAGGGGGCTGGTGCCATCAGAGCCAATTCACCCCAAGAAAATTGGCGCCTGTAGGAAAGAAGTGCACAGAATTTTTTTTAAATTGGGAAATATTTAACAGAATTCTTCAGTGGCCAAATTGTACTTGGGTGATTCTTCCATGCCCTAACCTTGGAAAACAAGAAGTTAGATATAAATGCAAAATCCTTAAAATAAAATTGAACTCTGACTGTTGAGAACAAATTGCACCCTCTTTGCTCTTAATACCCTATCGTGATAGTACCATAAAATTGTCTTGAAAAAGGAAACTTAAAACATATTCATCCCTATTGATCTCAGTGTGCTGTTCCGTCGCGCATTTCACACAGAGGTCTTGGGTGCAAGTCTGCCAGTAACTTTATCTGCTTGATTTGGCTGAGATGCAGACTACCTTAGAACATCAGAGGGTACAAGATCTATCTGACACTGACATATAAATCGGATTTATGAAAGGACTGCCATGTAACACCTGTCCCTGCGATTTCACACTCTTTAGTCTAAACTGCAGTTGTGGTATTGAATGTTGACGATCTGGAGGAAGTGAGTTCCTGAAGCAAATCCATGGCACATTGTTGGTGTTGATGTGATCCATTTTATTACTGACACTCTTGTGGAAATGCAACTCATGATCCTTCCCCTCCCTCTCAACTTCAATTCCACCCCCCAGCCCCTGCACTCCCCTCCCAACTGCCTCTCCTGAATTCAGCAATATACTACCAATATTTCAGTTGTGTTGCAACTGGAGTCTGGGGAGCAAATTTGACCTGTTAAAATGTTCGCCTGGGGTGCAGTGGGTGGGTGACAAATAGATTTGGTGATCTCCTGAATGAGAATGCAATTATCTTATTAAGCGATTATTGCTGTGTGGGAAGAAGGTAACAATCAGGATCCTTGCACAATCATTGTGAACGCAGGACATAATGTCAGCTCATTACAGGGCTATGGGAGCAGAGGACATCAATTTACATTACTGAAAACGTAAATGCAAAACAAATATTAGGAAGAATTTCTTTACTCAAACAGTGATGAATGTTTGCCAAAATCTGTCAGACAGGGTAACGGACAAAAACAAACGGAATATTCAAAATACAGTTCGACAGTAAAATAGGAGATCTAAACAAAAACTTTCCAAAAGCCCATATTTAACTATCAGCACTTAACCTATTGATGATCGTTTTAAAGTAACACTGGCAACAATTTGCTGCTCTAAATGATGGTACCAAAAGGTCACACATTACAAAATTTCCTCCTCAGTGTAATAGAAGGATTATTTCCAATGGACTGGTCAAATGAAACACCAAGAGGTACAAACATTGTATTATAATTTTGTTCGCACTAGTACAGACCTAATGATTTGAACTGTGTGCCCAATATCATGGCGGGGCTCATTTATAAAGAAACTCATAAAGAAAATATTTATCATTTTTCTTCTTGCACCATACAGAGGAAACATTCCCCCCCCCCCGCACCGCACCCCCCACCCCCCCCGCCCCCGAGTTAGATCTGTAGGAACAATCTCTGATTATCATTAACAAGAAAAAACAGCAACCTGCTTAGACCAGTGTTGGTGTAGGTTTAATATTAACAAAAATGATTTAAGACTGGGAACTACACCATGAGATGTTATCTCACAAGGGCTACACATCTGTATCCAATTCCACTGTCTGTTGTTTTGGCTAAGGTGTTAACTAAAATAGCAGACAAAGGAGTTAAATATGAGCACATTTAGCATTTGCATGATAATATTGTATAGTGTTTCATGTTTGATATCAATGCCTGGTCTATCAAAAATTGGGATATGTCTACATATAGCACTACGGCACCACCCCTTTCACCCCACAACACAATTCCAGCTCCCTTCTGTCTGCCTCCCTCTTTTACTGTCTCTTTTGGAGAGGATATTATTCCGATTGTGTTCCTGGGAGACAGTCTCCCTGGCTGGCAGCACACATCCAGACTTTACATACTCCTCATAATATTTCACACCAGTAGAATTCACCCTTCAGTTCCTGTGTGTATTTTGGAGGTGTTTGCTCATATGGCTTTCCCTATACCTGTTAAATTGTACATTTTATTCCAAATTTTCTCCCTATTTCAGTTTCATACTCTCTAACTATATTTTCCTCTGTCTCATGTGCTACCTCTATTCCCAATTAAACACTAACTTTACTGGGGAGGTGGGAGGGAGAGAAAATACCTCAGTCAAAAGGTGTCTATTTGCAGAAAGGTGGAAAGGTGCCTTCAACTTCTCATAGTTTACAATTAAACAAATTGGCCAGGGGTAATGAAGTAATTTTGCAATCAAAATATAGGTGCAGAAAGGTGTATTTCCTTAATTAAACTGAAACCAAGCATTGAGAAACACAACAGAACATGTAAACTTGGGAACTCCTCTCATTTATCTTTATTTTTCTGTGTCTGCCTAAAAAAGAGACATTTTGGCAGGGTGCCAATATAGCAGAAAAAAACAACTGATTTATAGATGCTGAAATCATCTGCAGATGCCAGCCATTTCTGTTTTTCTGCGTCCAATTACAGTGACTCACAGAAAGGTCTCACTGTTGTGTGAGTACAGCAGCTCATAACTTCTGATTTCTACAAGTAGCATGGAGCCCCACTACTCAATGTACCAAAATGCAGAAGGAACTCAGGCCACTATTCCTCACAAATACAGACTCTTTTATTCCTGGTCATTCTTTATCGAGTCTTGCACTGTTCTTCACCTCCCACCCCCCGCAACAAGGAATTTTTCCACATAAAGTACTTCCATTAATAAGGTAGATAAGTAAGCTGTCCATTCCTTCCCTTGTGAACTGATACCAATATTGTTTTGCATTCAGTTGACAGGAGGGCTGTTTTTATAGCATTACATACAGAAACAGATCCTTCAGCCCAAATTGTTTGTGCTAGCATTTATGATCAGCACAAGCCTGCTTCCAGCTGTCTTCATCTAGCCCCATCAGCCTATCCTTCTATTACCTCCTCCTCTTATGCTTATCAAGCTTCAACAGCAACATTTTTTAAGCACCTTTAATACAATAGTTTCCTCCCTTAATTTCTTCCCCCATGTAAACTCCCCAACCGATATTCACACCACCCCAATGCCCTTAATGAATCACTTGGCCTTGCTACTGTCATCATATCAATCACCCATAAGGATATCTCTGATCTCTTCCTTGTATCACTTCCTATCCATAACCCCCAACCACATTCCAACCTGCTCTTTCTGTAAGCACCCCTGGAAAAACCTGCCTCCTAATTCACTTACAACTGGACTTTCAAAATACCAACTGCCTAGCCCTGGCCCTCCATTCAGCACAACCTTTCTGCAGGTACTGCAGGCTCAAGAGTATCCTCACCTCCACCTGCACCTTAGTCCCCAGTAAAATAATTACTTTCTCTTGCCCTGGCCATTCCTCCATTATAGGCCATAAGTCCCACTTCCTTAAGCCCAAGGGACACAGACTTTAACAGATATGGAAAACAACTGGTTTAGAAATTCACCCCAGATCTGGCTGGACCACATAAAGCACTATTGAGTCCCGCTGTCATCTGCTAACACTGCTCACTATTCCATGATCATCTGCTTCCTTAAATCCAGCTCCCCTGTCCCCTACATCCTCACCTTCAACAATAGGGCAAGGAGCTCATGGACTTGTTTGGCACGATCATCCCTCTCCTCAAAAAACAGACAGTTGACCCTACCATCCTTATAAACTACTGTCCCATCTCCAACCTTCCTTTCCTGTCCGAAGTCCTTGAACATGCTGTCTCCTAAATCTGTTCCCATCTTTCTAAAACTCCATGTTTGAAACCCTCCAATCAGATTTCTGCCCCTGCCACAGTACCGAAATAGCTCTTTTCAAAGTCACAAATTAAATCCAATGCAACTGTGACCTAGGAAAACTTTCCTTCCTCATTTTTCTCGACCTGTCTGCAGCTTTTGACATGGTTGACCATACCATCCTCCTCCAATGCCTCTCCGCTGCCATTCAGCTGGGGGCTGCACTCGCCTGGTTCCATTCTTTTCTAACTTTTTTTAATTCATTCACGGGATGTGGGCTTCGCTGGCTGGGCCAGCATTCATTGCCCATCCCTAGTTGCCCTTGAGAAGGTGGTGGTGAGCTACTTTCTTGAACTGCTGCAGTCCATGTGGTGTAGGTATACCCACAGCGCAGGCAGGGAGTTCCAGGATTTTGACTCAGCGACAGTGAAGGAACAGTGATATATTTCCAAGTCAGGATGATGAGTGACTTGGAGGGGAACTTCTAGGTGGTGGTGTTCCCATCTATCTGCTATCCTTGTCCTTCTAGGTGATAGTGGTCATGGGTTTGGAAGGTGCTGTCTAAGGAGCCTTGATGAATTCCTGCAGTGCATCTTGTAGATGGTACACAGTGCTGCTACTGTGCGTCAGTGGTGGAGGGAGTGAATGTTTGTGGATGTGGTGTCAATCAAGCAGACTTCTTTGTCCTGGATGGTGTCCAGCTTCTCCAGTGTTGTGGGAGCTGTACTCATCCAGGCATCGTTGTAGATGGTGGACAGGCTTTGGGGGGTCAGGAGGTGAGTTACTCGTCTCATGATTCCTAGCCTCTTATCTAACTAGTGCCAGGGAATCACTTGCAATGGCTTCAGTTCCTGCTCCTGCACCATTACCACTGGTGTCCCCCAAGGATCTATCCTTGGGCCCCTCCAATTTCTTTTTAACACGCTGTCCCTCAGCATCATTATCCAAAAGCAGTGTTAGTTTTCATGTGTACGTTGATGACACTCAACTCTACCTCACCACTATCTCTCTTAGCTCCTCCATGTTGCTAAACTATCAGACTGCTTATCCAGCATCCAGTACATAATGATCAGAAATTTCCTCCAATTAAATATTAGGAACAATGAAGTCATTATTTTCAGTTCCCACTTCAAACTCCACTCCTTAACTACCAACTCCATCCCTCTTCCGGCAACAGTCTGAGATTAAACCAGTCTGCTTGAAACCTTGGTGTCACATTGGACCCCAAGATGAGCTTTCAACCTCATAATTGTTGGAATACACCGTCTATTTCAACCTCCATAATATTGCTCGATTTCACTCCTGTCTCAGCTGAATTGTTGCTGAAGTCCTCATTCATGCTTTCATTACCTCTAGAGTTGACTATTCCAACAGACTCCTGACTGGTCCTCCATATTCTAACCCCCGTAAACTTGAGGTTATCCAAAACTCTGCTGCTTGTGTCTTAACTCACACCAGGTTTGTTCAAATACACCCCTGTGCACACAGACCTACAGTGGCTCCTGGTCAAGCAATGTCTTGATTTTAAAATTCTTATCCTTGTTTTCAGGTCCCTCGCTGGCCTTGCCCCTCCCTCTCTCTGTAATCTCCTCCAGCCCTACAACCCTCCAAGATATCTATGCTTCTCTAATTCTGAGCTTTTGAGCATTCCTGATTTTAGTTGTGCCACCATTTGGTGGCCGCACATTCAGTTGCCTTAGACCTAAGCTCTGGAATAACCTTCCTCTAACTCTCCACCCCTCCATCTCTCCTTTCTCCTTTAAGGCACTTCTTCAAACCTAACTTTTGAACAAAGCTTTTGGCCACGTGTCCTACTTTCCCCTTTTGTGACTTTGTATCAAATTTTGCTTTTTGATGCTCCTATGAAACAATAGAATCAGAGAATGGTTACAGATTTGGCCCATTCTGCTCAACTAATATCACGCCCCACCCCAAGTAATTACTTTTATGGTGGATTGCTCTTTGTCCTTTTCCATAGCTGATCTAAACCTCGCAATATTATAATCACTGACCCCTAAATGCTCAGCTACTGATACCTGATCCACTAGTCCCACCTCATTCCCTCGAACCAAATCCAGCAATGCCTCCTTCCTTGTCAGACTGGAAATATATGATATAGAGAATACTCCTAAACACAATTATGAAACTCTTCCTCGTCTCTAGAATTTACATTATTATTATACCAGTTTTTATTAGGATAATTAAAGTCCCCTATTATAACCAACTTATAGCTTTTTGCACCTCTCTGTAATTTCCTTGAAAATTTGTTCCTCAATAACGTTCCTACTTGTTGGAGGCCTACAGAATGCATCCGGTAGTTTAATGGCATCTCTACTGTTTCTTAGATGTAATCAAATAAAGTCTGTCCTTGACCCCTCGAGGAATCCTCTCTCTTCAGCAGTTAATACCATCAACACTGCCACCCTTCCTTTTTTCTTTTATTTCCTTCCCTATCTTTCCTGAACACCTTCTATGGCAGAATTTTTCTTAACCCTTTTTAAGCCAGGCCTTCGTTATCACCAGAACATCATAATCACACCTGGTTACCCGTGCTTGCAGCTCACCAATCTAACTCACACACTCTGTGTATTCACATACATGCACTGTAAACCTACTTTAGACCTTTTTGCATCACCTCTTACTCTGATCCCAACTAATACCTATTTCTTACTCTGGTGCTATATCTGTTTCTCCCAATTCTTTGTGCATCTTGTTTTTCCTCACTAATGTTACCTTCTGGTTCCAATACCCATGTCGAGTTAGTTTAAATGCTCCCCAATAGCACTAGAAACTGTCCCACAAGGGCATTGGGCCTAGCTCAGGTGCAACCCATCCAGCCTATACAGATCCCATCTCCCTCAGAACCGATATAAATGTCCCAGCAATCTAAAGCCTTCCTTCCCGCACCATCTCTCCAGACACGTATTCATCTGCTCTGCCATCCTATGTCCATACACATTACATAGGATTACAGAGGATATAAGACTCAGAAACGGGCCATTCAGCCTGACCAGTCCATGGCAATGTTTATGCTCTACTCAAGCCTCCTCCCATCTCTCCTCATCTACATCTACCATCATAATTATCCAATCTCTTCTCCCTCATATGCTTGTCAAGATTCCCCTTAAGTGTTGTGGTTGCTATCACTAAAATGCTCCCCCACCACCACCTCAGCCACCTGTCTGGCTTCATTCCCCAGAATTAGGTCCAGCACTGCGCCGTCCCTTGTTGGACCCTCTACATATTGACCTAAAAAGTTCTCCTGTACACATTTCAAGCAATCCACTCCATCCAAGCCCTTAACACTATGTCTATCCCAATTAACGTTGGGAAAGTTGAAATCACCTAATATAATTACCCTATTATTGTTTTTACACACCTCCGCAAATTGTGCATGCATTTGCTCCTCAATTTCCCGCTGACTACCTGGGGGTCTATAATAAACACCTAACAATGTGGCTGCCCCTTTTTTATTCCTAAACTCTACCCACAAAGCTTCATTCAATGCCCCCTCCAAGTTATCATCTCTCCTTACTGCAGTAACTGACTCCTTAACTAATAACGCAATGGCTCCTCCTCTTTTACCCCCTCCCCTGTCTCACCTGAAGATTCTATATCCCGGAATGTTGAGCTGCCAATTCTGCCCCTCCCTCTACCACGTCTCAGTGATGGCTACTATATCACAATTCCACGAGTCAATCCTCACCCTTAACTCATCCATTTTACCTATAATACTCCTGGCATTAAAGTAGAGGCCATCCAGCCTTGCCTTACTCCCTTGGAACTTAATGCAGCTGTACTCCCTCTGACTTGATTGTTTTACTGTATTATGATGTGTCCCTATTCTGCTAACATTGTGTCCCCTCCCCTGCCGAATTAGTTTAAACTCCTCCCAACTGCACTAGCAAACCCACCCGCAAGGATGTTAGTCCCGCTCTGGTTCAGATGTAGACTGTCTCGCTTGTACAGGTCCCACCTTCCCCAGAAACGGTCCCAGTGACCCAGGAATCTAAAACCCTCCCTCCTGCACCAACTCTTAAGCCACGTATTCATCTGCACTATTCTCCTATTACTGTGCTTGCTAGCACGTGGCACTGGGAGTAATCCAGAGATTACAACCCGAGAGGTCCTGCTTTTTAGTCTACTGCCTAACTCCTTGAATTCTTGATGCAAGACCTCATCCCTCTTTCTGCCTATGTTATTGGTACCAACATGTACCATGACCTCTGCCTTATCACCCTCCCCTTTCAGGATGCCCTGCAGCTGTTCAGTGACATCCCAGACCCTGACACCAGGGAGGCAACACACCATTCTGGAGTTACGTTGATGGTCACAGTAGTGCCTATCTGTTCCCCTGACTATAGAATCCCCTATTACTATTGCTCTTCCCCTCTTCCTCCCCTCCTTATGGTGCCAGAAGCTTGGCTCTGTCTGCACACCCTGGAGGAACCAGCGCCCTCATCAGCCTCCAAAATGGAATACTGATTTGCCAGCGGGACCCCAGGGACTCCTGAACTACCTGCCTGTTTCTCTTGGGCTGCCTGGTGGTCACCCATTCCCTTCCTTCCTCAAGTCCCTTCAACTGCGATGTGACCACCTCTCTAAATGTGCTATCCACGAAGCTCTCAGACTCGCGGATGCTCCACAGTGTCCCCAACCGCCGTTCTAGCTCTGAAACCCGAGCTTCCAGGAGCTGCAGCTGGACACACTTCCTGCACACATGCTGGTCCTGGGCATTAGAAATGTTCCCGGCTTCCCACACGGAGCATAAGGAGCACACCACAGCTTTGAGCTCTCCTGCCATGACTTATCCCTTTAAATTGAACCTTTTAAATGAATTACTCTAGGGCCCTTCTTTCTTGATCCTCGTTGTTACAGAATATACAAACTATAAACCACAACAAGACCTTAAACTATAAGTGATAAAAGTAGTAAATACTTACCTGACCTATACTTTTCACTTCAACCACTCCCTGTGGTAGCAGGTTCCATGTTCTCACCACTCCTTGGTTTCATCTAAATTCTCTATTGGATTTCTTAGTGACTATCTTATATTGATGGCCTCTAGTTACGCTCTTCCCCACAAGAGGAAATGTTCTCTCTGTATCCAATCTATCAAAACCTTTCATAGTTTTAAAGATCTCTATCATATCACACCTCCACTTTCTTTTGTTCAGAGAAAAGTGACTCGGCCTGTCAATCCTTTCCTGAGAAGAATAGTCTTGTATTTGTGGTAGCATCCTTGTAAATCTTCTCTGTACCTTGGCACCAGTGAGCAAACATATCATCTGGATTCATGTCTAGAGCTGCAGAAATGCCTGTCTGTTCCCCTAACTATAGAATCCCCTGTCACTACTGTGTTCCCAATTTTACTCCTGCCCTCTTTACAGCTGAGCCAGCAGTTAGGCCATGGACTTGGCTCTGGCTGCACTGCCCAGGGAAACCATCACTCTCACCAGTATGTAGAACTGAATACTGGTTAGAGAGCCAGATGCACTCTGGGAGCTCATAAACCACTTGCCTGGTCCTCCATGATTGCCTGGTGTTCACCCATTTCCTCTCTGCCTGCAATCTCTTAAACTGTGGGGTGACCACATCCAGAAATGTGCTATCCACAAAACCCTCAACCTCCTGGATGCACCACAGAGATCTGAACAGTCACTCAAGTTCCGAATCCCGAGCTCGACCACTCCAGCTGATGAAATTTTCTGCACATGCAGCTATCCAGGACATGAGAAGCAGGCTAGAGTTCCCACATGGAACAGGATGTGTATTCCATAGGACTGATATACCCTGCCGTGTCTCTATTTAATAGACTATGAACTGATTTGACTGAAATAAATTAAGACTTAAATAAATGATTCACCTGCTACTGACAAATCAGCTGCTTCCTTTGGGTAGACATTACTTTATTTTGTAAGGAGTTTTACTCATTTGTAGTTTTATTAATTAGTTTAAGTAGTTAAGCAATCAAAATTAATGCAGTACTTTATAGTTTCCAGTCCTAATTTAAACCACTGCCAAGTTGAGAGATAAAAAACCCTTAATATTCACCACCGATCAGCTATCTGCTGTTCTGTGACATCACTCCTTGATTTTTTTTGTGAATTTGTTCTCACAGTGCTCTCTCTGATGCTGCTTTACCCCCGCAGTCCTCCTGGACCTCCCACTGTTCCTGCAGGACTCTCTCTATCTCTCCACTGCTTCTTTATCCTGGCTGTGCTATCAGACATCCAACTGTTCTTGCAGTTCTCTCCTTCTTGTCTTGGAATGTTTCATTGCATCAACAATTTGATTTATACAGCATCTTTAACATAATAAAACATTCCAAGTGCTTCACAGGAGAGTTATAAAATAAAATTTGACACTGGGCCACATAAGGTGATATTAGGGCAGATTGCAAAAAATTCTTCAAAGAAGTCGGGCGGAATTGTCCCAGATTTGCACAAAATGTTGTAGCAAAAAGGATATTTTACCTGCTGGCCGCAATGGGGGTGCTTGCGTCGTATTGTCCAATTCCCAGTACATCCTGCCTCATTAATAATGCATTCATGGGAAACACACAGGATCGCTGGCAGGCGGGCTCGGGTTTGCTTGCCACACCATGACCTCGGCGCTTCCTCGCTCTGGGCACCATATTTAAAGCACACCAGAGTGTATGCCTACTTCATGTTTTCAGGCCAGGACTGTTCCAGGCAGCAGATGGCCCCGAAAGTGAAGAAGGCGGCAGCCCCCAAATTTAATGACACACCTCTGGGGCGCCTGCTAGATGCAGTGGAAGGCCACCGCAATGTCCTCTACACTCTCTTTGGCCACAGGAGGTCCACCAGAGTCACGAATCTGGCCTTGGAGGTGGTGGCAGCAGTGGTCAGCACTAATGGAGCTGATCAACCATCCGATGCAGGAAGAGGATGAATGCTCTCATCTGTTCCACCAGGGTAAGTCAACCACCTCATCACTCTCAACTCACACACTCACAAACCCATCACACATCCACAAGGATCTCACACTTCAAGGGACAACACCACTAACTCTCACACAACCTGGAAGACCCATCACAGCACGTACCCAGACCCTCCACCAGCACAGACGTGTTCTGGGCTGGCGTGTTTTCCAGCCAGCGTAACAGTTAATCTGGCCTGGGGGATGATTGCAGTTGGGCCTTACTCTGTATCCCATTAGTGGAATCTAAAGCAGGTTCATCATCGATAAACACCATCGGATGATCCCGCTGTGCTTTCTGACGCCTGATGCCAACGGGGCTGGGAAATTCCTTTAAGAAGTGTTTTAAAGGTGGAAAGTGAAGTAGAGAGGTGGAGAGGTTTATGGAGGGATTTCCAGAATTTAGGGCCCAGACAGATGAAGGCACGGCCACCAACGATGGAATAATTAAAATCTAGGATGCTGAAGAGGCCAAAATTAGATAAGCTCAGGTATGTCGAAAGATTGTTGGGGAAGAGGAGATTTTAGGATAAGGAGGAAGGGACAAGGACATTCAGTTTGAAAACAAGAATGAGAATTTTAAAATCGAGGCATTGTTTAACTGAGCATGGGTATGATGGGTGAACAGGACTTGGTGCAAGTATGGACAACCGGGTGTTGGATAGCCTCAAGTTTACAGAGGGTAGAATGCAGTACGATGACCAGCGTTGGAATAGTCAATTCTATAGGTAACAAAGGCATGGATGAGGCTTTCAGTAGTAGATCAGCTGCAATAGGGGCAGAGACAGGCAATGTTACGGAGGTGGCAATATACAGTCTAAACGATCGCAAGGATATGTGGTCAGAAGCTGATCCCAGGGTCAAATATGGAACCAAGGTTGCAAACTATGTGTGATTCAGCCTTACACAGTTGCCAGTGAGAGGATTGGAGTTGGTGGCTCGGAAATGAAGTTTGTAGTGGGCAACGAGGAAGATGGCTTCTGTCTTCCCAATATTCAACTGGAGGAAATTTCTGCTCATCCAGTACTAGATGTTGGACAAGCAGTCAGATAATTTAGCAACAATGGTGGAGTCGAGAGGGGTGATGGAAGAAACAAGACAGAATTTACATTTATAGATCCCCTTTCATATCCTCAGGAAACTCAAGTGTTTCACAAGCAATTAAGTACTTTTCCAGTGTAGTTATTGTTGTAACGTAGAGAATCATTGCAGCCAAATTGCACATAGCAGGGTCCCTCAAACTGCAGTGAGACAAATTACCATATTTTGGTGGTGCTGGTTGAGGAATAAATGGTGACCAGGACACTGAGATGAGCTCCCTTACTCTTCTTCAAATGGTGCTGTAGGATATTTTATGTGCATCTGAGAAGAAAGAAAGCATTTCAGCTTAATGTCTCATCTGAATGGAGGCATCTCCAACACATATCTAGTTTGGCTCAGTTGGTAGCATACTCTTCCCTTAGTCAGGGTTCATGGTTCATGGCATTACTACGTGCTTGAGCACACAATCTAAACTGACACTTCAGTGCAATATTGAAGGAGTGCTGCATTCCTAGAAATGTTTTCTTTTTATCCAGCTCTGGAGGGAGATGGGACCTGTACAGGCCGGACAGGTTGCACCTAAATAGTGCAGGGTCTGAGTTCCTTGCAGGGCAATTTGCTAGTGCTATTGAGCAAAATTTAAACTAACTTGGCAGGGGTGTGGGAACCAGGAGGGAAGAATGCCAATGTGCATAGGATACCGGGAGAGATAGGTAGCACTAGAGTAAGGAATAGTAAGTTATTAGGTGGTTCAGGGGAAGAAAGAAAGTAATAAAGCCTGAATCAGAGTTAATGGCATATGTGTGAATGCTCAGAGTGTGGTTAATAAAATTGGTGAGTTACAGGCGCAAATTGACATGTGGAAATATGATGTTGTGGCTATAACAGAGACCAGGCTCAAGTAAGGGCAGAAATGTGTGTTAAATATTTCAGGGTACAAGGTGTTCAGGAAACATAGGAAAGGAAGAAAAGGGGGAGGAGTATTGGAATATTGGTTAAGGAGAGCATTGCAGTGCTGGAGAGTGCGGGTATCCTAGAGGGGTCAAAAACAAAATCTATTTGGCTAGAGCTAAGGAACAATAAAGGTGCAATTACATTGCTTGATGCGGTCTCTCAGCCACCAACTAGTGGAAAGGATGTAGGAACACATTTGCAAGAAGAGAGGTGCAAGAATTATAGAGTAGTAATAAAGTAGGACTTTAATTATGTGAATATAGACTGGGATAGTAGCAGTGTAAAGGGAAGAAAGGGGCAAGAGTTCCTGGAGTGTTTTCACGGAAATTTTCTGCAGCAGTATGTTTCCAGTCCAACAAGAGGGGAGGCACTGCTGGACCTGGTTCTTGGGAACAAGGTGGGACAAGTGGATCAAATATCAGTAGGAGAACATTTCGGGGACTGTGATCATAAGGTTTAGATTGGCTATGGAAAAGGACAAGTGACAATCTAGAGTAAGAATAACTAACTGGGGAAAAGCCAACTTCAATGGATTAAAAATGGATCTGGGCCAAATAAATTTGAATCAAAGGTTGGCAGGAAAAACAGCAGTTGAACAATGGGCTACCTTCAAAGAAGAAATAATTCAGGCACAGCCAAGGTATATTCCCTTGAAAGAAAAAGGTATGGTAAATAAATCAAAGCTCCCTTGATGATTAAAGCTATAGAGATTAAGATGAAAAAGAAAAAGTATGCTTATGACAGATGTCAGGTGGATAATACAATGGGGAACCAGACTGAATACGGAAGATTCAGAGGGGAAGTGAAAAAGCAAAGAAGAGAAGCAAAGTGGGAGTATGAAAAGAGACTGGCAGTTGACATAATAGGGAATCCTAAAGTCTTCTATAAGCATATAAATAGAAAAAGAGGAGCAGGGCCAATTTGGAACCAAAAAGGGGATTGATGCATGGAGGCAGGGGGAAAGCTGAGGTATTAAATGAACACTTTGCATCTCTCTTTACCAAGGAAGAAGATGCTACCCAAGCCACAGTGAAAGAGGAGGTAATTAATATACCAGAAGGATTTAAAATTAATAAGGAGGAGGTATTAGATAGGCTGCCTATGCTTAAAAGTTGATAAGGCATCAGGACCGGATGACATGTATCCAAGGATAGAGAAGGAAGTGAGTGGAAATTGCAGAGGCACTGGTTATAATTTTCCAATCATCCTTAGACTCAGAGGCGGTTCCGGAAGATTGGAGAATTGCAAATGTTGCACCCTTGTTCAAAAAGGATGTAAAGGTAAGCCTAGCAACTAAAGGTCAGTCTGTTTAACTTCGGTGGTGGAAAACTTCTAGAAGCAATAATTCAAGACAAAATTAATAGTCAACATGGACAGATGTTGGTTAATTAAGGAAAGCCAGTGCAGATTTGTTAAGGGAAAACAATGTTTAACTAACTTGCTTGAATTTTTTGAAGAGGTAACATAGAGAGTTGATGAGGGTAATGCTGTTGATGTAGTGTACATGGACTTCCAAAAGATATTTGATACAGTACCCCACAACAGACTTGTGAGAAAAGTTATAGTTCATTGAATGAAAAGGAAAGTAGCAACATGGGGCAGAATTTTCCGCCTGTCGGGCGGGCCGTGTGGGAGTGGGCAGGCGCGGACCTGAGCGCCATCCGCGATTGGGTCCACACCACCATTTTACGCGGGCGGGCCAATTAAGGCCCGCCCAGCGTGAAACACAACTCCCGAGGACACCAGGAGTGGGAGGGTGGCGGCGGGACTGCTAAGGCCGCCGGGTCCAATGACGACCCGGCAGCCTGTTTAAAAGAGCTCCTGCAGCCTTGTAAAGGCTGCCAAACATGGCCAGCAGAAGGGCTCCCCAGAGCACTGCTGGTGAGCAGGCCAGGTAGGAGGATAGGGCAGGGGGGACACTGTGTCCCTCATTTCTCAGATGATTGCCTTGCTGGCCTCCCAGAGGATGTGGCAGCACAACGGGAGGTCCTCACTCCCAAGGACGGGAGGAGGAAGCCCCCCCAAATGACCAAACATGCCTGGGAGGAGGTGGCGGAGATAGTGAGCTCCCTCAACGTGGTGCGACGCACCTGGATACAGTGCGGCAAGCATTTCAATTACCTTTTGCGGTCTGGAAGGGTGAGTGCCATGTTGGTATTGATCACTTAACCCAGCAGGTAGGCTTTCCCCCCACCGGCCACCTCCCACCACTGCCCCCCAAACCCCTCTCCCCCCCCGCCCCCCCCCCCCCACCCCCTGCCCAACTCTGAGTGCAGTTACTGCATTGAATCATTGGCGGCATGTGTCCTTCGCTGGGCGGGCCATCAGATATTGCCCACGCCAAGGTCACCCTTAGAGGGTAGTGATGAGATGGATTCTTCACCCGCAGCATGTGGTACAGTGACACCCACATTACTGTTTTAGGGGCAACCTGGAGGATCTGCACCTAGGCGCAATGCTGGAGCTGCAAAATATGTCAAAGTCAGGGTGCTGACATGCTGGGAGGGGAGCTTCCAGGTGGCGGGGCACCGATCCATCTGCTGCCCTTTGCGGTCCACGTCCTTGCGCCTCCTTGCTATGGAAGGTTAGACCATGTGGTGCCAAATGTGATGTAGGCTGTATTTAGCCAAGGTGGGGGGGACAGACCAGGCATCTTTGTGTGACTGTGCGGCAGCTGCAAGGTGAGCAGGCATTGGAGCCCTGCAATGTTCCACTCTGGTTGGGGTGGTATGGCAGCGAAGAGATTCCAGGTACAAGTTGTACTAATCAATGCTCTTCTCTCCTTTTCAGGAGAAGAATGCTCATAATGCCACCGAGCGGTTGAGGGCTGGCCTAGTTATCCACCATTACCAGGTTCGGGCAGGAGGCCCTCGATCTGGAGAGGCGTCTTGTGCCCAGGTCCACCGGTGTCAGTGGGGTGCCACGGGCAGGTATGTTTGCCCAGCACTGAGGTCACCATTGGTGTCCCAGCAGCCATGGCACTGCTGAATGTTCAGTGATTGAAGTTTGCAACATGGCTTGACCATCGCTTATGGAAGGATGAGCACATAATGATCCGGGCGACAGGGATGCACATTGACATTGTCTCCATGTTAACTAATCAAATGTCCTTGTTCTTCCTTTCAGCATCAGCGGAGCAGGGCTGGGTGGAGGAGGCACAGGGCACCGCCCCCCCACCCCTCACACCTGAGGGCCCTGAAGTCTCTGACATACCAGCATCATACCTTCTCTGCCAGGCAGGCACCAGCGCAGACACTAGCACCTAGGTGGGAATTAGATCATCGGCTAGTGCCCCAGGGCACAGCAGTGAGGGCACTTCACAGCCGCTGGAGGAGCTGGCGGAGACAGAGAGTACCCATGGTGCCAGCAGTCGGAGGACTGCAGGGGACCAGGCACATGCTCAGTCGGTGGTTGATGATGTGCCGCTGGAGTCGTCCACGAGGCAACAAACACTGGAAGTCCAGCAGGGTGTGCGGGAGGATCTGGCGGAGATACATGAGGTTATGCTTGGCTTAGTTTCCGTGGTGGAGGAGTCCACGCGGACCATTGCCGATGCAATGAGCCTCATGGTCAAGTGCCATGCTGCCTCCATGGAGAGAGTGGCGACTCACTTGGAGAGGCTCCTCCAGGAGACCAATCAGGGCTTCCTGGGTATGCGCTCGGACCAGCAAGCCCTCACATCAGCATTGACCTCAGCTGGTCAATGCCAGTGTGAGAGATGGTCTGGGCACCAAGTGTCCCAGCTTGGTGCCCATCTATCTACAGTGAGCAGGGAGGTCCGAAGCGACCTCACGTTGGCGCAGAAGCTGCCTGTAGTCTCTGCGGGCTCCTCTCAGGGCACTCCAGATGAGGGCAGCAGCTCCTCTGCCCCTCTGCCAGTGACCATTGCATCCGATGAGGCTGTGATGACAGGGAAATGCCAGCTGTGCAACTGGCTGCTCCCTCCCAGGCGGGGCCAGCACAGGCTCCATGGGCCAGAGGACGGCTGCCAAGGTCATTGAGGCCAACAGGACAGCACAGTGAGCAGGCTGTCTCAGATGCCAGTGCCAGTGAGGGGACCGCACCTAGACATAGCACCTGAAAGCATAAATTTAAGGCACCTTAGGCACACCATGGGTTTCTCACTGGTGCTTTTGTGTTGCCCCGCAATGAGGTCATGATTAGTTGGTGTGCTGTTTAGCACCTTTGTCATTTTGTTTCCTTAAGTTCATTTTGTTATTTCATGAAATTTAGACATGTGACCATGGCTGAGGGTGCCTCTTTCCCTCTGCAGGTGGATGGTTACCCATGACGTTATGAGTGAGTTGTGTCACGTTGAGCTTTATTGACAAGGCCTTAGTTAATGTTCCTATCCAGGCAGATTTAGCACTCAGGTATCAAGTATGGAGCCTGCAACAGGCTTTTGTTGGAGGTCCATCTGTGATGTTCTAGCTGAAGGTTCATTGGATTAAAGCCTCCCAGATGTCCCTGCCTCCCTGGGGTATGCCCAGGTCAGTGTCTACCCCCTCAGCATTTCCCTGTGCGTGCTCATCCTCGAACTCACTGCTGGACTCATCATGTGCAGCCGCAACAACTGCATCTACATCTTCTTTGTCCACAGCATCACCCCTTTCCAGCACAAGATTGTGGAGAGTGCAGCATGCAACCACTATCAGTGACACACAATCTGGGGGGTACTGGAGTGTGCCCCTGAACAGTCCAGGCATCAGGAGCGCATCTTGAGAAGATCGATGGTTCTCTCCATTACAGCCCTTGTGGAGGCGTAGCTCCTATTGTACCGCTGCTCAGCTTCTGTTCTTGGATGGTGGAGAGACGTCATGAACCACCTTCTGAGGGGATAGCCCTTGTCACCCAGCAGCCATCCATCCAGCTGGGCTGGAGCACCGAAGAGCCCCAGCACCTGGGAGTGTCTGAGGATGTGGGCGTCGTGGGAGCTGCCTGGGTACCTTGCACAGACTTGCAAAATCTGCATCCTGTGATCACACACTATCTGCACGTTCATGGAGTGGAATCCTTTCCTGTTGACGAAGACACCGGGCTCACCTACTGGCGCCTTGATGGCCACATGTGTGCAGTCTATTGCACCTTGGATGCAAAGAAGCCAGCAATCACTGCGAAGCCTCTGACTCGCACTATCTGGCTGGCCTGGTCCCAGCAGTAGTGAAGGTCAATGCATGCCTGAACAAAGTGTCTGTCACCTGCTTGATACAAGTGTGGACAGCTGATTGGGAGACACCGCAAGGGTCACCCACCGAGCCCTGGAAAGAGCCAGAGGCATAGAAGTTGAGGGCAGCTGTGACCTTTAGAGCCACTGGCATGGGGTGTCCACCCACATGGTTAGCGGAGATCTCAGGGCCTATCATCTGACACAGAGTTGACTGTCTCCCTTGAGAGACGGAGCCTCCTTTGGCACTGCACCTCAGACATATTGAGGTAGCTGCTTCACCACCTGTATACCCTGGCAACAGGATATTGGCGTCTTCTGCGGCCCCTTCCGCCTCGGACTTCCTGTTGGCCCTGCGCATCTTGTGCCTGCGCCTCTCCTCTCAAAGGTCGCTCCCCAGAGGCTGAATGTGCACTCCTGGCCTCCTCCCCTTTCTGGCCCTCCCTTCCTCCTCAGAGGATGTGCCTCCAGTGGAGAACACAACTCCTATTCCCAGGCTAAGGGAAGGCTTCCTGAAACCTGCAGGCCCCAAAAAGGATCTTCACTGTAGAGTGCTGACCTGAAGGTTGCGAGTCCTGTCCAAGCAGCTGGTATGAGTTTTGAAGTATTTCTGCTCACACAGGCAGTTACATCAGTAACTTTCAAAATTAAATATCTGACTGAGCACATTCACGACCCCACTGACTCCTCTTATCCCGCCCGTGGATGAGGTTTATACAAACGTGTCCTACCCACCTGCCCGTTGCGCCCGTGCGGCGACCTGAAGATCGCACGGACCCCGAAAAATCGCTGTTAATTGGTGCCTCAAGGGCCTTAAGTGGCCTGTTAATTAATGGCAGGTACGCATCAGAGATTGTTGTGCGCCCACCCACCGAAATCTTGCAATGGTGCGCTGCGATGTCGGGGTGCTCGCTCGACGTCACCACGCGTCGTTTTACGTTTCGGTGTGCGGGGCCTGCCCCCGCACGCTAACATGAAAATTCTGCCCATGGATACGAAATTGGCTGAGTGACAGGAAACAAAGAATAGTAGTTAATAGATGTTTTTTGGGACGGAGGTAGGTTGGTAGTGCAGTTCCCCAGGGGTCAGTGTTGGGATCATTGCTTGTCCTGATATTTATTAATGACCTACAGCTTGGTGTACAGGGCACAATTTCAACATTTTCAGATGATACGAAACTTAAAAGCATTGTGAACAATGAGGAAGATAGCATAGAACTTCAAAAGGATATAGACAAGTTGGTGGAATGGGCGGACAAGTGGCAGATTTAAGTTAAACCATTTCTTACTATTATGGGGTCATGTGACTGTACAGACGTATCAGCCCTAAGCACGGGGAATCTTAGGAGTGGAGCTTTTAGCCTGGGTCTTGGAACAAGCATGGATCCTCATCAGGAGACTGTAATTAAAATTTACTGTTTCTCACAAGAAACCCATCCTGCACTCCAAGTTTATTACATCGATGAACTTCAATGCAGAGAAATGTGAAGTGATTCATTTGGTAGGAAGAACATGGAGAGACAATGTAAATTAAAGGATATCTCAAGGGCAACTAGGGATGGGCAATAATTGCTGGCCCAGCCAGCGAAACCCACATCCTGTGAATTAATTTAAAAAAGTAACTCTGAAGGGGTGCAGGGGCAGAGGGACCTTGGTGTATATGTGCATAAGTCATTGAAGGTGACAGGACAGGTTGAGAGAGCAGATAATAAAGTATACAATATCCTAGGCTTTATTAATAGGGGCATTGAGTAACCTAAGCTTTATTAATAGGGATATAGAGTACAAGAACAAGGAGGTTATGGTGAACTTTATAAGACATTAGTTCAGCCTCAGCTGGGGCATTGCGTCCAGTTCTGGGTAACACACTTTGGGAAAGATGTGAAGGCATTGACGAGAGTGCAGAAAAGATCCACGAGAATGGTTCCAGGGGTGAGGAACTTCAGTTAAGAAGATAGATTGAAGAAGTTGGGACTGTTTTCCCTGGAGAAGAGAAGGCTGAGAGGAGATTTAATAGAGGCATTCAAAATCATGAGGCTTCTGGATAGAGTAGTTAGGGAGAAACTGTTCCCACTTGTGAAATCATCGAGAACGAGAGGGCACAGATTTAACGTAATTGGCGAAAGAAGCAAAAGCAACATGAGGAAAAACTTTTTCACGCAGCGAGTAGTTAGGGCCTGGAATGCACTGCGTGGGAGTGTGGTGGAGGCAGGTTCTATCAAGGCATTCAAATGGGAATTGACTGTTATCTGAAAAGGAAGAATGAGCAGAGTTATGGGGAGAAGGTGGGGGAATGCACTAGGGGAATTGCTCATTAGGAGAGCTGGTGCAGATACAACAGGGCAAATGGCCTTCTTCTGAGCTATAACGATTCTGTGATTCTGTGAATGAGATGCTAAAGCAAGGTCCTGTCTGCCCATTCAGCTGCAAGTGACAAATCCTAAGTTACTATTCAAAGTACAGAAGGGATATCCCAGGTGTCCTGGACAACTTTCTTGCCCTGGGAAAAAAACAATTAGTTGGCTATTCATCTCATTTGCTGTTGGTGGGATTTTGCTAGATGCAAATTGGTTACCCCCTATAACAACAACCAGGATTGCCCTTCAAACGTGATTTATTAGTGTTGAAGTGCTTTGGGATGTTCGAAAGCTGTGATAAGATAATATATAAGTGCAAGCTCTACCTTGCTGTCTTTACAATATTTTTAAAATATTTGATTTCAAGGTTTAAGGTGAAAGGAGAAAACTATAGAGGAGATGTGCAGGGCAAGCTTTTTACGCAGAGGGTAGTGAGTGTCTGGAATTCGCTGTCAGAGGAGGTGGTGGAAGCAGGTACGATAGTGTTTTTAAGAGGCAGCTTGACAAATACATGAATAGGATGGGAATAGAGGGATACGGACCCCGGAGGTGCAAAATGTTTTAGTCGACAGGCAATATGATCGGCGCAGGCTTAGAGGGCCGAAGGGCCTGTTCCTGTGCTGTACTTTTCTTTTCTTTGTTCTTTGTTCTTTGTATATCAATGCAGTGCATACTTATTTAAAACTGTACAAGTGTTTTCAAAAATTCAAAAAACCAATTCCTGTCTGCCTGTTTAGTTGTTTCCCCAAATGATTTGAAATATCAAACCTTACAACAAGATCCAGCTAAAGAATACTAAAGAATACCAAGTGAAAAAACAAAGCCTGAAAAATACAGTATGACTCAGTGAGTCATTGAACATTGAGCAGTCTGCTCATGGCGAAACTTTGCCAAGTCAGGATGTGTTAATGATTGTGGTCTTGTTGTACTCAGTTATATTTATTTTTATAGATATTGTAGATTAAAAACCTTCTTTCAGAGTCTTGAGCATTTTTTATGTTAACCAAGGCGAAGGATGCCTGTTCTTGAAATTATAACATTTACTGTTCTTTAAGGATAGCCAGTTTTCCTGCTGAAGAAACTGACCGCGTGATTTACAACAGTCCAATTTGGCAAAGGGGCCTAAAACAGATGGTAAGCCCTTGATTTGCATAAGCAATAAGCCTTATATTCCATTATAGGTAGTTGGTGCGTGACATTATCTAAGGGGTTACTTTGTATTTCTGGGATGGAAGCTTTGCCCACTGGCAGCCTATCAAAAACGAAGGGTCGAATTTTCGCGAAGGGTTGAGTCAGATGCGCAGGTTCAGGAAAATTCCCGATTTCCCAACCTGACTCAGGAGACACTTCCCAAAATGATCTGGACTGATTTCTGTTCTGGGGGGTGGGAGGGGGGCGGTGGGGTGGTAACTGTAATTGGGCCCACCACCCCTGAAGCAGTGTGGAGGCAGCCGCAGGGCATGCTGAGTGCAGAGGCGGGCTGTTTAAAAGGCCCACCTAGGTGCTCAGAGACTTCATCCCAGTTATCATAAAAATAGTAAGGCCCTCTAGCCCTCACCCCTCACACCCCTCATCACCCCCACACACTCCCTATACCCCATCCGTGCCAACTCATGCCACGCCATGGCCCTGACCCACCCCCCCAAGGCCCCTCATGCCCTCCATGCTAATCCATGCCCTTCTACTCACTCCCCTAATGCCCTTTGTACTCTCCATGCCACCTCATGCCCATCTATCCAACCCCCATGATCCCTCAAACTCTCCACATCAACTTCACTATATTTAAAAAAAAACTCTCATTGATAAAAGCCCATTCAATAAGTTGAAATCTCTTCAAGTGCTTAATCCCTTCAAAAAACAAAGA
Organism: Cetorhinus maximus; assembly: GCF_964194155.1. Lineage (NCBI taxonomy): Eukaryota > Metazoa > Chordata > Chondrichthyes > Lamniformes > Cetorhinidae > Cetorhinus > Cetorhinus maximus. The sequence continues at coordinate 12,578,999 of NC_135893.1, forward strand.
TTTGTATTCATAGCCCCATATCTCTTTATAACCACATGCAACAGTTTATCAAACTGTGAACTTATTGGCCCCCACTGTGATAATGATAGGTTGTGGAAACAGTTAAGCAGCACTAATCCCATAATGATAGTCCTCAGGCTTATGTCAACAAGCATCTATTGAAATTTCAAGCACTGATTTTTTTCAACCACGAGTCACAGGGCAGGGGATTTAAATGGCTTGACAACTTGACAGTTCCACAGAAACTATCCACCTTCTACAAACACTAATGCCTACTGTTATCAATCTCAAAGGGGTACCTGACCTCTCCCAAAGGGGTACTTGACACTCCAAAGAACTCTGATAGGTTTAGACCTTTTTCTCAAATGTCTAAAGCCCACAAGTCATGTTTCAGAATCCTAGGTGATGAAAATTGCTTCTGCATCAAGGCAGCTGCACTCCAGTGCTGCTGCTGCCATGAACTGAGGATATATGTAGTACTTCCTGCTCCCATTTCCCCCCACCCAACCCTAGTTCAGGGGCGGGACTTCTGGAGTTGGGGCTCCGGTGCTGGAGCCCTTCTGACTTGGCAGAAATTCAGGCCTAAGGCATGAGTAGGGCGCCCCTCCCAATCTATTCTTTTAAATGCTTGAAAAATTATGCCTAGCACTGGGAGTATGGAATCAGAAAATTACCATTCTATAGCCAATGCTGCCAAGTAAGTTTGCCATGGCTCTGTCGCTGGTAACAGAGCTTCATTAGATACAAGCATGTGTCTTCCAACATACTGTGATTGCAGAAGATCTGTACACGATTATGTAGTCAGCAAGATTTACAGCCCTGTTGCAACTTCCTACACTGTGAGCTCTCCAGTCCAGAATGCTTGAGACCAAGTCATTTCTGGATTTCAGAATTTTTGCATTAAAGAATGACATTAGAATGCCAAACTACAAGTGTATGAACCAGAAAACACTATAGATATATATACTTTTGTAGAAATGGGGGGAATGCCATGCACTGTGGCCATGAGCTCCTTTAACAATTACTACAACAAGGAATTTATTAAGTTTTCATTATAACCAAACCAGGAAGCTTGAGGACTCCAATGATAAGTTCCAGGACCTGAGTATCAGCTCTGTTTTCTTAATCATTTTGTGTTCTTCCATCATCCTTGAAAGTCTACTGGCCTTGGTGGCTATCTTTAGATGTAAGAAGTTCCATTTGGCCCGTTTTCTTTTCATTGGAATCTTGACACTGTTTGCAGCTGTTGCTTACATCTTCAACATCATGTTTTTGGGTGGCCGGACCATGATGCTGACCCCGCTGCAGTGGTTTTTCTGTGAGGGCACCATGTTTGTTGCGTTGGCAGCATGAGCCCCAGCCTGTTAGCCATCGCCATCAGGGGACATGCTGCCATTGTGAAAGTCAAACTCTATAGCAGTGACAAGAATAGTCAGGTGTGCTTGCTGATTGGAAGCTGTTGGATTGTCTCTGCTGGGTGGGCTGCTCATTATGTGCTGGAACTGTTTGTGCTATGTAAGGAGTCAAGTGACGAGTTTGTGGATCTGCTCAAAAAAATTCCAGACAATGATGTTTCCAGACTTCAGATTTCTGGGTTGTACAGGTTGGTGTATAATAATTTTTATACTTGTTCCTGAGAATCATGAGTGAACTGCTAGACTAGTTCAGAGGGCTTTAAGAGTCAACTACATAAGTGTGTAGACTAGAATCATGTGTAGGCCAGGTGGAAAGTGGAAAGGCAGGTTCTCCTCCCTGAAGAACATTAGTGAATTGGGCTTTTGAAACAGTTGGGTTCTTACAATGCACAGCTTCCATGATGATAATAAGACCTATTGAATTCAATTTCACAGATGACAATGCCATAACTGCTACTCTACTATATATCTGACTGGACACTCCTAGATGAAGTACGGCTTAGGTTACTGGTTGAATGAGTGGAAGATGATTGATCCTTCAAATCTGGTGGCAAGAAAGGTGGTCCAACTGCAGCGTCCTCTCCTAAGCCAACATACCCAGCATTGGAGGCACTAATCACTCAAAACCAGCTCCTCTGGGCAGAGCATGCCATTTGTATGCCTGACACCAGACTCCCAAAGCAACTGCTACACTCGGAATTCAGTCACAGCTGGAGACTCCCAGGAGGACAGCAGAAATGCTTTGGTGATATCCTCAAAGCATCCTTGGAGAAGTCAAACATCTCCAGCATCTCATAACAGTCCCTAGTCCATGACTGAGCAAATTGGAGAAGGTTCATTCTAGTAGGCACCAATCACATCAAGAGACTTCATTGGGAACACGCAGAGGCAAAGTCCAAGCATCGAAGAGAGCGCACAAACCTCCAAACAACTCATCTACCTGACCCTTCAAGCACCACATGCCCTGCATTTAGGAGAGTCTGCAGATAGCGCAATGGACTTATCAGACACCTCAGAACCTATTGAACCAGAGTGGAAGCAAGTCATCCTCAATTCCAAGTAACTGCCTAAGAAGATTTATGGAAAAAAGCCTCTTAGCACAATATTCAATTCAAATCTCCCAGAAACGATACAGCACAGGTTAATAGTGCATAAGGCTCTGTCATTAAGCACTTCTAGGTTAGGTACAGCATGCTTTAAATGTTTAGTACAGTATTTCCTATTACAGAGGTTTTCAAACTTTCTTTTTGGGACCCCCTTATACTGTAAATATTCGCACACTCCCAGAGACCCCATGAAAACTCTGATTCCTGGGAACTTCCTGGTGTAACTTCTGCAAAACAGTGCAGCTGCTCAAAGAAGAAAGTGCTGTCATTACAGAAAATGACCATGAAATTGGTCCTGTAGCATTGCTGGTGCCCGCGATTCAAGAGCCTCAAAGAGAAACAATGGTGTCTGGAACATTTCTGTCCATCTTTAGCATGGCCTATGTAGCATGTTCTGATTGACAGGGCACTAGTGTGGCAGAGCAGCCTGACTTGATGCATGTTCTGCCAATTTGGATAAGGTGAATCCAGTTAAAGCCTCTCCTGTTTCCTCACATCTGAACAATTGTTCAACAATTGTTCAGCTGCACAAGGGACCCCACATAAGCATGATTTAAAGGGCTAGCCATCCAACTTGCAGCTGAGGTGCTTCTGATTTAATTTTGCTCTTGCAAAGTTGTGGAAATTATGTGCTGTGTTCTGTGAGGAATTCGTTTTTGGAAAAATTTGAAAGACATTGAATTTTGGACATTCTTCGTCCTGAGTTATTTTTAAGAGTTTGCAATATTAATTCGGGGTTGTGAATATGCCATTTGTCAAGGAAGCACAGGTCAAGACAGCTGTCCAGTAGGAACACCTGGAGAGGGAAGAGATACTTTGTATATCTACGTTAACAAAGAACTGCTGTTGCCAGACTCTTGCTGATTGGTTAGAAACAACTGGCCTAACAGAAGTATTCTTTGAACATCTTAGCCTTAAAACTCTTAGTCAGAGGGTGAGTGTGTGTAGGTGTGCCTTAGAAGCAAGCTGCAAGAAAAGACTCTCTCTTTCTCTCTCTCTGCCCCACCTTTGTGTAAAACTTTTCTCAGAAACGTCTCATCAGAATAACTCATCTGTTTTATTTTGAAAGTCTGCAAAGTTGTGATAAGTCAGAGTCATCGAGGACAGTTTCACCAAAAAAAAAATCCACCTGAAAGAACTTCCAGACCTATAATGACCAGAATTCTGTTAGATCAACTTTCCCATACTCCAACTCTGCAGGAGACTGTGTTTGTTTCGTTCTGTTTTGTGTGTGTGTGAGCATATGGGGGTTCGGATATCAGTTTTTTTTTAAAAGGGGGAAATCATTATACTTCTAATCTACAACTTGTATGTTAACCAGTTTATTAACTTGTTTTTAAAAAGTAGCTTGTTTTATAATAAATCAATAATTTTTGGGTTTACTGAAAGAATCCTGGTTAGAGTCTTTTTATGCTGGGAATGACAGTGTCAAAGGGTAGCAATTGGCCAGTTTTGTTGGTGAATTAAACATTTAAACTATTGTTATGACCTGTGGAGAAGTGGGGCTAGAATTAACAGTGCACTCCTCCCATCTTGGTCCGCAAATGTTCTTGGAGGAGTTTTGGTGACTTGATAGATTTTGAAGGCAGTGTTGTTGCATCCTGATAGGGAGGTCAGAGGAGCTTTCTGCCTGTTAGAGTTATTTATGAAGGTTATGATTACAATCCCTCTTGGGTTGCAATACGACAGCGAAGTAGAGCACAGGCAGCAGAGAGGGAAAGCTGTCCATAGCGGGAGAAGGAGGAAGGTTTTCAACAGAAGGCCCTCGGGATTCAGGGAGCACTTCTACCTCCACCTCAGTCAGGAGGAATATGTGAGGCACATACAATTCTTGAAAGAGGTGATCACTTAACTGTGCCACCTCCTTCAACAGGACCGACAGCTGCACAGCATGACAAGTATGGTGCTGCTAATGGCTGTCAAAGTTACTGTCACCCTCAACTTCTAGTGTATCTTTCCAGCTGGATGCAAGTAATGTAGCCAACATTTCCCGGTTTGCCATCCGTCATTGCATCAGGGAAGTGACGGAAGCCTTGTACCCAAGAACAGGTAACTTCTTAGTCTTCTCTCCTACCAAATGGAAGCAGGATTGGGTACGAGGCTTTGCCAGGAGAGTGGTATTCACAATGGTGCAAAGAGTGATCAACTACATGCTCGTGGCTCTGTGGGCCCCACATGTAAATGGAGAAATGTACTGGAATCACAAGGGCTACCAAGCCATCAATATGCAGTTGCTATGCGACCACGCACAGAAAATCATGTTGATGAATGTTCGCTATGCTGGTAGCAACCACAACACCTTCGCCCTGAGGCAGTCAACCAGCCCTGCCATCTTTGAGATACCACAATGAATCAGATGCTGATGGCTTGGTCATAAGGGATACAATGTACACACATGGCTCATCGCTCCCCTCCACCACCCAATCACATGAGGACAAGGCACCTATCATGAGAGCAATGCAGATTCAAGGAACATGGTGGAACAAACTATCGTCATCCTGAAACAACAAACTCACTTTCTGCATCACTCGGGGGAAGCCCTCCACTACTCACCAGAGTGGGTATCCAAGTGCTGCATCCTTCACATCCTCACTGTCATAAGGGCACAGCCATTACTACCAGGCATCTGGAGGTCAACTCAGGAGCAGAAGGAGGAGAAGGGAAAGGATCATGGAGGAGGTATTGGGATCCTTTGCTCTGGATGGGTTGTCCAAGAGTAGCTACTGAAACTCCAGTTCCCCCAAGATGTCTTTGCATTGTCACCATTGCTCCAACTTTCAATCCATCTGTCACATCCCATCACAGCGATCACAGTGTCCTCTTGGCCAAAATCTTGAGACAAAACAACCAGCAAAAAGCCTTTCCATCACTATTTTAGACAACAACACACACAAAAATACATTTGGAATTGAACTATTCACCTTGTGCATTCCCTTATTGCTTGTCTTGCGGGTGTCCTTGCCTGGCCTAATGCTCTTATGCAGTGCTATCCCAGTAACTACAGCATTGTTAGTAGAAGACTGCTGACTTTCAATGGAAGAGCCTGCAGATGGCCTCGCAGGACAACCTTGAGCAGCCCTAGGCCTTGAGGGCCCCGCTTTGGACTGAACGATCTTAGCATGGGTGGCAGTAGTTTGGATGACTGGATAAGACACGACAGCAAGGGCACTGATGGAATAGCAGTAGTGGGAGCATTAATGCACTCTTCTGGGGAGACAGCAGGTTTGTTATCCACGGTGCCACAGCCACTCCACCAGGGCAGCACCTCAGCAATCCTGGTAATCTGCTGGACTGCAGTGAGAGTCTGCATGCCCTTTTGGGCACTGAGATCCATAGCAGTCTGAGCCTACAGGGAGACAAGCATGGATCTCATGACTTCAATCTGAGCTTCCACTGCAGCACCGAGACTTTAGGTGGCTGCCATCTGTGCTTCAATGGAAGTTATGATTTCAGCCACGAGACCCTGCATCATACAAGTGCTACCATGAAGTTAACCACCACTTCTATATCGGGAAAAATGGTCTCCAAGCCCTGCATGAAACCCTGTGCTAACTTGAAGCCAGACTAAAGTTGCTCCATGCTCCTTGACAGTATCAAGATATGTTCAGCAGACCTGCCAATGCACCAAGCATCTCAGTATGCAAGCTCATCAGGATTCTTCAGTATGCTGCCCCATCAAAGTCCTTATCTGAGTTCCCTGCAGCAGAACTCATCTGTGATCCTGGCCTCTGGGGAGCCGGTAAACAAACTTATTTCCTTTGGCCTGACTGCAGTTCACTCAAGAGGTGAGGTGAGGTGAGAGCGGCTGGCCTCCCAGAAGGAAAAAAACAGTAAAAATTGGGCAATAAGAATACTAGTCCGAACTAGTCTTTCATATCTTAAAATGGAACACCAGTAAAAACTGGAAACTAAGAGTACTGGTCCGATCTGTTTTTTCCTTCTGGGCTTGCAAGGCAGCATTTGACCGAGTGTGACACCAAGGAGCCCTAGCAAAACTGAAGTCAGTGGGAATCCAGGGGATTGACCATATGCACACCCTGACTCTATACTGTCCTCTTAAATATGTGCAGGGCCTGTTTTTGAGCTGGTAGCTGTGGTTATCAGATCAAGTGATGCTGCTTCTTCCTCATAGGTCTGTAACAACTCCTGCCCTTGCTCATGAGACTGCAGTTGCTGGCCAGGTGGCAGTTCTTGGGTATCTGAAAACAAAAATGCAAAAGGGGGTTTTTGGGGTGGAAAGCAAGAAGTCTGTGGTCACACCATCTGCAGCTGTCACTTCATGTTAGAGAGTAGGATGTGGAGCGGGGTGGAGGGGTGGCAATTTGAGAATAAGGCAGGAACATATTGTCATTCTGAATGTTCTTGACGATGCCAGATGCAATGGCCTCAGTCACTGCCCGTCCTTTACTGCCAAGCACCATCTCCTCCTGCTGGTCCTCTCCTGTTACATATGATTTTGTCCTGCAAGAGGGAGGGAATATCAGTGAGTGTGTCGCAATGTGTTCGGGCTATATGCCTGCCTTTGCTGAATAACTGGAGGTATGTGGAAGCAGCAAGAGCTAGGTAAGAGGCTGGCAGCATTGGTAGGTGTATGAGAGTGAGGTGGAATATCTGAAATTTTATGCATGAGTCCTGATTGCTGATTGATGAGAATGGGAGTGTAGTGGATTGAGCAGTGTGAGAAGTTGGTCGTGTGGCGGGTTGCAGATGTCCTGTGGAGATCCATTCACTGACCATGGGCACCTGTGTAAGGTAATTGAACTGCTTTTAGTTCCTCAAGACCTGGGAATTGTCCTCCCCGACAACCTGCTCCCATTCCCTTCTCATGGTTTGCCTTCAGGGCCGTTTGACCCCTGTGAAAACATTAGTTTTCTCCTTCTTTGCACCCCCTGTACTAATGCCTCAATTGGAACACATGGGAACCCTAATTTCTCCATTCGGCTTTTCCAATTGGTTTGCTTCTCCTTGTAGCCACTTCCTCTACAGAAAGTCAGCAGTAGCTTCTATATCATGAGTGCAGCTAGCCTTTTAAGAGGGGAAGGCAGCCTTTAAGACATGCAAGCTAGTTGAAACACGTGCTAGCCACGGTCACTGCTGCTGGGTAAGCCAGGATCTAAAGCATGGTTGTGATGTTTAGCTGCTGAGATGGAGTTGTACTGAACTTGTTCAGTTGCTTTAAGACTATTATTCAAGTATTATTTATAGAGAAGTTGCCTGAAAAGGGATATACTGAGGTACATTGGAGGTTTATTGTTTTGGAAGATTTTTGTAGGTTGAAAGCTGCTTGCAAATATTTGGTTTCTACCTTAGGAGAGAAGTCAGGTTACAAAAGTCTGCAAGAAATTTTAGTTTATTTTTCTATTTTCATATTTCAACATTTTGAAATGTGGTAACAGAAATGCAGCAGATAGTTACTGCATGGGAGTCAGGAGGTGAGTTATTCACCGCAGAATTCCCAGCCTCTGACCTGCCCTTGTAGCCACAGTATTTATATGGCTGGTCTAGTTCAGTTTTGGTCAATGGTAACTCACAGGATGTTGATAGTGCGGGATTCAGCGATGGTAATGCCATTGAATGTCAAGGGGAGATAATTAGATTCTCTCTTGTTGGAAATGGTCAATGACTGGCACTTGTGTGGCATGAATGTTACTTGCCACTTATCAGCCCAGTCTGAATGTTGTTGAGGTTTTATTGCATATTGACATGGACTGCTTCAGCTTCTGAGGAGTCATGAATGGTGCTAAATATTGTGCAATCATCAGCAAAAATTCCCACTTCTGACCTTAAGGTGGAGGGAAGGTTATTGATGAGGCAGCTGAAGATGGTTGAGCCTAGGACACTACCATGAGGAACTCCTGCAGTGATGTCCTGGGACTAAGATGATCAACCTCAATCAGGCACAACGATCTTCCTTTGTGCAAGGTATGACTCCAGCCAGCAGAGAGTTTTCCCCTGGATTCCCACTGACTTCAGTTTTGCTAGGGTTCCTTGATGCCACACTCGGTCAAATGTTGCCTTGCAAGGGCAGTAACTCTCACCTCACCTCTTGAGTTCAGCTCTTTCGTTCGCATTTGGACCAAGGCTGCAATGATGTTAGGGACTGAGTGGCTCTAGCACAACCCAAACTGAGCATCATGGAGCAAGTTATTGCTGAGTAAGTGTCACTTGATAGCACTGTTGATAACCCTTCCATCACTTTACTGATGATTGAGAGTAGACTGATGGCGCAGTAATTGGCTGGGTTAAATTTGTCCTGCTTCTTATGGACAGGATATACCTGGGCAATTTTCCACATTGTTGGGCAGATGCCAGTGGTGTAGCTGTACTGGAACAGCTTGGCTAAGGGTGCAGCTAGTTCTGGAACATAGTACCAATGCTGGAATCTTGTCAGGGCCCACAGTCTTTGCAGTATCCAGTGCCTTCAGCCATTTCTTGATATCAAGTGGATGGAATTGAATTGGTCGAAAACAAGGGCATGTAGAGATGTGGCAGAGAAAGCAGAGGAGTTGCACATTCTAGCATTAACATTACATCAATGCCATGAGCACTGCGATGACCCGCTTAACAGAACATATGGCTTCCTCCATTTACAGAGTCGCAGCTGTCTCCACTGCTGCTGTTAGCGAAGGGGGAACACTATGCTGCAGCAACCAAAAAGAACCATGAAAACTCCATATTAGTCACACTTGGTTGCATATTAGTGCTTCTCTTATTGTGAGATTTGAACATTGATCTGAGTCATTGTGTATATAAATTATTGTTATTTTCCAATTATTATCCAACCGCATTCATTCATTACATCTGTATGAAAGTATGGGTATGGATATATTTCATTCTCTTATGTGATTCTGTACATCCATCTAAGTAACATTATTTGGCTGAGTAACATTGGCCATAGGCAGCACTGGTGTTCATGTTATGGAACTGTGTGGAGAAAGTGCCAATGGCCATGAAGGTGATATTGAGTTGGAGAAACTCAACTAATGGAATCTTCTGATGATCAGAGCTTCCCGTGTCTCAAAGGCATCCAGACCCTCCCTTGGACCAGCTTGGGCAGTTAACTGCTGCACCTCACCCTCCTCTTCCTCTGATTCCTCATTAGAGGCCCAGCCTGTCTCCCTCAATTCCTCCTCAGACAGGGTTTTCCTTCTCTGGAAGGTCAGATTGTGCAGTGCACAGCAGACTACTACCATGAGGGAGACTCTGGCTGCTGTGTACTGAGTGACCTACCTGATCTATCCAGGCACCGGAATCTCACCTTGAACAGACCAATGGTCTGCTCAATGATGGACCTGGTCATTGCATGGCTTTAATTGTAATGACACTCAAGCTCCATCCTCGGACTTCGTACTAAAGTCATCAACCATTTCTTCAGGGGGTATCCTTTGACTTCGAGTAGTTGTCCATCCAAAGCATCCATACCCATAAACATCCCTGGCAACTGGGAGCATCTGAGCATTTATGTGTCGGGACTGCTCTCTGGATACCTTGCACACACCAACACGATCCTTGATTGTGGTTGCATACAATATGAATATAAATGGGGTGGTATCTCTTGCAGCTGATGAATGCCCCTGGCTGCCCTACTGGTGCTTTGATGGTTACATGGGTACAATCAATGACCCCAAGTACCTGTGGGAAACCAGCCTCTGGCTCTTTCCACTTGACTGTTGTTATCTGTTGTAAAGGAAATATATTGATGTGCATGCGTAAACATGGCATCAGTGAAGACCTTTATGCAGTAGATGTGCTGCAGGGTGGGTGATCCCACTGAGGGCTCCACAGCTGGCCTGGAATGAGCTGGAGGTGAAGAAGTTCAAGATGACTGTCACTTTTAAAGCCAAATGCATCAGGTGACCACCCACACAATTGGAGGCTATCTCTTGGAGGCTGCCAGCAAATGATTTTGTGCTGTGACAGTCTCTCATGAAAGGCAAAGTCTCTGGAGACACTGTCGCTCCGTCATCTGCAGATAGGACATTTGGGCCCAATAAACTCAGTTGGCAGGATACAGCCTTCGCCTATGTCAATGTGCCTGCTCCTACATACCCTCCACAGACCTTTGCTGCTCAGCAGCTTGTCCACCTTCCTGCAATGCAAGTTGCTCCTGCCCCTGGCCAGCTGGTCCCTTCCTTCTCCATCTCCTCCTCCTCTCCTCCTCACTGGAGGAGGCCCAACCAAATTAAGTGCCGTCAGAGAGATAACTGGCCAGCATCCCATGTGATTAAGGCCTTTAAAGGCAGAAATCTCTTCCCCAAGAGCTGGCAGCCCCCCATTGCTGGAAACACTGGGTGTGATGACTGCTGCCGGTAATACAGAGGCACAGCCTCAGGATCGATGTTGGATCCCAGGATACAGGTGCGTGAAGGCAGGATGGGGGTTGCGGGGAGGGCTCGATGAAGATGGGGGGAAGGATGTCAGTGGAAAGGGCAGGAAAGCTTTTAGCTCACCACCCCCCCACCCCCCACCATCCCCCGCCACTTTCTCGATGGCGGACCCCTCAATTGAGCACAGAGTGCCTGCCAAGGAGGGACCTCCTACCACCCTCCCACAAACCCCAACTCCACATGACCATAGGCAAATCTGAAAAGGTCTGCCAGGTAGCCTTCGGAAGGCATGAAAGTCATGCGAGTTTGGGAGAATCCCTGAACCATCATTAAATTCTCTGGGCTTGGGAAAATTAGCTATAAGTGTCTCATTAATAAGCTTAATTGCTTTCCTGCCCACAACTTAATTGGGCACAGTTTTCCTGATGTTGGGAATCCGAAGCAAGTACTTCCTCCCGATTCTCTTAGCCTCCCCCCATCACCATGTCCGCTCTGACGCATTCCACTAAATCAAGCCCTACATGTATAAAATCTAGTGTCACCGGGTTGCAAGGTGACACAATAGGAAAGTGCACAGCATGATGCAGCACTGAACCGCAGATGAGAAGTTTTGATTCAGTCCCTGCTGTCTATTCACTTACCTGATCTGAGCCAAGAATAGTGGTCAGGGTGCAATAACTGGTACTTCTAATGAGAGAATGGATAAATAAGCCAAGGTTTTTCATTTCTGATCATTGTGCAGCAATACCTGATAGGAAGCTTACATGTTGCTTGTGGGTTGAGTGGGTGGGGAAAGGGCGTAGGGAGGAAAAACTGGATTGGACTGAGCTGTGATGCTCACTGTGATTGAATCATTTACTGAATCACACTATTTTCACGAAAAAATGAAGGGGTGTGTGAATTACCAGAGCATAGAAAGCATCTTCTCTAACTGCGCCCAACTATATGATGACTCCTTTAAGAAAAGAATACAGCAGAGGTAACAGCAGTACCAGTCCAATTACAGTATCTGTAGAACAGTCTAAAGCAGTATAAATCTAGGATTAGTACTAAGCCGTATGTTATACATTAGTACAGATCCAGTATCGGTACACTGAGTGCCTGCACTGTTCAATATCAGTAGCCATTACTCATGATCCGTTAGTGACAGTATTAGCACATTGCTTCTAAGCAACTAAAACCAATGACAAATGCTTTTTTATCAGAAGTGCCTGAATAATAAAAGAGCAGAAACATAAACTTTATTTAATTCAGTCTTACATGTGGATAAGAGTGTTTGCAGATTCTGAATTGCTAGCTTGTGTGGAATTACCCTGTTTTTTTCCAGAGAGAGAATTACAATAGGGTCAGGGGTACAGGCAGTTAAAATGTCTTCCTGCCAGTCATAAAATCTACAGAACACCTAATTTATAACGAAAAAATAATTCTAGCCTGTAAAAGCATTTTTTGAAACCCACAGCGAAGCTGTTTTTTTGTCTGTGTGTTTGATGTGTGTGTATAAATGAGGGCTTGTGTTGCCATCTTGCCCCAAGGGCTTCACAGCAAAAACTCTTGGCAGTGGTCCACGCCAGGTCCCTAACACAGGAAGTCTAATTTTATAGCAAAGAAAAAGGGAGTGATACTTAATTAGACCATGAAACAGACACCTCAATTTAATTTCTGTTGGTGATAAAGTACAACCAATACCCAAATTAAGGAACAGAGGGGGACAGGGAGGGAAAGGGTGGTGGTGTGTGGTTTGTAATGGGAGGGTAAGTAGGAGATTAGAAAACACATTTGGATCTACAACCTTGTTAAGTGAATATTCAAATTCACTTTCGTGGACAAAAGTTATGAATTTTTTCTGAGATTTTCTTGATGTTATACCTTTATAATAATTCGTACCTTCTTGCATGATAGCATGGAAGTCTCAACAGGGATTGGCTTGGGAACTGTTGTGCTAAAGCAGGGTGGCTGAGTAAATGAGCTGTGTGTGCTCTGGTACCTACACCATTAGAATAGGGAAGCTGTATAGAACTAAAGAGTGTTCTCTGTGTAGCTACATGATCGCACCTTGAAGTCTGCTTTCCAGTAAGCTAGACTGGAGCATTTCATTATCTATCAAAGCTAATGGTAGATGTCCCAGCAGCTACATCAGAATTTATGCAGGCAAGTCCATCAAACTCCAATTTTCTGGTACCTAAGTCCTCCCATTGAAGCTCATCCCTCTGATACATAAACTCTCTCACTGAATTTCATCAAAAAAAAACTTGCATTAATATAGGACCTTCCATAACCTAAATACATCCTAAAGCACGTCACAGCCAATTAAGTACCTTACTTAATTACTGGGGGAGGCAGTGGTGGTATTGTCACTAGACTAGTAATTCAGAGACCCAGGGTAATGCCCCAGAGACTGGGGTTCGAATCCCATCATGGTAGATGGTGGAATTTGAAACCAATAAAAATTTGGAATTAAAAATCTAATAACCATTGTCGTAAAAACCCATCTGGTTCAATAATGCCCTTTAGGGAAGGAAATGTGCCATCCTTACCTGGTCTGGCCTACATGTCAACTCTTAAATGGCCTAGCAAGTGGCTCAGTTGTATCAAACCACTAGGAAGTCTAAAAGGAATGAAACTGGATGGATCACCCGGCATTGACCAAGGCACCGGAAATGACGACTGCAAACCCAGCCCTGCTGACCCTGTGAAGTCCTCCTTCCTAACATCTGGGGACTTGTTCCAAATTGGGTGAGCTGTCTCACAGACTAGTCAAGCAACAGCCTGATGTAGTCATACTCACGGAATCATACCTCATAGAAAATGTTCCAGACGCCAGCCCTGGGTATGCCTACCAGAGGTGGCAGCACAGTGGGATACAGTTGGTAGGGAGTTGCCCTGGGAGTCCTCAACATTGACTTCAGACTCCATGAAGTCTCATGGCATCAGGTCAAACATGGGCAAGGAAACCTCCTGCTGATTACAGTATACCGCCCCTCCCACACCCTCAACTCCTCTGTGTTGAACACCAATTTGAGGAAGCACTGAGGATGGCAAGGGTGCAGAATATACTCTGGATGGGGGACTTCAACGTCCATCACCAAGAGTGGCTCGAAAGCACCACTACAGGCTGAGCTGGCTGAGTCCTAAAGGACATAACTGCTAGACTGGGTCTGCAGCAGGTGGTGAGGGAACCAGCAAGAGGGAAAATCATACTTGACCTCATCCTCACCGATGCAACTGTCCATTACAGTATCAGTGGAGCAACTATCGCACAGTCCTTGTGGAGACGAATTCCCATTTTCACATTATGGATACCCTCCATCGTGTTGTGTGGCACTACCACCGCGCTAAATGGGATAGATTTTGAACAGGTCTAGCATATCAAGACTAGGCATCCATGAGGCACTCTGGGCCATCAGCAGCAGCAGAATTGTACTCAACCACAATCTGTAACCTCATCGTCTGACATATCCCCCACTCTACCATTACCATCAGGCCGGGGGATCAACCCAGGTTCAATGGAGAGTGCAGGAGGGCATGCCAGGAGCAGCACCAGGCATACCTAAAAATGAGGCATCAGCCTGGTGAAGCTACAACACAGGACTACTTGCATAGCAAACAGTGTAAGCAGCAAGTCATAGACAGATCTAAGCAATCCAACAACCAATGGATCAGATATAAGCTCTGCAGTCCTACCACATTCAGTCATGAATGGAGGTGGACAATTAAACAATGCATTGGAGGAGGAGGCTCCACACATATCCCCATCGTCAATGATGGGGGAGCACAGCACACCAGTACAAAAGATAAGGCTGAAGCATTTGCAACAATCTTCAGCCAGAAGTGCCGAGGAGATGATCCATCTCGGCCTCGTCTCGAGGACTCCACCATCACAGATTCCAGTCTTAAGCCAATTCGATTCACTCCACATGATATTAAGAAATGGCTGAAGGCACTGGATATTGGAAAGATTGCGGGTCCTGACAATGTTCTGGCAATAGTACTGAAGACTTGTGATCCAGAACTTGCTGCACCCCCTAGCCACGCTATTCCAGTACAGCTACAATACTGGCATCTACCCAGAAATGTGGAAAGTTGCCCAGGTATGTCCAGTACACAAAAAGTAGGACAAATCCAACCCGGCGAATTACCACCCCATCAGTCTATTCTCGATCATCAGTAAACGATGGAAGGGGTCATCAACAGTGCAATTAAGCAGCACTTGCTTAGCAATAACCTGCTCCCTGATGCTAAGTTTGGGTTCTGCCAGGGTCACTCAGCTTCTGACCTCTTTACAGCCTTGGTTCAAACAGGGACAAAAGAGCTGAACTCCAGAGATGAAGTGAGAGTGATTGCCCTCGACATCAAGGCAGCACTTGACTGAGTATGGCATCAAGAAGCCCTATCAAAACTGCAGTCAATGGGAATTAGTGGGAAAACTCTTCACTGGTTGGAGTCACACCTAGCACAGAGGAAGATGGTTATGCTTGTTAGAGGTCAATCATCTCAATTCTGGGACATCACTGCAGGAGTTCTTCAGGGTAGTGTTGCAGGCCCAACCATCTTCAGCTGCTTTATCAATGACCTTCCTTTCATCATAAGGTCAGAAGTGGGGATGTTTGCTGATGCACAATGCTCAGCACCATTCACGACTCCTCAGAAACTGAAGCAGTCCATGTCCAAATGCAGCAAGTCCTGGGCAATATCCAGGCATGGGCTAACCAGTGGCAAGTAACATTCATGCCACACAAGTGCCAGGCAATGACCATCCCCAACTAGAGAGAATCTAACCATTGCCCCTTGACATGCAATGGTATTACCATCACTGAATCCCCCACTATCAACATCCTGGGGATTACCATTGACCAGAAACTGAACTGGACTAGCCATATAAATACTGCTGCCACAAGACAGGCTAGGAATTCTGTGACAAGTAACTCACCTCCTGAATCCCTAAAGCCTGTCCACCATCTTCACGGCACAAGTTAGGAGTGTGATGGAATACTCTCCACTTGTTTGGATGAGTGCAGCTCCAACAATACTCAAGAAGCTCGACACCATCCAGGACAATGCAGCCCACTTGATTGCCACCCCATCCACAAACATTCATTCCCTCTACTACCGATGCACAGTGGCAGCAGTGTGTACCAGTTACAAAATGCACCTCAGGAACCTACCACAGCTCCTTAGATAGCACCTTCCAAACCCATGACCACTACCATCTAGAAGGACAAGGGCAGCAGATACACATGAACACCATCACTTGGGAGTTCCCCTCCAAGCCACTCACCATCCTGACTTGGAAATATATCGCCATTCCTTCACTGTTGCTAGGTCAAAATCCTGGAACTCCCTCCTTAACAGCACTGTGGGTGTACCTACACCACATGGACTGCAGCGGTTCAAGAAGGCAGCTCACTCCCGCCTTCTCAAGGGCAATTAAGGATGGGCAATAAATGCTGGGCTAGCTAGCATTGCCTACATCCCATGAATTAATTTTTTAAAAATGTAATCACTGTTGTCATGTTGGAAACATGGTACACAGTTTGTGCACAGCAAGGTCCCCAAACGATAATGAGATATTGACCAGGTAACCCATTTTACTGATGTTGGTTTAGGAATAAATATTGGCCAGGGCACCAGGGAGAACTCCCTTACTTTTCTTTCACAGTGCCATGGAATCTTTTGCATCCAGCTGAGAGGCTAAACATTGATTTAATCTTTCATGGTCTGAAAGACAGCTTCTCCAACAGTCCAACATTTCCTTAGTACTGCAATGAAGTGTCAGCCTAGATTATGTGCTCAAGTCTCTTGAGTGGGACTTGAATCCATGCTTTTCTGATTCAAAGGAGAAACTGATATCAATAACCCAAGTCAGATTCTGAAAAAATCAGCCTTCTAATATCCAAACTCTTCCATCAAAGCACCTTCCTCTAATAACCTCACTCGACCATTGATGCTCATCTTTTAAATATGCAAGAACACAAGAACATAAGAACACAAAAATTAGGAGCAGGAGTGGACCACATGGCCCATCGAGCTGGCCCCACCATTTAATGTGGCTTATCTTGAGCTTCAACTCCACCCACTTCCCTGCCTGTTCCCCTTATCCCTTGATTCCCTGAGAGATGAAAAATCTGTCTATCCCAACCTTAAATGTATTCAACAATGAAGCATCCACAACTCTCTGGGGTAGAGAATTCCAAAGATTCACAACCCTTATAGTGAAGTAATTTCTCCTCATCTCTGTCCTAAATGATCAGTGCCCTTATCCTGAGAATGTGTCACATGTTTTAGACTCAACCAGCAAAAACAATCTCTCAGCATCTACCCTATCAAGCCCCTTCAGAATTTTGTAAGCTTCAAACAGAACGCCTCTCCTTCTTCTAAACTCCACAGAATATAAGCCCAATTTACTCAGCCCTTCGTCATAGGGCAACCCTCTGGACCAATTTAGTGAACCTTCGCTGTACCACCTCCAATGCAAATATATATTAGTAAAACAGTGTTGACTTGTTCTAATCATACTCTGATTTTCTAAGTGCATTGTTAATACTTCCTTAATAATAGATTCCTGCATTTTCCCAACAATTAATGTTAGGCTAACTGGCCTGTAGTTCACTGTTTACTCTTTCCCTCCTTTTTTGAAAAGCGGTGCAACATTTACCAACTTGAAATCTAATGGAACCATTCCCAAATCTAAGGAATTTTGGAAAATCATAGCCAGCACATCCACTATCGCTGCAGCTATCTCTTTTAGAACCCTACGGTGTAGGCTATCAGGTCCTAGGGATTTGTTGGAATTTAGTCCCTTAAGTTTCTCCAATACTTTTTCTCTTCAGATATTAATTTCCTTAATTTCCACACTTTTTAGCCCTTGGGATACTGTCTATTTTTGGTGTGAAACTTTTGTCTTCTACTGTGAAGAGAGACACAAAATGTTTGTTCGATGTCTCTGCCATTTCCTCATTCCCCTTGACAATTTCTCCTGTCTCTGCTTCTAAAGGGCTAACATTTACTTTAGCTACTCCCTTCTTTTTTATATGCTTATAAAAGCTCTCACAATCTTTTTTTTTATTTCTGGCTTATAAAAATATTCTATTTTTGCCCTTTTTATCAATTTTTTGGTGGCCCTCTGCTGGTTTCTAAAATGCTCCCAATTCTCAGACTTGCCACTGTGTTTTGCAACATTGTAAGCCTCTTCTTTTAATCTAATACTATCCTTAACTTCCTGAGTGAGACACGGATGGGTCTTTCTTACTGAGTTTTTGTTTTTCAATGGAATTTTCTTTGTTGAACAATTTGAATTTTTTCTTTAAATGTTCCCCTTTTAGTCTATTTACCCAATTTATCCTAGCCAGTTCTCCCCTCATTCCTATGTAATTGGCTTAGTTTAAGTTTAAGATTCTTGTTTGCAACTGGAGTATGCCGCTTTCAAGCTTAACATGGAATTCAACGGTAGTATGATTCCAGTGGGTATTTTATTATGACATTATTAATTAACCCCACTTCATTACACAACACTAGATGTAAGATAGCTTTATCCCTAGTCAGTTCCACAATGTATTGCTCCAAGAAACTGTCACAGAAACATTCCACAATCTCATCTTCTAGGCCATTCTTGCCAATTTGATTGTCCAGTCTATATGAAGATTAAAGTCCCCCACAATTATTACATTTTCTTCATTACAAAATCCAATAATTTATTGTTTAATGCTCGCCCAACAGTATAACTACTATTAGGGGGTCTATAAATTACGCCACCAGTGTTTTCTGACTCTTGCCATTCCTCATTTCCACCCATACTGATTCGACTTCATGACCTTCTTAGGCCAGATTCTTTCTCATGAATGTCCTTATGTCACCCTTTGCCATTTGTCTGGCTTTCCAAGATACTGTGTACCTTGGAATATTTATTTCCCAATCTTGATCACCTTGTAACCATGTTTCTGTAAGTATTCTGTGAAGTATTGGAACTATCAATTTGATACTTCATTGATAATCTTTAGTAAAGACTTGTTTTGCAGAGTAAAGAATAATAGTATCTAGTTGTTGAAATGCCAGAACAGAGTTTCTGATAGCTACTGTGCTACAGTGGGTCAAACTCACAGTTATCACTGAGGCATTTCTAACTTCTTCTTGAGTTCTTCATGGGTAGGGCAAGGGGGCAGGTCCCAAATCCACCCCAGCCAGAATGGAGATCAAACCCCATGCTGTTGGCACCAATCTGATCCATCCTGGCCATCCTGCCAACTGGCATCTTAAGGGGCCTGAGTTGTCATGGCAGCATACACTTTTACATGCACATTGTAGCCTGGAGCTATGAATAGTGATGATAGAGACTCCAACCTTCTTTCCATCACATGGCTGTCCAGGAATCTCTCCTGATCTTACCATCTGCCATTGGCGTATGTTGGAAGAATTCACAAGTTGATACTCAACCTGTTTGGCCACATTTTGAATGCACCTCCTTGGCTATCAAGTTCTAGAGTGGGACTTGAATGCAGAGCTTCTGACTCAGAGGCAGGGACACTGCCCATTGTGCCACAAGAACTTCTCTGCCTTTCTGACTAAGACATCTCAATTGGAGTCAGCTTTGATGTTTGCATTCAACTTCTACAGTGTATGGGCAACTCACCCTGGCACAGCACTGACTGCAAGAAATCAGAAAGTTCTCAATTCCTTTCCTTTGAAGATCTGCTATGCTGCAAATTATATGATACAGATACCAGAACATTTTGATCATCTGACGGGATGAACATTTTGAAAGCAAGGATTATTACAAGGAAAATATAACCACATTGTTTAAAACTTAGTAGCCTAATATTTTTGTAGCCTGGAGATATTATTCTGCTGTGAGTTTCATCTTGTTAATTCCATACAGGCTTTTGCCCTGGAAACAGAACAGGTTACAGCTGTTCTCGTACAAGTCTGAGGGAGATCACTATTGAAGGATCTTTTTTGCAGCCATGGAGCATCTTTGCCATTGCAACATTCTGTTGATGTCATTGGTCATTTTCCTGCTTCTAACACATTCCATTACATCAACATGTAGCAAAGTCAATTTGCTGCTAATTCAGTTCCAAAGAAGAGTCAGATTGGACTCGAAACATTAACTGTTTCTCTCACCACAGATGCTGCCAGGCCAGCTGAGCTTTTCCAGCACTTTTCTGTTTTTCTTTCAGATTTCCAGCATCTGCAGTATTTTGCTTTTATTATATTGCTGCTAATTCACTTTGAGTGCTTTGTGTTTTTTTATTTTCCTTGTGAGTGAATTATCCAATTCCTGCTCAGGGAAAATCAAATGAATTCACACAGATTAAATTAAAAAATGTTAGGCCTCTGGGACATAACTGTCAAACCCCCAGGATCCAACTGGAGTTTCAAGCATTTCAAGCCCTCCAGCAATAGGGACATATCTTAAAGATCTTTCTATCGCTTTGTTTTTGTATTTAATTTCTACCAACTGTCTAAAGATCAACAAAGAAAGGAAAGATTTACTTATTGATGAGTGACCTTTTCTTTAAGCAATGATTCTTTGAATTCTGCTTTAACTGATTAGAATGCTGTAGCATTACAAGTACTTCTGACAAATCGCCCAAATGCAACATCACTCAATCAAACATACCGATCAAACTTTGTTCTACTTAGTTCAACACTGAAGGTTGAACCTTTGAGATTTACTCACAGGAGCATTGACAGTTAAATAAGGGGCCCTAGCCCAAGGAGGTGAGAGGCTCTTTGGTACAGCACAGCCTGCACACCCTCTCCACCGGTGACCTTTAATGTCAGGGAATGAACTGAATAGATCTTTGGGGAGCGGGGAGGTGCAATTGCTTTTGCTGCATATTTTTGTTTAAAAGATCAAGCAAGAAAACCAGAACAAATTACAAATCAGTAGCTGCAGAACCTTCTGGAAGTAATTATCCAACACTTGTCTGTGCCGAAGCCAAGTTAGAAATAAATACTAGAATCTGATCCTTTTGTGTTCTATTCAGTGATAGGACATGGTGAAAAAGATTCATGACAGTACAAAGCATTTTGTGCCTGTGCTCGTCCTGTTGTACAGCTCAGGAGGTGAGGCATATTTCTAAACAGCCATTACTGTATTAAGAATGTATGTAATCATGACTGATATAGATCTGAAGAAATTTAAAGAAACAGACATGACAGGCTGGATTTTCACTACTGGTGCAGGTGACTTGAGTTGGGAAATTTCTAAACTTGGTGCAGCCTCTGTGATATAAAGTGTACCTTTACACGCTATTTTTGATCTGGAGGGGCAGATGCAGGATAAAGTTGGGCCCACCGCCCCAGAAGCAGATTGGAGGTGGCCACTGGTCCTGCCTTCATTCTCTAGGACTTCACCCCAGTTCTTCGGTTACATTTTAAGCCTTCTAACCCTCATACTTCATCATCCCCCACACTCACTCCTCATGTGACCTCCATGGCCCCATGCCAACTCAATGCTAATTCATGGCCTTTCCATGCCTATTCACCCAGTATACACTATATATATAGAACCAATGAATCCTATAGTAACAATGGCATGTGTGAAATTGCTTAGAAAAACATCCATTCATAATTTTTGAAGAAAAGGTTGGTGTTCCTACAACCCTATAAAAATGTCAATCAAACAGACCATTTAAGTGTCAGTAACAGAAGCTTTAAGGACTTGACAGCTCTTAATTTTGTGCAAATAAACATTGCAACATTGACAAAAGAGATCACAGAAAAAATAACGTATTATAAGCTCATACTGATGTCATTCAAGCAAAGTTGACACTTCTCTGCACCTGTGTAAACAAACCCACTCAAAAATCCTTTTCTAAAAGTCTGGACTCTGGGTTATAGAAGTGCTGACTGTCCTTGATTAAATTTGATCTCGAAATAGTATTCTAAGAGTTTTTGCACAACATTAGATTAGCTATGCTGCTGTTACCCAGTTTATCCTTCTCTCTCTTGTTGAATAACCTCCAGCAGCTACATTCACCCACACTGCAGGGTGGAATGGCATGGAACAAATTTCTGAGAGATGGCCCAAGCTATGAGTGGGGATAGCTGAGACGGTCTTGAGACCTTATACTAAAGATTGGTTCCAACCAAAAGAGATGAAACTGGGCAGAACCAATGTTTTGTTTAAAGCCTTCACAATGCATGAAAGAGTTAGGATAAGTGCAGACCAACATTGGCAGAAGGATGGGCATATCAGCAGGTCATACTATTGGCAGTGAGATTGTTAACATCCAATCAGTCCCATTGATGCTAAACTTCTGGCATCAGGGGTAGAATTTTCCCACTGGGGGAGTTGTGTGGGGACGGGCACAGGCCCAATCGGCACCCCTGATCGGGTCTGTGCTGCCATTTTATGTGGGCGGGCCCACCCAGCGTGACACGCACCAAGAAGCGCAGAGGTGCCTCAGGGAGATTAGTTTTAAGTTTTAACAGTTGAATAAAGTGTTGAAAAATTTTTTATGACATGTCCCCTCATGTGAAACTGTCACATGAGCTGGGACATCTGCATTAATTTCAATAAAAATTTTTGAGAAAATTTAAAATCATTCATGAAATCGCATCCCGCCCGTGGATGAGGTTCTATGAAAAATGCGAAGGCCGCCAGGGCTCCTCGCTTGCCCGCCAACCATAAGGTTGGACAGGCAGCTCTGGTAATTAGTTTAATTGTTAGTTAAATGGCCTTAATAGGGCTTTGACAGTTCGGCCGCATGCAGCCAACTTGGTTGCGCGCCCACCAAACTGAAAATCTAAATGGCGCGCGGTGATGTTGGGACGCACGCCCGACATTACCCCATGTCATTTTACACCTCGCCGAGCAGGCCCCGCCCCCCTCTCACCGAGTCAAAGATTCTCCCCCAGGTGTCAAGGCGTCTGCAAGTCAGGTGTCAAGACACAAACTGACTCAGAAGCAAAGTAGAATTAGACTGCTTGCTTCAGGGACTTGCACTTCACTTCAATGCAGTGTCTGCTTGGATTCTGATTCAATATTCATACTACATTTACACAATGTCAGACCCATCGGACAGTGGCAGGGGAGGAGGATGTCACACACCATTTAAAATAATTGCCAGTATAGTCTGTAATCTGTGACTGTAGAATTAAACAAACTAAAAGAACTGTATAACTAATTGGGCAAATCCTAATTCCTAAAAGTAAGGCTATATGTCAATCAAATAAGAAAGAAGCCATTTGGCCCATAGCAGATTATCCATCTAGAAAAAAAAGTTTCCCAACAGAGAATCAGAATTTCTCAGATAATTCCAGGAATCTTGTCTACTTGAAAGTTCATTCTAAATGTTTGATCACTCTTTGTAAAGGAAATTCCATTTCATAATGTACAACAGGCTTTGATTTTTCATTTTAGTTTTATTGTTTATATATTTTCTATTTTCCCTCTTTAATGGAGCATAGTAACATATGGGCAGGATTTTGAGGTCGTTGGGTGGGTGCGGTGAGCTCACGATCGGGCGCCGACCGTAATTTCACGCTGCTGGGCCAACTAAGACCCTCCCAGCATGAAACGCGGCTACACACTGGCTGGGAAGGGCCGAGCGGGGACGGGGGCCTGTCGGCCGCCAGGTCCAATGGCGACCCGGCGACCAGTTTAAAAGCGGCCCAGGCAGCCCCTGGAAGTCTGCCATGGAAGGACGCCTCCTGTACTTTAGTTGTGAATTCAAGTGCGGTTGGACACAGCAGGCGGGAGGGCAGATCGCACTTGGCCCCTGGCTTTTCTGATGAGTGCCTTGCCATCCTCCTGGAAGAGGTGGCCCAGGGATGAGAGGAAGCCACCGCACCTTACAAAGAGGGCATGGGAGGAGGTGGCAGCAATGGTTAGCAGCCATAAGGTGGTGCGGCACATTTGAGTCCAGTGCTGGAAGCATTTCAATGACACGCTGCGCTCAGGAATGGTGAGTACCATGTTGGCATGAATCAGTGTGCAGGAGTGTTAAGATATGGCTGTTCCCCCTTGGACCTCAGGGATGCTAGAGTCTGGGTGCCAACTGTCAATCTCGCTGGAGCTGGCCAACGGGGGTGAGCCCTGGCTGCTTGGACTGAGTGCCTTGCAGCTCGAGGCCCACAACTTGGATGCGCCCTTCCAGGTGCTCCTCAGCTGGGGTTAGCCAGGCTGCAATGGCACTGCAGGTACTGAGTGGACTAATCAATGCTCCTCTGTTGTTTCAGAAGACGGCCCACAACAATATTGAAAGGTTGCGGACCGATGGAGGCCACACTAGCCTTCTAATCCTTTCCAGATATGAGCAAGATGCCCTGGAGCTCGAGAGCTGGCATGGACAACCGGGCATGGAGAGGCGGGGCTGTCAGACAAAGGTAAGAATGCAGTGCATAGCCGTGAGACTTTCAGTTTGCACAACCATTCTGGTCTAGTCTCTTCACTGATGTGAGCCTCGAACCTGGAGACCCCATTGATCATTGGAAGACGAGGGCAGCGTGATACAGATCTCCATGGTCTCACCAGGGTGCCTAGCATGCACAGTGACAGTGTGATGACTTTAACTAATGACATATCCTTGTTCTCCCTTTTAGGTCCACCATCTGCAGACCCCAAAGGGCCACCCCTGACATCGGAGGACAAGTGAGCTTCAGTTGCACCTGCATCACACCCGCTCCCTAAAGCAAGAACCAGCGCAAATACCAGCCTCTTGGTGGGCATTAGATAGGCAGCTAGTATCTCAATGCACATTGGTGCGGGCACTTCACACTCGCTTGAGGTTCAGGTGGAGGCAGAGCGTGTCCAAGGCGCCGGCAGTAGGAGGACTGCTGGGGACGAGGATGATGCTCAGCCGAAGACTGATGATGAGCTGCTGGAGTTGTCCATTAGGCGGCATATGCTGGATGTCCAGTGAGATGTGCGCGAGGATCTGGCGGAGATCCATGAGGGTATGGGTGCCATGGTCTCCATGATGGAGGAGTCCATGCGGAACATCAGCACTGCGTTGACCATCATGGCTGAGTGTACTGCCTCCTCCATTGAGAGAGTGGCGACTCTCCTTGAGAGGCAGCTCCAGGAACAGAATCAGGAGTTCCTGAGGTTGTGCTCGGACCTGCAAGCCCTCACACAGGCACTGACCTCAAGGTGGTCAGTGTCCATGTGGGAAATGGATGACGCACCCAGTATCCCATCTAGGTGTCTGTCCACCAATGGTGTGCAGGCAGGTCCAGAGCGACCTCACATTGGCGCACAAGCTGCCTGTCATCTCTGCAGGCTCCTCTCAGGATGATGGCAGCAGCTCCTCCACCCCTCTGCTAGTGACCACGGCATCTAATGAGTCTGTGGCGACTGGGGAGATGCTAGCCGTGGCACTGGCCGCTCCCAGGTGGGGCCGGCACAGGCTCCACTGACCAGAGGACAACTGCCAAGGTCATCAAGACCAACAAGACAGCAGAATCAGCAGGCTGTCTCCAATGCCGGTGCCAGCGAGGGGAGAGCACCAAGATGTAGCACTTGCAAACGTAAGTTAAAGGCACCATGAGCACAAGAGGGGCAGGTCACAGGTGATTTTATGTTCATTTATGTTTACTTTATGTATGCTGGTCTGGGTTTGAAGACCAGAAACGTTTTTGTAAATATTATTGAACTGCCAGAATGAGATCAATTGTGTTTTTGTCGTCATGGCCTGATTATGCTTCACCTTTTTATTTCATTGGTGCAGGGAACGCCAGTATGTAATGTTGGATGTAGGTGGCTCTGAACTTTATTGCACAGGCACTAAGTGTTTTTTGTGTTCAAATGAAAGGGTCCTTTCAGATATCCTGTGGAAGGAGGCAGCAGCCCTGGCATGCAGTTGAAGCTGATCTTTGGTAGCCTAGCTGAAGGAGTGTTGGATCAAGACGTCCCTGGTGTCCCTGCCTCTCTGCAGGTTGCCAAGGTCTGGGTCCATGCCCCCAGCATTCTCCTCACTGTGCTCATCTGCAGACTCACTACTGGACTCATCACCCGTGGCCTGCGCAGCTGCGTCAAAATCCTCTTCCTCCAGTGGGAGATCATTTCCTCCCTTGCCAGTGCCACATTGTGGAGAGCGCAGCATGCAACCAGTATTATGGTGCTCCCCCTGAGTGGCCCAGACATCAAAAGCGCGTCTTGAGAAGACCTATGGTCCTCTCTACCAGTGCCCTTGTGGAGGCATAATTCGTATTGTAATGCTTCTCTGCCTCTGTTCTTGGGTGGCGGACAAGCGCCATGAACCATCTCTTCAACGGATAGCCCTTGTCACCCAGCAGCCATCCATCCAGTCGGGCTAGAGCATTGAAGAGTCTTGGCACCTGGGACTGTCTCAGGATGAAAGTGTCATGGGAGCTGCCAGGGTACCTTGCACAGACTTGCAGAATCTGCATCCTGTGATCACACACTATCTGCACGTTCATGGAGTGGAATCCCTTCCTGTTGACAAAGGCACCCGGCTGAACAGCTGGCGCCTTAAGGGCCACATGTGTGCAGTCGATTGCACCCTGGACATGGGGGAACACAGCAATCGATGCAAAGTTTCTGGCTCACTCAGCCTGGCTAGGCCTCACCTGTACGGTAAAGAATAAAGGTCAGGACCAGCCTGAACAGAGCTTCTGTCAACAACTTGACGCAACTGTGGACAGCTGATTGGGAGACTCCACACAGATCCGTTATGTACTCCTGGAAAGAGCCAGAGGCATAGAAGTTGAGGGCCACTGTGACCTTCAGAGCCACTGGCCAGGGGCTTCTACCCATATAGTCAGAACTGATCTCAGGCCCAATCACCTGGCAAATGGAGGTCACGCTCTCCTTTGAGAGGCCGGACCTCCTTCGGCACTGCACCTCAGACACATTGAGGTAGCTACCTCGCTGCCTGTAAATCCTGGCAGCTGGATAGCGGCCCCTTCCACCTTGGGCTTCCTGCTGACACTGCGCCCCTTGTGCCTGCGCCTCTCCTCCCACAGGCCCCTCCCCTGAAAGCTGCATTGAGACACATGCCTCCTCTCCCTCTGTCCCTCTCTTCCTCCTCAGAGGAGGCGCCTTCAGCGGAGACCACAATCCCCATTACCAGGGTAACGGAAGGTTCTCTGATAGCTGGAAGGGTCCACACAGTCTGAATCCTTCAACGCTGACCAGGCTCCTTTCAAAAACTTAGAATGATTAATTTATTTTAAAACAAAACTTCTTTTAACAAGTTGCAAATACTGGTTAACACACAATTGTAATCGTGAAGTATAACTATCTATCTCTTCCTAAAGAATTCCCCCAGCACACATACAGACGCACATACAGAAAAACAAAGGTCAAACAGATAGAGTCTCTCTGCAGAGATGGGCTTTGGAGGATGGGTGTTACAAAATAAAGGATAAAGTCCGCAGGGTCTCAATGCTGTCGACCTGGAATTCTCTCATGTGAAAACAGGCCGCTGGTCACGGTGGATGCCTGGACATTCTCACCACTGGTCTTAGCTTTGCAGGTCCAAATGCAGACTGGTTACACTCAGATGAAGGTTTTCTGGCTACAGGTTGATAGCCACACATAATTTTAGGCAAGGTAGAGAGAGAGAGAGCCAGTTAAGGTGGCCTTCTTTCCTCAGCTTGCTCTCCAGCAAGATTGCTTTCCAAACAAGCAGGTTCACAACTTAAGTTTTTTCCCTCTCTCCCATGTGACTGCCTTTTTTGAGTCCCGGCTTTTCATTAAGTGCTTTGTAGTTCAAACCATCAAACAATTCCTTCTCAAGTACCATATAGATCAGGTGATTTCTTGGAAGAGGCCTGCTTGTTGACAGTTCCAAGGTGAACTTATGACTTTTTAAAAAAAATCCCAGGTTAGCATCCAGATGATCCAAATCAGGGCAGGTCCTTCCATTTCATAAAAGAAAACTTCACTCTTGAGAGATATGATTCTATCATGCCTTTGCCCTTAAGAGATGAAACACCATTTTCAAACGTGTTTCATCTCAAAGTTTACAGAAAAAGATATGTAAAACATATAACAGAATTCAAACATGCACTCACTCAGCAATTCGCTCCTTATCCAGAATCTGTTCAATTTTCTGACTTTTTTGCTTTCCAGGCGATCATAAACAATTTACATTTTTGATAATGCACCAGCAATTATGTTATCGTTTCCAGCAATATGAACAATCTTCAAGTTATAAGGTTGTATTAACAAGCTCCAAAGGAACAGTCTGTCATTCTGAGTCTTAAATTTTCCCACAAAGGCCAAAGGGTTATGGTCAGTATATACTAATGTTCCTTTGCAGCCTTAACGGATATCTACCTCAAAATGTTTGAGAGGCAGTAACAATCCCAGGGTTTCCTTTTCTATCTTAGAGTATCTCTTTTGATGCCAATTTATTTTTTTAGAAAAGTACCCCATTGGCTTCTCTATGCTCGATTCACCTTCTTGCAATAAGACTGCGCCCACCCCCAAGTCACTAGCATCGGTTGCCAGCTTGAAGGGTTTAGTGAAATTAGGGGTGGCTAATACTGGTTCATTAGTTACAATCGCTGTCAGCTTCTCAAAAGCTGGCTGGCACTTTCTTGACCATAGCACCTTTGCTTTCCTTTGCAATAAATATGTTAGTGAAGCCACTATTGTACCGAAGTTTGGCACAAATTCATAATAGAAACTGCACATCCCTAAAAATCTCATGATTTCCCATTTGTTTTAGGGACAGGGAATTCCATCAAAGCCTGTACCTTCACTGTTCTTGGCAAGACTTGTCCCTGTCTACGATATGCCCTAAGTAAGTCATGCTTTCACAAACTCATTTTTTGCAAGGTTTATTACTAGATCTGCCAACTGTAATTGTTTAAATAAGGCTTCCAGTTGTTTTAAATGCTCTTTCCATGTGTTGCTATAAACCAATACATCATCCAAGTAAACCAAGTTAGGAACATTAGTGATCACCTGATTCATTAGTCTTTGGAAAGTTGCTGGAGCATTTTTTAGTCCAAATGGCATTACTCGGCATTGGTATAGCCCATTGGGCGTGACAAAAGCCGATACCTCCTTGGCTTGCGATGTTAAAGGTACTTGCCAGCATCCTTTCAACAAATCTATCTTAGTAAGGAATGTGGCACTGCCAACCCTGTCAATACAATCTTCTAGACAGGGGATTGGGTAGGAATCCGTTTTTGTTACCGCATTAACCTTTCTATAGTCTATGCGGAATCTGGTTGACCCATCAGGTTTAGGCACAAACACTATTGGAGAACACCAACTGCTTTGACTGGGCTTAATTAGGTGATTTTTTTAAACATATACTGAACTTCTGCTGTAACTTCTGCTTGTTTCTCTGGATTTAACCAATGAGGATCTAGCTTTATAGGAGACAATTCCCCTACATCCACATCATGTGTGGCTAAAGTTGTAGACCCTGGTTTATCCCTACAGATCCCTTTAAATTCTGTAACTTCCCTAGATCCTCTCATTGTCCTACCTCTAAGTATGAAAATATGGTATCTAACTGTCCTAATATTTCACTGTTAGCTAACTGGATAGGAGGAGGCTCAATTTGTAAACTGTCTAAATCTCCTTCTACCTCACTCCCACTGTCTCTTTCGTCCTCCACTACACTTAAAACTGACACACCTGTTCTTTCCTATTTCCCTCCCTACATTTCAACATATTGATATGACACAGCCAATACTTTTTCCCATGATCTGGTTTATTGGTCAAATAATTTACTTTACTAAACCTCTTAATTACCTTGTATGGACCACTGAACCGTGCTTTCAGAGGTTCTCCCTGTAACGGCAATAACACTAACATGTAATCCCCTAGTTGTAATGTTCAGGTCATAGCTTGCTTATCTGCCCATTCTTTCATTTTTGTTTGAGAAACTTTAAGATTTTCCTGAGCCACTTTGCAGGCTCTCTTGAGCTGTTCCTGGAACACAGGGACATAATCAAACAAGATGATTCATCCTTCTCTCCTAAAAAATTTTCTTTGATTATTTTTGAGGACCTCATAATCTCATGTCTACAAATTAATTCAAAAGGGCTAAAACCAGTAGATTCATTTGGTGAATCTCGGGCAGCAAATAAAAGAAAATCTAGTCCGTTGTCCCAATCATAGGGATATTCATGACGATATACTTTAATCATTCTTTTGAGAGTTTGTTTCCTGTGTTTGTGAATGATATGCTGTGGCATGCTTAAACTACTCATGTTCTGAAAAATTTCAATTCCAATTCTCTTTCCTTTTCTCCTCTTTCTCTTTCCTTTTCTTTTCCTTTTGCCTACACCTACAGCCTTTTCAATTCCAATTCTCTTTCCTTTTCTTTTACCTCTAATTCAAGTTTTTTCAGTTCCTTTGCATGTTCAAGTTGCTTCATTCACAACTGGATCTTAGCTAACTCAATTGACTCGCCCCCTGGAAAATATGGTCTCTCTGGTATCCCTCCCAGTTTCAAATGCTGCACTATTATCTCAACTATGTCTGCTTTCTTCACCCTTCGGGTAACTCTAATTCCAGTTTATCTACCAATTTCATTAGCTTACTCTTGATTAATTTCTGGAAACCAGCCAGGGTTACATCTTCCATCTGTAAAAAAGTCTTAGCAACTTCCAACGCCATTTTAGTTTACTGTCCTTCTATCCCTTACCAATGATTATTCCACGTCCAATCACCTGCTCTCTGCATTTCAAAATCCAGCAAAAGCCCTCAGTTTATGTTACGACTGGGATGGGAGGAGTGCGTGAATTATCAAGCTGCATTATTCAACAGGCCGTATCATTAATTTAAATGTTTAATTTTTTCACCAAAATGGCAATTATGTCCCTATACCTCTAGTACCCAGAAGAAAAGAGACTCTGACCCTACTACTCATCTAACACTACTAATCTATCTTTACATTAGATTACTAATGCTTCCCTATGTTATGTACTACTTGCAAAGAATGGGAAGCTCAATTGCTCCCAAACCTGTTCCCACTATAGATAAGTGCTGGGAGGTGTAGAAATGTTGTGAGTTCACATCTCATTCCAGAGACTTGAGCACATAATCCAGGCTGTCACTCCAAGAAAGTATTAAAGGAAAGTATACTGTTGAATGTTCTGTCCTTTAGTTAAAATGTTAAACCAAGGCCCTCTCGGCCATTTTAGGTAGACTTAAAAGATCCCATGCCATTAGTTCAAAGGACAGCAGCTGGTATCAGTACAAAGTGATGATGAAGCTGTCAGATTATTGTAAATAGCTAACTGGTTCACTAATGTCCTTTAGGGAAGAAAGTTTGTCATGCTTACCCAGTCTGGCCTTCATGTGATTCTATTCCCACATCATGAAGCGTCTTGACAGCAGAGATGGGGAGAAACTGTTCCCATTGGCTGGCTGAAGGATCAAGAACCAAGGACACTAATTTAAGGTGACTGGCAAAAGAAGCAATGGCAACATGAAGGAAAGATTTTTTACACAAAGAGTGGTTAGGATCTGAACTGCATTGCCTGAGAGTGTAGAAGAGGCAGATTCAATCATGGCCTTCAAAAGAGAGTCGGATAATTATCTGAAGAGAAACATTGGCAGGGCTACAGGGAAAGGGTGGGGCAGTGGGAGTAGATGAGTTGTTCTTGCAGAGAGCCGGCATGGACAGGACAGGCTGAATGGCCTTTTTCTGTGCTGTAACAATTCTATGATCCTATGTCTTCTGTCTAACAGCAGAAGTGGTCCTGAGATTGAATAACATTACATCTGGGGTTGCCAACACTCCTAGATTGCCCAGGGTTCTCCCAGAATGGGGTATTAACATTCCAGGCTCTCATGCTAACAGCCCGGTTGAACTTTGCTCTTTAAATTCCTCGATAAAGCAATAGCATCCCTTTTCCATGCTCTATGATGTCACCATCTACGGTCACAGAGAAATATTCCTCAAAGAGCTACCAGATTTTCAGTTGCAGCAGGAAAGCAAGTCATTCTGCTGTTATCTTATTGCAACTTATGGGTTTTTAAAAAGACAATTATTATTGCTGAGTTGTGTTTTGCATTTTCTGTTGCTTTGAACAGATTTCAGTATAAATCACATTAAAAATGAAGAGTGTTCCCAATTACAGGTTTTCATTCATTCATGGAATGTGGGTGCTGCTGGCAAGGCCAGCATTTATTGTCTATTTCTAACTGCCCTTGAGAAGGTGGTGGTGAACTGACTTCTTAAACAGCTGCAGTCCATGTGGTAAAAATACTTCCACAGGCTGCTATGGGTGAAGTTCTAGGTTTTGACCCAGTGACAATGAAGGAATGGCAATATTTTTCCAGTCAGGATGGTGTGTATGACTTGGAGGAGATTTTTAGGCAATGGTGTCCACATGTCCCTGCTGCCTGTGTCCTTCGAAGATATAGACGTTGTATGTGTGGGAGGTGCTCTAAAAGAAGAGTTGGCAAGTTGCTGCAATGCATCTTTGTAGATAGTGCACAATGCAGCCATACATGGTATGCCAGTAGTCAGCCAATCTAGTGGGCTGTTTAGTCCTGGATGGTGTTGAGCTTCTTGTTGAAGCTGCACTTAGCCAGACAAGTGGAGAGTATTCCATCACACTCCTGACGTTTGCCTTATAATGGTGGAAAGGCTTTGAGGAGTCAGAAGATGAGTCACTCACTGCAGAATACCCAGTCTCTAACCAGATCTTGCATCTACAATACACAGTGTGGCTGGTCCAGTTAGGCGTCTGGCCAATGCTGACCCCAAAAGTTCTGATGGTGGGAATTCACCAATGCTAAATGAATGTCAAGGGGGACATCTTTTGTTGAAGATGGTCATTGCCTGACACTCATGTGTCACAAATGTTACTTGCCACTTATCAGCCCAAACCTGAATGATGTCCAAGTTTTCAGCACTACAGGCAGAATGTTTTCATAGCTTTTGCTGTATCTGGTGCCCTCAGCCATTTCTTGATAACAGATGGAATGAATCAAACTGGCTAAAGATTGGCTTTCAGTGATGGTGGACACCTCAGAAGAAGGCTAAGATGGATCATCCACTTGGCACTTCTGTACTCAAGTGGCGGGCTTCGCCATCATTGAGAATGGGGATGTTTACCAGGCCTCCATCTCGCATTAGTTGTTTAATTGTCTACCACCATTTATTACTGGACATAATCTATCTGACTTAACATGGTGGTAGTGCCACACAACATGATGGAGGTTGTCATCGGTGTGAAGACAGGACTTGGTCTCTGCAAGGACTGTGCGTACCAGTCTTGTCATTGGCAGAGACATCTGCAACAGGTAGATTGGTGAAGACAAGGTCAACTTGATTTTTCCTTCTCACCTGCAGCTGCAGGCCCACTCTAGCTATGTGCTACAGGGCTCAGCCAGCTCATTCAGTAGTGGTGCTACCGAGCCAGCCTATCTTGGTGATAGACATTGAAGTCCCCACCTGAGGTATAATCTGTCCCCTTGCTGTCCTCAGTTCATCTTCCAAGTGGTACTGAACATGGAGGAGTACTGATTCATCAGCTGACAGAGGGTGGTAATCAGCTGGAGGTTTCCTTGCCCATATCATGAGTATTCATGGGGCCTGGAGTCAATATGGATGGCTCCCAGAGCTACTCCTGACCAAATGTATACCAATGTGCCACACCTTTGGTGGGTTTGTATTGCCAGTAGGACAGGGTATACTCAGGTATGGACATGGACGAGTCTGGGTTTGTGGCTGAAAGATACGATTCTGAGAATATTACTATGTCAGGCTGCTTCTTGACTAGTCTGTTGTACAGATCTCCCAATTTTTACACAAGTCCCCAGATGTTAATAAGGAGGGTTTTGCAGAGTTGACTTGGCTGAATGTGCCTCTGAGTAGTGCCAAGGTAGATGCCAGGTGGTTTGTCTGGTTTAATTCTTATTGTTTTTCATAGTAATTTAATACAATTGAGTGGCTTGCTATATTATTTCAGAGGGCAGTTAAGAATCAGCCATATTGCTGTGAGTCAGAAGTCACATTTAGACCACAATAGTCAAAGGTGGCAGACTTCCTTCCTAAAAGGGCATTAGTGAACCAGATGGGTTTTTAATGACAATCTGATAGTTTCATTGTCACTATTTATGGTACCAGCTCTGTATTCTATTCATTGAATTTAAATTCCCCAGCTGGCATGGTAGGATTTGTAACCATGTCATGCAGATCATTAATCCAGGTCTCTGGATTACTAGTCCAGCAATATAACCACTGCGTTAGCATTGCAACTGTGCTTGATGAATGATGGTTAATTGAGTTAAAACTTAAATTTTCATTCTTAAAGAAGAAATATATTGGTGTGTGTCAACTCTTCATTTGAGTTTCGGTTGTTGATGCTGATTTCCACTGATTTATGCCCACCTTAAATTTGGTTGTATTCTAATGGGATTGGGAGGATACTTGGATGTAACTTGACATCAACAAAATAAAAAGAAAGAAATGTTTACATTTATGTAATTCCTTTCATGATCTCAACCATCCCAAAGCACTCAAAAACCAATGGAGTACTTTTTAAATATTGGGCGGAATTTCATGCTGGTGGGATTTTACACTCCTGCTGAAGGCAATGGACTTTTGAATGGCTCACCACATTTTACTGCCCCACCCCTGTCATGACGGGGCCTTAAATTCCACCCATTGTAATATCAGAAACTCAGCAGCCAATTTGCACACAGCAAGGTCAAACAGGTGCAACATTGGGAACATTTTTGGGCTTAACTTCCCAGATGTGCAATCTTGCATCTAACATCCAGGCAGTGTCGTTAGTTACAGATGTAAAACAACTGTTAAATAAGAGGGTCGGATACTTATCTCCAGCCTGAAATTTACAAGCAATATACTGACCTCTAATTGACTTCAACTACAATTACAAGCAACGAGGCGTCAGCTGTGGCTCAGTTCATAGCACCCTCGCCTTTGAATCAGAGGGTTGTGGGTTTATGTCCCACTCCCGGAAACCAAGAACTGTGAATGTACTCGAAAGAGTTACAATCTGTGACTGTTGATAACTCGAAAGAGTTACAATTACAAGCAGCTAGCATTGCCTAGGAACCCATTGGGAGTACTTGAGCAGTGCCCTTAAAGGGACAGGCCAGGCTAGCAGCTGAGGGTCGCAACAATGGTCCAAACCCCAAACTTCATGTGAGCAATACCATGGGAGATCTGATACATTAAAAAATACTTAACCAAATCTAATAACTAAATGGTTAAAGATGTTGCAATTATAACAGGCAACAATTTTAGCCCAGAATTTCTGTTGCATTCCTGTTGTACCAAATCTCCAGCTTCCACCTCAGGAAGATAACATCAATCATCAAGCCATTGCCAAAATATATATCATTCAGAAAGGTGTGGCAAGATCCTTTAAGAATACTTCTATTTCCAAGCAAGGTATATTTCAGCCTAGTAAGGTGTGCCAGGCTGCTTAATAACAAGTGTTTGTTTACTTTAATTACAGTATATGGAACATCTGCTCTTCTGTCAATCACCCAGTGAGGGTGATGGGTCAAACACTGTCATCTGTATCATCAGTCACTGACAGTGAGTCTAATTCGACATTAATTTGTCCAATTACCCCATGTGTGGAAACATACCCCACAGCTGTTTCGCACTTGTTTAAGCATGTGTGAATGGCTAATTACCTTCCCACACTAAAAGACATGTTTATAAGATTTTAATTGATGCGCAGTTAGCATTTTCTCTTTTGATTCAATTAGGTTTTTTCCTAATTATATTTTCCCATAGTACAGTCTTCTGACCACTTGCTACTGCCACCTGCTGAACCAGAATGGGGAGGGTGGGTTAACTAGACTGTGCTACCCCACATCACTTCAGCAACACTGGACACAAGGAGTTGTCACTGTAATTGTGATCAATAAGGCGATGTTAGCTTTCAAGCTTCAATAGATCGTTACACAGAGAAATCTGGAAGTTTCAGCCTTGACTGTGAAATGGGATGTGGCATTTTTAAAATGTATTTTTTCATGGAATGTGAACATCGCTGGCAATATCAGCATTTGTTGCCCATCCTTTATTATCCTTGAACTGAGTAGCTTGCTAGACCATTTCAGAGGAAAGTTAAGAGTCAACCACATTGTTATGGATCTACAGTCACATGTAGGCCAGGCCAGATAAGGATGGCAGATTTCCTCCCTTGAAGGACATTAGTGAACCAGATGGGTTTTTATGACAATCGATGATGGTCATCATCAGAGACTAGCTTTCATTTCCAGATTTATTAACTGAATTCAAATTCCAGCAGCTGCCACTGTGGAATTTGAAACCATGTCCACAGAGCATTAGCCTGGGCCTCTGGATGACTAGTCCAGTGACATTATCAATACGTCTCTATCTCCCCAAATCCCCTACTTTAAGTCTTACTGAAGTAAATCCCCTTACTGCGGGTGATGCTGAGGTGAATTCTCTCACTTGTATGACAATGACATGAAACCCCTTACTTTGCATGATACTGACATCAATTCTCTCACTTCCAAATGAAATTCAACAAAAAGACTTTGAGCTCAGCCAAGTAATGTTAATTTTGAATCTTAAGACATTACACAGCACCTTTCCCTCAAAAGAACTACCACACAAATTCAGCTTCAAACTTAAAAGCTTTGTAGCAAAGCAAGATATCAGTGTTCCGCATGTTTGATTGATTCTACTTTCCAATATTGAACAGGCAGAAAATCATTTGTGCACAGGTTACATGATTCTAAAAGCAGGTTCTAAAAGCATGAGATTGCTATTTAGTTAAAGATTACAACTGAAAGATGGCACTGCCCTATACCTGCTTCATAATTTATTTTTGGGTGGTTTAAATGCAGATTCATTGGCCCATCATTTGCTGCCACCATCCCTTATCTTCATCTAGATATAAAAAGGTTAAGTAGGTCTGAGGCTGTGAGAGAAGGTGCTGTTGCTCCTAGCCCAGTGGAGTTTGGAGTATAAAGGGACGGGGCAGCTATTCCTTGACCATGGTCTATTCTTTCCCCTGGAGAATGACTTGGGAAGGGCCCAAGTAGTAGGGCCTATTTATAAATAGGCTCTCCCATTTGAAGCAGATTTGCCATCTCCCAAGTGTTGCAGCTGGAATTAGGGAGAGAAGTCATTCGGCTGAGCCCAGATGCGCTCTCTCTCTCTCTCTCCAAATTCAAAGCTAGGCAAGGGAAGGGAGGCTATGGTGAAAATCCATTGAAAATCCTAATAAGTGTGCATTTGATCTTTCAAAAGAAAGGTTGCCAGTTAAACTCAAAGCTCTGGATATTCATGGTAAACCCTGTGGATGGATAACACATTGGCTAAAGTAGGAACGAACTGAGGGTGGGCGTGGTAGGAGGGAATGGTGAGTACGAGAAGGGGTAGAGAAAGCCAGAGGGTGGGAGGGTGGGGGTGTATCGGTAGCGATAGAAGGGGCAGCGAAGATAGTTGGTGGGGACTCGGAGGCAGAAACGGACCTTGGGGATGGGAAGGAGGAGGTCGGGGAGATTAATTGTAGGTGGGGCTGGGGTTCTCAGGAAGGTAGAGAACGTGCACGTTTACCTGGACATCTTGGAAAGACAAGGGTTCTGGTTGGTAGGTGATGGTGGGGAGATGGAAGGTGCTGCCAGGAGGAGTCGACAGTGATGTGGGAAAGGATAAGGGTGATTTGGGGAGGGGAAAGGATGGGGGAGCTGATGAGAAACTTAGCAACTACCATGGCTGTAAAAATCAAAAGTGAATGGAGCCTCATGTTGGATGGGCACAGGTGCTGCGTGGGAGTGTGATCAGTGAGTGGGCGGAGATTCAGGTCGGCTCAGATGCACAACTCAAAGAGAACCCCAGCAGGCAGCACTGAAAATGCTCAGGACAGTAAGATGAGTGATGGATGAAGGCTCTGCGTGCGTGGGAGAGTGCTTGCACGAGGTTCCGAAAGGCCCTGCCACATACGCACTTCTCCATCCAGAATCACTCGTGGTCCAGCTGCGTGCCCATCCTGCGGCCAGAGTGGGGGTAGAGAACATTCCAGCAGGCCTCCATGGCATCCAGCAGTCGCTCGAGGGACCCATTGTTGAAGTGAGGGACTGCAGTCTTTTTTCCTTTGCTGGCCATGTCTCCCGGGCAGTGGTGGTGAGCTGGTGGTGATGAGTGCTGTGCTGGCGGCTGCCTTTTAAACATGGTGGCCAGTGTGATGCAACAGCAGGGTGATGGCGGGCGGGCGAATGAGAGCCCGCCCACCATAGACACGGCGTGTTCCATGGGACTGAATAAATAATGAGGTAGGCTCGGGACGATACGGTGTGAAAACCCATCTTTGATGAAAAGCCATTTTCGTCGGTGGGTAGGACTCCATTTTACCCACTCACTTCCACACTTAGTGCAAATCTGGGAAAATTCTGCCCACTGTATCAAATGCCTTTTGAAAATCCATATACGCCACAAGAACAGCGTTTCCCTTATCAACCTTCTCTTTTACCTCTTCAAAAAACTCCAGCAAGTTAGTTAAATATGATTTTCTCTTAATGAATCCATGCTTGTTTTCCTTAATTATCCTGCACTTGTCTAAGTGACAATTGATTTTTTTTCCTGTACTACGGTTTCCAGAAGTTTCCCCACCACTGAGGTCAAATTGGCTGGTCTGTAGTTGCCAGCTTTATCCTTGCACCTGCAATTCTCCAGTCCTCTGGTACCTCCCCTGTGTCTAAGGAAAACTGGAAGGTTATCACTAGTGCCTCTGCAATTTCCACTCTCACTTCCCTTAGTATCCTTGGATGCATCTCATCTGGTCCTGGTGCCTTATCTATTTTAAGTAAAGATAGCCTTTCCAACACCTCCTTCCTCTCGATTATGAGTTCTTCTAGTGTACCAGT
Organism: Cetorhinus maximus; assembly: GCF_964194155.1. NCBI lineage: Eukaryota > Metazoa > Chordata > Chondrichthyes > Lamniformes > Cetorhinidae > Cetorhinus > Cetorhinus maximus. Next base: position 12,617,616 of record NC_135893.1, read on the forward strand.
TACCTCCTCTCTCACCTTGGCCTGGGTAGCATCTTCTTCCTTTGTAAAGACAGATGCAAAGTACTCATTCAACACCTCCCCCATTTCTGTAGCCTCCACATACAAGTCCCGTTTTATGTCCCTAATTAGCCCTACTCTTTCTTTTACCATCCTTTTATTATTTACATGGTCCTTCTGTCCCACTCCTTTGTTTGGGGCCTTCTTCTTGGTTTGGGATTTTCCAGCAGTCCCCCTCTGCGGGATACCTTCTTTACAATGGTGCTCCTCTTCAGGCTATGCCTGTCTCTTTATGGGGTATGTGGAACATTCCTTGTTCCAGTCCTACTCCGGTCCCCCTCTCACAACTCTTTCTCCGATACATCGATGATTACTTCAGTGTTGCTTCATGCTCTCGTCGGGACCTGGAAAAATTTATTAATTTTGCTTCCAATCTCCACCCCTCCATCATTTTCACATGGTCCATCTCTGACACTTCCCTTCCCTTCCTTGACCTCTCTGTCTCAATTTCTGGTGATAGACTGTCCACTAATATCCATTACAAGCCTACCGACTCCCACAGCTACCTCAACTACAGCTCCTCACACCCCGCTTCCTGCAGGGACTCCATCCCATTCTTTCAGTTCCTTCGCCTCCGTCACATCTGTTCTGATGATGCTACCTTCAAAAACAGTTCCTCTGACATGTCCTCCTTCTTCCTTAACCGAGGTTTTCCACCCACGGTCGTTGACAGGGCCCTCAACCGTGTCCGGCCCATCTCCCGCGCATCTGCCCTCACGCCTTCTCCTCCCTCCCAGAAACATGATAGGGTCCCCCTTGTCCTCACTTATCACCCCACCAGCCTCCGCATTCAAAGGATCATCCTCCACCATTTCCGCCAACTCCAGCATGATGCCACCACCAAACACATCTTCCCTTCACCCCCCCCGGCGGCATTCCGTAGGGATCATTCCCTCCGGGACACCCTAGTCCACTCCTCCATCACCCCTTACTCCTCAACCCCCACCTATGGCACCTCCCCATGCCCACGCAAAAGATGCAACACCTGCCCCTTCACTTCCTCTCTCCTCAACGTCCAAGGGCCCAAACACTCCTTTCAAGTGAAGCAGCATTTCACTTGCATTTCCCCTAACTCAGTCTATTGCATTCGTTGCTCCCAATGCGGTCTCCTCTACATTGGAGAGACCAAATGTAAACTGGGTGACCGCTTTGCAGAACACCTGCGGTCTGTCCGCAAGAAAGACCCAAACCTCCCTGTCGCTTGCCATTTTAACACTCCACCCTGCTCTCTTGCCCACATGTCTGTCCTTGGCTTGCTGCATTGTTCCAGTGATACCCAATGCAAACTGGAGGAACAGCACCTCATCTTCCGACTAGGCACTTTACAGCCTTCCGGACTGAATATTGAATTCAACAACTTTAGATCTTGAACTCCCTCCTCCATCCCCACCCCCTTTTCCGTTTCTTCCCCCTTCTTTTTGTTTTTTCCAATAATTTATATAGATTTTTCTTTTCCCACCTATTTCCATTATTTTAAAATATATACCTTTTATGCCCTTAGTCTTTCCACCCCACCCCCACTAGAGCTGTACCTTGAGTGTCCTGCCATCCACTCATAATTAGCACATTCGTTTAGATAATATCACCACCTTCAACACCTCTTTATTCTTATGTCTGTGACATCTTTTGATTACCTGCTCCTATCACTGCTTGCTTGTCCCTACAACCACACACCGCCCCCCCACTTCTCTCCCCCCACAACCACCCCCCCCCCCACCTTAAACTAGCTTATTTTTCACCCCTCTCCTAAAATTAGTCAGTTCTGTTGAAGGGTCATGAGGACTCAAAACGTCAACTCTTTTCTGCTCCGCCAATGCTGCCAGACCTGCTGAGTTTTTCCAGGTAATTCTGTTTTTGTTCTCCTCTTCAGGTCACCTGACCTGCAGTTTCACGCTGTTTCACTTTTCTTCTTCTTCTTCTGTGCATGTGCTCAGGGCCAGTTTCCATCTGAAGAATGTAAAAATGGACAAACTGTGCATGTGCGGCTTTTTCCTGGCCAGCACACGTGTGAAACCACTGAACTGTGCATGTGCAGTCAGTTCCCAGCTAGCGCATGCACAGAAGTCCTGAGGCCTGCTGGGAACTGGAGTTCCCAAACTCCAACTCCGTTTTAAACTTAAGGTAAGTTTTTTCCTTTTTTTTCATCACACAGGGGCAACATTTTCTCAGCATTTACCCTGTCAAGCCCCTTAAGGAACTTTGTATGTTTCAACTAGATTACTTCTTATTCTTCTAAACTCTTATTCATATTCTCTTTTCTTTTTCCTTGTCAATTTCTTGGTCCTCCTTTGCTGAATTCTAAAATCCTTCCAATCCTTAAACTTGCTGCTCCTTTTGGCGACATTATAAGCTTCTCCCTTTGATCTAACACTACCTTTCGCCATGGTTGGACCACATTTTGTGTCATTTTTGTGCCTTAAAGGAATGTTGCAAATTATGTATTGGTTCCTTAAATGCTAGCCATTGTTGTCTACATCACATCTTTTAAAATAGCAAAATATTGGAGGTGCTGAAAATCTGAAATAGATACAGAAAACTTTGGAAATACTCAGCGGATCAGACAGCATCTCTGGGGGGAGAAAAGAACTAACTTTTCATGTCGATGAACTTTCGTCAGAACTTCTGATGAAGGTTCATCGAGCTGAAAAGCTAACCCAATCATATCTTTTAATATAGTTTCTCAATCTATCCTAGCCAACTCACCCTCACCTGCCCCCACCTACCCCCCCACCTATTATTTCTACATAGTTTGCTTTGTTTAAATTTAAGATCCTCATTTCAGACTTAATTAAATCACTTTATAAACCACTTTAATATAAAATTTATTGTTTCATGATCACTCTTCCTTGGAGGTTTCTTTTCTACAAGCTTATTAATTAACCCTTTCTCATTGCACAATATTTGATCTAAAATAGTCTGTTTTCTAGTTGGTTCCTCAACAAGCAAATCTAGAAAATTATTGTGTATCGATTCCATGGGCAGAATTTTACCTTTGGCGGGGGTGCTCAGCGGGACGGTTGGGCAGCCGACCGCTGACCGTGATCGGCAGCGCACTGCGGTTTTACATGGGCGGGTCAATTAAGGCCCGCCCAGTGTGAGTTGCAGCTTTTGAATGAGCGTGAGGGATGGGCGAGGGCGGGGGCTTAATGTCCGCCAGGTCCAATGGTGACCCGATGGCCAATTCAAATGCGGCCTCGGCAGCCCCTGGAAAGCTGCCGCCAAAGGATGCAGAAGTCATATGCGTGGATTTCGCAGGAGGTGGACACGGCAGGTGGGAAGGCAGGTTGGCGGGGCAGTTGGCCCCGCATTTTTCAAATGAGTGCCTTGCTGCCCTCCTGGAGGGGGTGGCAGCCAGGAGAGAAACACTTGTCCCCAGGGACGGGAGGAGGAGGCCCCCCACCTCACCCAAATGGCCTGAGAGGAGGTGTCATCCAGGATCAGCAGCCACGACGTGGTGAGGCACACATGGATCCAGTGCCGGAAGCGCTTTAACGATCTCCTGTGATCGGGAAGGGTGGGTACCATGTTGGCATGGGTCACATTGCAGAACATGTAATAGTTGCCCAAGCCCCGTGAACCTCAGTGGTGTTACAGTGTGAGTGGCAAATGTCATTGAGGCAGGATCTGGCCAATTGGGTGAGCCCTGGCTGCTTGGACTGAGTGCCTTGCGGCTCCATGGTCACGAATGTGCTGAGCCCTGCGAGGTGTTCCTCAGGTGGATTGGCCAGGTTGCAATGTCACTGCAGGTAGAAGGTACACTAATCAATGCTCCTCTACCTTTCCAGGAGAAATCATCCCATAACAATGCAGAGAGGTCGCGGACTGGCAGGGGATCCCCACACATCTTCATCTTCAGTATATTTGAGCAGGAGGCCCTGGAGCTCGAGAGGCGCCATGCACCTTGGTCAACCAGCCGCGGTGAGGTTGGAGCACCAGAGGGAGGTAAGAGTGCCGCGCACTGAGGTGAGAATGTGGCTTTTTGCAACCATTGCAATGTAGTCTGTATATTGATGTGAATCTCAAACTTGGAATGCCGATTGATAATGGAAAGACGAGGGCACCATGATGCAGATCTCTGTCTCATCAGGGTGCCAGGCATGCACACTGACAGTCTAATGACTTAACCTAGTGACATGTTCTTCTTCTCCCTTTTAGGCTCACCAGCAGCCCCTCGTTGTGAGAAACCTGAAAGCCCACCCATGAGGACCAGCATGCTGAGCATGCACCAGCGGCACACCGTCTGTCAAGCAGGCACCAGTGCAGATACCAGCACCTCGGTGGGATAAGATCGGCGTCTAGTATCTCAGTGTACATTGGTGAGGGCGCTTCGCACTCGCTTGAGGTGCAAGCAGAGGCAGGGAGTGCCCAGGGCACTGGCAATCTGAGGACTGCTGGGGACCAGAACAATGCTCAGTCGATGGCTGATGATGGGCCTCTGAGGAACACCTCCCAGGGTTCAGCACATTCACGACCATGGAGCCGCAAGGCACTTAGTCCAAGCAGCCAGGGCTCACCCCCTTGGCCAGATTCTGCCTCATTGACATTTGCCACTCACTCTGGAGTCATCCCTGAGACAGCAGCTGCTGGATGTCCAGCAGGGTGTGCTGGAGGATCTGGCAGGGATACATGAGGGAATGCGTGCCATGGTGTCTGTTGTGGAGGAGTCCATGTGGAGCATAAACACTGTGTTGACCCTCATGGCTGAGCAAAATGCTTCCTCCATGGAAAGAGTGGCGACTCTCATGGAGAGGCTCCTCCAGGAACTCAATCAGAGGCTCCTGGGGATGCGCTTGGACCTGCAAGCCCTTACACTGGCAATGACCTCAGCTGGTCAGTATCAGTGTGGGAAATGGATTGGGCACCCAGTAGCCCAGCCGGGTGCCCATCCATCAATGGTAAGCAGGGAGGTCCAGAGCGACCTAACGTTGATGCACAAGCTGCCTGTCGCCTCTGCAGGCTCCTCTCAGGGCTCTGCCAGTGACCATGGAATTTGATGAAGCTGCAGCGACTGGGGAGATGCCAGCCATGGCACTGGCCGCTCCCTCCCAGGCGGGGCCAGCACAGGTTCCACGGGCCAAAGGACGCCCGCCAAGGCTATCAAAGCCAACAAGACAGCAGAGTGAGCAGGCTGTCTCCAATGACATTGCCAGCGACGGGGAGCATCTAGATGTAGCGCTCACAAGTGAAAACTTAAAGCACCTTAAATACAACACGGCCTGATCACGGGTGATATTTGTTTCCCCCATTTTTCTGTTTTTTTTAATGTTGTTATGTAAAACACTGGTCAATGTTAATTTCTGCTATGTTGGTCACTCAGAAGTAAATGAGATGTTTCTTTTGCATCTGGCCTCTGTATGCTTCATTTGCTCTGTGGTGCGGGGTAAGTCATGATGTTATGATGGACGTGTGACTCCTTAAACTTTATCGCACTGGCACATTGTATAGTTGACCAAGGAGCTGATCCTGTCAGGGATCGAATATGGAGCCTGTAGTCCTGGCATGTGGTGGTGGTTCTTATTTGGTAGGCTAGCTGAAGGAGCATTGGGTCAAAGCTTCCCAGGTGTCCCTGCCTCCCTGGAGGTTACCCAGGTCTGCGTCTATGCCCTCAGTGTTCTCCTGAGCGTGCTCGTCCACGGACACACTACTGGACTCATCTGTTGCCTATGCAGCAGCATCAAGATCTTCTTCCTCCACTGCATCCTCCCTTTCCAGTGCCAGATTGTGTAGAGCGCAACATGCAACCATGATCAGTGATACACGCTCTGTGGGTATTGAAGTGCGCCCCCTGAATGGTCCAGGCATCAGAAGCGCATCTTGAGAAGACCAACGGTTCCCTGTACAACTGCCTTTGTGGTGCCATGGCTTCTGTTGGACCGCTGCTCGGCCTCTGTTCTTGGGTGGTGGAAAGGCGTCATGAGGCACCTTTTGAGCAGATAGCCCTTGTTACCCAGCAACCATCCATCCAGCTGGGCTGGAGCACTAAAGAGCCTCGGCACCTGGGAGTGTCTCAGGATGTAAGCATCATGGGAGCTACCAGGGTACCTTGCACAGATTTGCAGAATCTGCATCCTGTGGTCACACAATATCTGCACATTCATGGATAAATATTGGACAGGACACCAAGGATAACTTGCCTTCTTCGTCAAAACAGGATCTTTTGCACCCACCTGAGATGGCAGATGGGGCCTTGATTTAACATCGCATCTGCAAGATGGTGTCTCCAACAATGCAGCGCTCCCTCAGTGCTGCATTGGAGTGTCAGCTTTGATTTTTGTGCTCAAGCTCTGGAGTGGGGCTTGAACCTGATAACTCAGAGAGGAGAGTGCCACAAACTAAGCCACAGCTGACACATCTTAGGTGAAAGGGAAAGAGAAAAAGAAAGGAAAAAAGAAAGTACTTACATTCATATAAAATCTTCCAGAACCTCGTGATAATCCAAAGCACTTTGCGGCCAGTGATGTACATTTGGAGTTTGGTCACTGTTGCGATGTAGGAAACATTAGTGTAGCTTAAAAGCAAATTTCAGATTCCAGGTATTGCACCTATACACAGGATTGCCAACTCTGGTTAGATGTAATCCTGGAAGTTACATTATATGATCTTCTGCATTCAACCTCCCATCCAGTCAACAAGCCTTTTTTCCCCCCATCTCTAATATTTTTTTAACTAACAAACCAAAGTACACAAATCTTTTTAAATTCCCCAATGATTTTTCTCCCTGGCAACTCCAGGTTATTCCTGCAGCATTGGTGACTCTAATCATGGGACACAAAGGTAAGTAGGAAAAAAGATGGGTTTGTATTAAAAATTATATTTTTGTGATCTGCTTTCCACCTTGGAAGTTGCTTGAGAACCTAGGCTAAATTCTGATGTAAAGCCACATGGCTGGCACCTCACGCCATGTGAAGAGTTGGATATTATGTTGATCAGTAAGGCTGTGGCCTCATAAATGTACTTCAATAAGAAATCACTTCTTCAATGAGATTTTGAAAATGAATTGCTTGATCACTGTTGATGTGCAGGTTGGAGTAACATACTGTTTGTGTTACAAATCTGCTCAATCGTTCATTCTGCCATTATTCAGGCTAAGTGGCCTCCTGTCAAATGCATTAACCTGGCATTAGTATGTTTATTATAGCAAGACTTGATGCCAGGTCTTTGCCGTTAATTTGTTCTCCAATAAAATGTGCTTTATTGATTCTCCTCAAACATTTGAACACAGGCCTTTTGAAGTGGTTGGTATTATAAAGCCATTATTTGTCTGAAAAAAAAGATACAGCTTTTATGTGTTTTTCTAATTGATAACAAGATTTGTGATTGGCAATTAGCATCCACTAATTGCAGCCTTTACACTTTGAAAGGTTTCTAACCAAGTTAATAGATCACAATCATCCATGCGTTGAATCTGTATGACTGTATTAAGTAGGAGGACAGTACTTACTACCTGAAAGATGGTTTGTTTATGACACAAAGCTTTTAGTCCTGTTTTCTTTTAACTGTACAGTTCAAGAGCTATTACATTGACAGGGATCTCAGTAATTTAAGATATAGCGTTAAAGGTTAATCACCTGGAATCACCATTGGCTCCCTGGTGTTTGATGAGCTACTGTTGCTTCAATGGTAGTGTCTATACTTGAAGGATGAAGGGGGTTTTTCTAACTTTTGACTTTTACTGATAGTGTGAAACAGATGATGTCATATTGTCCTTCTGTTACACACTTCTCCTTTCCATTTCACTGGGTGGCTGATCAGATATCGCCCTTCACACACTTTAGATAAAAGTTAAAATTACTTTCTGTAGTGTTATGGAGCTAACCTGGGGCTAATTAGGATAAATTCAGTAACCCCATGCTCCCAGCAGGGCGCCTTATTTGACAGGTATGTTGACCAGTGAGTTGAGCTTGGCTCAGTCATTAGCACTCCTTCTGAAGATCCTACTGGTATCCTAGCCACTCGACCGACATGACCAAAACAGATCAATTGATCAGTTATTTAATTTGCTGTTTGTGAGATTTTCTGGGTGTAAACTGGTTGCCGAGTTTACTTACATGAAAACAGAGGCTACACATTGACTGTGATGCAGTATAGCATGTGCTGAGAAAGTGACAGGCACTTTGTAAAGGCAACGGGTGCAAGCTTTGGTGCCAAAGAACCACTGATGACGGTGCTGTGGAAGCCCTGAGCTCATAAAATGTCAGACGAACTGCTTCCAGCCACTTGCAACATAGCCTGCCTGGGACAACATGATTGTAAGGGCGCTAGCAGGGGTGTGCTATGTGTGTCCTAGAAACATGCAGAGTGGGTAGACTATGATATCAAACAGCATATAGCACAGATTTGTCACATGACCTACCACATTGGATTTTGCATGTCCTTTTATTGCCCTCTCTCAAACACTCCTAGTTGAATATGCATTCAGCTGCATGGGGGACCCCACACTAGTTAAAGCCTTTCAAAGGGATCAACATGGGACTTCTAGTTGAGGTGCTTTTGACTTTCTTTTGCTGCTGCAGAGTTAGTGGAAGTATTATGTTATAAATATTTTTCTTTTCCCACCTATTTCCATTATTTTTAAATGTATTTCCATCCATTGTTTTATCTCTACCTTTTAGCCTAATTCGATCCCTTCCCCCCACCCCACCCCCACGAGGGCTATCTGTACCTTGCTTATCCTGCTTTCTACCCTTAATGTCACCATTAGCACATTTCTTAGCTAATATCACCACCATCAACACCTCTTTGTCCTTTTGTCTATGACATCTTTTGGTAATCTCCACCTATCACTGGCCCTCTATCCAGCTCTACCTGTCCCGCCTCCCCCTTAAACCAATTTATATTTCACCTCTTTTCTATTTTTCCTTAGTTCTGATGAAGAGTCATTTGGACTTGAAACGTTAACTGTATTCCTCTCCGCAGATGCTGTCAGGCCTGCTGAGTTTTTCCAGGTATTTTTGTTTTTATTATGTTCAATGTTGGTAGAGTTTGGAAAAGTTTTTGGATTCAGAAGGAACTGGTGCTGGACTTTGACAAGGAAGTCAGAGGAGTTTGAAGGCCTGTCAGCAGATAGCCTGTTTTCACTATTGGCGGCTATAGGTTGCCGTTCCTCTTGGGCTACAGCATAGGAACATAAGGACAGAAGTAGGCTACTTAGCCCCTCGCGACTGTACTGGCATTCAACAAACTCATGACTGATCTCTAATCTAACTCCATATACTTGCCTTTATCCCATATTCCTTAAAAACTTGAGTTGTCAAAATTCTATCAATCTCAGATTTGAAATTAACATTTAATCTGGTATCAACTGCCACTTTTGGAAAGGTGCTCCAAACCTCAATCAATCTTTGTCTGTAGAAGTGCTTTCTAGGCTAGAATTTTACCAGCCCTTTCATGATGGGCTGGGAGGTAGGAAGGCTGGCAAAGTGGCATGGGAAGGCATCACGGGAGTGTCCAACGTATTCCTGCCACCATGCCATTTTGTCAGCTGTGGGAAAATTGGCAAAGTGGCTGCCCGTGGGAGCCGAATTGAAAGCATTTTGTCCCTTTTGGGGGGAGCCTACCACCATGTACAGAGACTGCCCAGTGAAGCCTGCCAGTGGGCTCAAGAGGGAGGTCCTCCTTTAGGGGCACTCCATGGCCCATGGAGGGCCCGTTTGCAGTGTTAGGTGCCCTTCAGCCACGCCGTTGCTAGTAAACAACCCCCAACCCAAAAAGATCAAACCCCAAAGGCCCTGTTTGCCTGGTCCCAGTATTCCCCAACCCCACTTATCCTTCTTCGAGGATGCCCAGCCATTGAGGCACTGTCTCCCTGGAGATGCAACCTCAGCAATGGTCACTGCTAGCAATGCATTCTTAGGCTCCCTGGGCCCGCCGCCAGCTGAAGCAGGGTCGACTCCTGATTTTAGGACTTCTGCCATCCTGGTAAAATTCAGCTGCTAATTTTATTCCTGAAGGATCTGGTTCTAATCTTTGGACTATGCCCCCTAGTCCTAGGCTTCCCAGTCAGCGGGAATAGTTTCTCTATATATACTCTGATCCCAATCATACCCTAAAAACTTTGATCTAATCACCCCTTAACTGTCTAAATTCCAGGGAATACAGCCCTAATTTGTGTAACCTATCCTTATAATTTAACCCTTGAAGTCTAGGTATCATTCTGGTAAAACTAATCTGCACTCTCTCCAAGCCAATATTCCAAAGGTGTGGTGTCCAGAACTGCTCGCAGTACTCCAGGTGTGGTCTAACCAGGGCTTTGTATAGCTGAAGCATGGCTTCTACCCCTTTGTATTCTAGTCCTCGAGAGATAAAGTCCAGCATTCCATTCAACTGTTTGATCATTTTCTATACCTGTTTATGATATTTAAATGATCTAGGCATCTGCACCTCAATGTCTCTTTGGACCTCCACAGTTTCTAACTTTTCACCAATCGAAAGTAACCTGTTCCATAATGGGTGACCTCACTGTTGCCTACATTGAAATTCATTTGCACAGTTTTGCACGTTATTTCTTGAAATTCCATTTTTCCATCTATACTGCTTTCAATGTCGCCTATCTTTTTGTCCATGGCAAAGTTAGATATGTGGCTTACTATCCTCTCATCTAGGAAGTTAAAAAATACTGTGAACATCTGAGGCTCCAACACAGATCCTTGCGGGACGCCACTAGTCACATCCTGCTAATTAGAGTATCTAGCCATTATCCCGATGCTCTGTCTCTTGCCGTTCAGCCAAATTTTCTAACCAGGACCAGGATTTTTTGGCCCCATTGGCGTCAGGCATCATGTGGGTGTGGAGGGGGGTGCAGTGAACAATATGATGAGAAGATTGATTTTATGCCGTCGTGAAACCAGTTTGTGATCATCTGCTCCGACCATCAATGGCATTTCCCGACGCCGGACATTGAGAACATAATTTTAATACATTTGTAACTAATCATAAGCCCTGCTTGCTGGAATCACCCTCCAGGTCAAATTTACTGCCCCTGTCGGCATGACTGCAGAACGGCGTGCTTCATGACTGCCTTAGTGACTGCTTGGCAACCTGAACTTCGAGGGGAACTCAGGTGAGTGCACACAGCCTTGCACAGTGCTCACAAACATCGCCTGTAGGACATCAAGGAAGAGGCACCATGCATGTGCAGGGGGCATAGGCAAGTCGCTTTTTCCCAGCTGGCTTTCAGTGCAGTGCCAGGGAAAGGGCTCCAGTGCAGGTCAGGCTGGGGGTTGGAGATGGGGGCAAGGCAGCTCAGACTAACGGAAATACTCAAGCTAATGCTGGATGGCTGGAGTTTCGGACAGCCAATGAGCGCACTACACACTGGCCATCCAAGTGGTGGCCAGCAGTCTCCTGCATGCGTGAAGGGGCCTTCAGACTTATCCAAGAAGGTTCTTAGTACACCTATGCTAACCCACGCATCTCTCTCTTTGATCCTGCAGGAGGGGAACATTAGGATAATGGAGCCTAGTGATTTAGCGGTATGCCTCATGGCTTACAGAGACAGAGAAGAAGAAGAGAGTGGCGGAGGTGCCTGACACGTCAAAGGGAGGAGCACCTCCCTCAAGACCAAGAGGCAGCAGGGCCTGCTGCGCATGCAGCTGAAGATCCACAATGAGCCGTCACCTGTGGGCACCTTGAGAGACCCAGGGTCTATAGACGCACCTGTCATTCTTGCAGATGACTGAGAACCAGTGTCGCTGAAAACTGCGCATGCCTACGGAACTGGTTGGTCACATATGCCACCTGCTGCAGGATTTGGAGCCATGGAGGGCATCCACTGGCAGTGGCCGTGAAAGTAACCGTGGCACTCAATTTCTATGCCAGTGGCTCCTTCCAGAGCTAAACAGGTGACCTATGCGAGATCTCGCAAGCCTCCATGCACAAGGGTATCCAGAAGGTCACAGGTGTCATCTTCACGAAGGCACAGAACTTTGTGCATTTTACCTAGGATCAGGAAAACCAGGAAGCAAGAGCGCTGGGATTTACGTAGACCTCTGGTTTTCCACAGGTGCAGGGTACCATCGACTGCACTCACGTGATGCTTATATCTCCATGGCAACAAACAGTCAAAAATGTCAACTGCAAGGGCTTCCACTCACTGAATGTTCAGCTGGTGTGCGACCACCACAAACACATCCTACAAATCTGCACTTGATTCTCAGGGACCGTCTATAACTCCTACATCCTGAGCAGGTCTCATCTCCCTGACATCTTCCAGGGTCCAGAGAGGCAGCAGGGTTGGCTCCTCAGTGACAAGGATTACCCACAGAGGACGTGGCTGATGAAGCCCGTGGACAGGTCTCAGACTGCAGCAGAGCGGCGGTCGAACGAGGCTCATACCACGACCTGGACTTTGGTGGAGCAAATGATAGGTATCCTGAAAATGAGATTCCAGTGCCTCGACAGGTCCAATGGAGCACTGCAGTACAGTCCCCAGAGGGTGTCTCGCATCATCGTCGCTTGCTGCATGCTGCACAACCTGGCACTACCACAATGGGAGGACCTGGTCGAGGAGGAGATGGAGAAGCTGCACATTTCCTCTGACAAGGAGGACGTCAAAGGGAATAACGATGATGAGGTCCTCGAAGGTGAGGATGCCAGCGATGAGGCTATCACACTGGCCAGACGAAGCAGGCGTGCTCAGGAGGCCCTCATAGCTGCAAGATTTGTGGAGGATGATGACAAGTTGCAGTGAAGAAAGTCCTGACATCCTTACCTTGCATCTGTGAATGTTTGACTCCTGTGACGCTGATGGCAGCGCACATAACCTCAATGTTCAGGCTCATGTCATGAAGACGCAGCAGAGGCCCTAATAGTTGCTAGATTTCAGGAGGATGATGATGACATGCAGTGAGGACACTCTATAGATCTTCATATGACCTCTGTGAATGTCTAACTCATGTCTGGCTGAGGGCAGCTCGCTTGTGCTCTGTGATCAGAGTCATATCATGGAGATGCAGCCATGAAACTTTAAATGCACCTGATCCTTTGCCAGCCTTCAACACCTGATGCCCTTCAGGAGCACAGTGTCACCGGTCACAGGTGTTGAAGAAATGGGGGGCCAGACCCACCTTAAAGGTGCTGAGAGCACACAGAGAGAATGACGGAACTTTGTGACGCCTGCCCAGGGCATTCTGGCAGCAATAACAAGCACAAGTCGAAGTGCTGGCTGTGTCCAGTGAGTGTGAAGCTGGACCATCTCTTTGGTCTGAAGGTTACACACTGCACAGCGAAAATGCCCTGGACTGAAACACCTGCCTTTATCTTGTGCAGGAACCAAGATTTCACATCTAAGTGACACAAACATTGTTCATCATAACAAGGAGCCATATGCAAGGAGACAATCTTGGGAGTTTATTTACAATAGTGAACATTAAGTACAATTGGTTAACATCCATGCCCAGGCTGAGCAACTGCATCTTCTTAACCTTCCTAACCCTGCCGCTACATCTTGGTGCTCCCACAACATCCACAGTGCAGGTGAAGGCAGCCTGCTGACTACTACTGTGGGATCGAAATCCCCTCCTACTGGACTTTATGAAATATGAAAAACCCCAAGGCCCTCTCTTTGATGACTTGGTGGGGGTCCTCTGGAGGGCCCCGGCCTACTTTTGGGGTCCTGCTGTGTGGTAGGGGCACCCTCCTTGGCCTGTGGAGCTGGAGCTGCTGGGGTCACAGAAAGAGGGGATTCGAATGGGTTGGACACTCCCGGAATCACCTGGGTAGATGACTCCGGGGTGTGCACCTGCTGATCCTCCTCTCTATGGGTTCCTGAGGGCCCTTGGCTGACTCCTTGATGAGAAGGGGAAGCTGGAGTGAGGTCAAGTAGCCCTGCAACCCTCTCACATTGTCACTGTTGGAGCTGACTGTGGCATCAGTGATGGAATTCAGCCGGTGCAGCAGTGCAGGACCAATGTCCTGGACCAAGGTCTCCAAGGTGATTGCCATCCTATCAGTGCTGATTGGTGCATTGGTATGCCGGCCCTAGCACCTCGGACTATAGGTGGATGGACTCCTCCATCATGCCTTGCAATCTGAGGAGCACAGCAGACATCCCTTCCTGATGTTCCCAAGCTTGCCTTTGCACCTCCAGTAACTGAAGTATGACCAAGTCCAGAGGCTCCTCATCTGACTCGGACTCAGCAGATTTCTGGCCTCCAGCAGTCCTCCAAGTGCTGGAAGCCTGGGAAGTCCCTGCCGCCGCCTGCTGTGGATCAGGCAGTGTGCTGTGCTCACCAGATTGTGACCCCGAGGCTACTCTAGAACTAGGTCCCACTGAGGTGTGTGTCTCTGCGCTGGTGAAGGGTGTGGATGAGCGCTGTGACGAGTCTTCTATTAGAGTGTCTTCCGAGGTGTCTTCGGGGCCTGAGTCAAGGACCTGGCTCGTGGACCCCCTCTGCTACTTCCCTGATGTGCCTGAGAAAGCAAGGAGACATAATTAGTGCATGGCATGGGATTGCAGCACAGGGGAACTCACTCACAACATGGTTGTCTGATGGATGTTGCACTGCTGGATCCTCACTTGGTTCAGCACCACTGAACTCATGAGGAGGTGATGGTGTAGTCGTATTGTCGCTGGACTAGTAATCCAGAAACCCAGGGTAATGCTCTGGATCCTGGGTCTGAATCTTGCCACAGCAGATGGTGGAATTTGAATTCAATAAAAAAGTCTGGAATTAAAAGTTTAAATGATGACCATGAAACCATTGTCGTAAAAACCCATCTAGTTCACTTAGGGAAGGAAATCTGCTGTCGTGTGACTCCAGACCCACAGCAATGTGGTTGACTCTTAAATGCCCCAGAACAGGCAGACAGATGAGTCTACTGCAGATGCTGCAACAACACTTTCTATACTTGAGTGTAAACAGGGGCAATAAATGCTTGCCCAGCCAGTGAAGCCCACATCCTGTGAATAACTTTTTAAAAAACTCACCATCAGCACAGGAACATCGCCGGCCAGGTGGATCACTCTATTTTTCAAGTCCTTGATGTCCGGCATTCCCCCACCAGTCTGTGAGCTCTCCCTTTTGTTATGTGCCAGCTTGTTCTGCATAAAGACAGAAGGAGAGAGTGTAAGCAGGACGCCTGCCAGGCCAGATGAGAAGGATGCCCGGCATATGTGGGTGGTGCCATGGACAGGATGAAGACATAATATGTGGGTGGTGAGTGGTGCCATGGGTGGGATGAGGACATGATCCGCAGGACAGGTGTGCGTGAGAGAGTGAATGGTGATGTCCCTTGGCTTCATCCCTGCGGCTGTGTGGTGGGTTTGAGAGTGTGTGAGTTGAGAGTGATGAGAAGAGTGACTTACTCTGATGGAATGGAGGATTTCATTCATCCTTTTGGCATTGGGTGGCTGTCCTGTTTTGCAGAGCGTTAGCACTGACCACCACCTCCCATGCTGGATTGGTGACCTTGCTTGCTGGTCTTCTCCTAGAGTAGGGGTAGAGGAGTTCACGCTGGGCCTCCACTGCATCCAGTAGGCACCCAACGGAGGCATTGCTAAATTTGGGGGCAACATGTTTCCTCCCTTTGGCAGCCATGACTTTGCAGCAGCTTCCGATTGCTTAGAGAGTGCTAGTTCTATGCAGGGGCACCCTTTAAATATGGCGCCCAGATTACTAAAGGCCTGAGGTGATGGCAGGGCAGGCAAGTCAGAAGCTGCGCTGCCAGCGATCCAGCGTGTTTCCTGGCAGTGTATTATTAAAGAGGCGGGACGGACCTGAAATGGGACGATTCGGTGCGACAACCCACATTGCGGCCGGCAGGTAAAATGTCCCTTTTCCCGCCCGCTACTGCACTTTGTGCACATCTGGGACGATTCTGCCACAGGTCAGTAATTTGCTTTCCATTCTATGGGCTGCAACTTTAGCTAGCATTCTCTCATGATGGACTTCAACAAATGCCTTCTGGAAGTCCATATAAATATCATCCATAGTCATTGCCCTGTTCACTACTTCAATCACCTCTACAAAAGTTCAATCAGTTTCATCAGGCATGACCTCCCCTTACATTGAGCACTGTGACATGGTGGCGTGGTGGATAGGAGATTTTGAAGATGCATTCATTGGACTTGACCACTGGTATGAAGTTAAGGAACTTTTTCCAGCACTGCAATCAGACCTGTGAGGTCAGACTTTAGGAACTCACCTCCCTTGCCACTTGCTCCCATTCACTTTGCAGGCTATGTTCTGAGGACCTTCTAGTTCCCTGTGGAAATATGAACACTCTCCTCCTGACCTCCTGGACTAAAGCTTCCAGCACTGCATTAGAGGGCCTGCCCTCTCACTGGCCTCTTGCTCCATTGGCAGTCTCCTTCCTTCCCTCAAAAGCTTTCTGACACAGTTCTTCCGGCTGCTGTAGCATGGGGGCACCTCCCCTTTATTCAGCACAGCTGCCTTTAAGAAGTACAGGCTGGCTATGTGATATGTGAGCCAAGAATGCTCCTGAGTCACCTGCATGGAGCATGCAGCTAGTCAACAGCACATTTGGTGCTGAGTTGCATGCCACAATCAGTGAGTTGAGCAGGCAGCACAAAGTTTGCATGCTGCTTGTCTCAATTCAACTGAGCACATGATAATCATGCATCCCAACAAAACTCAAGAAGATTGACATCATCCAGGGCAAAGCAGCCCACTTGATTGGCACCCCTTCCACAAATATTCACTCCCTCCACCACTGATGAACAGCAGCAGCAGTGTGTACCATCTGCAAGATGCACTGCAGAAACTGACCAAGGCTCCTTAGACAGAAGCTTCCAAACCCACGGCTGCTACCTTCCAGAAGGACAAGGGCTGCAGATACATGGGAACACCACCAGAATCACAGTGCAGAAGAGACCTTTCGGCCCATCAAGTCTGCACCGAAATGTGAGAAACACCTGACATACCTACCTAATCCCATTTACCAGCACTTGGCCCATAGCCTTGAATGTTATGACATTCCAAGTGCTCATCCAGGTACTTTTTAAAGGATGTGAGGCAACCCGCCTCCACCACCCTCCCAGGCAGTGCATTCCAGACCGTCACC
Source organism: Cetorhinus maximus (assembly GCF_964194155.1). Classification (NCBI taxonomy): domain Eukaryota; kingdom Metazoa; phylum Chordata; class Chondrichthyes; order Lamniformes; family Cetorhinidae; genus Cetorhinus; species Cetorhinus maximus. The sequence goes on from NC_135893.1 coordinate 12,634,695, forward strand.
GCCCTCTGGTTCAAAAAGTTTTTCCTCACATCCCCCCTAAACCTCCTGCCCCTCACCTTGAACTTATGCCCCCTTGTGACTGACCCTTCAACTAAGGGGAACAGCTGCTCCCTATCCACCCTGTCCATGCCCCTCATAATCTTGTACACCTCGATCAGGTCGCCCCTCAGTCTTCTCTGCTCCAACAAAAACAACCCAAGTCTATCCAACCTCTTTTCATAACTTAAATGTTTCATCCCAGGCAACATCCTGGTGAATCTCCTCTGCACCCCCTCCAGTGCAATCACATCCTTCCTATAACGTGGCGACCAGAACTGCACACAGTACTCCAGCTGTGGCCTCACCAAGGTTCTGTACAACTCCAACACGACCTCCCTACTTTTGTAATCTATGCCTCGATTGATAAAGGCAAGCATCCCATATGCCTTTTTCACCACCCCACTAACATGCCCCTCCACCTTCAGAGATCTATGGGCACACACACCAAGGTCCCTTTGTTCCTCAGAACTTCCTAGTGCCATGCCGTTCATTGAATACTTCCTTGTCAAATTACTCCTTCCAAAGTGTATCACCTCACACTTTTTAGGGTTAAATTCCATCTGCCACTTATCTGCCCATTTGACCATCCCGTCTATATCTTCCTGTAGCCCAAGACACTCAACCACACTGTTAACCACCCAGCCAATCTTTGCGTCATCCGCAAACTTACTAATCCTGCCCCCCACATAGTCATCTATGTCGTTTATATAAATGACAAATAATAGAGGACCGAGCACAGATCCCTGTGGTACGCCACTGGACACTGGCTTCCAGTCACTAAAGCATCCTTCTGTCATCACTCTCTGCCTCCTACAATTAGACCAATTTTGAATCCACCTTACACATTACCCTGTATCCCATGTGCCTTTGCCTTCTTTAAAAGTCTCCCATGTGGGACCTTGTCAAAGGCTTTGCTGAAATCCATATCAACTACACCAACTGCACTACCCTCATCCACACACCTGGTCACCTCCTCAAAAAATTCAATCAAATTTGTTAGGCATGACCTCCCTCTGACAAAGCCATGCTGACTATCCCTGATCAAACCTTGCCTCTCCAAGTGGAGATAGATACTCTCCTTCATAAATTTCTCCAATAGTTTCCCTACCACTGATGTGAGACTCACTGGCCTGTAGTTCCCTGGCTTATCTCTACAACCCTTCTTAAATAGCGGAACCACATTAGCTGTTCTCCAGTCCTCTGGCACCTCCCCCGTGGCCAGAGAGGAATTAAAAATTCGGGTCAGAGCCCCTGCAATCTCCTCCCTTGCCTCCCTCAGCAGTCTGGGACACAAATCATCCGGACCTGGAGATTTGTCCATTTTTAAGCCTGCCAACACCTCCAATACCTTGTCACTCCCTATCTCAATTTGCTTAAGAACCTCGCAGTCTCTCTCCCCGAGTTCCATACCTTCATCCTCATTCTCTTGAGTGAAGACAGACGTGAAGTATTCAGTCAACACTCTAGTGATGTCCTCTGGCTCCACCCATAGATTGCCCCCTTGGTCCCTTATGGGCCCTAATCTTTCCCTGGTTATCCTCTTCCCAATGATATACTTACAGAATATCTTGGGATTTTCCCTACTTTTACCAGCCAGAGCTTTCTCATATCCCCTCTTTGTTCTCCTAATTGCTTTCTTAAGCTCCACCCTGCACTGTCTGTACTCCACTAATGCCTCTGCTGATTTGCTTCCCTTGTACCTGCTAAAAGCCTCTCTTTTCCTTCTCATCGTAACCTGAATATCTCTGGTCATCCATGGTTCTCTGGGCTTGTTACTCCTTCCTATCACCCTAGAGGGAACATGTTGAGCCTGTACCCTCCCAATTTTCTTTTTGAACACCCCCCACTGTCCCTCTGTAGATTTCCCCATGAGTATCTGTTTCCAGTCTACCTTGGCCAGATCCTGCCTTATTTTACTAAAATCCACTCTCCCCCAATCCAAAACACTTTTTTTGCAACTTGCCGATTTCTTTGTCCAAAACAAACTTAAACTGTACCATGTTGTGGTCACTATCGCTAAAATGCTCGCCCACCACCACCTCAGCCATCTGTCTAGCTTCATTCCCCAGAATTAGGCCCAGCAATGCACCATCCCTTGTTGGACCTTCTGCATATTGACCTAAAAAGTTCTCCTGTACACATTTCAAGAAATCTACTCCATCCAAGCCCTTAACACTATGTCTATCCCAATTAATGTTGGGAAAGTTGAAATCACCTAATATAATTACCCTATTGTTATTGTTTTTAAACACATCCACAAATTGTGCACATATTTGCTCCTCAATTTCCAGCTAACTATCTGGGGGTCTATAATAAACACCTAATAATGTGGTTGCCCCTTTTTTATTCCTAAACTCTACCCACAAAGCTTCATTCAATGCCCCCTCCAAGATGTCATCTCTCCTTACTGCCGTAACTGACTCCTTAACTAATAATGCAATGCCTCCTCCTCTTTTACCCCTCCCCTGTCTCGCCTGAAGATTCTATATGTCGGAATGCTGAGCTGCCAATCCTGCCCTTCCCTCAACCATGTCTCAGTAATGGCTACTATATCACAATTCCACATGTCAATCCTCACCCTTAACTCATCCATTTTATCTGTAATACTCCTGGCATTAAAGTAGAGGCCATCCAGCCTTGCCTTACTCCCTTGGAACTTAATGCAGCTGTACTCCCTCTGACTTGATTGTTTTACTGTATTATGATGTGTCCCTATTCTGCTAACATTGTGTCCCCTCCCCTTGCCAAATTAATTTAAACTCCTCCCAACAGATTAGCAAACCTGCCTGCAAGGATGTTAGTCCCGCTCTGGTTCAGTTGTAGACCCTCCCACTTGTAGAGGTCCCACCTTCCCCAGAAACGGTCCCAGTGATCCGGGAATCTAAAATCCTCCCTCCTACACCAATTCTTAAGCCACGTATTCATCTGTGCTATTCTCCTATTTCTGAGCTCGCTAGCACGTGGCACTGGGAGTAATTCAGAGATTACAACCCGAGAGGTCTTGCTTTTTAGTCAACTGCCTAACTCCCTGAATTCTTGATGCAAGACCTCATCCCTCTTTCTACCTATGTCATTGGTACCAACATGTACCATGACCTCTGCCTTATCACCCTCCCCCTTCAGGATGCCCTGCAGCCGTTCAGTGACATCCCGGACCCTAGCACCAGGGAGGCAATATACCATCCTGGAGTCACGTTGACGGCCACAGTAGCGCCTACCTGTTCTCCTGACTATAGAATCCCCTATTACTATTGCTCTTCCTCCCTTCCTCCCCTCCTGTACAGACAGGTTGCTTGTGGTGCCAGAAGCTTGGCTCTGTCCGCACTCCCTGGAGGAACCAGCGCCCTCATCAGCCTCCAAAATGGAATACCGATTTGTGAGCAGGACCCCAAGGGACTCTTGAACTACCTGCCTGTTTCTCTAGGGCTGCCTGGTGGTCACCCATTCCCTTCCTTCCTCAAGTCCCTTCATCTGCGGTGTGACCACCTTTCTAAATGTGCTATCCACGATGCTCTCAGACTCGTGGATGCTCCACAGTGTCATTCAAGCTCTGAAACCCGAGCTTCCAGGAGCTGCAGCTGGACACACTTCCTGCACACATGCTGGTCCCTGGAAGTTCCCCTCCAGGCCACTCACCATCCTGACTTGGAAATATATCACTGTTCCTTCACTGTCGCTGGGTCAAATTCCTGGAGCCCATCCCTAACAGTGCTGTGGGTGTACCTACAGCACATGGACTGCAGCAGTCCAAGAAGGCAGCTCACCACCACCTTCTCAAGGGCGATTAGGGTAATAAATGCTGGCCTAGCCAGTAACACCCACATCCAATAAATAAATTTTTAAAAATCCCAATCCCTGTGCCTATTAACAGGCCTAATCAAAATTTTGGCCCAAGTTCTTTCTTTCTTAACCCATTGTGGCCCTTCTGCTGACCTGATGGTTTTGAGTGTAGCTTGCCACTGTGGTGGAAGACCTAACTTAATTCAATGATTTTTCCATTGGCCAATTCCACTGAACTCGGACAATTACGTCCATTTGGAGATACAAATGCAGTACTTTCACCATCCATGTTTATCACAGGCATCACCTGTATGAGGCAAGTAGCATAAACTATTTGTCAATATCACAGGAGTCAATTACAAATGCCACGGCTACTTCAGGTGGTGGTAGAACTAATAGTGGATAAGTGTTGGTGAATAAGACTGACCTGCTAATTAGCTTCACGTTCATTATTCCAATATGCTCTCTCAGACTTGTCATGTTACAGTCCCTTTCAGTTTTGATCGCACTGCAGTGGAATAATATAACCATTAGGCATATTGCAGTGGCAAATCTAGTCTGCCTATAATACTATTAAATTGTCAGACAGAACAAAAAGCAATAGGAAGAATCACAATGACCCAGAAAAAATCCACAATTTTGCTTTATCTGGCAATTTCATAGCATTAGGGACAATATATATTGTACAATTTTACAGACACATGCTAATCTTTTCATATTGGGACAAACATTTAAGTAACCCTGTATACATCACATAGCCGTTTTACCAACCACTGCATATAGCATGTAAATTGCATTAATACCAATTGGTCTGCTAAAAGGGATGGGGACAATACTTTGTGAGACTGTCATCTCTAATTGTATGGCATTCTTGCAAAGGGTTCCTATGAAGCGCAACTGTGCAGACCTACTGCACAAATAGAGTGAATAATACTCAAGGCAATTCCACTAAACAGTACAAAAGACAGGTCTCCATCTGTAAATTGGAATTTCTGTAGAGACTGGACTAATAATCACAGCTGAATACACACAGGTGAGAATCCTCAAGGTGGCACTGTATAAACAAAGACAAGATCCTCGGTTGTGTATACAAGGAGAGCTCAGAAAGATCACAGCAGAAACAGATGGAATAAACATCAGCCCTATATATACTGGGAAAGTGAATGATATGGCATGCAAAGTTAACGTCTTGCCATATAAACATAGAAATTACTGTTGGTAATGGTTAACTCATTGCGAGAATATTAGGAATAATTTTAGGGTTGGAGAAGTTTATGGGAATGGAAGGGCAAAGCCAAAGATGGAATTGAAGAACAAAATGAGCATTTTAAAATGAGCATATTCAAAAATGAAAGGTGTTTGGGAGAAAAAAAAGCAAGTATGGAAACAAGTAGAAAGCTCCTAAAAAGAGCTGCATAGGCACGATGAGCTATACAATCTTCTTCCATGCTGTAGAGGCCAATGGTTTTGTGCAATTACTCAAACCTCTAATGAGCTCATTGATATTTCTCCCTCAATTATTTCAGTGGAAGCATCAGCGAATTTCAAATAAGTGGTTTAAATCCTCCATTAAAATAAGAGAAACATGAGTGTTTATTTACTAATATTGCCAACAGTTACTTTTAGGCACTCCTGGTTTAATGAAAGATAGGGTGAACAAATGTTAAAATACAGGCTTAAAAATGAAGGGATTTTATAGGGCAGATTGGAAAACCCCTTTCCACTGGCATTAGGGTTGGCAACCAGAGGACACAGATTTTAGATAATTGGCAAAACAATCAGGGGCAAAGGAGGAGAATGTTATTACACAGCCAGTTTTTACCATCTGAAATCTTAAATGATGGTGTAAGCAGATTCAGTAGTAACTTTCAAAAGGAAATCGGATATATACTTGAAAAGAAAAAATAGTGTGGACAAGATAAGTGAGACGAATTGGATAGCCCCTTCAAAGATCCAGCACAGATAGGATGGACCAAACTGCCTCTTTCATTCTATAAAGTCAGGACATGAGCAATCTTCTTGAGTCACCAGTTTGACTACTGACATCAGCACACCTTACTTTTATATTTGAAAGGGGCTTTGATAGTTGCAAGATGCCATAGAGGGCCAAGATATTTCACTATGAATCAAACATCAGCAAACAATTGAATTTGCAAAGAATCTCCTTTCTAACCTTGTTGGATGCCGAGCCACAAAGGCCAAAGGGTATCAGGTTCAATCACTAGTCAATGCCAAGTTAGTTGATCTAAACAATTGAGGTAATACAATACCACCTGGGTTCAAGGTAGGAAAAATAAGTCGGCCGACTGGCATCAACAGACACCTATGTGTACACATATGAGTTGCAAATGAAGTCTGCTTGACTGTGATTCCTTCTTCAGTCAAATAACCAGTCAACACTCACTGTCTCGCCTTCCGGGTGTCTTCCGGGCACTTGGTTAAGGTACTAGTGGGTGATGGTATCTATGGAATCATACCCAGCAAGGATCAGGCCCTTCAGTAAAGGAGGGGAGGAAATTGTAAACATTGAAAGAATGATGCCTGCTTTTACGTCTCTTGGCTTTTGCCATTTCTCCCACAACACAGCTTTGCTATTATCTGTAAGTGAAAGTCACATTCAAGTACTAAACATTACACAACTACAAACATTAGCATATATCAGCTTAATACACTCAGGTCCAAAAATATGTTAGTGTCAGGGTGTGACATGATGGCTGATTACTGCTCTGCTTCCTGTAGGGCAATAAAATAAATGGGACCATGCTGCATTTGCTGCTATGGTATGGGAGAGGATGGGCACACATTCCTTTTAAACTTTGGCCTGGACAATAAGATGACTCCAACAGCAGCAGCAGTCACGTACGTGATAACCATAAGGATCGATGAAGGTTGAAGTTCACTCTGTAAGTTATCTCTTCATTTTCAAGGTGCGCCTTATTTATTAGCAACCAGTGCTTCTTTGAATCAATAATTGAGACGAAATATAATTCTAGGTTTTTATTTTCATTGTCCTATTGTCACCGCTTTAGCCTTTGCAGACTATAGGATATGTCCTCTTCCCCTCAATTTATTAAACTCTTTGCAGTAGACAGTCCAAGCTGGAGTGGTTGTCTTTAGATAGGATTATAATGATGTCTTCTTATCTTTTAGGGATGCTGACCTTTGTTTTTTTTTATTGGAATGTGAACACCACTGTGTGATTATCTGTGTTATAGGTGAATCATCAATTAAATAGCTACTATGTGGTGAATGATCCCTAATCCATTAAGTCTAGCTCTTCATATAGCTCAGTGAACTGGGTATACTGCCTGGTGTGGTAATGAGACATACAAACAGGAAGGATCCAGATTTGATCCTGCTCCCTAATGAGCATTACCTCAGCTGGAGGTGAGTTGGAATGTTACAGTTGGCCTTAGTGTTCCTGGCCCAGGGACAGTAAGCTCAACCAGATTCTCACTCCTAATCATTATCCAATGAGCACTGTAGGAGAGTGTACATGTGTGGACGTTGGAGCTTCATGTTCAGCTGGGACGGTGAAATGGTCAGGGCATGGACTGAGAGGACTATAATTGCCCATGATTTTCTAGTTGTTAACTGTTGGTATTAAGCCCAGCCAATAGGCAAGCTTGATTGAAGGCCGCTCCAGGGTCTTTAAACAGTGAGGAAGATGAATCCAGGTTACTCTGAGCTGTGCAGGAGCAACAAAGTTCTGGTAGTGCCAGGACATAAGAAATCATCACTTGTAAGTCTTCTGTTCCTGCTCCTATTATTGCGCAGAGCTTCAATTGAGAGGTCAAGTTGATAACTGCCAAACCTCACTTAAATGTGACCAGTGAGTGTGAATGGCTGAAGCCATGGTACAGAAATGCAAAACCTTTGCATTAAATTAATTCACTGTCTTATTGCTGTTGTAGAAGAATATTTGAAGGGCAGTATCCAATATTACATATAGTTTAAAAAATAAATTCCAATATGCACGGCAATAGAGGAGGTGGGGAGAAAGAGTGAAGTACAATATAATTCCAGCTGAAAGGAGGGGCTGCAACTTGTGATGGAACATGGATCCATCAGGTTTACGCTCCTTTTACATTTCCCCCTATATGCACACTCAGGGCTATAGTGGTTCTTAGGTCTGAGTCTGTAACATACAGGAGGCTAGCCAAGGGACCACTCAAGATATCTTACCCAGCTTACCCTTTATAAGCTCTGTAGAACCTTTGCTTTCTCAGAGATGGGTATTTCTCATTTTGAGCCTTAAGAAAACCCAACATTTGCAAGACCATTATAAATGTTGTGAAACCATGCTTTATATCAAAAAATGATTTTAGAATTTACTGGCTGAAAACCTCTAACTGATTTTTAAAAAAAAGTAAAGTGACATTCCAGTGACTAAAATGGCTGCACATTTGCATCAATGTATCTTCTACCTTCCAAACTATTGAAATGAAGGCAACCTATCTGCAAAGCCAAAATAGGAACAATGGCCTTGAAAGAGATGAATGAGGGCCATCGCCTTCCCCATTAGCAAAGCTTCTAGATAATCATCTGGGTACTCAACTGGGTGGAGACAAACTATTAAGACATAATCACTTGGACAACTGGACCTTGGCTGAGAAATGAATTCCCAGCCATGAACGAACCAAGGTAATGGAAGTACACTGGGCATGACCATATTTGGGTCACTGGGCAGTTGGAGAGAGAAGATCATGTGACAAGCCAACCCTTATGTGTTTAAGCACGTTTTTTCTGTGCAGAACAAGCAACTATGACACTTAAGGAACAAGATCCTGGGTGTGTTCTTTGCCCCCCTCTCTCTATCCAACTGGCAAGTTTTGAACTCTGTCTGCTGATTTTGACTATCCAGGTACTACTGATAGAGATTTTAAAAAGAACTCAACACAGCGATGCTGTCTCCAGAAGGACAGATAAATCGTCCATCTACAGCTTTAAACCACCTTGATGCCAAAAGCAGCTGAACTACCGAGTGAAAGCAGCAGGACCACAGAATTCAGCCTGAAGCCAGCCAAGTCACCAATCTTCAAGATCTGTATACCTCTTTAATTTTACTGGACTCTAAATTACTTATCTATCCTCTCCACTCTGTAATCTGTATGCATGTGAACTTTGAGTGTGTGTGAGGGTAAGCTTCAGAGAGTTTTTTTTCCTTAGACTGCGTTAAGTACAATAAAAACTATCCTCTTTTCTTTTAAATAACTCAAGAAAACCTGTCTGATCATGTCTTTTATGGTCATTGCATGTGAGCAGTTAGACACTCATGGAAATGGCAAGTATGTCCGTTTCTAAAAACATAACCTGTTGTGGTCAAATGAGAAGAGGAAAAACAGGAGAGCCATTCGACCCATTCCTCACCTCATCATGACACCTCCATTCCATAAGGGAAGTGAAAAAAATTATTTTTTATCATTTTTCTTCCAAACTCTGGTGCCCCCTCTCAGAGTGGCTAGGTACGACACCAACCTCCATCTTCTCATATGCAGGCACACATGCCATATGATTTTTTCATTCCTTCATAGGATGTGAGCACAGCTGGCAGTGCCAGGATTTGTTTAAGCCCATCGCTAAATGTCCTTGAGGAGATGGTGATGAGCCACCTTCTAGAACCGCTGCAGTCCATGTGGTGTAGGTGCACTCATGATGCCTTTAGAGAGGGAGTTCCAGGGTTTTGACTCAACGACAATGAAGGAAGCACGATACCAAATCAGGACGGCATATGACTTGGACAGGAACTTCAGCTGCTCCTATGCTTGCTGCTCTCGTTCTTCTAAGTGGTTGAGATTGTGGGACTTGTGATATTACTTTAATGTATGTAGTGCAGTGTTCTGATTAGCTTTTTACTGAATATGTGTATAATTAAAATAAATCATCACCACAGAAGTGATGGAAGGCAACATGTGACACAGCAGTTGGAGCAGTGTTGGTCCCCTAATTGCATGTGTATGTAGAGCTCTCCTGTGACCCTCAACAATAAAGAACTCAAGCATTTGTTACCATTCATTAATGTGTGATTGGTAAGTTTCTGTTAAAGGCCAATAACATAACATGGTGGCAGCAGTGTTTATTTGATGAATACATTGAATATTTGATGGCAACAGTGAAAGTCAAAGGACAGTGGTGGACATCGGAGTCTTGGTGATTCATTTTAGTGGCAGAGATCCCTTAGAGGTGGCCTGAATATCAGGAGAAGCCAAGAAAAGCTGAGGTAACCCTAGCAATTGGCTTGAAAAGCAATGGCAGTACAATTTAGACACCGAGTTTGGAGGAAGAAACATTCAGATGATCGGTACTCAAATAAGTGAGGGGAAGGGTACTGAATTGATAGTCAAGTAGAAAAATTAGTATCTGGCAGAATCGGTTCAGATTGGGGCTGAGAGACTGCAAAGCAGTTGGGGTGTATTGGTGCATTTTCCTGCTGAAAGTGCTCCAAAACACCAGTACTGGAAGATAAAGCCAAGTATGATCCCATGGAATCAGTTAAAGATTTGCAGCTAAAGTACCCAGACAGGTTTGATGCTGTGGAAAGTTTGATGCTGTGGGAAGTTTCAGAGATTCTATTCTACATTTGAAAGATGATTCAATTCCTTCATTGATTCACCTAGGAAGGGTTCTGTACACATCCAGGACAAACTGAAGAGTGAACTGAATACTATGGAATGACATGAGATAAACAGTGACATCATAAGGGTGGTGAGGTGATGTAAGGTGCACCAACAGCACCAATTAAGCCAGCGCAAAGAACCGCTCCATCCTTATGAGGTTCTATCACACCCATAATTGAGGATTGCAACTGATTTATTTATCATCCAAGGTAACAATTTTGTCTTGGTCACTGACTACTTCTCAAAATTTTTGATCGTTCGACAGTTAAGGGATATGTCTAGCACATGGGTAACAAACACAATATTTAGTCTGTTTGGTTTCTAGGGGGAGATTGTGTCATAATGGTTCACAATATTCTAGAAAACCATTCCTAAACATGTGTGCCATTACCTGAGGTCCAATGGGCTCGCTGAGACAATGGTTTGTATAGTCAAATCACTCTTTGTGAAATGTAGAGAAACCAATCAAGGATTTCAAGTTGCTATGTTGCATTTACAGGCAACAGCATTAGATATGGGATTACCATCACAGCTGCAATCATATTTGGAAGGTAGATCATAACAATACTTCTGAGTCACCATCTGACCAGATTATCATCAGTATGGGGAAGATTACTGGAGAGAGAGGAAAAGATGAAGTTTGCACATGATAGGTATGCAGGCGTGGAGTTGACTGTTTTGCATATAGGGCAGAAGGTTCAAGTTATCTACCCAATACAAAGAACCTGGTTCCCTGCAGATGTATTGAAGATCTGCAATTAGCTAAGATCATAGGGACAGGTGATGGCGTAGTGGTATTGTCACTGGACTAGTAATCCAGAGAACCCCCCGGGTTCAAATCCTGACAGTTGGTGAAAGTTGAACTCAATAAAAATCTGGAAGTAAAAGTCTAAGAAACCATTGTCGATTGTTGTAAAAACCCATTTGGTTCACTAATGTCCTTTAGAGAGGTAAATTTGCTATCCTTACCAGGTCTGGCCTACATGTGACTCCAGACCCACAGCAATGTGGTTGACTCTTAAATTCCCTCTGAACAAGGGCAATAAGGGATGGGCAATAAATACTGGCCTAGCCTAGCCAGCGATGCCCACATCCCATGAATGAATAAAAAAAAATGAGGTAGCCACCCTGAAATGAGCAATGTTGAAGAGGGACTGATGTCAATTGAGAGAATTATCCAACATCTAACGCCATCTAACAGGGCGAAATCTCTCATTAATGAGACTAAGTGCGGTGGTGGACGGTTTCAGCAGTGCCCACCCCTTCTGGCCAGAATGGTGGGAACTCATACCCAAGGTCATTAATTACGCAAAGGCGTGTATGGGTCCGATTCACCTGGCAGGTCGAGAGCTAATTCATCCGCCCGCCATCAGCTGGCGGGTTTGAAGGTCCAGACACCATATTTAATGGTCAGTCCAATACAGAGGGCGGAATCGTCGCAGACTTCCACTAAGTGCGTAGCACCGCAATGGCAGCTTCTCACGCTGTATCGTCCCAAACACACTGCATTAATCATGCATTCCTGGGAAACAGACCTTTTCAATGGCAGGCAGGCTTCCATTTACCCGCCATGCTATAACCTCGCCGCTTCTTCACTCTGGCTGCCACATTTAAAGTACAGCTGCATGCACGCCTCTCAGTGCTTCCAGCCCAGGAATGCTGCAAATAAGACATGGCCCTGAAAGGCAAGACTGCAGCCCCCAGGTTGAGTGACGCACCCCTTGAGCGCCTTTTGGACACTATGGAGGCCCGCTGTAATGTCCTCTACACCCGCTCTGGTCGTGGGAGGGGCAGCAACATTACCACTATGGTTTGGTAGGTGATGGCAATGGTGATCAGTGCCAATGCTGCACAGAGGAGGTTGGCCATCCAATGCAGCCAGAGGATGAATGATCTCATCCATGCCACCAGGGTAAGGCAACCATCTCATCACACTAAGCTCACACGCTCAAGCCCATCACACATTCACTGACATCTCACTTACTGCCAGCTCAAGGAACATCACCACTCACTCTTTCAAATGCACCCTCATATCTCCAGCTGGCCTCTTCTACTCTGGAGACTGCCTCCTCAGCCCTCAACATCTTGAGGCCACTTGCACAGATCAACTTGTGCCCCCATATAAACCCTGAGATAACCCCCTTCCTCAGTACAGACCTCACCCTGCAGCTTCTTCCCTTGCCTGAGGCCACTTCTCCCTGTTCCCCAAGCAAGCCCTAGCCCTACAGTCATACAAAGCCACCCTTGCCTTATGGCTGGTAGGTAGACACCTGTCCATGAGCACCCCTAAAAGTGCAGTGGTGCTGTCCACAAAGCCTGGCATTGATGACTGCAAGTGCTGCCTGAAGCAAGACAGGCAAACAAAGTTTGAAGTCCCGAGTGATGTGCAGCTCGCCAGGTGTATGTCAGTTATGTGCAGTTGTGAAATGCGTTGGTCGGACGATCAAGCATGGGGGGGATGAGCCCGGTGGGCTAGTCTTTTAATGATATGCAGATGTATTACAATGCAGTTTCTGACGTCCGAGATAGATAGGTTCTTGACCGAGTTAGATAGGTTCTTGATTGGTAAGGGGATCAAAGGCTACGGGGAGAAGGCGGGAGAATGGGGTTGAGAAACTTATCAGCCATGATTGAATGGTGGAGCAGACTCGATGAGCCGAATGGCCTAATTTCTGCTCCTATGTCTTATGGTCTTATGGTCTGATGGCGGGAAATGTGTGCGGACATTTGCGAACTGGTTTAATGATGTCGTGAAACCGATTTTTGGGCTTCTCGCCATATTGTCCACTCACGCCGTCGAGCATGCCCGATGCCAATGGGCACAGATGATTCCGCCCATAATCTCACCCTCTTCAGCCCACCAGAGATGTCTTGCAGCCAGAAGAAGGTGGCCAAGAGCCTCAGGAACAAGGCAGCACCTGCTTCACCCACCAGGTCCTCCAGGCCTTAATCAGAGGGTTGCAGCTACATAGGCAAGTGCTCTACTCCAGGGCTGGCTGCAGGAAGCGCAGCAGCCTCACCTCTCCGGCCTGGGAGGCCGTCACGGAACAAATGAGCGCTGCTGGCAACCACGGCCAAAATCCCTTTCAGTGCAGAAAGAGGATGAATGATCTCATCTGCTCTACCAGGGTAAGTCATCCTTCAACTTCCTCCCATATTAAACTCTCATCATGGCCTCATGCACTCAAACAGCTATTCCCTTCAGGGATCTCACACAACCTTTAGCAGGGGAAAACATATTACCACCCATTCTCTCACAAGGACTTTCACATCACCACCATCCCATCTATCATGTTGCTCACACTCCATCCTCTAGGCCTTCTGGGGAGGACTCACCACACACAATGGACATGCATCTCACCCAGCCTCTGCTCCATCCCATCTCATCACATGCCTTTATTTCTTCTTCATACAGGCCAATCTGGCGCAGAACAGGCACGAGAGAGCACAGGCCGAGGGAAGGACGGCCAACATTATTGCCCTCAGTGAGTTTGAGGAGGCTGCAGCCGAGCTGGCTGGGGAGAACAGGGATCGCTCCTGTGGGGAAGGGGAGATTGGCCTCTCCCAGCACCCTAGAATAGATCACAGCTCCATCACCTCGTCAAATCCTGACAATCACAGTGAGTCACATGCAATGTTGTCTAGCTTATGCTCATTAACTGAAACTCTATTTTCTATTTTCTTGGTGCCAGCAGATCGAGGCCCCCAAGCCAGTCCAGTACCAGTGCCCCCAGACTACATCCAAAGAGGAAAGTCCAGAAGAACTATCACGGCGCTCACATGCATCCTCCACCAGCTCAGAGGCATACACATCAGAGGGGCACAGCTGTAGATTAGGCTTGGGCTCACTTTCTGGGGTACACCTCACTGACATGACACTGCAGCAGTCAGAGGCAGGCACAGCTCAGGTCGCTGGCACTTGGAGGGCTGCTGGAAACCAGCCACCCGCTCAGTCCGATCCAGATGATGAACCTCTGGAAGCAACTGCCAACTCAATGCTGGAGATGCAATGCAGGTAGTGGAACATCAGGCAGAGATTCGTCACTCAGCAGACAAGAGTGAACAATGGGGGAGTCCGTCTGCATTCTGTCTGACGTTGTGGCTCTGACATGCGAGCAAATCAAGGTCACCGTGGGAAGCCTGGCGACCACCATGGAGACCTTGGTCCAGCAGGTCTTGCCAGATTTGCGCTCAGCCCTGCACTCCATGGCCACACACCCTGGTAGGCGCCATCAAGATGTAGGCGACATGGGGACGAGGCACCTTGACCTCCCTCCAGGTGCATCATATCCTGCAGGAGTCAGTGCGGGGCCCTTGGGACCCACAGGGAGGATGAGCATCAGTTGGACCCCCTGGGGGCCTCCTCTCAGGAAACTCCAAAGGTGTGCAGTCGCTCACAGGCCCCTCTGCCTGTGACCCCATCCACTCCAGCTTCTCACGCTACCGAGGGCGCTTCTGCCCCTGAGCAGGTGACCCTTATCAGGCTGGGTCCCTCCAGGTCTCGGGACACCAGAGAATGTCCACCAAGGTCATCACAGACATCAAGACGTTGCAGTCAGCAGGCTGCCTCCACATCTGCTGCAGATATCAGGACTGCACCCAGGCGTAGCAATAGAGTTAGGAAAATTGAGAAAAATTGATGTCACTTCTGGGTCACAGGTGTGCTATACGTGTAACAAAATTGCACTTTCATCTATACATTTGATTGGTATGTGAATGTTCTTGGCAACTGAAGGCGTTGTAATTTTGTACTTTGGAATCCTCTTATTTCAAGGTTTAGCCTTCCTCCCACTCAGTGATAGTGTCCCACTGTGAGATTCACATTCCTGTGGTGTCAACCTCAGTTGAACTAGTCTCCACACCCTTGTGGTGATGTCAGGGAAATGTGTTCTTATCTTTATTGAAAGTGTGTGATGTGAGCGTTTCCAACTCTTCTTCCTCAAGGAACACCACTGAGTGAGGGCAGCTCATCAGCATTGATATTCTAATGGCATTTGTGTCTCCTCAGTGGTAGTGGAAGAAGAAAAGACATGCACAGGAGAAGGAGATCCCTAGGCATATCCACATCTCAGTTGCAGCAGTGTTTGCATCATTAATTGGCAGCGAAGGCATCAAGCCTTCTCTCGCATCGCTCTTGTACCGAAGTAGACTCTCAGTTCCCAGAGTGAGCTCACTCACAGGGACCCACAGGCCAAAGCAAAGATCATAGCCTGGCGATTCATGGGGCCAGAATGTGCAAATGTGAATGCAGGACTTGTTTTCACTGCAAGTGGGTGGACATCCCCTGAGATGTAAGAAAATAGCATTGAGGGCTAGGAGAGATGTGGCCACATTCCCTCACTTAACTTTACTCTTCCTGGAACCTGCCAGCAATTAACGTATCACGGGCACGTCCCCCAAGTCTTCCATCCTCCATGGCATGATTGCGCTCATACTGACCCCCAGCAGCCTGCTAAGGTTCCTGAACCTCTGGATCTTCATCTTCTGATGAGCTCTCATCCTCCTCCAGTTCATCCTCTGGCAGGGGTTCATCTCTTTGCATTGCCAGATTGTGAAGGCCGCAACACACTGCGATGATGCTGGAAACCCTGTTCAGAGTGTATTGTAGTGAACCCCCTGAGCGGTCCAAGCATCTGAAATGCATCTTCAGAGACCCTATGGTCTGCTCCATAAGGGACATGTGGAGCTGTGAGCTGTGTTGTACTTCTCTTCAGATGGACTGAGGGCGACGCACTGGTGTCATCAACCAGCATTTCACCAAGCAGCCATCCCTGCAGACGTAATGGCCCCTCGAAAATCTCAGGGACCTGGGAGAGACTCAGGATGTAGGAGTTATGGCAACTCCCAGGGTACCATCACAAACTTGCAGCATGTGCTTCCAGTGATCACACACCAGTTGTACATTGATGAAATAATAACCCTTGTGGTTTATAAACATTAGGGCCTGCTGCCATGGACCCCGTGTAGCCACAAGGGTGCAGCCCTTTGCACCCTACACTCTTGGGAAGCCTGAGGTGGCAGTGAAGCCAATGAATCTCACAGCTTGGCTATCTTCATCCAGAGCAAACCTGACATAATGATGGGCCTTCCTGTAAAGGGCATCTGTGACCTCCTTTATGCATCGATGTGCTGCGGACTGAGAGTTGCCATACAGATCCCCTGTTGATCCTTGGAAAGAACCAGAGGACAAGAAATTTAGTGCTGTAGTCACCTTCAAAGCCACTGGCTGGGAATGCCCTCCAACTCCACATGGGGTCAGGTCTTCACGGAGAATACGGCATATGTGGTGTACCAGAGGTCAGGACAAGCGCAGACATGCATGGCATTGCCTCTCACTCATTTGTAAACAGGAGACTCTTCTACGGTAAACCCTAGGTCTGGCAAGCCATCCCCATTGTCTAGGTCTCTCCTCCTGACCCTCCTGTTCACACTCTGGCTCCATTTGACCATGTCCCTCCTGCTGAAGCAGTGCGTTGAATCACCTCTCCCTCCTTCACCATCTCCATTGCATTAAGACCCTGACAAAAGCAGCATTGAGCCCTGGATCCATATGTACTTTTGCCTTCTCTCTGAAAGGAAACATTGAAGACTTTAATAACTCAAGGGACAAGAAAGTGAAGCTCAGAAGATGACACGTTTGGAAACTGTAAGGGTCCACAGCTTTTCCTGACCTACTTGCATGGTGGCTGATGCTACCTTGTCTCTGAGACACTAACACACACATTGAGGTGACCAAGATGACATTGTAGATACTTAACATCTTGAGCCCTGAGTGGGATGCTAAAGTTTAAATGAGATGAGTGACCCAACTCAGTTCTGTGCTCTAATCTCTGATGCAGCATATTAATGACCAATCAATTGCTCATGGTCAATGAGTGGATGCCCTTTGGCCCTTTAGGAGTGTCAAATCTGGTGAACACATGGCAGGCCTTCATTGATGGATTGCCATATATGATACAGCTGTGCCTCCTTCGCTACTACCTGCATTCATAAATTCAACAGTCCTATCTGTTGAATGCAGTGACTGTGATGTGAAGCTACTGAGATTTGAGTAGCCCTTTAACAGTGCTGATGAAGCCATTGGGTTTCAGTGGCATTCGTTACAAGGAGGTCTTCCTCCTTTCTTTCTAAGCAGACTCCTGTTCACTCCTGCAGCAACAAGAGGTTAGAGGGTAACCCCCTTGTGTTTGCCCCTCCCCCATGACTGCCATTCCACAGCCTTCCCTCCCCATTGCGCCCACCCCCCCCCGCCCCATGTTCACCCTTTTCCCTGACTGCCATTCCACAGCCTTCCCTCCCTGTTGCCCCCCCTAGTGTTCGTCAACCCCACCCTCGCCTCACAGCCCACCTCCAGTTGAAATGTTTCTGAAAGTGGAGGCCTGCATGAATACCATGGCACAGTGGTGTCCTTCAGGACAATGCAGGCAAGGAACAGGAGCAGACTAACCCAAAGCCACAGCTGTAATTAAAAGTGTCAGCGGATAGCACTCTCACCTCTCAGTCCTAAATACTGCTGTAGAGAC
Organism: Cetorhinus maximus; assembly: GCF_964194155.1. NCBI lineage: Eukaryota > Metazoa > Chordata > Chondrichthyes > Lamniformes > Cetorhinidae > Cetorhinus > Cetorhinus maximus. The sequence goes on from NC_135893.1 coordinate 12,652,654, forward strand.
TTAAGACATCTAAGCTATCACTGCAGTGCAGCACTGAGGGAGTGCTTCACTGTCATAGGTAACATTCTTCTGACAAGATGCTAAACTCCTAGATGGATGTGAAAGATTGGATGGCACTATTGAAGAGCAGGAGATTTACCTCAGTATCTTTTCCAATATTTACTCCTCAAATAACACCAAAAACAGAAGAAGGGAAAATCTGTTTGCGTAGCGCCGCTTTACGCAAACTACATCAATTCCCAGAGGGCAGACTGCACCATTGGCCATTATTCATGTGACTGACATAGGCTTCAACTTTATTCATGTGACTGACATAGGCTTCAACTATGTCAATGGATAACCCATGCAGTTAATAGCTCATGGCACTGTTTGCTCCTGGAGAATTGATGTAATTCTGCATAGCACTGATTGCAAACAAATTTCCTCCACAAGATTTAGTAATTTATTTCATTGCTGTTTTAGGGCCATGGTAAGGCAACAAATGGTTAAAAACAGCAGTGTAATAAAACACAATAAAAACAAACTTTAATAAAAGATAGAACTCCACAAATCAGTCAGGGCAATGGATCTTAGAACGGCTAATCTTTATCTTATCAGTTTAAATTCAGATGCACTCATGTGTATACCGAGAATATCATTGAAGTGCATAGTCACTGAGGCACTGACACTAACAGCCATTTACTCAGTGCTACCACTTGCAGATAAGAGTATAATTCTGCCCCAGTTTCTTTCCCCAAGCGTTTATCATTAGCTTTCGAGTAATCTCTGGCTGTAGAGTAAAAGAATCATTTGTTTTGTTATTAATTTCAATTATCTAGTCAGAATGTGCAATTGAGGAAATTATTAACTTTTACAGGCCCATAAAAGCCAAGAATGCACTGAGCAGTTTGCCTCTCTTGCACTCTGTTAGCTGCCAAGATGCTCAATGTGCAGGAGGAACTTTAACCCATACAAAGAGACCAATAAAAGTCAGAATTATTTTTCTGAGTTTTTGTCTCAAAGTGGATACTAAACTGTGATATTGAATCACAACTAAGGAGAAGTATCCCCCCTCCCACTTTGTTTCAGTCTACTGGTCTAGCCTTTGTCCAGTTTACAACTGTGACTTATTTCCTTCCCTGGGTGTTGTGTCATCGGTGTCTTTTTTTAAAAGTATACCAATGGCAGCCAACCTGACTGAAGGACAAGTCTTATCTACCTATAAAGGTATTCAGCCAGTGAATCTTTAGTTTGCTATCATTTTTTTTTTGAGGAGGTGGGGTTGCACACATGAGGATTGAGTCATAGAGTAGTATAGTCATGGTGACATAAAAGGCTATTCAACCCATTGAGTCCATGCTAACTCGCTGTGGAGCAATCCAATCAGTCCCATTCCCCTACTCTATCGCCTTAGTCTTGTAAGTTTATTTTTGCTCAAGCGCCCATCTAGTTCCCTTTGAAATCATTCATCATCTCCACTTCCAACACCCTCGAAAGCAGCAAGTTCCAGGTCATTACCACTTGCTAAGCGAAAAAGTTCTTCCTCACATCCCCCCTGTATCTCCTGCCCAAAACCTTAAATCTGTAAGCCATAGCCCTTACCATCAGTTAATAGGAACAACTTTTTGTCTACCCTATCTAAACCTGTCATAAGCTTATACACCTCTATCAAATCTCCTCTCAATACAAACGTACAAATTAGGAGCAGGAGTAGGCCACTTGGCCCCTCGAGCCTGCTGCCATCAATAAGATCCTGGGTGATCTGATTGTACCCTAAACTCTACATTTCCGCCTACCCTGATAATCTTTCACACCCTTGCTTATCAAAAATCTATCTACCTCTGCCTTAAAAATATTCAAAGGCCGGAATTTTCCAGCCCCATTGATGTCGGGTGTCTTGGCAGGTGGCGGGACAATTGCAAACTGGTTTCACAATGGCCAAAAATCAGTTTCTTTCCATCGTGAAATCAGTTTGCAATTGTCCTCTCCACCCGTCAGTGGCGGGCCGTGTTTCCCGCCGCGGCACATCAGGAACCTAATTGCAATACTTTAGCATCTCATTATAAGCACTGCTCACCGGAGTCATCCCCCCATGCAGGATCACCCAGCACAGGATGTGTTTCACAGCTGTACATAAGCGACATGCACCTGCCGAGCTGCACTTCGCTTGGGACTTTGAGGTTTGTTTGCTTATCTTGCTTTGGGTAGCACTCGCGGTCATCAGCGCCAGGCTTCGCAGGAAGCACCACATCACTTTTAGGGAGGCTCATAGGCAGGTCTCTACCTATCAGACCAGTGGTAAGGCGAGGGTGGATTTTCAATGGCTGCAGGGCTAGGGCTTGCTTGGGGAAGGGGGAGAAGTGGCCTCAGGCAAGGGAAGAGACTGCAAGGCAGGAGCTGTGCTGGGGAACGGGGGTATCCCAGGGTGTGTGTGTGGGGGCACATGTTCAGAATTGGAGTTGAAAGCACACGTGTAGTTGCTGCTGCGTATATTGTAAATAAACTGTTTAAAATGTTTCCATTTAAGAAGTGTTTGCAGTTCAACTCTATTACTAAAATTACAACTCAGCCACTCTACAACAAACTGCCGATGAGGATAAAACAGGAAGGAATCAAGTTAAGAAGAAATTGGTACTGTACCTCATCCAGTGATTGTAAGGAGAAAGCTCCATTAGAATTGAAGAAGTTATCCTCTCTCAAAATGCTACAATTTGGGTAAATTGATCCTTTTGAACCAGCCACTGACGATTGGTCTCTATACATAGGACACCTCACGTTCTTTTTTCAAGTGAACGAGATTATGGGGGAAGAGAAGAGGGGGAGCAATCCTCCAGAGTACTTGTAGGAGCAAAACATACAGTTTGATTCGAAGTTTGATGGCACCCAATATCCCAGATTCGAAGAATTTCGATGAATTAGTGGATCTCATGAAGGGTCACTTCCAACCCAAGCCCTCAGTCATGATACAGAGGTTCAGGTTTAATTCAATTGACAAAAGACAATTGAATGCTACATGGCAAATTTGAAACAGCTAACAGAACATTGTGAGTTTGGTACAATTCTAAACAACATGTTCAGAGATCGTTTAGTGTGTGGTGTGAAAGAGGACACAATTCAGAAAAAATTATTGTCCGAAGTGAATCTGGATTTCAAGAAGGCGCTAGAGATAGCGCTGGCCATGGAAAGTGCTGTAAGAGATTCACAAGCAATACAGGGTCCGTAAAATGGCGCCATCCTCCACATTGGGTGGGAAACCTCAAGTGAGAGTGGTACAAAAAAGCAAGGCTCTGCGAGAAGCAAGAAATAGCCCCCGCTAGCCGAAGAATAAAGAAAAATAACTTTGCAGCGAGATCGAAGAATAATTTTAATAGAGGTGGAAACAATCAGTCTTTTAGCAATTGGCAGTTTTAAAAAATCAAATGCTACTATTGTCACAGAAATGGACATATAATGAGGCAGTGTAAGGAAAGATTCAAGCAGGCTTGTAAAAGGAGAAGTCCAATGAAATCTACAATGTTGAAGAGCCTGAAACAACAAATTCTGACATTTACTTGTTTAATCTGAAAGTTGGAAAGACAGAGCCAATATCTGTCACAGTGAAAGTAAATGGCAAACCTGTTAAAATGGAAGTAGAAACAGGAGCTTCCACTACAGTAATTAGGGAGCATACTTTCAGATATTTGAATAATGGTGAACATCAATTAAGTTTAGAATAAACAGCTGCTAAGCTAAAAACATATACAGGTGAAGACATTCAAGTAAAAGGCATAAGCAGAGTAACTGTCCATTATGGAAGCCAATTGGCAAAGCTACCAGTGTTGGTATTGAGAGGCAGAGGACAAAGCCTTCTAGGGCAAAATTGGCTATGGGAAGTCAACCTTGATTGGCCACTAGGATTCGAAAAGGAAGCTGGAAGCGTTCCTGTTTTGAAAACAGAGTGTGTAAGGACTCAACAACATGAAGAAATACAGGCTGTCTTAAGACAAAACCTGGAAGAACAGCAGAAGAAACTTGAAGAGACCTTGCTTGATGATGAATTTGAGACGAGGTGAGCAACTTTCTCATGGGAAAAGAAAACCTGTTGAAAGACCTTTACACACGTCAAGATTCCCTCAAGTCAAAGTTTGTACTTCTGGAAAAGTATGAAGAGAAACAGAAAGAATTCAGCGCTTCTCTGAACAAACTGAAAAATGAGTTGGCAGAGGAGACACAACAATGTTCAATCTTCCAGGAGGCAGCAAACAAATCAAAAAAGAGACAGAAGAGCTGAAGAATCAGCTAAATGAAGCCAAAGAGGCTTTGGAAACAAAAGTCGCAGAATTTTCCAAGAATCAGACAGATAATGAAATTTTGGGAGACTCAGCCATTGAGCTCAGACAGATTGAGCTTGCATCTGAGAGAAATCTGGCCAATAGCGAAGTCAAAAAGAAGGCCGAGATCAAAGTATGCGCTAGAAAGAAGAAGGCATGTAGAAAGAAGAGGCTTCCAAAAATTTTCCTACAACAGATGTTAAGCTAACTGGCCTGTAGCTTCCTGTTTTCTGTCTCCCTTTTTAATTAAAGGAGCTAAATTCGCTATTTTCCAATCTTATGGAACCTTCTCAAAATCTAGGGAATTTTGGAAAATTAAAACCAACACGTCAACTATCTCACTAGCCATTTCTTTTAAGAGCCTAGGATGAAGTCCATCAGGACCCGGGGACTTGTCAATCTGCAGTTCCAATGGGCAGAATTTTACATTGGAGGGATTTTATGGACCCGCCAAAGTCAATGGACTTTTGAACGGCTCACCGAATTTTACGGCCTCGCCCCTGCGGCAAGGGTGCCATAAAATTCTCCCAATAATTTGTGCAGTACCACTTCCCTGGAGATGTAATTTTCTTGAGTTCCTTCCTCGCTTCCATTTCCTGATTTACAGCTATTTCTGGGATGTTACCTGTATCCTCTATATTGAAGACCGACACAAAATATCTGTTCAATTCACCTGTGATGTCCTTATTTTCCATTATTAATTCCCCAGACTCACTTTCCATAGAACCAATGCTCACTTTGTGAACTCTTTTCTTTTTAAAATATTTATAGAAACTCTTACTATCTGACTTACTATTTCTAATTCTAATTTTTTTCCTCCTTATTAATCTTATAATCATTCTTTGTTTTTTAAAAATATTTTGTCCAATCTTTTGACCTGCCTCCCATCTTTGTGCAATCTCCTTTGCTCCAAGGAGAACAACGCCAGCTTCTACAACCTAACCTTGTAGCTAAAATCCCTTACCCCTGGAACCATTCTGGTAAATCTCCTCTGCATGCTCTCATGAACCCTCACATCCTTTCTAAAGTGTAGTGACCAGAGTTGGGCGTAACACTGTTTTTTGGCCTAACCAGAGCTTCATCCAAGTTCACCCTAACTTCCCTGCTTTTGTACTCAATACTTCTATTCATGAAGCCTAAGAATTTGTATGCTTTGCTATCTACAGTCTCAATGTGTCCTGCCACCTTCAAAGATCTATGCACATGCACCCCCAGGTCCCTCTGTTCCTGGTGTATTTTACAAGTTCTGAATCATTGGCAAACTTTGAAATTTTACTCTGTATTCCAATATCCAATTCATTTATATATATCCTCGCACTGACCCTTGGGGAACATCACTATCTTCCATCCTCCAGTCTAAAAGACAATCATTTACCATGACTCATTGTTTCCAGTCCTTAAGCTTTTTTTTATCCAAGCTGACATTGACCCTCCTATTCCATGAGCCTCAATTTTGTTAATCAGCCTTTTATGTTGCTCTTTGTCAAAGGCTTTCTTAAAATCTATATAGACAACGTCCATTGTTTCCCCTTCACGAAACTGCTGTTGCTTCATCAAAAAATGCAATTAGTTCAGTTAATCTTAGATGTGCCTTTTATAAATCCATGCTGGCTCTCTTCAATTAACTCAAACACCTCAAAGTGCCTGCTGACTTTTTCCTCTGATCATTGTTTCTAAAACCTTACCCACCACAAATGTTAAAGTGACCAGCCTGTAGTTACTAGCAATGCCCTTGCACACTTCCTTGAATAAGGGTGTCACATTTGCTACTCTCAACTCCTCTGGCGCTACCCCTATTTTTAGGGAATATCAGAAGATTATGGCAAGCCTTGCCGTTACCTCCACTCCCACTTCCTTTAGCAAGCCATCTGGACTAGGCTACTTATCCACTCTAAATACAGCCAGCCTTTCCAGTACATCCCACCCATCAATTTTCACGCCATCCGTTTCCTCTGCCATTTCCACTTCCATCAATATTTTGTAAGCATCCTCTTTCTTAGTAAACACTGATACAAAGTACTTGTTAAGTATTCTAGCCTTGCCTTGTGCCTCTAAGCATACATCACCTTCTTCACCCTGAATTGGCTCCACCATACATCTTACTACCTGCTTACTATTTACATGCCAGTTTAAGATTGTTGGGTTCCCTTTTATGTTAATTGCTATTCTATTCTCATATTCTCTCTTTGCCAGTCATTTTTATCTCTTTACTTCCTCTCTCAACTTACTGGTTTTCACTTGGAAATTTCACCTGACGTGCATCATCCACCCTCGCTTTTTTTTGGTTTAATCATATTCTCTGTCTCCCTCGTCATCTAAGGAATCTTGGTTTTGATTCCCTCACTTTTCGTCCTTGTTGGAATGTATCCAGCCTGTACCTGAAACATCATTTCCTTAAAGATCATCCTTTGCTCCATTACAGCTTTTCCTGTCAATTTTTTGCTTCAATTTTACCCTGGGTAGATCCTCTCTCAGCTCATTGAAGTTAGCCCTTTTCCAATTTAGAAGTTCTGTTTTAAGATTCCTTACTCTTCTCCATTGATAATCTAAACCTAATGATACAATGATTGCTCTTATTCAAATGTTCCCCTCAGACACTTGGTCCACCCAGTCCACCTCATTCCCCACCACCACATGCAGCAATGTCTCCTTTTTAGTTGGACTGAGAACATATTGGTCAAGAAAGTGCCCTGAACACATTTCAGAAATTCCTCCCCCCTCCTTATCCTTTACTCTAACATTATTCCAATTGATTTTTGAGTAATTGAAGTCCCCACGATCACCACTCTGTAGTTCTTACACATCTCTGATTTTCCTGCAGATTTGCTCTTCCATCTCTATTTGGAAGCCTACAGAATACCCCAGTAGCATTATCATTCCCTTTCTGCTTCTCAACTCTAACCAAATGGATTCTGTCTTTCTCCCTCCAGACATCCTCTCTTTACAATGTCTTCTCTAATCAGTACTATTACCCCACCTCCTAATAAGTACTAGTACCCAACCTCCTTTTTTTCCTTCCCTATCTTTTCTGAGCAGCTTGTATCCTTGAATATTACGTGCCAGTCCTCACCATTTTTAAACCATATTTTCTTTATTGCTAGTTCATCATATTCCCACATACTATTTGCGCTTGTAGCTCACCAATCTTATTCACCATACTTGTGTGTTTACATACATGCATTGTAAATCTGTCTTGTATTCTTCATGGTCCTTCTTAGTCTGCTGCTATCTAATATGGTAATACTTCCTTCTCTAGTACTATCCAGAATGCTCACTCCTTTTTGTACCTTATTCCTCTTTTCTACTTCTATATGTTGTTCCCATCCCCCTGCCAATTTAAACCATCCCCAACCACATCATTGTCACAAGTGCAATCATGGTGCACTCTTGTTGAACTTTCTTGACCAATATGTTCTCAGTCCAACTAGGAAGGAGGCATTCCTGTATCTGGTGTTTGGGAATGAGATGGCCTAAGTGGACCAAGTGTTTGTGGGAGTACACTTGAGTAAGAGCGATCATTGTATCATTAGGTTTAGATGATCAATGGAGAAGAGCAAGGAACAATCAAAAGCAGAACTACTAAATTGGAAGAGTGATAACCTATCCCTTTTGAATAGATGCCTCCTGGTCCAGAACTGGTCCATGTCCAAGAATCTGAAGCCCTCCTTCCCGTACCATGTCTCAAGCCACACATCTTCCTGTTTCTACTCTCGCTAGTGCGTGTCACTGAGAGTAATTCAGAAATGACTACCTTCAAGGCCCTAGTTTTTAACTTTCATCCTACCTTCTGAAAATCTGACATGCTGCAGCATTCCCAACCTCTGACTTGCTCTTGTAGCCACAATATGGCTGGTTCATTTAAGTTTCTGGTCAATGCTAAGCCCCAGGATGTTGATGTTGGGAGATTCAGCGATGGTAATGCCATGGAACGTCAAGGGGAGATGGTTAGTGTTTTCTGGTTTGGTTTCCACAATGAATAGTGTCTGGATCTCTCTTCACTAATCTGTGACCTAATCATTATTAGGAAGGTTTCCCTCTACTCATGAATGACTCAGGTCTAACTCAAATAGGTTTCTTCCAAAACTAATTTATTTACACATTATACATAATAAGCTTCTGAGTAAGTACATCTCTCTCAGGTACAGACAACTGCATCTTTCTACCAAGTCTCCTACATATGACTGCTAATGTCAGTGCTACATTATGATACATATCACTATCTCATTACCGTAACTATCAACCTGTTATGCTACAGTTAGATTCTCTTTGTTGGAGATAGCCATTGCCTGGTACTTGTGTGACATGAAATTTAATGCAGAGAAGTGTGAAATGATTCATTTTAGCAGGAAGAACACAGAGAGACAATGTAAAATAAAGGGTACAATTCTAAATGGGATGCAGGAGCAGAGAGACTTGGGTGTAAATGTGCGTAAATCATTGTGATTAATTTTTCAGTGTATTAACCAGAGAAGATTTAACTCACGTACTCAGCTTTGATGGTGATCACTTACCAGACATACTAAAACTTATAAGAGGGTGTTTTGAAATTATTTCAAGGAATAAATCCAAATAAAGCTCCAGGCCCAGATGAAATACCTCCCTGGATCTTAAAGTAAGCAGCTACTGGCTCCAATATTGACCAATCTCTTTCAAGAGTTAATCAACACTGATTAATTACCAGACCAGTGAAGAGAAGCTAATATCTGTGCCATATTCAAAAAAGGGGATAAATGTCAGCCAGAAAACTACAGGCCAGTACCTCTCACCAACATAATTTGCAAATTGCTTGAACATATTGTTCATTCTCATATTATGAAGCACTTTGAAGCTCACAATATCCTGGTAGATAGTCAGCATGGCTTTCGGTTGAAAAGATCTATTGAAACACAACTTATACAGACTGTCTGTAGCTTCAAGTCTCAAAAGAGATGAAACTACTCAATGGCAAGACTGGATTTTTTCAAAAGCCTTTGACAAAATTCCTCATGAAAAGCTCTTGTTCAAACTTCACTACTATAGAATCAGGGGGACATTATTAAATTAGATCCGGCACTTCCTAACCAACAAAAGACAGAGTGATGTGTGATGGGGAATCATCTTATCCTAGAGATGTCCTTTCCAGAGTGCCTCAGGGAACTGAGTTAGGACCTTTACTCTTCTTGACATACATTACCCAACAAGTTAAAAAAACAGGATGCGGCTACTTGGAGATGTGGTTTACACATCAGGGAAAATTTAAGATCCTATCAAAGTGACCTTCTGGAATTGCAAAATTAGCAGGACCAATGGGAGATGACATTCAATGCCAAAAAATGTGATGTATATTACCAACAAAAAGGATCCACCAACAGATAGCTTTAAGTTCTGAATTCAAATTCTCCAACAAGCAAATGCACAACCATACCTGGGGTCCATCTTAAAAACAATCTTCAATCAGGAATATCAGTTGATCAATTGATAACATCCAAAACAAACAGGGTTCTCAGATTTCTGAGGAGGAATATTTGGTATTGCAACAAAAATATTAGAGTTTTAGCTTATCAAACATATGTTCTTCCAATCCTGGAGTATGCAAGTTGTGTGTGGGATCATTATATGGCGAGATATAAATACGGTTGAAATGATCCAAAGATGCGCTATAAAAAGATGTACAATTCTGTCCGAATCAGTATGGGAAATACACCAGTCTCACATCCTTGATCAAAGATTTGGAATGCCAATCATAGTAAAGGAGGGTGAAAAGTAGATTGACCATGTTTTATAAAATATGGAATTGACTTGTGGGAATTGACAGAACCAAGTATCTATTGTCCTCCAGCAATGAAAAACATGGGGTAGCCATCCACAAAAACTACAAAGACCATTTGTTTCCAAGGCAGTGTATCAACAATCTTTCTTCCCAAGGACAATCCCACAGTGGAACAAACTGCCAGAGGAAACAGTCACAGGCCCATCACTTAAAACCTTCAAGACCCATCTTTAGGTTATTTCCATTTATAAGAGTTTTCAGTATCCGGACTACCATATCAATGGGTCATGTCTGGTTTAACGAACACTAATCATATAAATATTGGCAGAATATGGATGTTAGTCTGTGATGCCGACACAACCAAAGCAGATGCAAAGGTTGCATGCTGACCCTGATGGAGAAGAGAGTGCTGGGAATAATTGGTGCAGCCATTACTGAGGTTGTGGCCAGAGTGTCGCTGAAACCATCTAGGATGACAATAGGTTCCCGCCTGTAGCACCTTCTCAAATCCCATTTCACCCTCATCCTGCAATCTGTTATGACGTACAAACGGCAGACAGTGTAATCATGCATCTCTTGCTTTCCTCCCTCCCCTTCTTTCACCCCAAAATGGCTTACTCCTGCTCCACTGTAGAATTTACATCTGCCATGTTCAAAGCTCACTCTAAGCATGGAATCAATGGATTCCTGGACTCTATGTCTCCAAGTTTGCAACTTAACACAAGAAAGCTGTTAAGACCAGCTATCTGCCAGGTAAGTGTGTAAGACCACCACCTATATTCTATTGTGTAGTGATGGCTTTGGACGATGGTTGGATGATACTAGTATTGGTCATGTGACTGAAACTGGTTCGAGATAATGAGTTTTATCTAGAGACTCAGAGAGACCAGGGCAGTCTGCAGACGAACACTGCAAGCAGCAGCTGAACCATGAGGCTGCAAAGTCCTTAAAATGCCTCCCACCTTATCCCAAAATTCCAAGTCCACCTGTAAAGAAATTTGACCTTCTGATATGAAAACCACAATTGCCTAGCTTTGCGACCTGCTGGAAATTCATCTCTTCAAGGGAGCCCTGCAACAATCCAGGTATCTGATTTCAGCTACTTGACCCCATCTGAAATACAGGGTGGAATCTTCCATATGAACAAGGAACAGGAGTAGGCCATTTGGCCCCACAAGTCTGTTCCGCCATTTAATAAGATCATGGCTGATCTGATAGTAACCTCAAATCTGCATCCCGCCTACTCCCGATAACCTATCACCCCCTTGCTTACCAAGAATCTATCCACCTCTGCCTTAAAAATATTCAAAGACACTGCTTCCACTGCCTCTTCAAGAAGAGTTCCAAAGACTCACGACCCTCTGAGTGAAGATTTCACCTCATCTCCATTTCAAATGGGCGACTCCTTAATTTTAAACAGTGACCCCTAATTCTAGATTCCCCTACAGGAGGAAACATCCTCTCCACATCCACCCTGTCAAGATCCCTCAGGATCTTATACGTTACTCTTCTAAACTCCAGCGGAGACAAGCCTAGCCTGTGCAACACTATAGGGAGAGAATCTGGAAGTGGAACTAATTGGATAGTTCCCTTAAAGTGTAACAATGGGTCAGAATGGCCTCCTGAGCTATTAGATTGTGATATTGAACACAGCAGATAGAAACACATTTCAACATCATTTGGCAAAATTCCAAACACAGCACATAGCAATACATAGCAACATACTAAATAGAGCACACAGCAATACATGACATTACATTACAACACACTAAATACAACATAACATAATAAAATATATTGCAATATCACATGGTGACTTACCATACACAGCACATGGCAACATATATGATTCTATGATTTGACCTTCTGGCACTCATCTAGTTAATGGCGCTTATTGTTAAATTGGTACAGCACAGAGTTACTACAGAATTTTGTCTTTCAATAAAAACCTTATCATTAGCCCAAGTACTGGGCTGTGTTTCCTGTTATAAAGTTTGATCTTGTGACCAGTGTCATTACATAAAACAGCTGGGACATTTTAAAGTACACCTGCAGCAATTAAAATATACTTTATGCAGTCATTTCTGTCTTTTATCTCTTCTAAGCAAGGATTTTTTTGCCTGAATGAAACTCTCCCTTTCCAGACCTGCAGCCATCTGCCATGTCCAATTCATCAGTGCATTTAACTCCCTCCACCAGGGAAGTGTTCATCGCATTTAAACAGCTCCAGGGCTTGGTTACACTGAATCTTGGAGCGGTCATCTAGTCTCCGGAGCTGAATCCTCAATCAAGTTAGATATGAAAGGTTTAAGGATCTTCCCTCATCCACACTCCACAGAATGATGTTGCCCTGCTGACTTCCAACTCATCATCACCACAAATTTAAAATGTTCATCATTGTGTTCAAGTTCCTCCATGACCCTCGCCGTGCTCTATTTCTGTAATCACTCCTGCCCTGCAACCCTCCAAGAGGTTTGCATTCCTCCAATTCTGACTTGTTGTCCTTCCTTGACTTCCTTCACTCCATCATTGGCAGCTATATGCCTAGACCCTGAGCTTTCAATTAGGTTGACACTTAATTCTCTAGCAAGTTACTCAGTTCAAAGGCAGTTAGGGATGGCAATAAATGCTGAACTTGCCAGTGATGCTCACATCCCAAGAACAAATATAAATAAAACTGCCCCCTAAACTTCTCAGTTTCTCCAACTCTCCTTATTTTCAGCCTTCCTTAAATCCCACCTCTGTGATCAAGCATTTGGTCACCTGCCCTAATGTTTCCTCCTTTGGCTCAGTCTCAATTGTTTTGTCTGATTACGCTTCTGATTATCCCTCTTGGGATGTTTTATGATGTTGAAGGCTCTACATAAATGCAAGTTGTTGCTGTTGTTCATTATAAATCACCATTGGTGAACTCCCAATTAGACACCATGGGATAGATATCCCTGGTTATTGCCCCAGTGTGTGGATTGCCTAGGCAGAATACAGAGAAGACAATTAGATGGAAAGGATGTAGCCCTTGATCTTCTCTCTGCAATCTGTTGAGGCAATACTTTACGTTCAAGATTAACAACAAAGATCACCGCCCCCATATTCCTGCTGCTATGTTGATTGCCACATAAATATGGGCAAAGGCTATTCAGTCCATTTTAGTTCATTCACCCAGAGAAATGCTGCTGCCCCCCTCTGTAGCAACTAAGTGATTCCAGGATTTTTGTCTCCTACCTGGAAGTCTTTCACAGCCAGGATATTTAGGTCAGCAAGTGGAGGGCGAGGCCCGCTCGCTGACACGTAAAAGGACATGGGATGACGTCGGGCAGAACTCCCAACATCACCCCGCATCATTTCAATTTTCAGGTCGGTGGGAGCGCAGCTGAATCAGCTGTCCACCCACCGGCCTGTCAACGGCCTATTGAGGCCATTTAAAAACTAATTCAAGTAATTAATGGACCTGCCCGTTCAACCTTAAGGTTGGCGGGCAGGCCGGGAGCCCTGGCGGGCTTCAGAAAAAGCATGAAACCTTATCCACAGGCGGGATGAGGTTTCATGAGGGTTTTAAAAAATTTAATAAAAGTTTGATTAAAAGTGATGGGAATGTCCCAATTCTTGTGACAATGTCACATGAGGGGACCTGTCAGGGAAGTTTTATTTTTGTACATTTACCATTTTTAAATTTGGCGCCGATCTCCCTGAGGCAGCACTTAGCCTCAGGGAGATGAGTGCGATCTCTTGTGCACATGCACGAAAGAGCACACTCTCGGCTGAGGGAAGCCCCCCGCCTGCACAAGGAGCACATAGCGGGCAGGGGGGGGGGGGATTCCCTCATTCGCCCGCTATGCCTTAATTCACCCGCCCACGTAAAATGGCGTGCCCCCAATTGGGGGCGACAATTGGAGGCGCACCTGCACGCGCCCGCTCCTGCACTTCCCCATATGTTGATTACTCTTAGTGGGAAGAAAAGCTTCCTAATATTAGTCCTAAATTTACCTTTAACTAGTTTGTACCTGATCTTTTGCCCCATACTTTCAATTTATCTTTTCCATGACATTTACTATCATATGGAGCACTCAGTCACCTCATTCCAAGGCTGAAAACTCAAGTTCCTCCAGAGTTGGGTTGATGTAGAACTGTACACCTGAAATCACCCCCATTTCAACACGAGCTGTGAAGGAAGAGTCTATTTGTCATACTGTCCCAAATCATTGTTTCCTCCAGTTCTTGCCGAGATCACTGTTCCTCTACTCTGAGTACTAGCTGTCACTAATATTAAGTACCTCTGCTATGGTGAATGCATTCCTCAATCTCCTGGGAGTAGCAATACTTTTAATAGGCAATGAAAACACACACACACACCACATACACACAGACATACAGCATTCTTGCCAATACATTCATTCACAATCAATTTTTCTTTTCCAGGACAAGATAGCACATAACAGGGGACTGGGAGGAGGGGAATCATGACTGCACGAGATCGCTTCCCTTGAGGAGACAGGTCTGGTTGATCAAGCATGGAGTGGCAGACGCTGTGGTCACAGGCAGAGGAGCGGACGTTGCACATAGAGCTATGTGACCAGTTCATATTGCTTACAATTATTCCTGATTCCTAATCTCCAAACCTTTCCTCACTTATAAGCTCCATATGGTTTCATCATACACATCATCCTAGGGTGGCCAGAAGTACTGCATCCTAACCCACCTAACTATTATTGCAGGCTCCCAGGAGCAAGTTTCACCTCATCCCAAGAGGATCTGGAAGGAGAAAGAGCCACCTCGCCCGCACCTCCCCCCTCCCCAAACAAACCGGAGGAACAAGAGGAGGAGATGGCACTGCATTAATTGCTATGGTCTTAGGCACCAACTCAGAGACCAGCAGAATACATAACTTAGAGGCTAAGGTAGAAAATGGATCCTCGCTACTGAGCACTAATGGGCAGCAGCCATGCCAGATAGAAGGGTCATCACAGGTGCCACCTTGCCTGAAGGCAAAGTCACACACTAGTTCCCTGTAGAGGAGACAGGGTCAACCTTCAGAAAGCTGATGGGTCTGACAAACCAAATGCTTGATGCAACGGAAAGCCTGTCTGAAAGCAAATGGGTTGTGGTTAGGGAGTTGGAGAACTCCCCATCCAGCTTGGCCCATGGCTTGATGCAAAGACTGGAACCTATCCTGTGCATTGTGGAAATTGGGGTAGGAAAGGAAAAGGAAGCAAGGAGAGTTTTTTTATTTATTTATCTTTTCATGTGATGTGAGTTTAAAATGCTGACCTAGTTTAAAGGGGTAAGGGAACACAAGAGAAAAAGAGGATCAGATCAATGTGTTCAAATATCAGAAGTAGGAGATGGTCATTGCTTTTTATGTTTCGATCTGTAACAAATCTTAATTTAACAATCAAATGACATATACAGGTCTTAATTAAAATGCAAATTCAACCTGGTACTAAGCAATTTCATTTTATACCAATAGTGTTTCCATTTTTTAGAAGTTTCACTCCTTCCAAGGAAAAGATATATGAGGTCAAAAATTAAACCCTCCAATCCATTTCTGTTTATCATCCTTACCTCTCCCTGATTACTAAATCTATTTAGAGGATGTCATGGTAAAATAAAAGATCTGTTCTTCAAAAAGAATAGAGCTTTTAATTACAGTTTCTAATTCATTGTTGAATTACCAGCGTACCTCAAGGAGGCATAATCCCCTTTTCCTAATTAACAACCATGGTTAACACTCTGAATTGCATCAACATTAGCCAAGATTTTGCGCTAGGATTAATGGTGTGGCTATCAGTGCCCACCGTTACAATGGAGTAAATCAGACAACTTACAAAGTATGCCTATGCTGCAGTTAAATATGTAAGTTTTGAAATTGCTGTCTGATTTGTCCTGCACCTCCACAAGCTGTGCTATACTGGCACCTCGCTCATAGACTTGGGGCAGAATTTTCTGCCTGTCGGGCAGGCTGGGTGGGAGCGGGTGCGGGTGGGCCCGCCCAGCATGACGCACGCCCGGAAGCACTGTGCGTTCCCTGTGCGGGCGGGAGGTGGGGTTCCCTGAGTTGGGAAAGAGTGCATACATCTCCATGAAGCAAAGTGCTACCTCAGGGAGATTGAGTTCAGATTTAAAGTTTAAAATAAAGAAAGATTAACATTATTCAGACATGTCCCCTCATGTGACAGTGTCACATGAGCTGGGACATGTTTATGAAATGTTCGAAAAATATTTATTAATTTAATAAAACCTTCATGAAACCTCATCCCACCCATGGATGAGGTTTCATGCAAAACGCGAAGGCCGCCTGGGCTCTTCGCCTGCCCACCAACCTTAAGGTTGGACAGGCAGCTCATCTAATGATGTTGATGAGTTTTTAACAGGCCTTAATAGGCTTTGACAGCCGAACTGAAAATCTAAATGACGCAGGTTGACATCGGGACGCACGCCCAATGTCTCCCCACGTCATTTTACGCCTCGGCAAGCGGGCCCCAGCCCTGCTCGCCGAGCAGAAGATTCCGCCCTTGGTGTTCAAAGCCATGTAAAGGTATGAAGTTCCTGTACTTTCCTGTTGGTCACCCACCAAACACACCAGAATAAATTAGGGCTGGTGCATTCAGGTGCAAGTGATTTTTTTTACATCTTAAGGTCTTAAGTCTTAATTACTACCAAACAACTTACCTGCTGCACAAATAGATAATTTTGCATGTGCAAAGTCTCGTTCCTTCAGAATTTAATTATTGTTGAAGCTCTTAAAAAACTAAAAATTAAAATATTTAAAAAACTTATCTTTAATCACTTGCTCTTAATCCAATCTTTCTTTCCCTCTCTTTGCTTTCTTTACATAATTTTACAATGAAATAAATATACTTATTTAGATTTGTTTAGAGGATTCTTCAATCTGATTGGTTGAAGAAGCACTTTGTTGTTTTCCCTGTTCACACATGTCAAAGATGCCACGTAGAGGCTGCCATGTTGGATCAGGTTCGCAATAACAGAAAGTTGATGCTCAAAAGCCCATGGAGAGTCTGTGGGCAGCTGTAAGTGTAATTAACTACAGGATGCACTGCATCAACTCACCAAGGCTCCTTTGACAGCACTTTCCAAACCCACAGCCTCTACCACCTAGAAGAACAAGGACAGTAAACACGTGGGAACACCACCACCTGCACATCCCCCTCCAAGTCACACATCCTGACTTGGAAATATATCACCATTCTTTCACTGTCATTGAGTTAAAAGTCTTCTTAACAGCACTGTGGGTGCACCGAGACCACATGAGCAGCAGCTGTTCAAGCAGCTGTTCACCAAAATTTTCTCAAGAGCAATTAGGGATGGGCAATAAATGCTAGCCTTGCCAGAGATGCCCACGTCCCATGAATGAATAAAAAAATAATGGTGAGGGCAGTTCGTTCACCACTGACAGCAAAATCTGGGCCATTTTGTTTTGCATATTGTTCAAAGATGTGAAAAATTCTGAGTAAATGAGTTTCTGAAAGGGGGAATTCTACAGCACAAAAGTCATAAAGATTCCTTAAGAAAAGAAAATGGACAATTATTAATATAAAAGAAATAAGGAAACAAACAAATAAAGGAGAAAAATTGTTTATTGCATCGTCTGCAATGGACAAAGCCCAGTAACTATTCTATAATTTTAAGATGGTCTGGTAGCTACTGCATCAAATTAATCTGAATTAGAAGGTTTATTGAGTTCTGTATTTAGGCCACTTTTGTAAGATTTTATTTGTTCTGCTCATTAATTTATTTATAGGTAAAGAAAAGGAAACTCGCACAACCCAATTGAAAGATACTTTCTGGCAGGTTAATGCAATAATTTACATCTGTGGAGGCCCACAAAGAGCATGGCATTGTCTTCTCCCAAATATGGAAAAGCAACTTCTGTACACAGTTCTTAAAAAGGGAAAAAAAGTGCAATGGGGATAGAGCAGGGGAATGGGATTCATTGGATAGCTCTTCCAAAGACACAACGCTGGCACGATGCCTTCTTCTGCGGTGTGTGATTTTATGATTCTAAGCATGGCTGCGTTAGGAAAGGAAAGTTAGAGAAAAAGGTCCTGTCCAAAAGTCTTATTTCCCAATATCATTATTTCTGATCACAGCTTTCTGTCAATATTTACAAATCAATTTTACTATGTCAACTGTTACAGTAGAGTTGCAAGTTTTGGTTACTAATCGGCTCAGTGGAACAAGTTTCTGAAGTCTTTCACCCAACTTTGTCACCATCTTGTATATAAAAAACTTATATTCATCAACTGACTGGCCAACACTATGTACAACTTACTAGCTGAAGAAAAAGTACCAGGGCTTACAAAGAACTTGCAACCTCTTCTGGCCCACAGGGAAATTATCTATTAGCCAGCTCAGTTTTTTGAAGACTGTTCTATAGCAATGTTAAGAATTGTATTGAGAGTGAAATAGTGAGTGTAGTGATGTGGTGTGAAACTGCTACTGTAGCCTTTCTTCCAATGAATTATTATTGGCAACTTCATGCAGCAAAGAAAGTATATTTTATTTGGCATTTCAAATAAGAACTATACATTTTTGTACTCTTCATTTATAAGAACATTAACTGAGTTAAAACACCAATTGTTGTGATAACTTTTAAAAACTTCCTTAATATTCTGGAATGTTCTGTGGTAGCCACTAACAGCACGGCAGGCAAAGATTGATGCTTTCATTTGTTCACCTCAGACACTCCTGGGCCAATAAATCAGCACTTTATTGTATAAAAATTCCTTTTAAGGAAATGTGGTCTTGACTTTTTCACTTGTCAAAGGAACTCCAGTCCCCTGAGAGTTAATTACTTTCTCAAAACATGACCCCAACGTTAGCAAAATAAAAAATTCCACCTGGGTTGTCACTCTGTAAATCTCTGATTCTAATTGTTTGCAGCTAATCTTTAATGTGCTGGGCTAAGCATTTCCCTCCCTTTATCTTTCAAAAGACTTAAAAGCTTAAATGTACCACTTATTATGATATGGATCACTCGGATGTATAGCAACCAACCTTCTGATGGAGTGTTAACTTCCGTTGGACACATCCCGGTCTTTTCTTAAAAATTAAAGAATTATTTTTATCAAAATTATATCCAAAGACAATGGCACAAGCCTTACTGAGTTCAAGGACCTTTGTACTAAAATTTGAAGTTGCTTCACTGTGCCTCCCCAACCAGCAGCTGAAGGCCTCTGTGTTCTATAAGCTAAAAATGAGCAAAGGATTACACAATACGTATCACTTAAACTCCTATAATGTCCTCTTTATAGACTCACCAAATTAGTAAATTTGCTGCTCTGTATCAAATTGAGATACACATGAACATTCAAAAATGATGGGCAAGAAAAGACTGGCTGCTCCATAAACCTCATCCCACACTCATGATGCATGGAGTATCAAGGAGCATCACTGCCCAAAATACAGCAAAGGGAACGAGGCCATCTAGTCAATATTTTGTTCAGGTTCGGGTTAGGTAGGGTAAAAAAAAATGGTAAAGTGAACTTTTAAACTGTATGGGTGGAATCGTCCCAGATGCACTAAGTGCGGTAGTGGCAAGTAAAACGATGTTTTACCCACCAGCTGCGATGGAGTGTTTTCACACTGTATCGTCCCAAACTTGCCATATTATTTATGCATTCCTGGGAAACACCCCATTTCAATGGCGGGCAGGGTCTCATTCATCCACCCGCCATCACCTCAATGCATCATCATGCCGGGCACCATATTTAAAGTCCAGCCATGCGCACCATATCTCAGTGCTTCCAGCCCACGACTGCTGCAGGGAAGATGTCCACAAAAAGCAAGAAGACTGCAGCCCCCAGGTTTTACGACGCGTCACTGAAATGCCTTTTGGGTGCCGCGGAGGCCTGCCGGGATGTCCTCTACCCCAGCTCTGGCTGCAGGATGGGCAGCGGCATGACCAACCAGGCTTGGGAGGCAGTGGCAGCAGTGGTCAGCGCCAAAGCCCTTTCAAAGAGGACAACCAACCAGTGCCGCAAGAGGATGAATGATCTCCTCCATTCCGCCAGGGTAAGTCACTCTTCTCACACTCTCAATTCACACACTCACAGAGGCATCACACATTCACAGGGATCTCATTCGTTGCCAGTTCAAGGAACACTACTCTCTCACACTCACCGTCATTTTCCTCATCCCATCCATGGGACCACTCATCAACCACACATGCCAGGCATGCTTATAATCTGGCCTGGCAGGCGTCCTGCTTACAGTCCCTCCATCTCTATTCCTGCAGGACAAGCTGGCACACAACAGGGAGAGGTTACAGACCAGTGGAAGAATGCCTGAAATCAAGGTCCTCACGGACTTTGAAAACAGAGCCATCCAGCTGGCTGGCGACAATCTGGATCAGTCCTGTGCTGACAGTGAGGTCGGCGGTGCTCTACCAAGTGAGGGTCCAGCAGTGCAACATCAATCAGACAACCGTGCTGTGAGTGATGGGTCCTGTTTCAAAGGCCACTGCCATGCACTAATTATCTCCCCTTGCTTCCGCAGGCACATCTCGGAAACAGCCAACGGACTCCATGACCCAGGGCCTCCAATCAAGCCCTGAAGAAACCTCTGAAGAGGAATCTGGAGGCACCATCCTTGAAGTCCTGTCACAGCGCTCACCCACACCCTCCACCAGTGCAGAGACACACACCTTGATGGGGCCTAGCTTTAGAATAGCCTCGGGATCACACTCTGGTGAGCACATCACACTGTCTGATCCACAGAACACAGTGGCATGGACTTCCCAGGTGTCCAGCACTTGGAGGACTGCTGGAGGACAGAAATTTATTGAGTCCGAGTCAGATGATGAGCCTCTGGACTCTGTCATGTTACAGTTGCTGAAGCTGCAAAGGCAAGCTCAGGAACATCAAGAAGGGATGTCCGCTGCACTCCTCAGATTGCAAGGCACGATGGAGGAGTACGTCCGCCTTCACTCTGAGGTGATAGCGCCGCATGCCAACGCACCAAGGTCAACACTAGTAGGATGGCGGACGCCATGGAGACCTTGGTCCAGGACATCGCTCCTGTACTGCTGCGTGGGCTCAACTCCATCACTGATGCCATATTGGCCTCCAACAATGTGTATTCCAGAGGGCTGCCGGGCAGCTTGATCTCACTCAAGCTACCCCTTCTCCTCAAGGAGTCAACCTGGGGCCCTCAGGCACCCATAGGGAGGAGGATCAGCAGGTGTACACCCCCCCGGCCATCCATTGAGGTGACTCCGGAATGTCTGGCCCATTCGAATTCCCTCTTCCAGTGACCTCAGCAGCTCCAGCCTCCATCTCCAAAGGCCGAGGAAGGTGCCACTGCCACAAAGCAGGACCCCGAAAGCAGGCCGGGTGCCACCAGGTCTCGGTCCTCCAGAGGACACCCACCAAGGTCATCACAGATAGGGCGTTGCAGTCAACAGGCTGCCTCCACCTCCACTGTGGATGTCCGGGGAGCACCAAGGTGTAGTGGCAGGGTTAGGAAAGTTAAGAAGAATTAGTTGCACAGCCTCGGCACTGGTGTTAATCACTTGTACATGCTGTTCACTATTGTCAATAAACTCCTAAGAATGTCTCCCTGCCTTTGGCTCCTTGTTCTGATGAGCAGTGTTTGTGTCACTCAGATGTGAAGCCTTTCTGCACAAGATAAAGACAGGTGCCTCAGTCCAGGGCCTCTTCCTTATGCTTTGTGCAGCCTTCAGACCAAAGTGACGGTCCAGCCTCACACTCTCTGGACACATTACTGATGCCTGCTCCTCGTTGGTGCTGGTCATTGCTGCCAGAATGTAGTGGGCAGGTGTCACAGAGTTCAACCATTCTCTCTGTGTGCCCTCAGCACCTTTAAAGGTGGGGTGGCCCCCCATCTCTTCAGCATCTGTGAACGGTGACATTGTGCTCCTGAAGGGGTCAGATGCTGAAAGCAGACAAAGGATCAGGTGCTTCTAAAGTTTCATGGCTGCATCTCTACGACATGACCCTGATCACAGAGCACAAGCAAGCTGCCCTCAGCCAGACAGAGGTCAGACATACTCAGAGACTATGTGAAGATCTATGGTGTGTCTTCGCTGCATGTTGTCATCATCCTCTTGCAACTGAGCAACAATTAGGGCCTCCACTGCGTCTCCATGACAGGAGCATTATTGCAGAGGGTATGCGCACTGCCATAACCCAGACTGGAGTCAAACATTCACAGATACAATGTGAGGATTTATGGGGTCTCCTCACTGCATGCTGTCATCATCCTCCACAAATTTAGTAACTATGAGGGCTTCCTGACCACGCCTGCCTCATCTAGCCAGTGTGAGGGCTTCATCTCCATCATCGTTGCCTTCAAGGACCTCCTCACCCTCATCCTAGTCAGTGTCCTCCTCATTAGAAGTGACCTCCAGCTCCTCCATCTCTTCTTCAGCCAGCTCCTCTCCCCACTGCAGCACCAGGTTGTAAATGGTGCAGCAGACGACAACAATGCATGACACCCTCTGCGGACTACATTGCAGGGCTCCACCAGACCGGTCCAGGCATCGGAACCTCATTTTCAGCATCCTGATGGTCTGCTCCTCCAAGTTGCAAGTTGCAGCATGAGCCTCAATATACCTTCGCTCTGCTGTAGTCTGAGGACACCACACAAGTGTCATCAGCAACGGCCTCTGCTACCACCCTTGTCCCCGAGGAGCCATCCCTGCAGCCTCTGTGGACCCTGGAAGGCTTCAGGCGTCTGTGGCCGACTGAGGATGTAGGAGTCACGCACAGTCCCTGGAAACCTTGCGTACACCTGCAGGATGTGTTTCTGGTGGTCGCACACCAACTGCACATGGAATCCCTTGTGGTTGGCATACTAGGCCGCATTGTTGCGATGGAGATCTGAGCGCCATGTGAGTGCAGTCGATCGCACCCTGCACCTGTGGGAAACCCAAGATCGGAGCAAATACAATTGCTCTTGCATCCTGGCTGACCTGGTCCCGGGCAAAAAGCACAAAGCTGTGCGCCCTCGCAAAGATGGCATCTGTGACCTCATGGATGCATTTGTGGGTGGAGGCTTGTGAGATCACACAAAGGTCACCTGTGAAGCTCTAAAAGGAGCCACTGATGTAGAAATTGTGTGCTGCTGTCACTTTCACAGCCACTGGCAGTGGATGCCCTCCATGTCCCTGTGACGCCAAATCCTGCAGCAGGTGGCAGATGTAACCGATCAGTTCCCTAGACATGCGTAGTCTTCAGCAACACTGGTTCTCGATCATCTGCAGGAATGAAAGGTGACGTTTATAGAACCTGGGTGTCACTAGGCGCCAACCAGCGATGGCTTGCTGTGACTCTTTGGCAGGGTGTGCAGGACCCCCAGCCGCCCCTTCTTCCGCAGGGGTGCTGCTCCTCCCTCTGTGCAGCCAGAAGCCTCAGTCGTTCTCTCCTCCATCGTCTTCACTCTCGGTAGGCCATCAGGCATACAGCTAATTCACCAGGTTCCATGCTCCTGATGTACTCCTCCTGCAGGATGAAAGAGAGAGAGAGACACGTGGGTTAGCGTAGATGTACTAAGAACCTGTCCTGGTTACGTCTGAAGGTGCCTTAACACTTCCCAGAGAGCGCTGGCCACCACTTAGATGGCCAGAGATTAGTGTGTTGCATGGCTGCCCAAGACCCCACCCGCCTCCGCCCCACAACACCTGGCCAATTGGCTGCATGCTGTTCTCTCAGTTCAGGCGCAGGTACTCTCCTAACCCGCGCTGCAGCGCTGCACATCGTTGCTGTGTCCTCACCTCCGAGTTCCCCTGAAAGTGCAGCCCACCAAGTGCATGCCTTTTATATGTTGTTGTGAAACACATCGGTGTTCTTTCCCGCAAGTGGGACAGATGATTCAGCAGGGGTGGAGGGATGATTCTGGCAGGCTGGCCTAATGACATGCAGAATAATACAGGGGGGCGGACGGCACACCTGCCCGGAAACCACATTGGTGTGGCCATAAAATGCTGCAGGGATTATTAACAAGGGCCGAATTGGAGTTCAACCCCCCATTGGGGTGGATGTCCCGCCCTTTGGAGCCACCAGACAATCCGTCAGTCCCAGCAGCATCAGGAAGGCTTCAGTGGCAGCTACCGGGACTGCTGCTGAAGACAAGACCCCAAGGCCTTGGATCCCCAGAGCAGGTAACTCTGGGGTCTTGGGTTGGGAGTGATTGGGAAAGTTAGGGAGAGGGGCAGTTGGGGGAGAGGGGGTGGGTTTAAGGGAGGCAGCGGGAAGGAAGGAAGGGGTTTCAGTCTAACGGGGGGCTCCCTGCAGTCAGCAAAGGGCAACCCCTGAAGAGGACCCCCATTTCTTCCCACCCTTTAAACATATCCGTTTAAAAATCAGCCTTCCCGCTCCCAACCCTACTCCCCACGCCAAACCTTTTATGGTGATGAGCAGCGTATTATCAGGGTCAACAGGCTTGATAACAAGCTGAATTGATCCTTATTTGTTCATTGAAATATGATGGGCAGACTGCCGAATTTGGCGTCCACCCACTCCCCCATATTATGGGAGTGAGCTCAGGGGTGGGTGGGAAGGTGGTGGGATGGGCACCCTCCCCATTCTTCTTCCAACCCCGCACCACTAGCCCCCCCACCCCCCTGGCAGGAAGCACACCCATGGGGCATGTAAAATTCAGCCCCCCATCTCCTGTTGGCTTTACACTACCCTGAAATTTTGCAAATATTTCTGAGATGATACATCAAAATTAAATTACCTATTCTAAAATAGTGACTGCAGCAGACATGGACTAATAGAATTTCTCTGGAATATACAGCCAGCAGAGTACTTTAAAAGTCTGCTGCCAAGCAAGAAAGAGTTCACGAATGCTGTACTGAAACAGGGAAAAGCTGTTTGCCCTCTCTGTCTGTCTCTCTCAGAAGTATTGTGCTGAGATTTGCAAAGTAACCATCCTGAGGAGAGAAATCTACTGCAAACCGATATCTTTTGAGAATAAAACATGGAAATGTGCTCCATACAACTATACCCAGGAGGACAACTGAACAAAAATGCCGGAATGTGGAATCACCGCACCAAGACCAGCCAAAGAACAGCTAACCATACACTCCTTTGTTGTATCTTCTTTACAAACTATAAAAAATCCTTAAGTATCCTCTTGTTTTGCCATCTGTAGTGGTTATGTGTGTGGGCCCAGGGGAGTGTGTATGACGTATGAATAGTGATTGTGATTTACCTGGGCCAGGATTTTACGGCCCCGCAATGGCATGTTTCCCCTCGGCGGATGCGGCAAGCCATTTAAACCTCCATTCAGTTCAGCAGGACCGTAATATCCCACCTGGCAGGAGGGGCTGTAAAATCCTGGCCCTAGTCTTTTTTTAGTTCAAGAAATTGTTTCAATAAACTTATCTTGTTCTTTGTTTAACATAAGAAAACCTGCCTGACTAATTCTTTACAATCTGAAAGCATAAATAGTGGGACTCCTGCAGTATCGGCAAAGCACATCCTCTCTAACTTCACAAAAAGCCCTGTTACAGTCAGACCTGGAGTGAGGGAATAGGAGAATCATTTTCACCCCTCTTCACATGGTCATAACAGAAATTTGGGGGCTCAAGTCTGGGATTGATTCCATAGATGTACAAGAGAATTGGAGTGGGGAAAGCAAATTGTTCCCTAGAAGCAGTTCAGAAAAAAAAACTGCTGTACAGGTTTTCTTGAGTTTACAATGCTATTAAAGTGCTAAAATGCCCACATTCAAAGCCAGTACCTTTCTGGAACAGATGGAGATTACTTTTGATAATTTAAAGGTTCTGTCCCTCAAGAAGTTAAAAAGTGTGGCTAAGGAGTTGGATTAAGAGTTTTGCCCAAAAGCCAGGAAACCTGAAATTTTAAAACTCGTGCCCAGGCAAGTGGATTGTGAATCTGGAGAAAGTGCACCAAACAGCCTAGCTTTAACAAAATCACAGCTAGAACAGAGGCAGCTAGAGCTAGAATTCCAAGCTAGTAAAAAGGAAAGAGAGGAAGAAAGAACAGCAGAAAGAGAGAGAGGAAAGAGAGAGAGCGTATGCATTCCAAAGGGAGATGAGAATGCTCGAACAGCGTAGAGACAGGTTCCGTGTCCACTGAAGGCACTTCTAGATCAGGTCCGAGTTTCGAGCTATTCATTTAATCACTAAGATTGATGAGGAAGAGATAGAAGCCTTCCTCATCTCTTTTGAGAGAGTGGCTCAGCAAGTTAAGTGGCCACTAAGAAGCTGGACCCTGCTGTTGCAGAGCAAACTCACAGGCAAAGCTCAAGTAATTTATTCCCTGTTGCCTTATGAGTGTTCAGCAAACTGAGATGGGAAAGAATGCTATTTTAAGTGCGTATAAACTGGTGCCGGAGGCGTACCACCAGAAATTCCATACTCATGTAGGAGAGGCAGCGGCACGGTGGTATTGTCACTGGGCTAGTAATCCAGAGACCCAGGTTCGAATTGCAGAACAGCAGATGGTGGGACCATTGTCAATTGTTGTAAAAACCCATCTAGTTCACTAATGCCCTTTAGGAAGGAAACCTGGCCTCCATGTGATTCCAGATCCACAGCAATGTGATTGACTCTTAAATGCTGTCTGAAATGGCCTAGTAAGCCACACAGTTTCTCAAGGGCAATTAGGGATGGGCAATAAATGCTTGCCTATCCAGCAATGCCCACATCCCATGAATGAAAAAAACCCCTCTGTAAATGGCAAGAGGAGGCATAACTTGAATTTGCGTGGCTTAAACAGCTTGTGTTTAATCAGTGGATATGAATGCTTAATGTAGAGGCCAAGTATAAAAACCTATGAGAAATACTGCTCCTTGAAGAGTTCAAAACTTCACTCCCTCCCCCTATAAAAATGCACATAGAGGAACAGAAAGTGGCAAGGGCCAGGCAGGCAGCAATCCTGGCTGATGATTATGAGCTTGTCCACAAACCCTCATCCTAAAGGAAGCCTTTCCCTAATCACCCCTAACAACCTGAAAAGGGTGGGAGGTTGAAGAGTGATAGGAAGTCGAGCATCCAAGGGGAAGAAGGGGCGGCTGGAAAAACTGGGATCCCTCCTCAGGCCAGAAAGGATGATGCTGAGAAAAGGAGTGAGGCTTGGAAGCCTGTGTGTTTCTGTTGGCATATGGCCAGGCGGCTTTGTGCAAATTGCTGGAAGTTACAGGGAAAGGCCGTAGGATTTATTGGGGAATATAGAGAAAGGGCGTCAGGCAGAGAGCTTATCAGACCAGGCTATGGCTCTGACCGCAGTAGCAAGTTCCTGTAAACACACCCCTATGAGTGACAGTGAGTCTAGCAAAGTCCCTGAGAGTTACAAGGATCTTGTTTCAGTAGGAAAGGTGTCCCAATTTCCCCAGAGCAAGGTGAGTAAGCCCAGTCATACAGAGGGATACTGGGGCCAGCCAATCTCTACTGCTGTGAAGAGGTATGACCTTTCCCCCAAAGAATGCAGTACAAGCCAAAGTGCTGGTAAAGAGTATCCAGGGACAAAAATGCCCATACCTTTATATAGGGTGCACCAGAGTTATTTCAGGACTGGTGACCATGGGAGTCTTCCCTAGATTATCTGTGGATGGGGTCGACCTGCTCCTCAGCAATGACCTCGCAGAGTCAAAGATGGCAGCATCACCAGTAACGTTAGAGAGCCTGAGCAAGGCCAGGGAGATAGAGCAGCTACAGGAGAAGGTCTCTGGCATTTTTTCCTGACTGTGTAGTAACCTATTTTATGGCCGAACAAGCCCCATAAGACGAGGTCAAACTGGCACTACAGATGGATGACACTGCTGTCTGGTTATCCAAAACTTTTTTTGAAAGTTTAGAAGACCCTAAGGATGTAATGATTGGTTGCGGCTCAGCAAGCCTATCTGGTGCTAAAAAAAGTTAGCACAGACTGCCCAAAACAAAGCTGAAGCAGAGGGAGTTGTAGAGTGCTATAATATTAAAAATGAGGTGCTGATGAGGAAGTGGAGACCTCCTCACAGACCTGCTGAAGAGGGATCGACAGTGATCCACCAGGTAGTGGTGCCGCTGAGGAAATGTTGAGGCTAGCCCACAAAATCTTGATGGCTGGACATGTCAGAATACCAAAAAACCCAAGTCCGCATAAGCCAGCATTGTTACTGGCCTCACCTCCACAAAGATGTGGTGATGTTTTGCAAAACCTGCCACACCGGTAAGGGTGCAGCCTGCAATTAAACCTGCACCTATGATTCATATACCTGCCTTTGGGGAACCCTTCAGCAGGTGCCAGTGGATTATGTGGGACCCCTACCAAAAACAAAAGGGGGCTCTCAGTATATTCTTACTATTATAAATGTGGTGACCCAATTCCCAGAGACCATTCCATTGCCAAAGTAGTGATGGCGGGATTAGCGTAATTCTTTACCCAATAAGGACTGCCCACCAAGATCCAGTCAAATCAGGGTTCAAATTTCATGTCCAGAATATTCCAGGAAGTCGTGGTTAACATGGGCGCAACCCAGCTAAAGTCCTCAGCATACACCCAGGGTCACAAGGACCTTTAGAACGGTACCACCAAAGCCTAAAAACAATGATCAGGGCCTACTGTCACTAGTACTCCCATGACTGGAATAAAGAACTGGGTTTTCTTCTGTTCACCACAAGGGACTCACCCAATGAGTCTACCAGGTTTACTCCTTCTGAATTAGTTTACAGACACCAAGTGAAGGGTCCCTCTAAATTAATCAAGGAGGAATTTTTAGAACAGAAGGAGGAGGTCTCCATGTTAAGCTATGGCCGGGATTTTCCGACCACGCTGTGACGGGACCTGCCATGGGGAATGCAAAGAGCCAGCCAAAAGCCTATTGAATTTTGGTGGGATCGAAAGACCCTGGCAACGGGTGGAGCAGAAAACCTCAGGCTGTTTCTTTGTGTTCCGTGGCCGGCTTACAAGAGCCTGTGAAGTGGCTCAGGGGCACTTAAGAACCTCCCAAATAGCTAAGGAAAAGCA
Organism: Cetorhinus maximus; assembly: GCF_964194155.1. Taxonomy (NCBI): domain Eukaryota; kingdom Metazoa; phylum Chordata; class Chondrichthyes; order Lamniformes; family Cetorhinidae; genus Cetorhinus; species Cetorhinus maximus. The sequence continues at coordinate 12,681,645 of NC_135893.1, forward strand.
GGCAGGCAGACATGCCAAGGCCCAAAGCCTCCAGCCAGGACACTATGTGCTGGTGCTCCTACTGGTACAGGGTGAACCCCCGAAAGCCTGGTTCAGTGGCCGGCACAGGGTCCCAGAAGGAAAAAACAGTTCATACCAGCACTCTTATTTTCCAGTTTTACTGATGTTCCATTTAAGGTATACAAGGTCAGTTTGGACCAGTATTCTTATTTCCCAGTTTTTATCTTTCTGGGGTAGCAAAGAGAATTGGGGAAGTAAACTATTTAATCGGCATTCCAGACCATATGAAGAAACAGAGACCGGGATTTTCCGGCCCTGTCGTGGCAGGACCCACCATGGGAGATTTAGCGGCCCAGCCAAAAGTCCATTGACTTTCGGTGGGACTGGACGACCCTGGCAGTGGGCGGGGTTAGAAATTCTCACCCAGAGGCTGTGTCATGTCAACATGTTAAAACAGTACCACAGCCAGGGAAAGGAACAAGCAGGTAACTGTCTGTCAGATAGTAAAAGAGCTGGAGAACGAAAGGGGCAGTGAGGACAAGTTAGAGGCAGGCCTGGGCAAGGCCCAAATTGAACTCCTACAGCCTGGTTGACAAACATCAAAACTTTTGAGAAATTAGACACCATATTCACCCATTTAAATGTGGAACAAAGAAGTGACCGGGCAAGGCTGCTCACCGCGTTTAACAGCATCTGTAGAGACAAGCCAGGCTGCACCACTTTGGATCTACATGATGTGGATTTGGGGGAGACCCCTCCCATTAAACAGAAACCCTATAGTCTAGAGCAATTGGTCCAGCTCCAGAAGCAGATCAAATATATACTGGAGCACAAACTAATTGAGCCCAGTAACAGCAGCTAGAATTTTCCAGTTCTGCTCATGCCTAAGCCATTGGCTCCACAAGGCTCTGCATTGAATACTGAAAGATAAATGCAGTAACCAAAGCTGACTCCTACCCGATTGCTCACCTGGAAAACTGCAAAGACAGAATAGGTAACACGGCCTATATTATTAGGATAAACTTATTAAAGGAATACTGGCAAGTGCCTTTCACCACCTGAGTGAAACAAATCTCTGCATTCGCAACTCCAAATGGGCTAATGCCCAGCCAACTTCCAAAGGCTGATGAAGCAGGTAGTGGCAGGCCTACCTAACTGTGTACTGTACCTAGACGACCTACTAGTGTACAATGACACCTGGGAAAGTCACCTAGAACAACTGGAAGCCCTCTTCCAAAGGTTGTAGTCTGCTGGCCTAGTTGTCAACCTCGCAAAAAGCAACTTCACTAAGGCTCAGGTAAGCTACCTAGAACATGTGGTGGGATGAAGACAAGTACTACCCATAGCTGTGAAGGTACAGGCAGTAGCAAATTTTCCCATCCCCACAACCAAACGGGAAATAATGAGATTCCTATGGATGTGCAGTTTCTACTGCAAGTTCGTCCCTAACTTCAGGACTACAGCTGCCCCATTAACAGACCTATTACAGAAACAAGCAAAGGTGGTGTGGACGTGTGGACAGAGAGATGCCAAACAATTTTTTAGAAGCCGAAAGCCATTCTAGTAAACAAACCAGTGTTAGGAGCTCCAGATATATGGGAGGCGGTGGCGTAGTGGTAATGCCACTGGACTAGTAATTCAGAGGTCCAGGGTAATCCTCTGGGGGCATTGGTTCAAATCCCACCATGGCAGCTGGTGGAATTAAATACAATATGGAGCTAAAAGCTAGTCTGAAGATGCCCATGAAATTATTATTGATTATTGTGGCAATCCATTTGGCTCACTAAAATGGTCCGGCCTACGTGTGACCCTCCAGACCCACAGCAATGTGGTTGACTCTTAATTGCCCTCTGAAATGGCCCAGCAAGCTACTCAGTTGTAATAAACCACTAGAAAGCCTACAAAAAGGAATGAAACTGAACGGATCACCCGGCATTGACCTAGGCACCGGAAATGAAAAGGCAAACTCAGCCCTGTCTATCCTGCAAAGTCATCCTTACTAACATCTAGGGCTTGTGTCAAAATTGGGAGATCTGTCCCACAAACAACTGCCTGACATTGTCATACTCACGGAATCACACATTGCAGATAATGTCCCAGACACCACCATCACCATCCCACTGACAGGGCAGACCTACCAGAGATGGTGGCAGGTATACAGTCAGGAGGGAGTTGCACTGGTAATCCTCAACATCAGCTCTGGTCAAAAATGGGCAAGGAAACCCCTTGCTGGTTAACACCTACAGTCACCCCTCAACTGATGAATCAATACTCCTCCATGTTGAACACCACTTGGAAGAAGCACTGAGGGTGGCACGGGCACAGGATGTACTCTGGGGGCGGGGACTTCAATGTCCATCACCAAAAGTGGCTCGGTAGCACCACAATTGACCAAGCTGGCCGACTTCTAAAGGACATGGCTGCTAGACTGGGTCTGCGGCAGGTGGTGAGAGAACAAACAAGAGGGAAAAACCTACTTCACCTCATCCTCACCAATCTACCTGTCACAGATGCACCTGTCCAAGAAAATATTGGTGCAAGTGAAGACTGCACAGTCCTTGTGAAGATGAAGTCTTCACATTGAGGATACTCTCTGTTGTGTTATGGGGCACTACCACCATGCAAAATGGGATAGATTAAGAACAGATCAAGCAACTCAAAACTGAGCATCCATGAAGCACTTTGGGCCATCAGCTGCAGCAGAACTGTAGAAAACCACAATCATTAACATCATGGCCCAGCATATCCCCCACTCTACATCAAGCCAGGGAATCAACCCTGGTTCAATGAAGAGTGCAAGAGGGCATGCCAGCACCAGGCATACCTAAAAGGTGTCAATCTGCTGAAGCTGCAAGGCAGGATTACTTGCATACCAAACAGAGGAAGCAGCAAGTGATAGACAGGGCTAAGCAATTCCACAATCTACGGTCAGGTCTCAGCCTTTCAGTCCTGCCACACAGACAGGACTAAGTGATCCCTCAATCTACAGTTCAGTTCTCAGCCTTTCAGTCCTGCCACGTCCAGTCATTGAGGGTGGTGGACACTTAAACAACTAACTGGAGGAGAAGGCTCTACAAATATCTCCATCCTCAATGATGGTGGGGGGGGGGCACAGTACACCAGTGCAAAAGACAAGGCTGAAGCATTTGCAGCCTTCTTCAGCCAGAAGTGCCAAGTGGATGATCCATCTCGGCCTCCGCCTGAAGTCCCCAGCATCACAGATACCAGTCTTCAGCCAATTCACTTCACTCCACGTGATATCAAGAAACAGCTGAAGGCATTGGATACTGCAAAGGCTATGGGCCCTGACAACATTTCGGCAATAGTACTGAAGACTTGTGCTCCAGAGCTAGCTGTGCCCCTAGCCAAGCTGTTCCAGTACAGCTAAAACACTGGCATCCAGCCCGCAATGTGGAAAATTAGTCAAAAATGTCCTGTTGACAAAAAGCAGGGCAAATCCAGCCCAGTCAATTACCACCCCATCAGTCTATTCTCAATCATCAGCAAAGTGACGGAAAGTGTTGCCAACAGTGCTGTCAAGTGGCACTTACTCAGCAATGTTCGGCTGACTGATGCCCGGTTTGGGTTCTGCCAGGGCCACTCAGCTCCTGACCTCATTACAGTCTTGATCCAAACACGGACAAAAGAGCTGAACTCAAGAGGTGAGGTGAGAGTAACTGCCTTTGACATCAAGGCAGCATTAGACGGAGTGCGGCATCAAGGAGCCCTAACAAAACTGGAGTCAATGGGAACCAGGGGGAAAACTCTGCACTGGTTGGAGTCATACCTAGCAAAAAGGAAGATAGTTGTGGTTGTTGGAAGTCAATCATCCCAATCCCGGGACATCGCTACAGGAGTTCCTCAGGGTAGTGTCCTAGGCCCAATCATCTTCAGCTGCTTCACCAATGACCTTCCTTCCATCATAAGGTCAGAAATGGGGATGTTTGTGGATCATTGCACAATGTTCAGCACCATTTGTGTCTCCTCAGATACTGAAGCAGTCCGTGTACATTTGCAGCAAGACATAAACAATGTTCAGGCTTGGGCTAATGAGTGGCAAGTAACATTCACACCACACAAGTGCCAGGTAATGACCATCTCCAACAAGAGAGAATCTAACCATTGCCCCTTGATATTCAATGGCATTACCATTGTGGAAAAATTCAAAACCAAAAATGCAAGACTATTTCGTTGGAGTTTTTACTCCATATCACTGAGAAGTTACCCACATTGCAGGAAAAAATGTGATTACAGATGCTGTGTCCAGAGTTTAAAACCTGCAGGGGAACAACAACCCGAACCTCAACAGAGCAGTGCCAAGAGAGTGAAAAGGAAGATGTCAGGCTGTGGATGAATGTGTATAAATGGGTTCTGTTTATTTTTTTTTATTGTTTGCACTTTTTCCCAGCTTTGTGTCACAAAACTATAATATTTTTCATAATATTATTGTGGGTTTATGGTTGTCTGTGTGGCTGATTTAATTAGAGTCAGATAGATTGCAAGGTTGAAATTATCAAAAGAGGCTAGGTGTAAAAAGACATTTGAAATGCTAATGAGTAAACATCGCTGAGGCAGCATGTAGGGTGTGAAGGAAATTTTCATTTTAAGGTAAGTGGAAAGCTGTTTAGGTTTCAAAGAGATGGTAGGATGTTTACAACTAACAAGATAAATAGGGCAAGGTTATTATGTTTATTTTCCCCAAAAGAAAAGAGGCCATAATGACAACATGAAAGATTTTTATATTATGGGAAAATTAAACTTCCAAAGGTCCGCAGACCAATGGAATTTACAGATTAAAGAGAGAGAAAACATACTTAAAGGGTGGAAGGCTATGTAGGGCGTGTGGTCATGTGAGATCAAAAGGTCATGGCAAAATGGGCAGAAATTTCCCCCCATCGTGTGCCCGGAAGCACTCCCTGTGCAGGCAGGGGGGGGGATTCCAAGTGGTTCCCTGTGCTCTTTCGTGCATGTGCGCGAAAGAACTCAGGGAGATTTGTTTAACTTATGGAAATTTGAATAAAGGTGGGAAAAAAATTTAAGGACATGACTCCTCATGTGAAACTGTCACATGAGCTGGGACATATCCATTACTTATTTCAAAAATTTTAATTTAAATAATAAACCCTTCATGAAACCTCATCCCGCCTGTGGATGAAGTTTCATGAAAAATGCGAAGGCCGCCTGGGCTCTTCGCCTGCCTGCCAACCTTAAGGTTGGATGGGCAGCTCAGTTAATTACGCTAATTACTTTTTAACAGGCCTTAATAGGCCTTTGACAGTTCGGCGGGCTGTGCACCCTCCGAACTGAAAATCTAAATGACGTGCGGTGAGCAGGCCTCGCCCCCCCCAGCTCTGAAAATTCTGTCCCATGTGAAGCAGCCCTTGGGGAAAAGCCTCTAGCCACTTTAGCAGATGTCTGCTGTTTCCAGTAATTAAAGTTGTGTTACAAGCCTTTGGAATTCCACTGTCAAGTGGGTGCTGTGGTAACCTTGCTGGGTTGATTTTACAATTTCAAATCTATTTCGGACTGTTGCCTTAAAGGGGGCGTGTAGTTGGGAGCGTCTTTAATAAAGGATTTTTGGAACTGTTAAGGCTAAGTAATCATGTAACTGTAATCTTGTGTGTGTTTCTTGTTTTTTTTTCCTTTTGTTAATAAATGTTTTAACTTAATTTTAAAATTTCTAAAGGTATTAGTGAATTCAATTCTTCTGTATTCCATGCATAGGCCTTCTCATAATAAATATAAATTGCAAAACTGTTGTGATAGTGTGGCCAAGTTTCCCTTGTGGATTTGGCCGCCTGACACATATCACCTGCCACATCATAACACTTGTAATGTGAATGTGCTATTTTTAAGATACAATTTCTAAATTTTCTTTTCTGGCTGGATTTTAAAAAAACTGAAACTTTAAAGACAATAGAGATTGCCAGCCTGCTACAATATACAGCCCGCACTCCATAAGTGGGATGGATAAAAAAGACACACAACCCCCTGGGGAGTGTGAAAGACCCCCACCTCCTGTTAGCTTTACACTATCCTGAAACTTTGCAAATGTTTCTGAGATGAGACATCAAAATGCAATTACCTGTTCTAAAACAGTGGCTGCAGCAGACATGAAATAGAATAATAATAAAATTTATCTGGAATATATAGCTAGCAGAGTACTTTAAGAAACTGTTACCAAGCAGGAGCGAGTTCAAAAATGCTGTGCTGAAACAGGATGAGGCTGTTTGCCCTCTCTGTCTGTCTCTTTCTCTCTCACTCTCTCGGAAGTATTTTGCCTGGATTTGCAAAGTAACCATCCTGGGAAGAGAAATCTATTGTAAACCATGGTCTTATGGGAATAAAACATAGAAATCTGTTCCATACAACTACACCCAGGAGGACAACTGAACAAAACTGCTGCAACGTGAAATTGAGTGGCATTGCGACCAGCCAAAGAGCAGCTAACCATATACTCCTATGTTTTATCTTCACGAATTGGAAAAGATCTTTAAGTCTTATCATCTTGTTCTGCCAGCTGTACTGGTGTGTGTGGGGGCCCAGGAGAGTGTGTGTGACATATGAATGGTGGCTGCGATTTTCCTAGTTTATTTTTAGTTCCAGAAATAATTTCAATAAACTTATCTTGTTCAGCCTAAGAAAACCTGTCTGACTAATTCTTTACAATCTGAAAGTGTAGATAGTGGGACTCCTGCAGTATTGGCAAATCACATCCTCTCTAAATTAAAAAAAAGCCTTGTTACTGTCAGACCTGGAGAGGGAGAATAGGGGAATCAGTTTCACCCCTCCTTACGTGGTCATAACAGTGCCACACAAGGGGTTATTATACAAAATTAGGGCTCATGGGATTGAGGATAATATATTGGCATGAATTGAAGATTGGTCAATGAACAGAAAACAGAGAGTAAGGGTAAACGGATCCAACATCGATGACAAATGACACTGAGAATCCCGCGATCTCGACGGAGCACCTCCACAATTTGGGCACGTTTTGATGGTATCTGACCATGATGGGGCACTTATTGATGAGATTGCTCAGATCTCTTTGTCCGTAACTTTGTATTTGAGCTGATTGGGCAAGCTGTGGCTGTGGGTGAGTCTGAAGGGGCATTCCTGTGTAACCTCTGCAAATCTAACCATGGCAGATTCAATTTGCGACTTCCTAGTCATGGCTTTTTCCAAAGTTAGATCATTATCCTTCATGAGAAGATGTACCATATTTACAGTAGAAGCCAATTGCTGCAACACTGCCACACATTATTTGATGGTGTCACCATTTCCCTTGGGATCTCTGGGGGAATGTATGTCATTCAATTATCATATTGTTCCTCGGCCTGAAGTATTTTTCGAGAGCACCTACTGCCTTATCAAATGTAGGCATATCGTCTGTGAGATACTGGAATATTTGCTGGTCTCCTGCTCCAAAACAAGGTAATGAGTATCGCATTGTTACGAATTGCTGCTACATCCAGACTGTCCTTCCCTGTAGCGAGCAAATAGGTCTTGAACCCTGAAATCCACTGCTCCTACAATATGGGAGAGTCTCCTGACAATGAAAGAAATAGTCCTGGAGCTGGTAAAGTTAAACTTTTCTTAACTATCCTTGTCACCAATTTTTGTTATGTATCTGCTGGATTGTCTAACTTATCGCAGAACAATTCAGAGATGACACTAGTTCCAAATCTGCAACAGGTTTATTTACAATACTTTAAAACATCTCAGAACTCACAGGATTTTTACACATGGGCCAGGATTTTGCCCTCGTCAGGATGGCTCAGCGGGAGTGGACAGGACTGGTCGGGAAGCTGTCTGCCGCCAGGGATCAGGGCCCAACCGTGATTTCACACTGGTGGGCCAATTAAGGCCCACCCAGCTTGAAGCACGCTGCAGTGTTGCCTGTGTGGGGCGGGAGGAGGGTGAGCACAGAGCATCACACGTGCACATGGGTGCACGCAGGAAAAGCTCCATGAGTCACAGAGCTGCCTCAGGAAGATGAAGATTTTTAAAAAGTAAAAAATAAAAAACTTTAAAATGTTACAAAACATGTCCCCTCATGTGACTCTGTGTCTGGAATTCACTGCCCAAGTTGGTGGTAGAGGAAGGAACTCTAAACTCTTTTAAAAAGTACCTGGATCTGCACCTTAAGTTCTGTAAGCTGCAGGGCTATGGGCCGGGTGCAGGAAAGTAGGATTAGAAAGGGCACCTGGGTGTCCTTGGGCTGGCATGGACAAGATGGGCCGAATGGCCTCCTTCTGTGCTGTTACTTTTCTATGGTTCTCTATGGATCATTTTTGGGTTGGCGGGCTGTAATTAGTGGAGTACGGCAAGGATCAGTGCATCAGTGCTTGGGCCTCAGCTATTTACAAGCTATATCAAAAGCTTAGAGGTGACTGAGTAAAACGTATCGAAGTGTTCTCACAATACACTTTGGGAAAGTAAGCTGTGAGAAGGATGCAAAGAACCTTCAAGGAGCAATAGACAGTTTAAGTGAGTGGATAAGTCCATGGCAGATGGAATATAATGAAGAGGAATGTGAAATTATCCACTTTGGTTGGAAAAATAGTAAAGCAGAATAATTTTCAAAAGGTGAGAGAATGGGAAATGTTAGTATTCAAAGGGACTTGGATGTCCTCATACACAAATCACAGAAAGTTAATATGAGGGTACAGTAAGCAATTAGGAAAACAAATGGTATGTTGATCTTTATTCCAAAGGAATTGGAGTATGAGTAAATAGTAAATAGGTTTTGGTGAGACCACACCTGGAGAATTGTGTACAGTTTTGGTCTCCTTACCCAAGGAAGGATATACTTGCCTTAGAGTGTACCAATGCACTACAACCGATGTTTCCAAAGGCAGAATTTTTCTGTGGAATTTTACGGCCCAGCTGTAAAATGCAGTGTGCCATTCAAAAGTCCATTGACTTCAGTGGGATCGTAAAATTCCGCCAGTGTAAAACTTTGCTCATTATTTTGAAGGTTTTTGAATAGAAAGCTTCCTGATGCTTATCCAACAGGACCACCTGATTTATTGCAGCATTTACATGCAGATAAGCCTACAAGAAAAGGCCTTAGAGGAAAAATATCTACATCAGTGGGTTTGTCCTTGTAAGGTGTGCACTCTTAGTTGGCTAAACTTTTAACAATACAGCAATGCACAGTTAGGGGTGTCTAAGCCTTGGCTCTTGAAAGCCTGTGCTTAGGTTCCTTGTACTGATGTGTCATTACAGGGAGAGCCAATACACTCTGTATAAGACAAGTAGAAAGTTTCTTTCTGCACATTACTCAATGGTTTGGTTTGGAGATTCTAAAACATGCCCATGGCTTTCAGAGTGTGTCAGACAGCCAGGTACCCTCAAGTTCAAACTCACAAATATTTGTGGTGATCCCTTTATATAAGGATGGTGGAGGGGGCGGAGGGAGAAGAGGGGGGGCCTTGTTCAGTTTAAAATATGTTCATCTGTGCATGTTTAAGAAAAGATCTACAAGATACAAAATGGGAGGTTGTGTGCCAAATCAGTATTAGACGTGGACTGACGTCATGATCTGCCCATCCTGCATGCTTCCTGTGCAATGCCTGTTCTATCATTCTTCTGAACATGGCTATCAGCATGGGCCACATCAGAAGCAGACTCCCAGTCATTTTTTCCTTCTCCAGGCTCACATAGCACTGAAACCAATAGTGCCACACAGTCAAATTTTGTGGCCATTGTGTTCCAATCTCTACCTCCAGTGAAAAAAAGGGCACTTCATTTCAAACACATAGCCGAACAGCTACAGTTCTTACCAAGCCGATCTTTCATCTACATTTCACATCTGCATTGAATTTCTTAAGGGTTAGACTAGGACAGATATACATTTCTTACAGTGTAATTAAATTCTTGCTATGTCTTACTAGCTGTTTTCCTGTAGCCTGTAGGATTGTTGGTTCTATAGACACTGACTATTTGATCTTGGGAAGCTTCAATGCTCAGACAGCTTACTTCATCTGTGTGCTCGAATGAATAGTGTATTGATTTACAATTAATCTTTAATGTTGCTTTGCAGAGACTTTGGGATAAGATTCTGTGGCTCAGAGATCATACATTGTTTACAAGTCCCCTCATGTGTCCTTGTTGTTTCCAAATAGTGTACAAAAGTATCCAATAATTTTCCAAGATACAAACACATGAAAAGCTAAGTAGAGACCTAGTAGGTCCTGAGCCAAGCGTCATTTGCTTTGGTCGTCTTTTCTGTTTCAAAAAAGGTTAAGTATCTGTACAATATCACCCTCTAGTAAAACAGGGTGTATTTTTTCTCAGTAAGCCTTCAGTTGACCTACATCATAGCACCCTCCTTATTCTGTCCTGCAGGTAATGGTAGAGCATAAAATCTTTGTCTAAAGGGATAATATTGGATAATATTGAATAGTTTTGTCACACAGGCTTCCCTGTTGGCTTAGATAATAGTATTGCCCAGTGTGTTATTGAGTCGTACACTACAGAAGGTACCATATTCAGTTTCTGACCTTGCTAATTTGCTTTCAGTTGGGACAGGGGTGCATAAGGTAAATGTAGACAAAGGAGGACATTCAGCTCTTCTGCCCAAAAGCAAAATGAAAAAGAAAGACTCATTCTTATATATTTCCTTTTACATCTCAAATTATCCTGGTTCTCGTCACTGTGGTTATTGGTGTAACGTCAGAAAACGTAGAAAACAAGAGTACAGACCCAGAAATCTTTTGTTTATGGAAAACCCACAAAGCTTTTACCTACATCCCTCTTCATGGGAATCTTTTTGACTTCTCTACCTGAGAAGAAACTTTTCCTGAAATCAGTCCTAAATTGCGCCTTTATCACTTTGAACTTATGCTCATTGTCTTATTTCATTTTACGCTGGCAGGATTTTACGGTCCTGTCAAAGTCAATCGACTTCTGAACGGCTCATCACATTTTATGGCCCAGGCCCTGCCCTCGCCCCCACCGTGATGGGGGCCATGAAATTCCACTCTTGAAGCAATGCATTTGGCCTCCATGCTCTGGGGTTAGGGAAGCGTGGAGCCAGGGCTTCTAACTGCTATTCAATTACTAATGGATGTGCATGCAGCTCACCTGAGAACAGAATGGCACATGACTGTGTTGGACCCACTGTTGAATAGGCAGTTGGCATTCACTGTCCAGATACATACATAAACGGACGCTCGAACAGTACATCAGGGGAGTTGCTGGTAACCCAGCATCTTTGCCAAGGATGTTGAACTGTAGAGATAATTGGTCATACCAGATAGAACAAACACCATGGGCTGAATTTTATGATTCCCCACCAGTAAGCTTGCAGGTGAGGGGAGCCTGTAAAATTCCTCATATGGCCTTCCCACCCCCTCCACCCCTCCCAACCTGTCTGCAATTTTATGGTGAGCCAGGTGAGGCTTAGGCCGCCCTGCCTGTCTTTAGCCCAATTGAGGTCCTTAAGTAGTCATTATTTCCCTCCTGGCCTCAATTTTCAGATTAGTGGGAGGCGTTCAGGAGCCAGAGGGAAGTCCGGAAAGTCACCCTGCTCTGACCTCAGGCAGGAAGGGGCATGGAGGCACCTCCTTAAACGGCTTCCTTTCAACTCAATTAACATACTTGTAGAACCACCCATGATGCAGTGGCTAATGTCTCAGCTTCCATTGCAGCAAAAGCAGCAGCCACCCAATGTCTGGGTGCTGCAATGAAACTACACACTGCTGCCGTCATAGCAGTGGGTATCAGTATTTATAGGGGCTTCTAGGGCATCACAGCAATCTGTCCTCCAACAGGTTACTAGGATTGTTGAGGCTCTGCCCCAAGACAGTGCAGTGGCTCCAAGGAGCATAAAACTGCTGTCCTCTCTCAGGATGACAGCATTCATGATGCCACATCTGTCACTCCACCTTGCTGTTGCCTGATATCAAACCAGCCAGCAATGCTGCTGCCTGTGCCAAATGGAGCAGTCTGAAGCCCCACTTTCTCTGCTCAGAGCTGCTTGAGTGCTTCCTCCAAGGCCATCTACAATATCTTCCATGGAAAACCCGCAGCCTTCCACAAGGCACACAGCAGTCATCGGGGAAGTGCCTCATAGGAGCACTAAGACAGGTACAGGGAAATCAGAGACTAAGGAAATGTATATTTTGCTTTGGCTTTTATCTTTGCTTTGTGGCCAAGAAGGTAATGTGATTATTAGTGACAGAGGGAAATTGAGAAGTATGATGGTGATTGGAATTCAGGTTGAGGTTACTGGAATCACACTTGAATTAGTTTTTAAAGGCCTAGGCAGAAAAGGACTGTCTATGTTGCTGCCTCCCATCCCATCCCCCTTTTCTGCCTCCTTCTCTTCCTCGTCCTCCTCCTCCTCCTCACGCTCCAATTTCTCACCTGATAGGTGGTGGCAAATGTTGTCCTCAAAATGGAAGGGTGTGCAGCATGCAGTATACCACCATAAATCTTGAGCCCTACTCAGCCAAGTACTGCAGGGTTCCTTCAGAGCAGACCAGGTAGCAGAATTGTTCCTTCAGGATGCCAGTGGTATGCTATATTAGATTTCTGGGCCATAATATGGTCCTTGCCCTGTTCTGAGGTTGGAATCATGACTGCAGCAGTTGGCATATTTCAGTGATGACATTTTTAGTAACTGCAGATGTCTCAAACATTTGTTGGCTGAAGTTCAGTTCAATTGCTCCCTGAACACCCTGGGCAGAAATCGCCTCCTGCTAAGAGCCCTTCTACTCGTCCTGCTCCTTCCTCTTCTAGTAGCTTGTCTGACTCTGCCCGACCGCTTCTCTTTCATCCAGTCATGCTTGATTCTAAGAGGAAATTCTACTAGCACACCCATGTCTGGGAGCAACTGGTTTGTGCAGAAATCTCAAAGTCAACAAAAAGTACTCCAGCGCCTGCCACATCAGTCCTTGTAGATGTCTGAAACTTGAAACAACTAAGTAAGGTACCAAAAATCTGTATAATTGCAGTAACTGCCAATAGAAATAACCTAGTTAATGGTCACTTAAATAGTGCTGGCAGTAGGTCTTTAATGCTGCTTACCTTCATGTTTAGCTGTGTGAGGCTAAGTGAAGGCAGAGAGAGTGTGGAATTCCAAAATGGCAGTGCTGGTGTCAAATAAGGCTTACACGTGATTGACTGAATGATCTGCCTGCTCTGCTTACTTCCAGCAGACATTAAGTACGTGCATGCTAACCCCTTTACAAACACGGCATCCGGCATCCTTTATGTCAAAAGAATGTGCACTTGCACCGCAAACCCCATTTTGGAGCGTTAGGCAGCCTTGTAGCATCCAGACTAATTTAATACCCCCACCCCTTCTCCCACCCCAGATCTATAGCTACATTTTCCGTCAAGGTGCAGAACTAAAAATTAGCCCATCAAAATTCCACACACCTTATGCTGCACATTAAACTAGAAAATAGGTATAACGAGCTTAAAGAATGAGTACTAGAACAAAAACGTACATTGATACAATGCTAGCTTGGTGCTGTTCATAGTACTCTAATCTCTGCATCACAAGTTTTAGGTTCCAGGCATTTGGCATGTGATCTAGGTTGAGATTTATTCCACATTCTTTCAATCACCTATGTCACCCATTCTTAAATATGGACATGGTCTCTGCCTTATTCACAAACACCTTGGGAAGAATTTAATGCCCTCCCCCAAGGTGTGTTTGGAGGTGTGGGCATTTAAGGGTGTGAGGGTGACTGTTGGGTATCTTGGGACCTTCCTGCCCCTGCTCCGATTAAGCCTGGGACGGGAAGGCAATTAGTGCTCATTTAAAGGCCTCATTCCTCTGCTGCTGGTTTAAACCAATGAAGAATGGGGCAGTCACCACTCAGGGAGCCCAAAAAGCAAATATGCAGTCTCCCAGATGGGGTCCCTCATTGTCAGGCACTCAGTATCTGATCGAGAGACCTGTCATCAGGAAGGCAGAGCCACAACCCTGCCTTTGCCTCTGATCTCTCTCTCACCCTCACCCCACCTCCCGTGACTTCCACCCATAGTCATCTGTGACCTGCATCCCTCGCTGGGCTTCTGGTAGGTGCATTGCAGGCAGCTACCACAGCTCCCCTGATGGCACTGGTGGCAATGAAGAGCTACCAGCCTTTTATTGGCTGGCAGCTCTCAGGGAGAAGGGATTTCTGCCCCAGGGAAAGGCCTGCCACTGGCCAAATAAGTGCCTGACTGGCACTTATTACAGCAGGCCTTCTCCAAAGTAGACTTTAAAGTGTTCTTGCTGGTTGTGTAGCTAGTGGGCGAAACCCGTCATCTAGATTAAACTCCACTTCAGGTGCACATTCCAAAGTCTCACAACCCTCTGTATAAAAATGTTTCACCTGCTCTCTGCCCCAGATCTCTTGCATTTAACCATATATCTATGTTCTCTTGTTGTGGACATCTTAATCACTGGATAAAGTCTGTTTATATCCACCCTGTTCCAGTTCTTCATAATTGGATATATATCTATTAAATCATCCTATAATCTTCCTTGTTTTGAAAATAAAGCCTCCATTTTTTTCTGGAACTCCAGAACTCTCATCTCACCTTTTTCCTAAATCTATAGGACGTTAAAGCCTGAACTCCAAACCTGGAGAGTCACCTAATCATTTCTTCATAACTTATAACAGTAGACTAACAGTTCAGGAATGGTGAGTTTATAAGCATGCCAGGGTAACTTGTGAGTCCAAAAGATCCTGAAATTAGTAGGCTAACACCAGAATTAAATAATCATAAAGACTACAGAACTGATGAAAAATGAAACTGGTTCACTACAGTGCTTTTTAGGGAAGGGAACTGGCCACATGACTTGATTTGGCCTACATGCGACTCTGTTCTAGATTCTTAATATCCTTGGAAATGCCTTAGAAAGCTCCTCAGTTGTAAAAACAGATTACTACAGCATATTCATTTTCTACGGGGAACTTGAATTGAGCAATAAAAGTGACAGTGAGGTGCCAGATCCTGCAAGTCAAGAAAAAAGACTTATTCCTATTCCCAATTCTTTTCAACCTACTTGGTATCCTCCAGTCTAGAAGTCAATTAAAATATCACCTATGTATCAATCATATTTTGGGAATATGACCTGATGTGGCATATCTAAAATGAGGTATCAACCTGGGGAGGCTACAACACAGGACTGCTTGCATGCCAAACAGCAGAAACAACATGCAATAGGCAGAGCTAAGCAATCCCTCGTCTAAGCAATTCCCAGATCTCAGCTCTGCAGTCAGAAGAACATAGGGGCAGGAGTAGGCTATTCAGCCTCGACCTTGCTCCACCTTTTGACTAGAGCATGGCTGATCTTGTACTTCAAAGCCATCTTCCCCCACTATCCCCGTATCCCTTGATGTCATTGGTATGTAGAAATCTATCGACATCTGTTTTTGAACATGCTCAATTGCTCAATGACTAAGCCTCCCCAGCCCTCTGGGGTAGAGAATTCCAAAGATTTACCACCCTCTGACTGAAGAAATCCCTCTTCATCTCGGTCCTAAATGGCCTCTTATACCAAGGCTGTGTCCCCTGGTTCGAGACCACCCCACCCCCAACCAGGGCAAACATCCTTCCTGCATCAATACTGTCAAGCCCTATAAAAATTTTGTATACTTCAATGAGACAACCTCTCATTCTTCTAAACTCTAGAGAATACAGGCCCAGTCTCTTCAATCTTTCCTCACAAGACAATCCCAGCATCCCAGGGATTAGCCTGGTGAACATTTGTTGCACTCCCTTTTTGGCCAGTATATCGTTCCTTAGGTAAGGAGACCAAAACTGCACACAATACTCCAAGCGTGGTCTTGCCCAGGCTCTATACAACTGCAGCAAGTCCTCCTTACTTCCAGGCTCAAATCCTCTTGCAATAAAGGCTAACATACCATGCGCCTTCCTAGTTGCTTGTTGCACCTGCATGTTAGCTTTCAGTGAGTTATGAACAATAACACCCAGGTCTCTTTAAACATCAATATTTCCCAATTTCTCCCCATTTAAGAAATAATCTAAATTCCTATTTTTCGGACTAAAGCGTATAAGTTCCAATATTCCACATTATATTCCATCTGCCATGTTCTTTCCCACTCACTTAGTCTGTCTAAATCTCCTTGAAGCCTATTTGCATCCTCTTCACAACTCACATTCCTACCAAGTTTTGTGTCATGAGCAAACTTGGAAACATTATATTTGGTCCCCACATCCAAATCATTGATATAGATTGTGAATAGCTGGGGCCCAAGCACTGATACTTGCAGTATCCCACTAATCACAGCCTGCCAACTTGAGAATGATCCATTTATCCCTGCTCTCTGTTTTCTGTCTGTTAACCAATTCTCAATTCATGCCAGTATATTACCCCCAATCTCATGTACCCTAATTTTGCTTACTAACCTCCTGTGCGAGACCTTATCAAAAACCTTCTGAAAATCCAAATACAACACACCCACTGGTTCCTCTTTATCTATCCTGCTAGTAACATCCTCAAAAAATTCCAACAGATTTGTCAAACATGTTTTCCCTTTCATAAATTCATGTTGACTCTGCCCAATCTCGCCATTATTTTCTAAATACCCAGTTATCACATCCTTTAGAATAGATTCTAGCATTTTCCCTACTACTGAAAGGCCTGAAGCTCCCTGTTTTCTCTTTCCATCCTTTCCTAAATAGAGCAGTTACATTTTCTACCTTCCAACCTGCAGGCACCAACATCCACTATCTCTACAAGCTCTTTTAACGCTCTGGGGTGTAGACCATCAGGTCCAGGGGATTTATTAGCTTTCAGTCCCTAATTTCTCCAGTACTATTTTTTTACTAATATTAATTTCTATCAGGTCCGCAATCTCACTAGTCTCTTGGCTCCCCAATATTTCAGGGAGGTTTTTTGTACCTTCCTCCGTGAAGAAAGGCACAAGTATTTGTTTAGTTTCTCTGCCATTTCCTTATTTCACATTATAAATTCTCCATTTTCTACCTGTAATGGGCCCACATCTATCTTTACTAACCTCCTTTTTACATACCTTTAGAAGATTTTACAGTCTGTTTTTAAGTTCCTCGCTAGTTTACTTACATATTCTATTTTCTGTTTCATTATCAATTTCTTGGTTCTCCTTTGTTGAATTCTAAAATGCTCTCAATCATCAGGCTTACTACTTTTTTGACAACTTTATATTCCTGTGATTTAATAGAATCCTTAACTTCTCTTGTTAGCCATGGTTGGATCACTTTGCCTGTTGGCTTTTTGTGTGTTAAAGGAGTTTAGATTTGCTGCAAATCATATATTAATTCTTCAAATGCTAGCCATTGCTTGTCTACCATCATACTTTTTAATGTAGTTCCCCAATCTACCTCAGCCAACTTGCCCCTGTAACAAACTCCAATACTTACCTTGAGTTTAGATTGGGAGTTTGGAGTTTGGGAACTACAGTTTCCGGCAGGCCTCGAGACTTCTACATATGCGGCAGATGGGAAAGAGCCACACATGTGCCTTTTGTCAGTTTTCATGTCTTCAGGCCAGGAACCAGTCCTGCGCACATGCGTAGAAGAAAAAGAAGAAAATTGAAAACATGCACAGAAGGAAAGGAAAGTGAAACAGCGTTAAACTGCAGGTCAAGTGACCTGAGGAGGCATGCCATTTGAAAGAAAGATCCCAAATAATGGAGCAGATCCCAAGCAAGGGAATGAGACAGAAAGGATTCCCAGAAGACGGTCTCAGGTTAGGGACAAGGCAGAGAACAGAAACAGATCCTGTTAAGTAAAGTTGAGTGAAAGGAGCAGAGGAAATGGCCCCAAGTAAAGAAAGAGCTATGGGGAGCAGACTTGAAGCAAAGTGGGCTTGAGAGATGCCCTGAAAATTTTGGAGGGCAGCTGAGGAGTGGTGTCTCCGTGCTGCGGGTCGCAAGAGCAAAGGTACCCTTTGGAGCTTGGCACAGTCGAAGATCTGAAAGTGTGCTTGGAAGATGAAGCTTAAGTATATGGTGAGATCCAGGGGAAAGGAATCTCAGAAGGCGAGATCGAAACCCTGGATAAAAGCAAAATACTGCAGATGCTGGAAATCTGAAACAAAAACAGAAAATGCTGGAAAAACTCAGCCGGTCTAACAGCATCTGTGGAGAGAAAGACAGAGTTAACGTTTCGAGTCCGTATGGCTCTTCTTCAGGGGAAGAAACGTTAACTCTGTCTTTCTCTCCATTGAAGCTCTGGAGGTGGATTCTTATTGAAGCTGTTCTAGTGGGACCCAACTTTTGGATAGAATTCCAAGGCGAGTTCTTCAAATGTGGAGATTGGAAACCCTTGTGAGAAAAACAGAGCTTGAGTGAGACCAGTTGGTTTATGGTGTGACAAGCATCTGGGTGGGTTGTTGAGAAAGCCATAGAATCTGTTTTGGTTGCATTTGTCATTTACTTTGGAGTTTGGTTTGTCTGTTCAGAGTTCACTAGTTGGTTCACATCTATCGCATACTTACCCTGAGAATGACAATATAAGATTGATATGGTAAATTGTTTTATCTGTCTGAATTGTATGTTTCTGTAAAGTTAGAACTGGAGTAGTGACTATCTGAATCATTTTCTTCTGTTTGTATTGAGATCATTCCAACCTTTCTGTCTGGTGTAATATAGTTCATTTTTATTGTTTAATACAAGTTTTATTCTTTGTGTTAAAAGTTCATCAGCAGACTCCTGTGAATTCGTTCAGTAACTTACATCCGTGGTTTCTAAAAAAGTTAGGATCTGTCAAGCCAGATCTGGAGTGTCTAGTATTAACACCAGCTGGGATCGTAACACCCCTCTTCCTTCGCAGTTTCCTTTATTTAGATAAAAGACCTTAATTTTGGATTGAGCTACATCACTTTAGAATTTCATGTAAAATTTGATAATATTATGGTCAGTCTTCCCTAAAGGCTCATTTACAAAGAGATTCTTAATTAGCCCTTTCTCATTGCACAATATTAGATCTAAAATAATCATTTTCTAGTTGGCTCCTCAACATACTGCTCTAGAAAACTATTGTGTATACATTCTAGGAATTTGTCCTCCTCAGCATTAGGTTTTCCCAGTCTATATGTAGATTGAAGTGCCCCATGATTACTGTATTACCCTTGTTATATGCACCTCTAATTTCCTGATTTATACACTTCCCTACATTACCATTACTATTTGTTGGCCTATAAACAACTCCTGCCAAGGTTTATTGCCCCTTGCTGTTCCTTAGCTCCACCCAAACTGATTCTACATCTTGATCTTTCATTCTAAGGTCCTGTCTCACTAATGTTACTGCTCCCATTCTTTATTAACAGTGCAACCCCACCTCCTTTTCCTTTTGCCTATCTTTCCTAAATGCCGAATACCCTTGAACTTTCAGTTCCCAGCCTTGGTCACCCTGCAGCTACATCTCCATAATAACAATTAGATCACACCTGTTTACTTCTATTTGTGCCATTAATTCATCTACCTTGTTGTGAATGCTGAGTGCATTCAAGTAGAGTAACTTTAATTTTGTCTTATTATTTTTGCAATCTCTAGTCTTAACTGCTGGCGCACTCTTATGTTTGTGCACTCTGTCCCTCCCTGACACACTCTGATAACAATTTCTCTTATTGCTGTCCTGCTCTCTTACCTTCTCCTCTTTCTTTAGTGTATCACATATTCCCCAACCCCCAGTATTTAGTTTTAAGCCCTCTCTGCTGCCCTAGTTATACAACTCGCCAGAACACTGGTTCCAGAAAGGTTGAAGTGAAGACCGTCCCAACAGTATAGCTCCCACTTTCCCCAATATTGATACTAATGCCCAAGGAATTGAAACATTTCTCTCACATCAATCTTTAAGCCACACATTTAACTCTCCAAGCTTATTTACCTTATACCAATTTCTTCGTGGCTCAGGTGATAATCCAGAGATCATTACCTTTGAGGTTTTGCTTTTTAATTTAGCCGCTAGCTGCTCATTGTAGCTAAGTAGAACCTCCTTCTTAGTCCTACCTATGTCATTGGTACCAACATGGACCACAACCACTGGATCCTTCCCGTCCCACTACAAGTTCTTCTCCAGCCCAGACTAGATGTCCCAAACCCTGGCACCAGGCAAGCAACACAGCCATCTGGACTCTCGCTCTCGGCTGCAGAAAACTATCTCCCACATTCTGCCACATCCAGTCATGAACAGTAGTGGACAAATAAACAACTAACTGGAGGAGGCGGCTCCACAAATACCCCCATCCTCAAGGATGGGGGAGTCCAGCACATCAGTCCAAAAGAAAAGGGTGATGCATTTGCAACCATCTTCAGCAAGAAGTGCCAAGTCGATGATCTATCTCGGTCTCCTCCTGATGTCCTCAGCATCACAGATGCCAGTCATCAGCCAATTTGATTCACTCCACATGATATCAACAAATGGCTGAAGGCACTGGATACTGCAAAGGCTATAGACCTTGACAACATTCCGACAATAGTACTGCAGACTTGTGCGCCAGAATTAGCCGCGCCCCTAGTCAAGCTGTTTCAGTACAACTTCAACACAGGCATCTACCCAGCAATGTGGAAATTTGCCCTGTTCACAAAAACCAGGATAAATCCAACCCAGCTAATTACTGCTCCATCAGTCTATTCTTGATCAATGTGATGGAAGGTTTCTTTGACAATGGTATCAAGCAGCACTTACTCAGCAATAATCTGCTCACTGACACTCACTTTGGGTTCCACCAAGGCCACTCAGCTCCTGACCTTATTACAGCTTTGGTCTAAACATAGACAAAAGAGCTGAATTCCAGAGGAGAAAAGAGAGCGTCAAGGCAGCATTTAACTGAGTGTGGCATCAAGGAACCGTAGCAAAACTGGAGTCAATGGGAATCAGGAGAAAACTCCCCACTCGTTGGAGTCATACCTAGCACAAAGGAAGATGGTTGTGGATGTTAGAGGTCAATCAGCTCAGTCTCGGGACATTGTTGCAAGAGTTCCTCAAGGCAGTGTTCTAAACACAACCATCTTCAGCTGCTTCATCAATGACCTTCCCCCTATCATAAGGACAGAAATAGCGATGTTTGTGGATGATTGCACAATGTTCAGCACCATTTGTGTCTCCTCAGATACTGAAACAGTCGATGTCCATGTGCAGCAAGAACTGGACAACATTCAGGCTTGAGCTGATAAGTGGCGAGTAATACTTGCATACACAAGTGCCAGATAAGACCACCTCCAGCAAGAGAGAATCTAACCATCTTCTTGTGGCATCCAATGGCATTACCATCGCTGAATCCCCCTCTATCAACATCTGGGGGTTACCATTGACCAGAAACTGAACTGGACCAGCCATATAAATACTGTGGCTACAAGAGCAGGTCAGAGGTTCGGAATTCTGTGGTGAATAACTCACTTCCTAACCTCCCACCGCCTGTCTATCACCTACAAGGCTCAAGTCAGGTGTGTGATGGAATTCTCTCCACTTGCCTGGATAAGCGTGCCTCCAACAATACTTAAGAAGCTTGACACCATTCAGGACAAAGCAGCCGCCTGATTGGCACCACATCCACCGCCTTAAACATTTATTCCCTCCGCTACCAATACGAGTGGCAGCAATGTTTACCATCTACAAGAGGCACTGCAGCAACTCACCAATGCTTCTTCAACAGCACCTTCCAAACCTGTGACCTCTACCATTTCTAAGGGCAAGGGCAGCAGATGCATGGGAGCACCATTATCTGCAAGTTCCCCTCCAAGTCACACACCATCCTGAGTTGGAACTATATCGCCGTTGCTTCATTGTTGCTAGGTCATAATCCTGGAACTCCCTTCCTAACAGCATTGTGGGTGTTCCTACAACACATGGACTGCAGCAGTTCAAGAAGGCAGCACACCACCAACTTCTCAAGAGCAGTTAGGATGGGTAATAAATGCTGGCCTAGCCAGTAATGCCAACACCCCATGAAAGAATACATTTTTTAAAAACTGCACAAAATAAGTCATTCTATGCCAAGGTCTCTTGGAAGAAGATGTTTTGAGAGATTTTTTCAGGTGTTTTTTTAAATACAAGTTCTTTGCTTGCACTTATTTAGTAAATTGTATAATATTATTAACCTGACAATTAATTTATTCTTCAAATCTATTACTCATCTAAGTTTCATTCAGATGAACAAAGCAAGCTGCAGTTGACTAAATGTAAGGGGTAATTTTATAAGACATGAAGCCTTGCTACATTGAGTGTTTAACACAGAACCTGCAACTATATAGTGTTATAGCCCAACTCAGAGCTCCCATTTAGTGAGATCTCACACAGGAAGTAAAGTTGCACAATGTTGCCCTTGTCACATAAATTACACCAGCTAACACAGCTTTATTAGTTAACATTTTGAGTAGATTCCTTCTAACATCAGATTATGTTAATCCCATTTGAATCATAATTGATTTTAGTTTATTCATGAATTATGAGAAAGAATGAATGAATTTGCATTTCTATAGCATCTTTACCAATCTTAGGATGTCCTAAAGCACTTTTAACCAATGAAGTGCATTTTGAAGTGTAGTCACTGTTGTAATGTCGGAGACACAGCAGCCAATCAGTGCACAGCAAGGTCCCACAAAGATGAATGTAATAATGACCGGAAAATCTGTTTGTGGTGATGTTGGTTAAGGACTATCACTGCAGGGAGAACATCCCAGTCACAAAATTCAACTCTGTAGTGCCATTTCAGTACCAAAATAACATTCACATCAATCGCATTCACCTCCAGCAGGCTTCCACGGAACAGTCTTTGAGAGTGTTAGCGAGGGTGTTAGGTCGAGTATAAATTCAAAAATTGCAGGTCTGGCAGCATTTATGGAGAGAGAAAAAAAGTTAACATTTTGAGTCCAATATGACTTTTACTTTTATGTTAGGACAAGTGTTGGCAGAAGTATGCAGAGTAGGCAGATCATGACTTCAGAAAGCATGTAATGCTGATTTGATGCCAGCACTGCGAAATTGGAATCTGTTGTTCTAGTTAATGTCCTCTCTTAAACATACACAGCTGAACATGAGTTCAGCAGCATGAAGGACCCCCTCCTCCCACCCACCACCTTTATTATTTAAAATAATTTACAACAACTTGCAGGTTAGTTGTTGATCACTTTCTACTGGCTCTCTGAGAATGTGAAAGTGTTGGGTATTTTGGGGAGTTGTCTGGAGTTGGTGAAGTCTACGGGGTGGTGCTGCACATACAGAAGGTGTTAGCTCAGGCTTCAAGTGCTCTGGGAACAGCACTTGCTCCCTGTCATGAGGGCTTTAGTTGATGTTCCCCTCTGGCTGCAACTTGAGAGGGAGATGGTGGAGAGGCAGCAAATTAGAAGACAAGCTGCTCACAGAGAGGAGGAGGAGGAAGGGGAGAAGGGCTTGTAGCAGGAGGCCTTATCCACCTAGGGTCTTCTGGAACCATTTCTCCCACTTCCACCTAAGCCGAGACAATGTGTGCATCATCTGCGATTCACAAAGGAGTTGCTCACAGGACTCTTGTCACTTCTTGGAGCCAGACATGCAGTCTCAGAGCAGGGCGAAGATGGTGCTATCAGTGGCTATGGATGGCTCTTAATTTCTTCACATCAGAATTCTTCCAAGCTGCAACAGATGGCATATCTAACATCTCACAGTGCGCCATCTATTTTTGCATCAGACAGATGACAGAGGCTCTTTGTATCAGGAGAGGGGACTTCATTGTGTTCTCTCTGAAAAGAGAGAAGCTGGAGAAATGCACATCTGGCTTTGCCAGGATAGCAAGCTTCTCCATGGCGCAGGGTGCCATTGACTGGACACACATCATTTTATGTGCATCACATCACAATGCTGAGGTGTACAGCAATAGCAAAGCTTACCACTCGGTGAATGTGCAGCTGGTAGGCCACCATACTCAGCCAATCATGTCCATTATCCTGGCCACAGTTCCATCAATCTTTCAACCATCATGTCAAACGACAGGCAGAAAAGGCATCGAGTTTGACATAAAACCATAGAAACAGAGCACTGGCAACAAAACAGCACTCCCTCACTACTGCCTTGGAGTTCTCAGCCTAGATTATCCTATGCTGTGGGATTTCAGGCAATGCCTTTCTGACTCAAAGTCAAAGGTGGTACCATCTGAGCTAAGTTGACACTACTATAGCGGAGAGTCATTCAATATTAGAGTGTTAAAGAAAGAGTACTTTGTATTGAATGAAGAAGCCAAAGAGCACATGAATTGTATCACAGGGTGGAATCATCCCAGATTTGCACAAAATGTGGTAGAGTGGACAGGAAATTGTCGTTTTACCTGCCAGCCGCAATGGTCGGTTTTCGCACCATACCGTCCCATTCCCACCTTATTAATTATGCAGCCACAGGAAACATGCCAACTTGCTGGTGGGTGGCCTCCGATTTGCTTGCAACACCATTACCTCGCTGCTTCCTTCCTCAGGGCACTACATAAACTGCAGCCATGCACACATTTCTCAATACTTGCAGCCCAGGACTGCTCTGGTGAAGGCATGGCCCCAAAAGCTAAGAAAAGTGCGGCCCTCAATTCAGTGATGCATCCCTGGGATGCCTTCTGGATGCTGTGGATGACCGCCACAATGTCCACTACCCCCGCTCTGGCTGCAGGAGGCCCATCAGTCTCACCACTCCAGTTTGGGAGGCGGTGGCAGAGGTGGTTGGTGCCAATGCTGCACACAAGAGGTCAGCCATCCAGTGCAGAGAATGGATGAATGATCTCATCCATGCCACCAGGGTAAGGCAACCATATTGTCACTCTAAACTCACACACTCACAAGGCCATCACACATTCACTGGCATCTCACTCACTGCCAGCTCAAGCGACATCACCACTCACTCTCTCACACACACCCTCACATTTCCATCTGGCCTCATCTCTGGAGACTGCCTCCTCAGCCCTCAGCATCTTGAGGCCACTTGCACAAATCAACACGTGTCCCCACACACACCCTGGGATACCTCACTTCCCCAGTACAGCCCACGTCCTGTAGACTCTTCCCTTGCCTGAGGCCACTTCTCCCTTTTCCTCAAGCAAGCCCTAGCCTTGCAGCCATTGAAAAGCCACCCCCACCTTACAGCTGGTCTAGTAGTAGAGACCAGCCCGTGAGCGCCACCTAAAAGTGGTGGCGCTGCCCGTGAAGACTGGCACTCATGACCACGAGTGTTGTCTGAAGCAAAGTAGGCAAACAAACCTCGAAGTCCCGAGCAAAGTGCAGCGTGCCAGATTCATGTCGCATATGTACAATTGTGAAACATGGTGGTGTGCAATCACATCAATGTGCATGGATGATCCAGCGTTGGGGGATGAGTCCGACAAGCAGGGCTTATAATGAGAGGTTAAAGTATTGAAATTAGGTTCCTGATGTGTGGCAGCGGGAAATGCAGCCCGCCATTGAGTGGTGGAGTGGACGATCTCAAACTGGTTTCATGGCAGCGTGAAACTAATTTTTGGCTGTCTCGCCATATTGTTCCCCCCCACCACCCGCCATAAGGCCCGCACCAACAGGGGCGGAAAATTCTGGCCACAGTCTGGGGTGTATGTGGTAGTGCTTCGAAGTCTATA
Source organism: Cetorhinus maximus (assembly GCF_964194155.1). NCBI lineage: Eukaryota > Metazoa > Chordata > Chondrichthyes > Lamniformes > Cetorhinidae > Cetorhinus > Cetorhinus maximus. The sequence goes on from NC_135893.1 coordinate 12,707,188, forward strand.
CAACGTCTACAAGCTTTTTTTTTTAAAGAATAGATTTTACAAGAGAAATGTTGGCCTTGCTTAAGTGGTTGGAATAGGTTACAATTTTGGGATGCTAAGATATTTATTTATACCTAAAGCATTCACTGCTGGTTAACTTTATCTTCATATCCTTCACTTCTTACTGCACTAGGGAGAATATAAACACTCAGTCAAGCAAAACAAATCCTAAACATTAAAATAATGTTGTCACCAAGTAAAAGTATTGCTCCCTCCGTCTTATCTGTTGGACATGGCAGGTGATTTTTCTACCTGGACGTTACAGAAATTCTCATTTCTCTTTGTCTATCGACAGGTCGGAAATCCCTGTTCCTGGTGACAACATTATTTGATCGTGTTGTAGCAGAGACAGGATGACCTTTGCAGTTGGAAAAACTGTTAAGCTGTCAGTAGTATGAAGAAAAATGACTATTTCCCAGCACAGACACTCGGCATTTCAAAGTTATAGTATCCTATTTCCCCGGACTTTTGTAGTATTATGTATTTAAATAACATGATCTCCTAATGCAGGGGATTTTTTTCATCTTTTGTGAGGACCACACAACGCTTTGCATATTCAGTGTATTGAATGTATCAATTATGATGTTTCATTTTTTTAAGGGACCCAGAATGGATTGAGAGAAAGGTTTAATTTAGATATAAAGAGCCTTGTGTGAAGTATTGGTGAGAATTTTAACATTGGGTAAGTGAGTGGGATTGGGTGTGGGAGGGGGTTAAATAGGCAAAAAATCAGAGTGTGTCAGGAAGCTGGCTCCAACCTGATTCTGGGTTTCACTAAGGTGGAACAAAGGCAGGCAGCCAACCTGCTCCAAGAAGCGGGTTGACATTTTAAATATATTACTGAGGCTGGAAGTCTCAGAATTAACTGGTCACCAGCCTGGTTTCCCCAAACTCTGAAAACCTGACAGCTGCAGTGCATTAAGGACAGTATTGAGGAAGGAAAAATGTCTTCACAGAACTCCTTGTAGGTCAGGAGTTTGTGTGCTTCCTGAAAGGCTGCTAAGCTCCTCCATCATCAGAAACACCCCCTATACAAACCCCCATCCTGGGGCCAGAATAGGACACACCCTCACCCCACGTCAGCGATTGAACCTACATTTTCCTGCAACTTCCTAAGTGTTCCTTGCCTGACTGAAAGCCAAGCCTGCCAATCAGCTGGCTTTCAGGAGGGGAGCCTGCCAGGGCCAAATGTTGCACATTGTAGAGTTAAATCTCCATAGCATTTGGGGAAATCCAGACTTCCAGGTATCTATGAGCTCCCTTAGATCCTTCCCCTACCCCACTTCAGCTCCAAGTGCATAGTAAGTAAAAGGTCCCCTCTTTGTGTCTTTGAAATTCAAGGAAATAAACATAAGCATTGAATCAGAAATCACTCATTCAGTCCTTCAAGCACTTTCCCTGTGCACAACCTGTGCACTGTGACCCTATTACCTACCCCAATTCACTCAATCTTCTAAAGGAGCAGTCAATCACATTGTAAATCTGCAAGTGTTGAAACGACTTTATGTGGTATCTTTGGGGCAAATTTGATCACGTAGCACCTGTTTTCAGGACGCATATGCACATTATCAGCCAGAAGTGTAGACTTTTTAGTCTGAGAAGTAATGACAGAGAGGGGGCCCATCAAAGAAAAAGATTCTTCTTTTTAGGCAGTCCCTCAGGATTGAGGAAAGAAAACTGCACTTAAAAATCTCGCAATCTCTGTCACATGGATTTCACCTTTCCAGAGGTTAATTTGAAATAGTGCCAAGGCAATCTCCAGGCATGCAGCTTCAGTCATGACATCAAGCAGTGTAAACAGACATTTCATATTTTATAAATTTTACAGCAAGTGAAATAAAGATTTGGACATACGCATTTGAAGCCGAACTATCATTAACAAATGTTTTTTAAAAAAATCATTTCCATCATATTAAAAATAATGAATTTTTTATCATAGTGGAACAATCTGACATGCCAGAAATATAAAAATTAGTTTTCCAGAGCCAAAAAGGTCCTTCAGCAGTAGTTATGGTTTAGTGCGCTGTTAAAAATCCAGTTATACCTCATTGACAAGAGATGTTTTTTGGAGGGGTGTGTGGAATTTTAAGAGTGATATTCCAGTGTAAAAGGGAACATTGTCATCAGTTTTCATTTCTACCATCTGCAGGGACTTCATCTGTTTATCCTGTGGTGAGTTAGGAAAACACTTATAGCAACTTCTGGAGTTCAGATATAGCTACACATGTGCAGATGCCAGAAGCTCCTTTCGTTTTACAACCTCATGACAGTGAATATGGACAGTTTTGCCATCATTACAACCGCAAAATCTGGACCAATATTATCTCCTTAACCGACACTAGAATCTCAATGGTATTAAACTGAAGGGTCTGTATTTTTCTCAATTCAACTTTAATGCTTTTACCAAAATAGTTGCTAATTAGTACATCTAATAATTTGATTTGTACAAATTCAGAATTCGTAGAACAAGTCAGTCAGTTGTAACTCTTCCATCCCATTTTCCAAAGAGTCCTTTTTTCACAAGGTCTTCTTGTAATTATAGGCCTTGTTTCACTTTGCTCTTGAGAAAGACCACACAGGCAGTCCAACGTTACTGTCTGGGACTGTTCCCTCAGTGCAGCCAAGGCTTCAAATCTATTCCTTCTGATGCAGTGAGGATTGAATAGCTATGCTTCCATCAGGATCTGCAAAGCTGCTGATTTCAGTGGCCAGACAGGGTCTCTCTCTCCTTTTTTTAATCATTTAGTGATTGATAGCTGCTCATTCCCTCCCAGAAGACCATTTTGCCAGTCTCCCAAGGGTCATCTTTTCTCTGTTAATGCCCAATGCTCTACATTCTTCTATTGCCATTGCTCACTCTTTCACTGTGGTAGGTAAGGGGCTTATTTTTATCTCAATAAACCAATCCCTTGCCTCCTCAAATGTCGTACCTTTTCAACATTCTTGATGGGCAGAAATAAATCTTGGCCCAGTCTCTGAGCAAGTCCCTGAATAGAACATCAGCAGCCAAGAATAGCAGAGAGGTTCATAGTTTGTACTGTTTAGGGTCTCCAAGCGCACCTGGATGGGAGAGCTTCTTGGCCTTGCTGTGAAGGTTATTGTTCTCTATGTCAGCAGCCTGTGCTTTTAATGGGACATACATCATCATTCTGATTATCTGAGATGAATGCAAAGGGCTTAATTCAGAGCTGAACCCCTTGGCTGAAACCTTAGCACTTAACCCAACCATTGGGCTTTGTATAAGTTTTCTTAATGGAGTTTTATCCACCTCCATGCTCTCTCTTTATTTGTCTTGCATCTATATTTGGACAATGAAAACAGCAAAGCAGCCACTGTTCCCCATGGTTTCACATGCCCCAGTGCGGAATTTATGTATTGTGAAATAGAATCAATCATATTATTGTATTTTCTTTAACGGTGAATTGGGAAGGGACAGTAAGGATCATGGGGGACGCTGAGGGGCAGAAGAACAGAACACAAAGATAACCCAAGGCATCTTTTCTTTTGCATGGCAAGTCCTCATGAGATGAGGTATGACAACAGAATTGCTATTTACATTATTGAAGGTGTTAGCAGCAGTGTGAATTAAGTAGTGTCAAAAGTTTCAATATGAACGCTATGGCCTGAATTTTATCTTTGGCGGGCGCGCCCGACTGATGGGCCCAGGAGCGGTCAGGAAAAAGACTGCCGACCGTGATCAGCCCCCAATCACAATTTCACGCTGGCTGGCTGGTGGGGACAGGAGGAGGGCAGCGATGATGTTTCCATGGGTGCGGGTGAGCACTGCGAGAAAGCTCCCTGAAGGCAGACAGCTGCCTCAGGGAGCTAGACCTGAAAAAGCTGAAAGCTGAAATAAAGGTTTTAAAAGCTGAACAAAAGTGGCCATACATCATTATCAATCACCTGAAAATATAGCTGATAAAAATACTGTCCACAGAAATTTATTTTTATTTTATTTCATCAAGGAAATTTCATCCTACCCTTGGATGAGGTTTGGTGAAAAATGCAAAGGCTGCCTGGCCGATTTGCCCGTCCACCAGCTGAAAGATTGGGCGGTGTCATGAAGCTATTAATGTATATATTATTGGAAAATCTTTTTGTTTTAAAATAGAGATTTAGCCTGTGGGCGTATCTTAATTGGATTAAAACCAGCTAGTCTGGGTGCTTTGATGTGTACTAGTTTTGATATGTAAGAGAGAGAGTATTTGCACTTTTTGAATAGAGCATTCAAGAAGTGGGGTGAATTCTGGTACCTAACGAGAAGAGATCCCCTAATTATTATGACCTAACAGTCGATAAAGCTCTCTAACATATCAAAACTAGTACACATCAAAGAACCCAGACTAGCTGGTTTTAATCCAATTAAGATACGCCCACAGGCTAAATCTCTATTTTAAAACAAAAAGATTTTCCAATAATATATACATTAATAGCTTACACCCACCTGTCCCTGGTGGAAAAATTTATGCAGAAAAACACCTTTGACCACAAGTCCATCAGGCAGTGGTCAGCACGTAACGTCCTAGAGGCCCTGAGGGAAAAGGAGAGGGTGGACCCTGTGGGATGGTTCCCCGAGCAGACTGTCAAAGTCATTTGGCAGAATGCCTCATCGCCAGAACTTTCCAACAAGCACCAAGACGTAGCTTGGCTGGTGGTGAGAAAGGCCCTCCCCGTCAGATCCTTCCTACACGCCAGGAGGCTCACCCCCTCTGCACGTTGCCCTCGAGGTGGCTGTGGTGGGGAAGAGACCGTTGTTCACCTCCTTGTGGATTGTGCCTTTGCAAAGAAAGTCTGGAGAGAGATGCAGTGGTTGCTGTCGAGGTTCACCCCGAGCAGTTCTGTGACACAGGACTCTGTGCTCTACGGGCTGTTCCCAGGGACACACACCGAGACAAACATCAACTGCAGCTGGAGGATCATCAACTCGGTGAAAGACGCGCTTTGGTCTGCCCGAAACTTGTTGGTCTTCCAGCACAAAGAGTTGTCCCCGACCGATTGTTGCGGACTGGCACAATCCAAAGTCCAGGACTACGTGCTGAGGGACGCACTAAAGCTTGGGGCAGCTGCCGCAAAGGCGCAATGGGGAAGGGTCGCTGTCTAAGACCTTTCTACCACAGCGCACCGAGAGACTGGGAACTGTTTAGAGCCCCTCGGGCTGTACAGATCAAAATGAAAGGCTGTAAATGATTGTAATATTGTTTGTACTGATGCACCTGGTGATACATTTTGTAAAAGTTTAACCTGGATTGTACCCTTGTAATGTTGTTTTTGAAATGGTTTGGAATGTGATTGAAGATATTTTATGAATAAAGTATATTTTTACCAAAAAAAAAAAAAATCAAAACTAGTACACATCAAGCCACTTCCCAGACAAGTGGCAAGAGGCGTCTCCCATCCGACACGGATGACAAGGGCAGCTGCTCTTCGGACGAAGAAGGGCAAGGGCGGCACCTACAGAAGAAGCGGCAAAGCTCTAGGGAGTTGGAGGACGAGACACCCGAGCTCCAGAACATTGGAGACAATGAAGAGACCAGCGCACCCCAGCTTTGCCCACAACCCGAAGAGGCCAGCGCACCCCAGCCCCAGGAATCTGGGAGTGGTGAAGGGCTCAGCGCACCCCAGCTCTGGGAAGCAGGGAGCAGCAACACCCCAGAGGGGGAGAGGATCGGAGAGTCTTCTCCAACAGAGAACATTTCAAATCTCGTTCCTTACACGAACCCCCAGATGCCACCTTAGTGGAACATCTCCAATAGGGTGATTCTAGACAGTTTCCTCAGCCCATCCAAAGTGAAGCAATTTGTGAACACTATGGGTATGCAGGAGCAGACCAAAGGTCTGGAACTCTCAAAGACAACAGGTTTGGTAAGAGGCTAAATGCTTTAAAATGGGTGTAAAGATTGTATCCATTAATGTGCGTAGCATTAAATCTACTACGCAATGTGTTGCGACCTTGGACTACCTTGCCAAGGTCAAAGCTGACCTGTTGTTTCTGTAGCAGTGTGCGATGCCGCACTTCAGCTCCTACAGGCAATGGTCACGATGGTGGTCCCATGGGCCATCAATCTGGTCGGGAGGAAACGACTCTTGTTCCTCTGGCCTGGGTATTCTGCTGCGGGGTGTTTCACCGTCTCCGAGGTTAAGGAGGTGGTAGGCAGGTGCATCCTCATAGCAGACATAATGTACAAGAATGCTCCACTCCTGTTAAGTAACGTGTACGCCCTGGCACAAAAGGGTGAGCGGCTGGCCGTTTTTCAGCAGCTCCCACTGCTGCTGGCGACCTCCAGGCCGGTCATTCTGAGCGGTGACTTCAACTGCATCATCATGGATGATCCGGCAGGGCCGACAGCAGATTGGACGCTACGTCCAGATCCCTGATGGAAACAGTAAAGGATGCCAAGCTGCACGACATCTTCAGCAACCCTGCAGACGGAGCGCAGCATAGATACACCTGGTCGCGGCCAGACGGGTCCATCCGTTCCAGGATAGGCTTCCTGTTTGTGTCCCGTGCGTTCGCAGTCAGATCTAGCGACATTAAGCCGGTGTTCTTCTCTGACCACTGCCTCCTACTGGCTGAATGTCACTTAGAGGAAGACCAGAGGGTTGGTAGGGGGGCATGGAAGCTAAACGTGCAACTGCTGACCCCAGAGAACATTGAGGAGCTCAAGAGGGATTACAAAGGTTGGAGAACCGTGAAACCCCTCTTTGAGTCCCTGACACACTGGTGGGAAGTAATCAAGGGAAACATCAAGAGGTTTTTCATCCTCAAAGGCGCCCAGAAAGCTAGAAAGGAAGAAGAGGGAAATGTCCCGACTCCAGAAAAACATGCAGAACCTGCTCCGGCTGCAGTCGATAGGGGTCGATGTCAAGGAGGAACTCCAAGAGGTGAAGAGCCAGCAAGCCTCGCTCTTTGCCTCGGAGGCCTCCAAGATCATCTTCCATTCCAGAGTCTGCTCCATGGAGCAGGATGAGACGTGCTCACGGTTCTTCTTCTAAAAGGTACACAGAGAGAGCTCTGTGATCAGCAGCCTGAAGGAAGAAGATGGCTCAGTAAAGTCATCGCAGTCCGACATTTTGAGGATCAGCAAATCCTTTTATGCCGGATTGTATGACGTGAAGCCCACAGACAGCACGGCCTCTCAGTCCTTCCTGTCCTCTATCACGGAGGTCTTAGACAACAGTACACGGGAGAGCCTGGACAAACCGCTAACTCCTGACGAACTGACTAAGGCCCTTGAGTCCTTCAAGAAGAGTAAAACTCCCAAAAGCGACGGCTTGCCGGCGGAGTTGTATTTGGCTCTGTGGGACTGGATTGGCCCAGACCTGCCATAAGTGTACGAGAGTATGCTTCTGGCCGGCAGCATGTCAGAATCCATGAGGAAAGGCATCATCACCCTCATCTACAAGCACAAGGGGGAAAGGGAGGAAATTAGAAATTTGCGACCCATTTCATTGTTGAATGTGGACTATAAGATTCTGTCCAAGGTCATCGCCAATCAGGTCAAGTCCGCTCTGGAATTGGTGATCCACCCTGACCAGACCTGCACTGTGCCCGGCAGGAAGATCTCTGACAGCCTCGCGCTGATCAGGGATATGATTGCCTATGTGCAGAACAGGGGTGTGGACACCTGCCTCATCAGCCTGGATCAGGAGAAGGCCCCTGACAGAATATCACACACCTACACGGTGGATGTGCTCTCCAAAATGGGGTTTGGGGAGGGAATTCGCAATTGGATCCAACTGCTCTACATTAACATCAGTAGCGCAGTCTCAATCAATGGGTGGGAATCAGATAGTTTTCCTATTAAATCTGGAGTCAGACAGGGCTGCCCTCTCTCCCCTGTCCCATTAGTGTGTTGCATAGAACCCTTTGCTGAGTCCATCAGGAAGGATCCGGGCATAAGAGGAGTGAAAATCCCAGGCAGTGGAGGCACTCAGGTCAAAGCCTCCCTGTACATGGACGATGTCGCCGTCTTCTGCTCGGATCCTCAGTCGGTGCGCAGACTGATCCACATCTGCGACCAGTTTGAACTGGCCTCGGGAGCCAAGGTAAATCGTGGGAAGAGCGAGGCCATGTTCTTTGGAAACTGGGCTGACCGATCCTTTGTCCCCTTCACTGTCAGGGCTGACGGCCAGAAGGTGCTGGGGATATGGTTTGGAGGGACAGGGGCATGCGTTAGAAACTGGAAGGAGTGAGTGTCTATGGTGAAAAGAAAACTGGGCATGTGGGAGCGATGCTCCCTCTCCATTGCGGGTAAGAACCTGGTCATCAGGTGTGAGGCACTCCCGCTGTTGCTGTATATGGCGCAGGTCTGGCCCATTCCAGACTCCTGCGCTATAGCAATCACCCGAGCCACCTTTCACTTTATCTGGAGGTCGAAAATGGATCGTGTCCGCAGGGACGCGATGTACAAGCCTCTAGATAAAGGGGGGAAAAACGTGCCCAACATCGCCCTCATACTGACGGCCACCTTTGTGTGTGGCTGCATCAAGTTGTGTGTAGACCCTCGGTACGCAAACACCAAGTGTCACTACGTGCTGAGGTTCTACCTGTCCCCGGTGTTGCGAAGGATGGGTCTGGCCACGCTGCCGTGGAACGCTCCAAGTAGTTGGACAGTGCCATACCACCTGTCCCTCGTGGAAAAATTTATGCAGAGAAACATCTTTGACACAAGTCCATCAGGCAGTGGTCAGCATGTAACGTCTTAGAGGCCCTGCAGGAAAAGGAGAGAGTGGATCCTGTGGGATGGTTCCCCGAGCAGACTGTCAAAGTCATTTGGCAGAATGCCTCATCGCCAGAACTTTCCAACAAGCACCAAGATGTAGCTTGGCTGGTGGTGAGAAAGGCCCTCCCCATCAGATCCTTCCAACACGCCAGGAGTCTCATCCCCTCTGCACATTGCCCTCGAGGTGGCTGTGGTGGGGACGAGGCCGTTGTACACCTCCTTGTAGATTGTGCCTTTGCAAAGAACGTCTGGAGAGAGATGCAGTGGTTTCTGTCGAGGTTCATCCCGAGCAGTTCTGTGACACAGAACTCTGTGCTCTACGGACTGTTCCCAGGGACACACACCGAGACAAACATCAACTGCAGCTGGAGGATCATCAACTCGGTGAAAGACGCTCTTTGGTCTGCCCGAAACTTGTTGGTCTTCCAGCGCAAAGAGTTGTCCCCGATCGAGTGTTGCAGACTGGCACATTCCAAAGTCCAGGACTACATGCTGACGGACGCACTAAAGCTTGCGGCAGCTGCCGCAAAGGCGCAATGGGGAAAGGTCGCTGTCTAAGGCCTTTCTGCCATAGTGCACCGAGGGGCTGGGAATTGTTTAGAGCCCCTCGGGCTGTACAGCTCAAAATTAATGTATGCGTTGAATACTAGTTGTATTATAATTGTATTGAAGCACCTCAGAGTGCAACATGACGTATGCTGATAACTCCAATACCATTGACTGCATTGACCATACTGAAATGACTGTAATATTCATTGATTGTATTGATGCACCTCATGATCCATGTGTAAAAGTTGAATCTGATTGTACTTTTGTGATGGTGATTTTGAAATGTTTTGTAATGTTTTTTCAGATATTTTATGAATAAAGTATATTTTTCAAAAAAAAACTAGTACACATCAAAGCACCCAGACTAGTTGGTTTTAATCCGATTAAGACACACCCACAGACTAAACCTCTATTTTAAAAGAAAAACATTTTCCAATTATACTTACATTAATAGTTTCATGACATACGGGCAACGAAAAATCAGGGTCAACTGTGTCATTAATGGAATTAATTGCCCTCTTAATTGTCGGTGAGTGTACTTCCTACTTCTGTGTATGCCCGCTAAGCAAAATATCACAGGCGTGCACGATGACATCAGGACGCTTGCCTGACGCCTTCTCGTGCGATTTTACACCCAATCAGGTCCGGCGTGTGCCTACCCATGGGGTGTAAAATTCTGTCCCATGGCTTTGAGGCTTTAAAACAATTTTTTAAAAATTCTCTCATGGAATATGTGTGTCATTGTTGCCCATCCTTAATTGCCCTCGAGAAGGTGATGGTCAACCGCCCTCTTGAACCACTGCAGCCTATCTGGTATAGGTACACCTACAGTGCTGTTAGGAAGGGAATTCTGTTACAAGGAAGGAAAATTGTGGTGAGAAAGTATTTTTTACTCTGAACTTTGATCACCCTGGGCTGGCATTCATTGATTGGCACAATTATGACATGAAGTGGCATCATGGCAGCTCATTGGCTTATAAACAAAAATTTATGACCTCTCATTTTAAGGAATTGTATAGCATTCCACATCAAATACCCCACAAATAAAGTGGGATATATTAATTCCCAACCAAGCTACACACCTTGCCCGTCTCCTATCCCCCCAACCAGGGACTTGGGTCAATAAATGAAATAAGGAATTTCCAGTTGCTATCTCATGTTAGAACTATGATATACATAGCCTCTGTTTTCACAGGGCTGGCTTTGAACTCTGCTCCTCAAAGATCAGTATACAGTCAAGAGAATTCCCGGCTCCACAAACCCGATCTTTAATAATGGCTGCCTGAATGTCAGATTTTCGGTCCGGGGGGGTGGTCTAGCATAGGAGGCGGGACAGGCGTTCCCGGAAGAAGTGAGGAGGCTGCTGGGTGTAGAGGCGAGCTGGGCAGAAGGCCTGCCTCAGGGCTCTGGCACCGTGTCCAAAAATTAAAAAAAACTCCTCCAAAGCTCACCTCCCCACACACTCCCCAAGCCTCATCCATGCCATCTCATGTCCTGTGCCCACCCACCATAGCACCTCATGCTAACCTATGCCCCCCACCAATCAACTTTTGCCCGTATATCTACCATGCCATCTCACTTAGTATTCACCATGGGTAGACCTCTGGTCCCATGCAGAGATGAGGTAAAATTCTAAGTATATTTTGCTGAGTCACTATATTGAAAAGAAAAACACTCAGACATAAAAAAAACCATCTACATTTGCATTCCTTCAACTAAATAAGGTCTTATAACAACAAACATTTAAGTCAAGTGCAAAATCCCTCATAGCAACAAGCATTGGCATTCATAGTCCTACATCAGAGAGTCTATAACCACTTGCAGATGTCAATCAATCTCTGAAATGAAGGGTCCCTACTGTGATAATGGATCGTTGTGAAATCAGTGGTGCAGCACTAATCCAGTAATGGAATTCCTCAGGCTTATGTCAACAGAGTGAAATAGCAACCAATCATTTTTTAAACACTCCAGACATTTTTTTTCCAAAGATTTAAAGGGCTGGATTTCTAATTGCCTTGACAGGTCATTTTGACAGGTGTTTCTCACAGATTTGACAGGTCCCTTTGAAGGTGCTTCTGACAGTTTTGATTTTGACAGTTTGCTGACATTCAAATGAGCTTGACAGTAACAAGTTTATGCACATTTATGCCTACTTTTAACACTTCCAAAGGATACCTAACCTACACCAAAGAGCACCTGACCTCCACTAAAGTACACCTTGCATCCTCCAAAGGTGTCCCGGGAACAGATTCAAAGGAATACCTTAACTCTCCAAAGAAATGCCCTGGAGATTTATTTGGTCTCATCTGCACACGTCAGGTTTCACTCTCCGGGCCTACAGGTCGCACTTCAGTGGAGGCGCTGATTGTTTAAATGGCCAGCTGCCTCCATAAATCGTGCATGTGTGAAACGTACCCCGCCCCCATTCGCCTACCCGCGAAAATGGGAAGTCCCATGTTCGGGGGCGGGACTTCGAAGTTTGGGCATTTCCGCTATTTTTACCACAACGGAGAGAGTCTCTCGGGCATGGCAAAAATCTGGGCCTCCAATGCCATGTCAGCCATTTTGGCTGATGTGGGTTTGTGACCCATGAAGGCCAACTGCCCTCACAAGGCAGGCAAGCAATTAGGTTCAAGAGCCTTGTTAAAGGTATTTTGAATTTTCTAATCGGCCTCCAGTTTTCCAATGTGACGGGGGCAGATCAACTGCCTGGTGCCAGCATCCTGCAACAAGCTGGTGCACTGGCAATCCTGGCAGGCCTAAGGTCCTCCTTGCCTGCCTGGGTCGGAATACACCCTTTACAGGGGCTTCCCTAACCCCACATACACAGTGGCAGCCTGACATCCTTTTGTATTTTTTATTGAAGTTCTTTAAAATGACTGACAGGACATCTTGAAGTGCCCTCCCAGTTACCTACCTTGTAACATGGAGGTGGCTGCTGCCAGGAGGGACATCCTTGTCCTGAGAGATGGGAGGAGGTGGCCACCGCACCTCACCAAGACGGCATGGGAGGAGATGGCGGCCCAGGTAAGCAGTCATGACGTGGAGCGGTACACCTGGGTCCAGTGCCGGAAGCACTTCAATGTCCTGCTGCTCTCAAAAAGGGTGAGTACCGTGTTGACATGGGTCAGTGTGCAGAAATGTTAAGGTCTGGCTATCCCCCCATGGACCTCAGGGGTGCTAGAGTCTGACTGCCAACTGTCACTCATGCCGGAACTGGCCAAGGGGGTGATCCCTGGCTGCTTGGACTGAGTGCCTTGTGGTTTGAGGGTCACGACTCAGATGTGCCCTTGGAGGTGTTTGTCAGCTGGGGTTGGCCAGGATGCAATGGCGCTGCAGGTAGAGAGTGGACTAATCAATTATCTTCTGTCCTTTCAGGAGAAGACGAGCCATAACCAGCACCTCGACGGGCATTATATCAGGGGCGAGTATCTCGGTGCACGTTGCTGAGGGCACTTCACAGTCGCTCGAGATGTAGGCGAAGGCAAACAGTATGCCAGGCGACGGTAGCCGGAGGACTGCTGGGGACCAGGATGATGCTCAGTTGAAGGCTGATGATGAGCCTCTGGAGTCATCCATAGATGGCAGATGCTGGATGTCCAGCGAGATGTGCAGGAGGATCTGGCAGAGATTCATGAGGGTCTGCGGAGGAGACCATGTGGAGTGTGAGCACTGTGTTGAACATCATGGGCGAGCGCACGGCCTCCTCCATTGAGAATGGCAACTGTCAAGGAGAGGCAGCTCCAGAGACAGAATGGAGGGTTCCTGGGGTTGTGCTCGGACCTGCAAGTCTTCACATAGGCACTGACCTTAGGTGGTCAGTGTAGGAGATGGATGAGGCACCCAGTATCCCAGCTAGGTGCCTGTCCATCAATGGTGTGCAGGCAGGTCCAGAGCGACCTCAGATTGGCGCACGAGCTGCCTGTCATCTCTGTGGGCTTGTCTCAGCGTGCTCCAAATGACAGCAGTGGCTCCTCCGCCCATGACCGTGGCATCTAATGAGGCTACGGTGACTGGGGAGATGCCATGCATGGCACTGGCCGCTTCCAACCAGGTGGGGCCAACAAAGTCTCCACTGCCCAGAGGGTGACTGCCAAGGTCAAGGCCAATAAGATAGCACAGTGAGCAGACAGTCTCCAATGCCAGTGCCAGCGAGGGAGGGAGTATCTAGACATAGCACTCACAAACATAAGTTAAAGGCTCCATGAGCCCAAGAGGGATAGGGCACAGGTGATTTTATGTTCATTTCTGTTTACTTTATCCATACTGGTCTTGAAGTGTCACAAAGAGATAAATTTTCTTATTGTCGTCATGGCCTGTGTATGCTTCCACTTTTTATTTTATCGATGCAAGGTACGCCAGTATGCAATGCTGGACCTAAATGGCTCTGAACTTAATTGCACAGGCACTGAGTGTTCTTTGTGTTTCAGACATCTGGGATGGAGGAGGCAGCCCTGACATGTGTTTGAAGCTGATCTTTGGTAGCCTCGCTGAATGAGCTCTGGATCAAGGCATCCCTGCCTCCCTGGAGATTACCAAGGTCTGGCTCCACACCCTCAGCATTCTCCTCACCATGCTCATTTTTGGACTCACCACTGGACTCATTATCAGTGCCTGTGAAGCTGCGTCAAGATTCCCTTCCTCCAGTGGTTTCCCCCTTGCCATTGCCAGATTGTGGAGAGTGCTGCATGCAACCGCAATCAGTGACACCCGCTCTGGGAGGCATTGTAGCGCTCCCCCTGAACGGTCCTGGCATCCGAAGTGCATCTTGAGAAGACCTATGGTCCTTTCTACCACCGCCCCTATGGAGGCATGACTTGTGTTGTAACGCTTCTCTGCCTCTGTTCTTGGGTGGCAGAGAAGCATCATGAGCTACCTTTTCAACGGATAGCCCTTATCACCTAGCAGCCATCCATCCAGTCGGGCTGGAGGACTGAAGAGTCTCGGCATCCGGGAGCGTCTGAGGATGTACGCGTCATGGGAGCTGCCAGGGTACCTTGCACAGACTTGCAGAATCTGCATCCTGTGGTCACACGCACTTATCTGCACATTCATGGAGTGGAATCCTTTCCTGTTGACAAAGGCACCCGGCTGACCCGCTGGCGCCTTGATGGTCACATGTGTGCAATCGATTGCATCCTGGACGCGGGGGAACCCTGCAATTGCTGCAAAGCCTCTGGTTCGCTCAGCCTGGCTGGCCTCGTCCGTATGGTAAAGAATAAAGGTCAGGACCTGCCTGAACAGAGTTTCCATCACCAGCCTGACGCAACTGTGGACAGCTGATTGGGAGACTCCACACAGATCCCTCACTGATCCCTGGAAAGAGCCAGAGGCTTGGAAGGCTGTCTGATCCCTGGAAGGGTCCACATGGTCTGAATCCTTCAGGGGCCTTGCAGACACCAATAAGTCTTGAAATGAAGCCTGGGAATGTTAAGAATGGAGCCCCAAACAGAGATGAAGCTGCCAAGTACCAATAAGCAACCAGCTGCAAACTATCTCCAAAATTGCTCACTACTCACAATGGCAATGCTGCTGACTCCTTTTATCCCGCCCTTGGATGAGGTTTGTGAAAATGTTGGCTGGCCACGTGCCCATTTTGCCTGTGTGACAAGCAGAATATTGCACAGGCAGGGTAAAATCAGTCATTTGGACAGTTAAGGGCCTTTAAGTGGCCTGTTAATTAATGGCAGGCACCGCTCTGGCACCCCCGCGTGCCTGCCAAGTAAAATATCACGCGAGTGCACGATGACATCAGGATGCTCGCCCGATGTCATCACGTGCTATTTTACTCCCAATCAAGTCTGGCACGTGCCCACCCACGGGGCAAAAAATTCTGCCCCTGATCTCTGCACAGTGACACCTGTGAACTTGAAAGGGCAGCATCAAACTTGGGTACGATGCCCACTAGTTTTGAAGCCAGTGATCATTTCATTGGCCTCCTGCATGACAGTGACCACTCGGATGAGGTACCATAAGGTGACTGGCACTTGTGAAACTACAGCTGGCCATGCTGTAACCAGAGATGGGAACCAAGTTGCAAGGAGAAAAACTGGAAAGGGAGTAAAAATTGGAAACAGAAGTCTTGTAATAATTTATAATAGAGCAAATATGAAACAGCACTGGTCAAAATGAGAACTATTATTTTATTCTATTTCCTTCAATCTTTTAAGAATGCTGGTTTAGTAAATTATGATGTTTTTATTTGTAAATATTACTTGTCTGAAAGTCCTGAATCAAGTTTCTGAAGATTGTACATGCTTCTAGAATTGAATACTCCTATTCTCAGTTCTGCGTTGTACACACCTGCATTATAAGATTCTCAGTTATAACACCTTGTTACACCCAACTCTACCACATCCCACCCTCATTATAAAAATCTGGTATACTACTCTCCTTACATACTGTGCTTTTTCACACCCAATGCTTATTGGGAGGTATAAAATGTTAACACTCTCACCTGTTTCTTCCTAACATGGCTGTCAGCTATAATAATGGGGCATATTTCCCATTTGGACATTGGCCAACATTCACATTGTTGGCACCTGCTGAACACTGATGTGCTGACAGCATCTGACTTTGCAGAGTCACTTTCATTCTCATGGTGTGGATGATGTCCCAGTCCATATTTCTTGACAGGGGCAGAAATCACATATATGCAGCCCAAAAAGACCTGGTTACAGAGAGTGATGGGTACATTTAAAGGGATGTGGAGATAAAAATGTTGATAGTAATTAAAAAGGTTGTTTAGTTTCTTATTATTTGTCCATGGAATGTGGGCATTGCTGGCAAGGGCAGCATTTATTGCCCATCCTAATTGCCCTAGGGAAGGTGATGATGACCTGTGTTCTTGAACTGCTGCAGTACATGTGGTGTAGATGCACCCACTGTGCTATTAGGTAGAGTTCTGGAATTTTCAACCAGTGATGATAAAGTAACAGCGATATATTTTCATTCCAGGATGGTGTGACTTGAAGGGGAACTTGTAAATAGTGCTGTTCCCATGCACCTGATGTCCTAATTGTCTCAGCCTTTGCAAAGGACGTTTGGATGAATAAATGTCTGTTAAGATCCAATGGTTGGTAAAATAAATGTGGAGGCAGAGTGAATCTGCACCAAGTGATGGAGCGGCACAACACTTTAACCCCCTGTTTGGTGCCTGGAGAAGTGGAGGTGATGCAGAATGAGGTTGCCCTGCTTACCTTTCTAGAGCACTATCCTCAGAGGATGGGATCGTTAGCGCAATCATTAAGTATTGCCACTACAGAAGGTGCCAGCATCCTCCGATGTTGCATATTACCTACAGGTGTGCTTGCAGGAGACAATACAGCTCTGTATTTGGCTTTGTTACCCCAGAGCACGTGTAACTAGTTCTACCTCACGGACTTTGAAAACAGAGCCATCCAGCTGGCCGGCAACAATCTGGACCGGTCCCGTGCTGACTGTGAGGATGATGGTGCTCTACCTAGTGAGAGTCCAGCAATGCAACGTCCATTAGACAACCATGCTGTGAGTGATATGCCCTGTTTCACAGGCCACTGCCATGGACTAATTATCTCCCCTTGCTTCCGCAGGCACATCTGGGAAACAGCCAACGGAGTCTAAGGCCCAGGGCCTCCAATCAAGCCCCGAATAAACCCCTGAAAAGGAATTTGAAGGCGCCCTCCTTGAAGTCCTGTCACAGCACTCACCTACACCCTCCACCAGCGCAGGGACATACACCTCAGTGGAACCTAGCTTTAGAATAGCCTGGGGATCACAATCTGGTGAGCACATCGCACTGTCTGATCCACAGCAGGCAGTGAGAAGGCCTTCCCAGGTGTCCCGCACTAAGAGGACTGCTGGAGGCCTTGTCACAGTTGTTGGAGCAGCAACGGCAAGCTCGGGACATCAGAAAGGGATGTCCGCTGGACTCCTTAGATTGCAAGGCATGAAGGTGGAGGCCGTCCGCCTTCAGGCTGTAGCGATAGTGCCAGCATGGCAACGCACCGAGGTCAACACTGGTACGATGGCTGCTGCCATGGAGACCTTGGCACAGGATGTCGCTCCTGCATTGCTGCGTGGGCTCAACTCCATCACTGATGCCATAGTTGGCCTCCAACAACGTGTACACAAAAGGGATACGGGGCAGCTCGATCTCACTCCAGCTACCCCTTCTCCTCAAGAAGTCAGCCTGAGCTCTTTGGGCACCCATAGGGAGGGGGATCAGCAGATGCCCTCCCCCTCCATCAGGGCCATCCATCCAGGTGACTCTGGGAATGTCCATCCGAATCCCCTTTTCCTGTGGCCTCAGCACCTCCAGTTCCACAGGCTCAGGAGGGGACCACTGCCACAAAGCAGGCTGGAGCCCTCCAGATCTCAGCCCGCAAAGGTCATCACAGACTGGGCGTAGCAGTCCGCAGTCCGCAGTCTGCCTCCACCCCTGCTGTGGATGTCCAGGGAGTACCAAGACGTAGCAGCAGGGTTAGGAAAGTTAAGGAGATGTAACTCTTTTAGAGTCAACCAAAAAAACTAAGTTAACAAAATCAGGGACAAAACAAACACAGCCCCTAAATTAGAGAACTGCAAAATAAAAGACAAAGTTTAAAGGAAACTTACAAACATTAAATCAAAATGTGATTAGGAGGTTCGATAAAACACCCCAGTCCCTGCGGTGCCCACTGGGCACGGAAGGCCTCGACGGTGCCGGCAGACACCACGTGCTCCCTCTCCAGGAACACCCGGCCACGAACGTAGCCACGGAAGAGGGGCAGATAGTCGGGTCAGACAACCCCTCGATCACGCACTCCCTGTAGCTGTTAATGGCCAACTTGGCCAGGCCCAGGAGCAGGTTCACGATGAGGTCCTCCTCCCTCCCGGCCCCCCTCCACACCGGGTGCCCGTAGATCAGGAGCGTGGGGCTGAAGTGCAAACAAAACAGTAATAAAAGGTTTTGTAAATAACTGAAAATCAAGAAGGTGTAGTGACACAACCTGGGCACAGGTGTTAATCACTTGTACATACTGTTCACTATTGTCAATAAACTGCTAAGAATGTCTTCCTGTCGTTGACTCCTTGTTCTGATGAGCAGCAGTCACTCAAATGTGAAATCTTTCTGCACAAGATAAAGGCAGGTGTCTCCGTCCAGGGCCATAAGACCATAAGACATAGGAGCAGAAATTAGGCCAATCGGCCCATCGCGTCTGCTCCGCCATTCAATCATGGCTGATAAGTTTCTCAACCCCATTCTCCCACCTTCACCCCGTAACCTTTGATCCCCTTACCAATCAAGAACCTATCTATCTCGGTCTTAAAAACACTCAATGACCTAGCCTCCACAGCCTTCTGTGGCAATGAATTCCATAGATTCACCACTCTTTAGCCAAAGAAGTTTCTCCTCATCTCTGTTCTAAAAGGTCTTCCCTTTGCTTTGAGGCTGTGCTCTCGGGTCCTAGTCTCTCTTACTAATGGAAACATCTTCCTCACGTCCACTCTATCCAGGCCTTTCAATATTCTGTAAGTTTCAATCAGATCCCCCCTCATCCTTCTAAACTCCATCGAGTATAGACACGTTCCTCATATGTTAAGCTTTTCTTTCCTGGGATCATTCTCGTGAACCTCCTCTGGACCCTTTCCAGGTCCAGAACATCCTTCCTGAGATACAGGGCCCAAAATTGCTCACAATATTCTAAATGTGGTCTGACCAGAGCCTTATCAAGCCTCAGCAACACATCCCTGCTTTTATATTCTAGTCCTCTCGAAATAAATGCCAACATTGCATTTGCCTTCTTAACTATCGACTCAACCTGCAAGTTAACCTTAAGAGAATCCTGGACTAGGACTCCCAAGTCCCTTTGCACTCCAGATTTCTGAATTCTCTCCCCATTTAGAAAATAGTCCATGCCTCTATTCTTCCTACCAAAGTGCATGACTTCACACTTACCCACGTTATATTCCATCTGCCACTTCTTTGCCCATTCTGCTAACCTGTCCAAATCCTTCTGCAGCCTCCCCGCCTCCTCAATACTACCTGTCCCTCCACCTATCTTTGTATCATCTGCAAACTTAGCCAGGATGCCCTCAGTTCCTTCATCTAGATCATTAATGTATAAGTGAAAACTTGTGGTCCCAACACTGACCCCTGCGGAACTCCACTAGTCACCGGTCGCCACCCTGAGAAGGACCCCCTTATCCCCACTCTCTGCCTCCTGCCAGACAGCCAATCTTCTATCCATGCTAATACCTTGCCTCTAACACCATGGGCTCTTATCTTACTGAGCAGCCTCCTGTGCAGCACTTTGTCAAAGGCCTTCTGGAAGTCCAAGTAGATAACATCCATTGGCGTTCCTTTGTTTAACCTACTCGTTACCTCCTCAAAGAATTCTAACAGATTTGTCAGGCATGACCTCCCCTTGATGAAACCATGCTGACTTTGCCCTATTTTACCATGCACTTCCAAGTATTCTGAAATCTCATCCTTAATAATGGACTCTAAAATCTTACCAACGACCGACGTCAGGCTAATCGGCCTGTAATTTCCCATCTTTTGCCTCACTCCCTTCTTAAATAGGGGGGTTACATTAGCATTTTTCCAGTCCTCTGGGACCCTCCCTGACTCCAGTGGTTCCTGAAAGATCACCACTAACGCCTCCACTATCTCTTCAGCTATCTCCTTTAGAACTCTGGGGTGTAATCCATCTGGTCCAGGTGATTTATCCACCTTCAGACCTTTCAGTTTTCCTAGCACCTTCTCCTTGGTAATGGCCACCATTCTCACCTCTGCCCCCCGACTCTCTTGAACTTTGGGGATGTCACTCGTGTCTTCCACTGTGAAGACTGACGCAAAGTACCTATTCAGTTCCTCCGCCATTTCTTTGTTCCCCACTACTACTTCTCCAGCGTCATTTTCCAGTGGCCCAATGTCCACTTTAGCCTCTCTCTTACCCTTTTTATATCTAAAAAAAACTATTGCAATCTTATTTTATATTACTGGCTAGTTTACCTTCATATTTAATCTTTTCTCTCCTTATTTCTTTTTTAGTTGTCCTCTGTTGGTCTTTGTAGGCTTCCCAATCCCCTGGTTTCCCACTGCTCTTCGCCGCATTGTATGATTTCTCTTTAGCTTTTATGCTGTCCCTGACTTCCCTTGTCAGCCATGGTTGCCTCGTCCTCCATTTAGTATGCTTCTTCTTCATAGGGATGAATTTTTGCTGTGTCTCCCAAATTACTCCCAGAAACTCCTGCCATTGCTGTTCCACTGTCTTTCCTGCTAGGCTCATCTCCCTGTCAATTCTGGCCAGCTCCTCCCTCATGCCTCTGTAGTTGCCTTTATTCAACTGTAATACCGTTACATCTGATTCCAGCTTTTTCCTCTCAAATTGCAGGGTAAATTCTATCATATTATGGTCACTTCCTCCTAAGGGTTCCTTCACCTTAAGCTCCCTTATCAAATCTGCCTCATTACACATCACTAAATCTAGAATTGCCTGTTCCCTAGTGGGCTCCACCACAAGCTGCTCCAAAAAGCCATTTCGTAGACATTCCACAAATTCCTTTTCTTGGGATCCACTACCAACCTGATTTTCCCAATCTACCTGCATATTGAAATCCCCCATGATCACTGTAACCTTGCTTTTTTTAAACACCTTTTCTATCTCCTGGTGTATCTTGTGCCCCACATCCTGACTACTGTTCGGAGGCCTGTACATAACTCCCATTATGATTTTTTTACCTTTGCGGTTCTTCAACTCTACCCACACAGATTCTACATAATCTGACCCTACATCATTTTTTGCTATCGATTTAATTTCATTTCTTACTAACAAAGCAACCCCACCCCCTCTGCCAACCTGCCTATCTTTTCGATAAGATGTATATCCTTGGATATTTAGCTCCCAGTCCTGATCCCCTTGCAGCCATGTCTCTGTAATGCCCACCACATCATACCTGCCAATTTCAATCTGCGCCACAAGCTCGATTACCTTATTTCGTATACTGCATGCATTCAGATACAACACCTTCAGTCCTGTATTTCCCATCCCTTTATCTCTTGTGCTTGAAGACAGATTCCTAGCCCTTTCCAAACACTCTGTCCTATTTTGTGTTCTGGAGACTTTAATAGCCTCTACTGGGCTCTCCTTTCTTTTCAGTTTTTTCATAATTTTCCATGAAGTTGAATCCACCCCCCCACATGCTAACCTGCTGCTTTGTTTCCCATTAGTAATGCTTCTTGGAGTTTTACCCTTCCCTCCCCCCCACTTTCTAGTTTAAAGTCCTGTTGACCATCCTATTTACCCTTTTCGCTAGAACATTGGTCCCAGATCAGTTCAGGTGGAGACCGTCCCAATGGTACAGATCCCTCCTGTTCCAATACTGATGCCAGTGCCCCACGAAATGGAACCCCTCATTCCTGCACCACTCCTTTAGCTACTTGTTTACTTCCCTTATTCTCGCGTCCCTATGCCAATTTGCACGTGGCTAGGGTAGTAATCTGGAGATTATAACCCTTGAGGACCTGTTCTTTAATTTAGTTCCTAGTTCCTGATAATCCCCAAACAGGTCCTCTTTCCTAGTCTTACCTATGTTATTTGTCCCAACGTGGACCACAACAACTGGATCCTCCCCCTCCCTCTCCAATATCCTTTCAAGCCGGTCAGAGATGTCCCTCACCCTGGCACCAGGCAGGCAACATACCATGCGGGACTCTCGATCCTGCTTACAAAGGAAGCTATCAATTCCTCTAATTATGGAATCCCCTACATCTACCACTTGTCTTTTTGCTCCACCCTCTTGAATGGCCTCCTGTGCCACGGTGCCGTGGTCAGCTGGCTCCTCCTCTCTACAGCCCTCTTCCTCATCCACACAGGGAGCAAGTACCTCGTACCTGTTGGACAAGGTCAAGAGCTGAGGCTCCTCTGTTCCTGAACACAGGATCCCTCTACCTGCCTCACTTGCAGTCACACCCTGCTGACCCTGACCACTGACCGGACTTGAGGTACTTAATCTACCAGGTGTGACCGCCTCCTGATAGAAAGCGTCCAGGTAACTCTCCCCCTCCCGGATGTGCCGCAGCGTCCGGAGCTCAGACTCCAGCTCATCAATTCTGAGCCGGAGTTCCTCCAGCAACCAACACTTGCTGCAGATGTGGTCACTGCGGCTCGCAATGGGATCTGCCAGCTCCCACATCATACAGCTACAGCACATCACCTGCCCAGCCATCTCTACTTAGATAATTAATTTATTAATTAGCTTTGCAGTGTTTAAGAGGTAAGGTAAGAGGAGGGCCTCTTACCTGTGCTTTGTGCAGCCTTCAGACCAAAGTGATGGCCTGGCCTCACACTCCCTGGACACATTACTGATGCCTGCACCCTGCACCTCGATGTTACTTGTCATTGCTGCCAGAATGTTGCGTCACAGAGTTTAGTCATTCTCTCTGTGTGCTCTCAGCACCTTTAAGGTGGGGCTGGCCCCCATCTCTTCAGCATCTGTAACCAGTGACAATGTGCTCCTGAAGGGGTCAGGTGCTGAAGGCAGACAAAGGGTCAAGTGCTTCTCAAGTTTCATGGCTGCGCCTCTATGATATGACTCCAATCACAGAGCGCAAACAAACTACCCTCGGTCAGACAAGAGTCAGACATTTTCAGAGGCCGTGTGAGGATCTATGGAATGTCCTCACTGCATGTCGTCATCATCCTCCTGGAATCAAGCAACTATTAGGGCCTCTGCTGCGTCCCCATGACAGGAGCATTATCACAGGTGGTAAGCGTGCTGCCACAACCCAGACTGGAGTCAAACGTTCACAGCTGCAATGTGAGGATCTATGGTGTCTCCTCACTGCATGTCATCATCATCTTCCACAAATCTAGCAGCTACGAGGGCCTCCCGAGCACCCATGCCTCGTCTGGCCAGTGCGAGGGCCTCATCCCCGTCTTCACTGCCTTTGAAGACCTCCTCACCCTGATTCCCATCGGCGTCCTCCTCAACGGAGGAGACCTCCAGCTCCTCCTCAGCCAGCTCCTCTCCCCATTACAGTGCTAGGTTATTGAGGGCACAGCAGGCAATGACGATGCATGACACCCTCTGTGGACTACATTGCAGGGCTCCACCAGACCGGTCCAGGCACCGGAACCTCATTTTCAGCATCCCAATGGCCTGCTCCACCAAGTTGCGAGTTGCAGCATGAATCTCATTATACTTTCACTCTGCTGCAGTCTGAGGCCGCTGCACAGGTGTTATTAGCCATGTCCCCTGCAGGGTAGCCCCTGTCCCCGAGGAGCCAACACTGTAGCTTCCATGGACCCTGCAATACGTCAGGGATCTGTGACCGTCTGAGAACCTAGGAGTCGTGCCAGGCATGTCAGTCGGTTTCTCCTTCATCATCTTCGCCCTCTGTACACCACACCTAGTTCACTAGGCTCCATGATCCTGACGTACTCCTCCTGCAGGATGAAAAAGAGAGAGACACACATGGGTTAGCATAGGTGTACTAAGTACCTGTCCTGGTTAAGTCTGAAGGGCCCTTATCGCATCACGGAGATAAGCTAGCCTCCAGCTGGATGGCCAGATATTAGTGCGATGCAAGGCTGCCCAAAACCTCCCCGCCTCTGCCCTACTCCACCCAACCAATTGGCGGCAGCTTTGCCCATTGCACTGCATGCTGTGCTCTCAGCTCAGCCGCAGGCATTCTCCTAACCTGCACTGCAAGGCAGCACTGTTAGCTTGAACCATCGGGGAGACTGGTCCAAACTGGGATGTTGACATTGCAAGGGGCTGTGAGCACCTCCACCAGTGACTGCTCCATGTCTAGCTTTAGCAAGGAGATTGTACAATGTGAGCGGTCATCCAACTGTTCTACAGTCCACCAAAATGCTCATTAGTTTGCAGTCTGTGTTTGAGGGGTGAAAGGCTCTGGAGCACTTCATGGCACTTTTATGCCTCTGCGTTGGTTGAGAGGGCAGATAAGCTAAAAGCCAGACTCCAATAATATCCATGGCTGCACTTGGACTGTCTCAGTTGCTGAGGAATGGTCACTTTACATAAGATGTCCCTAATGCGTGGCCATTTCCCTCGCCCACTCTACCCCCACCCATATTGTCTGCTCATGCCACTGAACACGCCCGACGCCAGCGGCACGGAAAATCACGGCCTAAGTGGAAACAGGAAATAAATAAATTTTTAAAAAAGGGTTTGGAAGTAGCCTCTCAAAACTGTAGCAATTTTGTTTTAGGACTCTTTAAATACAATTCTCTAAACAGTGGACCCTGTATACCCATTTAATACAGGTGGTTATATGACAGAGTTCTTTACTGGCATTTGTGAAATTGAACCAATGTTTAAGTGATGTAATCAGGGTTAATTTTAATACAATTAATTGAAAATTGCTTGCTGCTTCAGATCTCACTGGAAAGCTTGACTAGAAAATAACTGGAAATCCATCATAGTGGATCTCTGTCCACTTTACACCTGTTATTCAAATATAACCAATCAGAAACGTGCTGTCTCTATTATGCACACCCTCTCTCATTATAAAGCTCTTAGCTATATTACCTTTGTTCCAAACTACTGGGCTATGCCCACACCTCTTAAACCTTCATACTTTACAGTGGATTTTTCCATTATCCACTTCAATAGATTAAATGATTGGAAACCCGAGCAGGGGTTACATTGACGTATATTATATTACAGTTCCAGCCCTTGTGTATGCCATCAGAAAGATGCTATTCCACAAAAACACTGAAGCAAGCTACAGCAGAGCTCCTGTATTTTATACAAGATGTATTATTTTGTTCAGTCAATCAACTACGACAGCATGCGTTATATCACAAATATATAACAGGTGGATCTCACACTTCAGGAGCCAACATTTTTATTAGCAGAGCCATAGCACAAAACACCAAATCCCCTCTGGGTCTGAAAATATGCAGTACAATCTGGCAATAATATGCAATATAGGGTATTCATGTACACTGCCTTCAATGAGCTGTGTGCCAATTTGGTTCAGTTAACATAAGAAACAGGAGCAGGAATAGGCCATTTGGTCCCTCGAGTCTGCTCCACCATTCAATAAAGCTAATCTGATGTGGCCGTTACTCCACTTTCCTGCCTGCCCCTGATAACCTTTGACTCCCTTATAGGTTAAAAATGTGTAACTCAGGCTTGAATATATTCAATTATGCAGCTTCCACTGCTCTTTTGGGTGGAGAATTCCAAAGATTAACAACCATTTGAGAGAAGAAATTACTCTTCATTTCTCTTAGATGGGAGACCCCTTATTTTGAAATTGCGTTCCCAGTTCTAGATTCCCCCATGAGGGGAAGCATCCTCTCAGATTCTATCCTCTCAAGCCCCCCCAGAATTGTATATTTCAAAAAGATCATCTCTCATTCTTCTAAACTCCAATGAGTCTAGGCCCAACGTTCAAACCTTCAAGTTGGAAATTTATGAGTTCAAGTCCCAGTAGTGAGAATGGGAGAAAATTTAACAAGGTGCATTTTTGGGCATGGTTTCATGATTTGTCATTACCCCACACCCTGTCCCATTGGGGCAAGAAGCTTGCAAACTTACTGCCTACATATCTAAATGTTTTCAGCTCACAGTCCAGAACGGAACCTGCTGTTGACTGGTTCCATGCTGAAAAGCCTACCAGCGTGAGTGGCTAGCACATGTTTCAGCTAGCCTGCACAAGTTAAATGCAGCCTGCCCTTCTTAAAGGGAAGCTGCATTCATTGTTTGGAAGAAGCTGCATACTTTGAGCTGATTTTTACACTGGGGTCAGTGGTTCCACCCCCTCAAGTAAAAGTCAAGGGCAAGCCCACCCCCATTTGGACAGCTTATCCTATAGCTATTAAGCAGCCGATAGCTCTTTAATTGGCTGGATGGGGGTGTCCATCCTAACCAAGAGGAAGTCCTGCCTCAGAGAACTGTCAGTAGATCGGGGTCTAGCTCATGTCCCAGCCGTACCAAATGCAGCAAAGTCGAAAGGAAGGTGCTCATTGTTGAGGCTGGGATGTAATGCTCCAGTTGCTATAAAACAGTACATTATCTGGCTTATCCTTAAGCATTGCCACAGCAGGTTTGCTAATTCATAGGGTGAAAAATCCAGCTTGGTAAAGCCTTGTTACACCTGCCTATTAAGATCTGTTAACAATGATTTAAACTCTTTGGGAGTGTTGAGTTGTCTGTTCCTGATTTGTTCAGCAAGAGGAGAATTGTACAACACGTACTTTAATGCTGAAAGGCATTCTGTTTGTTCAATTTTCTGTTGGTTGATTTTGGTCTTTCAACACTTGAAACCCAAATGCTTTGCATCTTGCTTCTACATGTTTCATATAAACACACACCACTAAAATGTTCAGAAAAAATAGACATTATTTATAGTCAATAGAACAGGAAAAACATCTGGATTGAATTAGATCCCCATGATGATGGAAAATAAAATGCAATTATAAATACCTCATGTTATTTTTTTCCAATGGAAGTTGCATTTCTAGCATGTATGTTGCAGCTTTCATTTCTCCATGCTGGCTTGGAAAATTAGATTGATAGAGCTTGAAGCCAAGCATCACCTAACATCAAGATGAGATTTTTAAAAGTTCTGAATCGGTCCATCTGAATTGATTGTGATCTGTTTGGTTGCATGTGTGTTTATTTGGCTGTCTCTCTGTAAGGGGTTCAAAGATCCATTTGGATAAATGGGCCCCAGTTCAGATCTGTTACCGTGTATTTTCCAATGGGGCTTAATTCCTGCCTATTTGGATTTTTTTTTTTAAAAATGGGGCCCAGTTCCATTTCTAGTTGGATGAGTTTCTGAATGAGCTCCATTCAAGCCTACTGTATTCAAATATATTTGACTTTATCCCATATGGGCTCTGTTCTGATTCAAATGACCCATTGAGGTAAACATTGTTTCAAGACATTGAGAACAGATGCATTGGCACTAACCTAATGTTGCAATGCCACAGAGAGTACAGAGGGGTAAGGAAATGTGAGATCCCCCTAGAATCGCCATCAAATCTAATTTTGAGACCCACAATTGAAATTATTCAGTCATGGTAGGTTACTTCTTTCTCACCCAAAACATTTGGGCAACAGGTTTCTAAGAGCTACCACTGGACAGCATGATTTAACAGAACTCCCGGAAACAACAGGGATACTTTCTACTTTCATAATGAATAGATTTTGTCCGGCAAAGAAGTTTTACTGCAGCCTTTAAAGAAATACTATAAGAAAGACTTGCATTTATATAGTGCCTTTCATGACCACAGGACATCCCAAAGCACTTTACAGCCAATTAAGTACTTTCGTGGTGTAGTCACTATTATAATGGAGGGAACACAGCAGCCAATTTTCACACAGCAAGCTCCCACAAACAACAATATGATAGTGACCAGATAATCTGCTTTTAATGATGTTGATTGAGGGATAAATATTGGCCAAGACACTATTGATAACACCCCTGTTCTTCTTCAAAATAGTGCCATGGGATCTTTTATGTCTCCCTGAGTGGGCAGACAAGACTCGGGCACCAAAAGAGGGCACCTTCAACAGTACAGGAGACAACACCAGAGTTACAACAAGAAAAAATGTGTTTGCATAGTGCCTTTTAACAGAGGAAAATACCCCAAGGTCCAAAAATGTTTTTTTTTAAATCAAAAAATAATGCAGGTTTCGGCAAGAGGGAACTTTGGCAAAGGTGTGGCTTTGTGAGCAAGGGACGCAGCAGGAGCAAAGGATGCCCTCACTCCTAGCGACAAAGATGACCATGAGCCCCTCTCATTTACTGTTGGAGGTAAGGGTGGAGGAGACAGGGAAGAGAGGTTTAAGGCAATGGTCCGTAATGAAGAAAAGGAGCCGCGAGTTGTTTTAGCTTTCCATGATGATCCTAGAACTCTAAGCATTTTTGGCAGATGGCATCATAGCACAACAGCGCTTGATGTGCTTCATCCAGAACTGGCAATAGATTGTTGAACCACTTGTGCTTCACTCAAGTCTGTGCCCCTTAGATTTAAATGGAGCAAAAATGGGGGCCATATCAGGGAAAATGACTAGGTTGGCAGAGGGTTTTAAATAGGGACAAGGGCATCAAAGGCAATGGTGAAGAAATGAATGATCAGACCTACAGCTGCAGAAAGTATTCTGACAAATGGAGGGCCAAACACCAGAATGTTGGAGCTTTGAAAGAGCAGTTGCAAGTGACTTGAGGAGTGCTTTTTTTCCCCCAAGGCAAATGTAGTAGGAAATGGAGTTTGAAGAGGATAGGGGATGTGGGTAGTGAGGCATACAAGGAAATGGTTGGAAATGGTCCTGTCTATGTTTGTGATAATGAATGTAGAGAAATGATATGAGATGGCAAAGTTGGGGTGAATATGCATAGACAAATTTATATCAAAGGTCAAATTTAAGGAGGACAGCACAGTAAAATCAGAGAAGCAAAAGCAAGAGACACTTGAAACAGTGAACAAGAGAGGATAAAATAGACAGATTAAGCACCAGAAAGTGAGGCAAAGGAATTGAATCACAGAGTAACCAACGGGGTATGTGTGAGCATGCAAGTGAAAAACAAGAATAAGATAGAGATATCTGTACTCATTGATCCACCTCCTCCACCCCATTTAGATTCTTAAGAGGGAAATTTAAACCTCAAAATCGGGTAGGTTTGGGTGGGGTGGGAAGTAAAACGGTTAAAAAAAAAAATCACAAACCCAAAACCAACCTGCCTTGCACCCATTCACTTCTGGTTTTACCAGGGTAGGAAGAACAACACGTATCCAATAAATGCTGGCCTAGTCAGCGACGCCCACATCCCATGAATGAATAAAGATGTGTTCCCAGAAATTAGGTAGCTCATTTAAAAACTTTAATAAAGCTGCTCATCTTTAGATTTTTTTCTTCTGTTTTAACTTTAACACTGGCCAGCCAAGTTTCCTGGCTCTCAGGGAACCCAGCAACTGTAGGGAGTTGAAGGCTACTCTGCGGAACAGCTAATCGTTTGTTTCAAGCACCTTTTGTGGGCCAGGAGAAGCTATAGCACCTCACCCATCTCACCAAGAAAATCTATTAGCCTCCGCAGCAATCCAACATTCCACAATCTGATGGCCATCACATGCCCCTCACAATCTTCTTCCTTCCTTCCCTGATTTCTTTGGCCCCTTCCATGACCTCCTCCCCTTCTTCCCGATCTCTCCACCTCCCCTCCATCAATCTTGCCACTGCCCCCCCCACACTCCCCTCTCCATCCCCTCCACAATTGACCCCTTATCTCTCGTTTCCTTTTTTCCACTCGCTGGCTATGTCCTAGTTCTGCAAGCCTATATGCCTCTCAATCTGGCTGGCTGTAGCCAGAAAAGGGAGTTCAAAAATGATATGCAGATCCTACCATTAAATTCATTCTTACGGGATTCCCAACTGCAAAGACTACCATCTTTTTCTATCCCCACCTGCCTATTAATATTGAGTTATTATTGTCCAAGGGGTAAGAATAATGTGAGGCTCCAGCAGCCAGTTAGCAGCAGTGTATGAGATCAATGGGGTATAAATTCATCTTGCATGGTGGTATAAAAGGGCGATTGTGAAACAGCAACTCATTTTGCACTCTGCCTGATTTTGTCTTCAATTGACATCAGTGGCAAAGAAAATCAGACAGGGTGTGAAATGGACTGGCAATTTCCTATTGCCCGATTTATGTTACCACCCAAGGCTAATTTATACCCTTGTGTCCTCAGATGTCCAAAGAGAAGGATTAACTTTAAGATACTTTTGGTGATTTTATAGTAAGGTTAATTTGTCATAATGGGTTTAAGCACATGTTGATGAAGGCCTCTTAAAATAAAATGTTTACAGAAAGTGCTGGAAATACATAGCACGCCAGTCAACATCTGTAAAGAAAAAAATCCAGTCAATGTTTTAAACCCTCATCATTTACAGCTGTGATAAAGGATTTACAGCCAGAACTCTGCTTCCAATAATTTCTCTTTTAATTTCATATTTCCAGCATTTGGTGTTAGTTTTTCATTTTTGTTAGCAAAGTACTTAGAATTTTTAAATTGTAGAGAACATGAAGAAGCTTTATAGACTTTAGTCTTGATCTTCAGTATATGGCATTACTCAGAAAACATTGCCTATCATTGTCACTAATAATTCCATGACTGTCTTTCCTTCATAAAGTACCCTACCCCCTCAGTTCTTCCCTCCACTCCTGAAGGTGGCGATGTAACATCCCTTGGACACAAGCAGCCATGTCTGACCTTGCACAATTTGCCATTCTTCAGATGTGAACATGGACGAAAAGTAGTGAAAAGGCATCCATATGTTGGGGTTATATCTAGGGACCTATTAGTTGCTCTAGTAATAATGTTTAATAAAAGCTAATAGGGACAGAATATCAATTTACTGCCCAGGCATAAAACTAGTGTTCTGGATTGCTGGCATGTTATAGAGATTGACCAGCAGTGCCAGTTTTATGCTTGGGCATCAAGTTGCAAATCTACCCTGTGAATTCAGATTTTTCTCAAATTATGGAACTCCATTAATATAATTTGTGAACAGAGCCTTGAAGGCTCTTTCAACAAAAATGGAGAAGCAGCTATGATTTATTCCAATCGATTGCTCTTGACCATTATTGCTTCACTTTACAAAATAGTTAATGCTCATGTTGTTTGTCAGCCCTGACAAATATAGATATCTGTCAAATATAACAGATGTAAAGTAAATAGTAAAAGAAGCAAAAGTGATATGAGGCGAAACTTTTTTATGCAGTGAGTGGTTAGGGTTTGGAATACACTGCTTGAAAATGTGGTGGAGGCAGGTTCAATTGAAGCATTCAATAGGGGATTAGACTGTTATCTGAAAAGGAAGAATATGCAGGGTTACAGGGAGAAGATGGCAGAATGGTACTAGGTGAGTTGCTCATTTGGGGAGCTGTTGCAGACACGACAGGCCAAATTGCCTCCTTCTGTGCCATAACAATTCTGTGGCCAGAATCTTCCAGAGCCCCTCAGCGGGATCCCCGCGGTGGCCGGTGAGCCATTGAAACCTCAGTTCACATCAGTGGGACTGGAAGATCCCTTTGGCATGAGGGACTGGAAAATTCCAGCCTGTGATTCTGTGATATAGAGGAACAAATTCATAATATTTTTAACCTGTTCTATAACTGCTTTGTCTCTAGTTAAGACTTTTATTGAGGTCTGCATGAGTACATTTATTTTCAGTCTCTCAACTATTTGCATTTCATTTAAATGTGCTATTCCTGCCTTACTTAACCTTTTACAAAATTCTCTTATTCATCTCTTCAATAACTATTGACCACTATTAACCACACAAGAGAAAATGGCCCAGAGCTACAAAGTAGCCCCAAGCAAAAAGTGATTAAAGTGGTTACTGACTAAAAAGAAACAAAAAAGCTGCATTTCTCAAACACCTTCCATAATCTCAAGATGTTCCATGGTGTTTTACAGCCAGTAAGTTACTTTAAGTGTACTCTCTGTCAGAGGTCATGTAACAACCAATTTATGCACAGCCAAGTCCCACAAGTAGCAATGTGATAAAAGACCAAATAGTATTTTTAGTGATGTTAATTGAGGGATAAATATTGACAAGAACACCTGGTGAACTCACCTATTATCTCTGGATAATGCCATGAATCTTTTATGTCTACCTGAAAGGGCAGGCAGGGCATCTGTTTGCCATCTCGTCCAAAAGGTTACACCTCTGACAATGCAGCACTCGCTCAGTACTGCAAAGTGACAGCCTGGATTATGTTCTCAAGCCTCTGAAATGGGGCTTCAATCTATGATCTTCCATCTCAGGTTTGAGATTGCTAGCACTGACTTGAGGCTGACATTGCCTATTCACTACAAAGTCTCTACTCAATAGGAAACTATTCTTGGCCAAGATAATCAAGGGCTGTTAGTGGGCACCGTATCCAAGCTCAGCCCTGCCCTTAACTGAAATCCAAGGGGGTCACTGGAAAGTAGAATTTATTTTCTCCCTAGTCCAGGGACAAAAACAACCTCTGTGACATAAGTCTCGATGAGTACAAGAGATCAAGAGGAAAGGGTGTTGAAAGCAGGTGTGGGAATAGATATCTGATAAAGACTGTAAAAGCTATATGTCTGTTATGTTTCTTCTAGATAAAGGATTAAATGGGAGGTTGTAGGTCTACAAAGGGAACTGTCACTCCTATGAAGACTTGAAGAGGTGTGTTCCTTCTAGCTTTTAACAGGACTTTGCTGCACTCTCATTTCATTGTGACAGTTATGATTTATTACTTTGGATTTAATTGAAAATGCTGTAAATGAGAAACCTTTGAATTGGGATAGTCAGGAGAACAGAGTAATCTTAGGCACGTCTCAAATCAAAGAGGGCAAAAGGCCCAGGGGACCGATCTGTTCCCACTGAACTGCAAAATATATGTTAGAAGAGAACATGCAGACCAAAAAAAGGGAAGAAACTCATCAGCATTTATACAGGGTACTTATATCTGGCCCCTCTTATGTTTTTAAGTGATTAGAGAAATATTATGCTGATAACGTACAAATTAAAAAGTAACTAGATATTGGTTTGCTGAGTGGCTGTGGGGCGATTTGGTGCTCATGCGCCACTACAACCTGTGCATTTTTGTCTTCTGAGGAGCTATATTTAATTCAGACTCACTGGTATGCAAATAATATTATCCTTGATGGTCCTTTGATCAGTTGCAGTGCAGGGTCAATTTATAAGATCACAGTCACACTGGTGCATTGCACAGCTTTGATCATATGCTTGCCAGACCCTTCCACAGCTTTGGAAGTCAAAGGCATCAGTAAACCTTTGCCCGGATCTTCAGGTCTCCAGATCATCGGAGACTGGATGTACCTCCCAAGATGCATTTCAGAAACCTGCGGAAGTCCCAATGCACTGACTCTGTGGGAATTGCCTGAGATGTTTGGATTTCTGATGGGCAAATCTCCTGCTCCCTAGGACCTTCCAAGAAAGTCTCTGACTTTGAATTAAGAGTTGGAGACTTCAGACAGTTCTGACATACTTACCTGGATAGTTACCCAGGAAACGTAAGACAGAAAAATCCTAGCGTAACTTCTGGCTATCTATCCAACTGACACCCTGACTACCCTCTCCTGAACCACTGACTTCTTCCCTGATCCCCTGGCAACCCCCCATCTCAACCTGACTCGCCCCCACACCTGATTACCCCCCCAATGACCTGACTAGCCCCCACACCCGATTACCCACACCCGACCTGACTAGCCCCACCATCCAACTCTCTCTCTGAACGACCCCCCACCGACTCCCCACCACTGACCCAACCTGACTACCCCTCCTGACCCAACCCAACTACCCCCCCCATACCCACCTCCCACCTTATCTATTTACTTCACCCACCCTACCCATTTACACACCTACACATTCACCCATTCACTCACACTGAAAAGTTATTTAAATGTCCAAAGACTTTTCAGTATGTTAGTGAACTCCTACCAGAATACGACAGTTAGTGCCGTAAAAAGGGAGTATGGCATTGACCTTCCCCGACCTTCCAGAGGTACGGGGAAGCAATTCGATGGAACAGCTCCGCAATTCTGAAGAAGCCAGGATCAGAAGACCCAGCCTGAAGTGCGGAGCTACATTGTGGCGCAGAAAAGTAGGTGTGGAGAGCCGTACGATGGTGATTGCTGCTCCTCTGAAGATTCAGGCTTATTCCTTTGAGCAGAGTCCTATTACTGTATAAGCACTTCACAGTCTGACATCTTGTTGTCAGGGGGTTGCAATAGATTTCTCTTATCATCAAGGCTACCTGCCCCCACCTTGATCTGTTTAATATTGTTTTTGCTGTAAGCTTTACCTGTCAAAGTGAAACACTGTTCATGTTGGAAAATAGAAGACTTTTGATTTTGAGTTATCTGGTACAGTATGTACAAATTAGAACTTTCTCCTAACACTATGCCACTTTTCCATTTCCCACATCAACTGTCCCGTGAACTTTGAGTGAGATTGCTAAATTAGGGGCAGCTTTCCATTACAAGCTCATGTTTGTTAGAACCGGGATTGAAACTACTCAAGCTCATTCATATGAGTTCCAAACAACCAGCAGACAGAGATGACTTTCTTCCAATCAGGCTGATTGCTTATACTATGGAGAAAATACTGAATCTAGCATCACCGAAATATAAATCAAAATATTCAGCTCAGGCAAAAGTCAATTCTTCACAGTCTCTTTCATCACCGTGTACATGGAAATACTTGACCAGAATTGCATAGAAACTGAACTCTAAAAGTGTTTAACATAGGGATTTGATGATATATTAAGCTTAGGGCAAGAAAGTGGAAGAGCACTCCTTTTGTAAATCCACTTGAGAGTTGAGATTGTTCTTGTAAATTCATTTTTAATGGTTTGTTAACTTTATATTTGAAAGAATATGTCAAGGACATTAGATAGCTCTCAGTGAATTAATGCACAAAAATTTAATTGAGAAGTTTAGATGATGATTTGATTTTTCATTTTACTCACAAGAGGTAAGAGCTGAAGAAGAATTGCTAATGAATGAAATTTCCAAGAGTCATCCAAAAGTGTATCTATAAGAATACAACTCAAAAGCGTTTCAATACAATGTGGTACAAATTTGTTTTTATAGTTTTTATCCCCTTTTTCCAAAATTCATTTTCATTTTTTAATTTTAATTTTTTTATCCACTTTATTTTCATTTTTATTTATTGTTTTATCCCCACCTTTATCCTATTTTCAGTCTTTTTTCCCCACCATCGTCCCCTCCCCAACCCCACCCCCACAAGGGCCATCTGTCACTTGTTCATGTTGTTCTTTCCAGAGTGCTCACCCTTGTCCTGCTATTATCACATTCTGCTTTCTGAACTTCATGCCACCATCGGCACCTCCTTTAGCTAGTACCACTACCAGTACCCCTTTGTTCATAACATCTCTGGCAATCTCTCCTTTGCCCCCACCTATCGCTGGCCTTCTCTCCAGCTTCACCTGCTCCACCCCCCCCCTTAAACAGTACAAATTTCATCACATTTTCACTAATCTTTAGCTCTGAGTCATATGGACTTGAAACATTAACTCTGTTTTTCTCTCCACAGATGCTGTTAGACCTGCTGAGTTTTTCCAGCATTTTGTTTTAGGTTAGATTTGTTTTATTGAATTTAACCT
Source organism: Cetorhinus maximus (assembly GCF_964194155.1). Taxonomy (NCBI): domain Eukaryota; kingdom Metazoa; phylum Chordata; class Chondrichthyes; order Lamniformes; family Cetorhinidae; genus Cetorhinus; species Cetorhinus maximus. The sequence continues at coordinate 12,742,633 of NC_135893.1, forward strand.
TAAATCAATATAAATTCCATTTCCAACCATCCTGCCCTCTTAATTGTGATCTTGTTGCTGCCTACCCATCAATTTAGCATGCTTAAGCAAAATTCTAAACAGGCAACCCACAGAAAACCTACAGCTGACTTTGACTGGCATCACCTAACACACCAGCCTCAATCTCCCATTCCACTCTTCCAATCCTTTTTAATAGATTTTAATGGTGCCTCCAGCGCCTTCTCAGGCAGAGAGTTCCAAAGTTGCACAACCCTCAGAGAAAAAATTTCTCCTCATCTCTGTCCTAAAAGGGCCACCACTAGTTTTAAAACAGTGCCCCCTAGTTCTGGACTCACCCACAAGAGGAAACATCCTTTTAATGACCATCTTGTAAAGGCCATTCAGGATCTTGTAAACTTCAATAAAATCACTCATCTCTTCTAAACTCCAGTGGAAACAAGCCCAGTCTGTCCAACATTTCCTCATAAGACGGCCCACTCATTCCAGGTGTGAATCTAGTAAATATCCTCTGAACCACCTCCAATGCATTTACATCCTTCCTTAAATAAGGAGACCAAAACTGCACACAAGACTCAAGGTGCGGTCTCACCAATGCCCTGTATAACTGAAGCATAACATCCTTACTTTTATGTTCGATTCTTCCCACAATAAAGGATAGTATTCCATTAGCTACCTTAATTACTTGCTATATCTGCATAGTAACTTTTTGTGACTCATGTACTAGATCCCTCTGCACCTGAATAATGCAGCTGTTCTCCATTTAAGTAATACTCTGTTTTTTTGTTCTACCTGCCAAAGTGAACAAGTTCACATTTTCCCATATTAAATACCATTTGACGGATCTTTGCCCACTCACCCAACTTCTATCTATCCACCTGCAACCTCAGGTCCTCTTTGCAACATCTTTGTGTCGTCTGCAAATTTAGCTACCATGCCTTCCTTCACTCCCCTTAGGCAGTAACTCTTCTATAGAAATAATATGAGCATTCTCATACTGTGTTATCTTTGAATTGACACATGATTGTTGCATGTGACATAGCTGTCGAAAATCTCTCATTTTAGGTCCCTAAAATTGGGAAGTAATTTAATTAAATTAAATTAAATGGGCAAGACTAACTCATCTAAAATCCATTTGCAGAGTTAAAATCAAGTCCAATACTTTCCAAATTTACAAATTTGAAAAATAATCATGACATTTCAAGGCTCTAAAATAACTACTCAACACAAATACTTGGAAAATTATCCCTCCCAACTACACGCTTGGGAAGCAGCATTCCAATGCATGCTGTAAAACAGTTTCCCATTGCCCACTGGTGAATTGCACCTTTGTAAATTAATCTCATGTCTACTAACTTGTCGATCGACTACCTAATTACATTCCTGTAAAATACTCAGTTAGTTACACACTTAAGATGTAGCAAGTCATTGCATGCTTGTAAAACACCCATTTGTGAAATTATCACCCCAACTGCACACTTGTGCAACACCTGCTTGCACACTTTTGAAGTAGATCATTCCATGCTCATTTGCGGCGCATTATTTTGTTGTACTTCTGTGAATGCTCTTCCTCCGTTGGACATTTGTGAAATTAACTTTTTTTTGCACACTTGTGCAATAATGCCTTGCCATCACACACTTGTGATCGGATGAAAATACTCGGATAAGCCATCTGTGCTTTCTCAAACGTTTGTGTTCATTATTGCAATACAACTTCTCAGTCTAACAAATTGTTCCTCGCAGCAGGCAGTCCACTTTTTTTTACAGCTGGTTTCCATTTTCAAACACATTGTTGGGACTTTACTATTGTATCGTACTACATGCAGAAAAAATAATTTTCTTAATCAGGAAGTTGCATGTTGGAATGGTGAGGAGTCTGTCTTTATTAAGGTTTAAGCAAGACTGCAAAATGCTGGCGCAACCACAAGAAAATCCCACAACCACAAAAACTTGTTCCTTTTGAAGCTGTGATGAAATGCAAAAGTTGCTGTTTAGCCAGATTGAAGGGTAAAATAAAACATGCTGTCACACCGCACGCTACACAGATGTAGGGTATAAAGCTTCCCCGGTGAATAACAAACCACATTCCCTTGTGGATACAAGCAAACAAGAGCACTATAATTCAAAGAGAATAAACATTCGAACACTTATGGGAGGTAGTGGTGATAACATTTCATACTCACCACCAACGCCCCCGCCCAACATGAGCTTTATAAGAGAAATTAATACCAACATGTTCTTCCATATGTTAAAGTATGAATAGATATCATTTGTTGATCAAACAAGAACGTTCTAAGCAACTAGGCTGATGCGGAAATTTAGTACCTGAGCTGGAAGAAGAGATTATGTTGTCTCGCCGCGTACCCCTGCTCGCGACTTTTTGGCACGTGCTGTTGAGTTCCCCGCACACCTGTTATCCGCTGCCGCTCATCCTCCATTTTCGGGTGGTTTGAACGCTGAGCATCCGCCACCCGCTCGTGCTCCCTGATCCTCCAATCACAGCTTCTTCTTTCCCGCTCTATCTCTCGCGTGCTTTTTTCGCCGTTGTGTTTGAATGCTGAGCACCTGCTGCCTGCTCGTGCTCCCTGATCCTCCAATCACAGCTTCACTTTCTCCCCCCACCCCCTCCCCCCGCTCTCTTTCTCTCTCTGTCTCGTACTTTGGGGTAAAGTATTCAGTTCGTGCTCCTTCTTCAGTCGCCTTCACGTATATCTGCTACTCTGTAGTTAAACACCGTTTTAAATGAGACATATCTATTAATAAAAGGTAGAGCTGGCAAACGGACGGCCGCTTCGCCCCGGTAATGAAAACACAAAGGCTGAAAACAAAAACTGAGAAAAAGATCAATAGTTGGTTGAATCAAGTCAACTGGGATGACGAGGTAGCGAGCTTCCTCTCCATGGCCAAATGCTGAGATTTACACTCCGACTATGAAATGGGAATCAAGAATGCCGCAGTAAGGAAAATGGCCTTGTCGGCGAATCCGGCTTCAGTGAAGATGACAGATGGGTAATGGGTGAAGATATGACGGGGGACTTAGATGGTGACCAGTGGGGCTTGGTGACATGTAATTGTCAAAAGCCATTTTCAGGCACGCTGATGATTGAATGTATCTATCAGAACACCTGGGCCTGCCTGGTCTTGTGCCAAAATCTCAAAGTCCAAAGTCCCTGCAGTCGTTTTTTCTGTGAGAAATGTAGAGATGTGAAGGAACGGAAGAAATTGGGAATGAGCCATAAAGAAGATTCCTGGAATGAACAATTCAAGATGCTGTTTTGAGACTGGCCTGCGTGAGGTACAAAGAAATTAAAATGAAGTGTCTAGTGACAGTGCTGTTGTCAGTTGTGATTTATAATGCTATCTGTAACCATTGAATTCAATGTTTAACACTAACCTGAGCCTTTTTCTCTTCATGCCCAGTAGTCCCAATCACTAACTCTAATCCCTAAAACCCTAACCCCCAGTCCCTAGCCACTAACCCTAATCCTAATCGATAACCCAAATCCTAATCCCAACCACTAACCCAAGTCCAATTCTAACCACTAGCCTAAATCACGCCCTACAAATGGTGTGATTCAGGACTGTGATGTTGTGTCACCAGTTATTGTGATGCTATTGATGGTGCAGCTCTCTTGCATTGTCATTAGTCTCGCCAAACAGGGAAAAAAGTTGTCCAAAGCTCCTTGAAACAAACATGAAACAAGTTACTTTATTTGTACAGTAAAGGTTACAAAGTAAAGCATGTAGATTGCCATGTGAAGTTATGGCTCCTTTTTTCTTCTCTTCATGCAGTTTTGCTCCCCACTATGGAGGACCTAGAGATGATGTTTACTAGGTGTGCACAACAGAGAATGCTATGTGCTTGCACTTTATAACTAATAATCAGTAAGGCAGCCAGTTGTGGTTGTATAATAGGAAGTTGAACAGGACAGGGGCATTCCAAACCGGAGTGGTAGATCGTTCAGTCTTAGACCATTTTGACTTTATGCCCTTTTGATTATGACTCAATCTTCTGTATTTGGAGAGCTAGTGATTATATAAAATTCTGTCTGGTCATCACATGTTGTTTGCACACACATTGACCTTGAATTTCCTTGGAGAGAAAAAAAACTTTGATGGCAGGGCAGGTGGGGGTGGGGGGGCTTCTCCTAATCAGCCACCATAATTGGCTTTGAATAAATAGGAAATAAATCAGGTTTCCTCCTATCTTCTGTGAATTATGGCAGCCAATCAGGAGAAACCCTCAAGGAAATTTCTTGATGGTAATACTTCACAAAGTAAGTATCATAACAGGCATAAAATTACAATACACTTGTCCTGAACTTGGCATACACATTCCCCTGACAGTGAGGGAAGGGTCAATTGCTGTATATTTCCCATCTTCCTGGATGACAGAAATATTTTATATTGATCTTTAGCTTGTTAAGAGAATTTGTGATTTCCTCACACTTCCCTGTTGTGAAGACTTTAAGGAATCTGCTAAGGAGCTCTTGAATTTTGAAACACTTTGTCATTTTCTTGTCACCAAGCACATTGGGGCCGTAACTTCCAAAAAGCATCAGAAAGAGATGGCCCGCAGGAATTAGAAGTAAATATGTACTTACCTGCCCTTGAAAATTATGCTTACACTCCTGTTCACCAGAGCTGCTTGGGGCCTGCATTGAAAGACTCCTTGCAGGCACCAGCAAAGGGCAACTCTGGTGGATTCAAGGAGGCCATGCCCCCTTTTTTTACGGCACTAGCTGTCATTAAGCAGGTAAGTTTAAAGGGCCAGTGAAAGTGACAGGCCAGGGAAAAGGTAAGTGTCTAAGGTAAATGGATAGGATTTGAGGGAGTGGGGAAGATTGGAGGGTGGGGGGTTTTGGGTGGTGGGTGGGGGGGGAATGGAGGTTGGGGGTGAGGGGTTCAGTGGTCATGGGGTGGGGATTCAAAGGTCAGGAGGGTCGGGGACCTCGGGGATGGGTGGTCGGGGGCTTTGGGGGGTCAGAGGTCGTGGGGTGTCGAGATTCAGAAATTGTGGATGGGGGGATCGGAAGTTGGGGCTGTGGGTTGGGGGGGTCAGAGGTCAGGCTGGGGAGTCAGACGTCATGGTCGATGTTGGAGGTTGGGGTGGGGGTGTGGGGGGTTGTTGGAGGTCTAGGGTGGGGGTTGGAGTGGGGAGTGGGGGTGTTGGAGGTCTGGGGTGAGAGGTTGAAGATCAGGGGATGTGGCAGTGTCCCTGGGGCGGGGTGAGGGGCGGGGGTGGTCGGGGGTCTGAGGGGAGTCCCGTGAGGTCAGTCTGGGTGTTTACAATAGGTACCCAGAAGTTAGAAGAGGTTTTAATTCTTCTAACTTTTTCTGAGTAACTATTGGTGTAACCTTGGCAGAACCATCCGAAATTTGTGATTTAAACCACATTTTCTCATGGTACCCAGAGCAGGGCAATTGTCCAGAGGAATTGTGCACTTCTGGGCAATTGCCATGTAAACCCTTACCTGGGAACTGCTGAGAGGGATTCCCAGTGCAACTTTGAAGTATCCCCCAAATTTGACGCTGGGGAGCTCGGAGATTACGGTCCATTGTGTGTGAGGCTAATACTGTTCTGCTCTTGTGTGTGAATTTCATCCAATAAATAAACTGTACTAACTATTAAAATGATTAGGGAAGATATGGTGTGAAGTAGACTTTAAAATGTCCTACATGGTCATTTAGACCTTTTGAGATTTTTAAACTTTGTGTTTAGGCTGTTTCACATCAGCCAAGTGCTGACCATCCTATCGAATGGTAACTAACATCAGAAGTTTAACTGACACTTGATGGCATTGAACGTAGATTTGCACATGCATGCTTCCCTTTACCTAGTCAGGCTATAACCTGGGTCTGCTGACTGTATCAATTTAAGTACATCTGTCTCAAATGGAGATCTGTAGCAAAACAGCACTAGGTGACTTTGTAATGGCAATGTGATGTTTTTCAGTGCTGTAATACTGAACAGATTTATATACCAATTTTAGAAAGTCTTGAAGAAAATTAGCAAATTGAAACTTGTACTATGAATTTTATCTGGCACTGCACTTTATTAATAAGAGTCTTGGGATTAATTGAAACATGTATTGTTTGCTTTGCCCACTGCTGTGCCTCCTCGGTACCTATTCTCCTGGGATTTCATTTCTGATGGAATGATGGAAGTTCAATAACTCGAAATTAGTTAGTGTACCTTTCAAAATCATTTCTCTTTGTACAAAATGTCAAACCTTACACATTGGTAAGGTCTGAACAAATTCCACTTTTAATGTGATGCATATTAAAGCAATACAATTATATTCTGTTAAAGACTGATACAAGTAAATTTGTGTCTGAATTGACAAGAATAGCTTGAAAAACTGCAATTCAGCTCACTTTAACCCTTTCACAAGACATTCTTCTTTCCTTGCATTTGTTTTATTCTTTCACGGGATGTAGGTGTCATTGTCTAGGCCAGCATTTATTACCCATCCGTAGTTGCCCTTGAACCCCACTCCAAGACTGGAATATAATGCAATGTTTCATGTGGATATTAAAGATCCCAATGTTGTATTTGAAAATGGGCAGGCAGTTCTCTTGGTGCCCTGGTCGGCATGCCTTCTTCAATCAAACCACCAAATAAAACAAATTAATTGATTATTCAATCTCTGCTATTTCTGTTGACGAAATTAATGCCCCATTCTCTACATAAGTTTTCATTCTACCCTGAATAAACTTGATGCCATCTAAAACTCTGCTGCCCGTGTTTTAACTTGCAGCAAGTCCTATTCCCCTATCACCCCTGTGTTCACAGACCTTCATTGGCTCCCAGACAAGCAACCTCTTGATTTTAAAATTCTTATCTTTGTTTTCAAATCCCTCTATGGCCTTGCCCCTCTCTATTCCCATAGGGCCATAACTTCCTCGGAGTCAGTCAGCGTCGGATTGCCACTTGGTGCCCAATTACTTACTCTAAATTTTTTCTGTGCCTGTCTCGCCCGACTTTCTAATTCAAGCCAGGTGAGATCCAGGCAGCGCAGCTGTCTCCTAGGCTCAGCATTGCAGTCCAGATCTGTCGGATTGAAGAAGGACATGCCCTCTTTTTTACAGCACTAGCTGTCATAAACCAGGTAAATTTAAGTAGATTTGGGGTGTGGGGGGGAATCGGAGGTCGGGGACTAGGGGAGTCAGACATCTTCAGACATTGGGGGCGCGATTGGATATTGGGGGTTGAACCTCAGGGGGGTTGGGGGGCGTCAGACATTTGGGGGAATCAGACATCGGGGGGGTCAGACAACAGGGGGGTGGTGATTTCAGACATCGGGTGAGGGGGCAGAGGGGGGTGGACATTGAGGGGTGTGTGGGGGTGCCGGCATGGGGGGGGGGGGGGGGGGGGGGGGGATGGGGGCAACAGACATCAGGATGGGTGGGGGGAGTCGGACATCGGTGGGAATGGGAGGATTTTGGACATCAGGGGGAGGTGTCGGACTTCAGGGAAGGTGGGGGGGGATGTCGGTCATCAAAGGGGAATGGGGGTCTTGACATCTGGGGGTGAGGTTGGGAGGGAAGTCTGGTCAGTTAGGGAGGAAGGTAGGGCCTCGGGGGGGTGGGGGGATCGAGTCAGGTCAGTTTGGGGAGGAAATCCCATGGGGAGTCAGTGGGATGGATGAGGAATAGAGTGAGGGGGTTGGTTGGTAGTAGGGGGAGACCCCTGGGCGGGGTGGGGGGGTGTTGAGGGTGTGGGGGCTATCCCCTGTGGGTTCAGGGGTGTGGGGGGAGCCCTGTGGGTGAGGGACCAGTCTGTGCCTTTATAATAGTTACCCAGAAGTTAGAAAAGGTTTTAATTCTTCTCATTTTTTCTGAGTAACTATTTGTGTAACACAGCCAGAACCATCGCGATTTAAATCGCATTTTCAGTTGGTTCCCCAGAGCAGGGCAATTGCCCAGAGGAAGTTTGCACCTCTGGACATTTGCCGTGCAAACCCTGAGCTTTGAAGTTCCAAGAGGGATTCCCCAGCTTATCTTTGGAGCACCCTCCAAATCCGACGCTGGGGAGCTTGGAAGTTATGACCCAAAATCTCCTCCAACTCCACAACCTGAGCTATCTGTGCTCCTCTAATTCTGGCCTTTTGTGCATTCCCAATCATAATTGCTCCATCATTGGTGGTCGTGTCTTCAGTTGCCTAGTACCAAGCTCTGGAATTCCCTCCCTGCATCTCTCCATCTCACTTTCTTCATTTAAAACTGTACTTAAAACCGACCTCTTTGAGCATGCTTTTGGTCATCTGACCTCACTTCTCATCTGGTTTGGTGTCATACTTTGTTTTATAATGCTCCTTTGGACATTTCATTACATTAAAGACACTATATAAATATGCATTGTTGTTGTTGCATGAGTTGCCTCATTTAATAGTATATGGAGCACTTTGAGACATTTTGAAGGCATGAGGAGGTACCACATAAATATTAGTCTTTCTTGCTTTCTGTCATAACTGAAGGAACATTTCTACTGATGGTTCTTGTTTTTATTCAGGGAGCAACTTACTTGACTGTTAGCAACAAAAACAGCAAGTCTGATGAAGGATCACTGACCTGAAACATTGGGGAGGATTTTTCCCTCGTTGGGCAGGCGCACTGGGCGGACCTGGGAGCAGCCACACAATGGTCCGCCGCCTACGATTGTGCCCCAACCGCGATTTCATGCCAGCTGGCCAATTAACAGCTAGCTAGCGTGAATCGCGTGCTGCAACACTCAGCGATGCCAGGGTGGGAGGAAGGTGAGTGCAGATGTTTGCGCATGCGCTTACAGAAAGCTCCCTGAGGCACAGAGCTGCCTCAGGGAGCTGAAGACTTTTCACATTAAAAATAAATATTTAAAAAGTAAGGAAAACATGTCCCCTCATGTGACTCTGTCACATGAGCAGGGACATGTTGCAAATGAGTTATGAACGCTTTTATTTTATTTTTAATTAACATCAGAAACCTCATCCTGCTCATGGATGAGGTTTCCTCAAAAATTGAAAGGCCGCTTGGCCTATTCACCCGCCCACCAACCATAAGGTTGGAGGTTGGACGGGCAGAAAAATTCTATTTAAATGACCGATTAATGGGCTTAACAGCCCTCTTAATTGTCAGCGAGTGTGCTGCCGACTCCTGTGCGTGCCCGCCAACCCAAATATCGCACGAGTGCATGATGACATCAGGGTGCTCGCCCAACATCATTGCGCACTATTTCACGCTCGTGCATATCGGGCATGTGCCCGCACGCCGAGGTGAAAATTCAGCCCATTAACTCTGTCTTACCTGCTGAGTATTTCCAGCATTTTATGTTTTTAATTAAGTAAAGACTACTTCTTCCTTCTGAGGTGAATGTTAAAAATTACATGGTACTGATCATAGAAGAGCAGGAGAGTTTATCCCTCAACCAACATTACTAAAAAGGCAGATCACCTGGCAATTTATCATATTGCTGTTTATCAGACCTTGCTATGTGCAAATTGGCTGCTGTATCACTTATGTTATGCACGCCAAAAGGACTTAATTGACTGTTGAGTGTTTTGGGATATCATGTGGTCAGGAAAGGTACTATATAAATGCAAGTGCTTTCTTTCTCCACAGATGCTGACTGACCTACTGAGTGTTTGCACAATTTTCTGTTTTTGTTTCAGATTTCCAGCATTTGAAGTTTTTTTGCTTTTAGTTTCCAATGATCTTTGTTGGTCTCCAGTCCATAGCTCTTGCTCCCCTATGTGATGGTACGTAGCAGTTAGTGCACCTATCCAGATAGAAATTCAATTATTGTAAATCAGAGACTATGGGCAGAATTTTTGCCTCGTCAAGCGGGCATGGTGGGTGGGCCTGGGAGTGGCCACACAACGGACCACCGGCTACGATCAGGCCCCGACCACGATTTCACACTGGCTGGCCAATTAACGGCCAGCCAGCGTGAAATGTGCACTGATAACCTCTGCTGCCAGGGTTGGTCGGGGGGGGGGGGGGGGGGGGGGAGGGCGAGCACAGAAGGCAGTGCATGCACTTGGGTGTACTCAGTGAAAGTTCCCTGAAGGCACAGAGCTGCCTCAGGGAGCTGAAGATTTTTCATATTAAAAATAAAGTTTTCAAAAAAAGGGAAAACATGTCCCCTTATGTGGATCTGACACATGAGCAGGGACATGTTGAAAATGAGTTCTAAAAGTTTTTATTTTATTTTTAATTAACATCGGAAATCTCATCCCGCCCGTGGTGATTCCTCAAAAATCCAAAGGCCGCTTGGCCTATCCGCCTGCCCACCAACTACAAGGCTAGACAGGTAGGGAAAAATTAAATGTAATTAATTAATTAATTGGCTTAACAGCCCTCTTAATTGTCGGCGGGTGCCTGCGGGCGTGCTGCTGATTTCTGTGTGTGTCTGCTGACCGAAATATCGCGCATTGCACAATATTTTTCTCTCGTTCGGATCGGGCACGCGCCTGCCCGACGAGGGAACAATTCTGCCCTATGGTTTTATTTATATTCTTTTCATTGAATCATTCAGAGTTTCTTTACTTAATACTTCCCCAACTCGACAATGCCAATTCCTCCCACACCTACCCCCATTCTCAAGACAGAAATGGGTGTAAGAATTGGTACTTTTAGGATGAAGAACTTGTGCAAGCTACTTTTATTATTAATGCTCCCAGTTCATATATTGAAATTTCCCTTTGTCATCTTTGAACTCTGAAGCTGATGTGAAATTTGATGGGGAGACAGTGGCATAGTAGTAATGTTACTGGACTAGTAATCCAGAGCCTTAGCAAGCCACTCAGTTCTATGAAACTGCTACAAAGTCTACAAAAAAGAATGAAACTGGACAGACCCAGTATCAACCTAAGCACAGGAAATGACAACGGTAAACCCAGCCCTGTCGACCCTGCAAAGTCCTCCTCATCTGGGGGCTTGTGACAAAATTGGAAGAGTTGTCCCAAAAACTAGTCAAGCAACAGCCTGATGTGCTCATACCCACAGAATCCTACCTTAGAGACAGAGTCCCAGAAACACCATCATCATCCCAGGGTATGTCCTGTCCCACTGGCAAGATAAACCCAGAAGTGGTGGCTGCTCAGTGGTATACAGTCGGGAGCTTGTTGCCTTGGGAGTCCTCAGCATTGACCCGGGACCCCATGAAGTCTTATGGCATCAAGTCAAACATGGACAAGATTTAAAAGCAAAATACTGCAGATGCTGGAAATCTGAAACAAAAACAAAAATAGCTGGAAAAACTCAGCAGGTCTGACAGGGTCTGCAGAGAGGAAGACAGTTAACCTTTCGAGTTCGTATGACTCTTCATCAGAACTAAAGAAAAATAGAAATGAGGTGAAATATAAGCTGTTTGAGGGGGGTGGGACAGGTAGAGCTGGATAGAGGGCCAGTGATAGGTGGAGGCAAAGAAGAGATTACCAAAGATGTCATAGACAAAAGGACAAAGGGGTGTTGACGGTGGTGGTATTAGCTAAAGGATGTGCTAATGGTGACAGTAAAGGTAGAAAGCAGGACAAGCAAATGACAGATGGCCCTAGTGGGGGTGGGGTAGGGGGAAGGGATCGAAATAAGCTAAAAGGTGGAGATAAAGCAATGGATGGAAATAAATTTTAAAATAGTAATAGAAATAGGTGGGAAAAGAAAAATATATTTTAAAAATTATACAATTTATTGGAAAAAAGGGGGATCGGAAAGGGGGTGGGGATGGAGAAGAGAGTTCATGATCTGAAGTTGTTGAACTCAATGTTAAATCCGGAAGGCTGTGAAGTGCCTAATCAGAAGATGAGGTGCTGTTCCTCCAGTTTGCGTTGAGCTTCACTGGAACATTGCAGCAGGCCAAGGATGGACATGTGGGCATGAGAACAGGATGGTGTGTTGAAATGGCAAGCTACAGGGAGGTCTGGGTCATGCTTGTGGACAGACTGAAGGTGTTCCGCAAAGCGGTCACCCAGTCTGCATTTGGTCTCTCCAATGTAGAGGAGACCGCATTGGGAGCAGCGAATGCAGTAGGCTAAATTGAGGGAAGTGCAAGTGAAATGCTGCTTCGCTTGAAAGGAATGTTTGGGCCCTTGGACAGTGAGGAGAAGGGAAATAAAGGGGCAGGTGTTGCACCTTCTGCGGTAGCATGGGAAGGTGGCGTGGGAGGGGGTTGAGGTGTAGGGGGTGATGGAGGAGTGGATCAGGGTGTCCCGGAGGGAACGATCCCTATGGAATGCTGACAGGGAGGGGTGAAGGGAAGATGTGTTTGGTGGTGGCATCATGCTGGAGTTGGCGGAAATGGCGGACGATGATCCTTTGAATGCGGAGGCTGGTGGGGTAATAAGTGAGGACAAGGGGGACCCTATCGTGGTTCTGGGAGGGAGAGGAAGGTGTGAGGGTGGATGCGCAGGAAATGGGCTGGACACAGTTGAGGGCCCTGTCAACCACCGTGGGTGGAAAACCTCGGTTAAGGAAGAAGGAAGACATGTCAGAAGAACTGTTTTGGAAAGTGACATCATCAGAACAGATGCGACAGAGGCGAAGGAACCGAGAGAATGGGATGGAGTCCTTACAGGAAGCAGGGTGTGAGGAGCTGTAGTCAAGGTAGCTGTGGGAGTGGGTAGGCTTGTGATGAATATTGGTGGACAGTCTATCACCAGAAATTGAGACAGAGAGGTCAAGGAAGGGAAGGGAAGTGTCAGTGATGGACCATGTGAAAATGATGGAGGGGTGGGAATTAGAAGCACAATTAATAAATTTTTCCAGGTCCAGACAAGAGCATGAAGCGGCACCAAAGCAGTCATCAATGTACCGGAGAAAGAGTTGTGGGAGGGGGCCTGAGTAGGACTGGAACAAGGAATGTTCATCATACCCCATAAAGAGACAGGCATAATTGGGGCCAATGCGGGTACCCATAGCCACACCTTTTATTTGGAGGAAGTGACACGAGTTTAAGGAGGAAGTGAGATGAGTTTAAGGCAAAATTGTTCAGTGAGAGAACAAGTTCAGCCAGATGGAGGAGAGTGGTGGTGTGCGGGCCTCTGTTCGAGGAAAAAGCAGAGAGCCCTCAGACCATCCTGGTGGGGGATGGAGGTTAGAGAGATTGGTTGTCCATGGTGAAGAGGAGGTGGTTGGGGCCAGGGAACTGGAAATTGTTGATATGATGTAGGGTGCCAGAGGAAACGCAGAAGTAGGTGGGAAGAGACTGGACAAGGGGAGAGAAAATGGAGTCAAGATAGGAAGAAATGAGTTCCATGGAGCAGGAACAGGCTGACACAATCGGTCTGCTGGGACAGTCCTGTTTGTGGATTTTGGGTAGGAGGTAGAAGCGGGCCATTCGAGGTTGAGAGACTATGAGGTTGGAAGCTGTGGAGGGAAGATCTCCAGAGGAGATGAGGTCAGTGACAGTCCTGGAAACAATGGCTTGATGTTCAGTGGGGGGTTCATGGTCCAGGGGTAGGTAGGAGGAAGTGTCTGCGAGTTGACGTTCAGCCTCTGCGAGGTAGAGGTCAGTGTGCCAGACAACAACAGCATGGACAAGGGAACCTCCTACTGATTACCAGCTACCGTAGCCCACCTCAGCTTATGAATCAGTACTCCTCCATGTTGAACACCAATTGGAAGAAGCACTGAGGCTTGCAAGAGAACAGAATGTACTCTGGGTGGGGAGCTTCAATGTCCATCACCAAGAGTGAATCAGTAGCACCACTACTGACTGAGCTGCAGAGTGCTAAAGAACATAGCTGCTAGATGCATCTGACAGTATTGGTAGCAGTGACCACTGTACAAGCTTTGTGGAGACGAAGTCCTGTCTTCACATTGAGGATACCCTCCAGCATGTTGTGTGGCACTACCACCATGCTATTTGGGGTAGATTTCAAACAGATCTAACAACTCAAAACTGGGCATCTAAGAGGTTCTGTGGGCCTTCAGCAGCAGCAGCAGAATTGTATTCAAGCACCATCTGTAACCTAATGGCCTGGCATATTCCCTGCTCTTACATTACCATCAATCCAGGGCATCAACCCTGGTTTAATGAAGACAGCTGGAGGCATGCCAGGGGAAGCACCAGGCATACCTAAAAATGAGGTTCAACCTGGTGAAGCTACAACACAGGACTACTTGCATGCCAAACAGCAGAAGCAGCAGGTGATAGAAAGAGCTAAGCGACCCCTTTCGAATGATCCATCCTCCTCTTGAGGTCCCCAGCATCACAGATGCCTGCCTTCAGCCAATTCAATTCACTCCACGTGATATCAAGAAACGGCTGAAGGCACTGAATACTGCAAAGACTATGGGCCCTGACAACATTCCGGCAATAGTACTGAAGATTTGTGCTGCAGGACTAACCATGCTCTTTGCCAGGCTGTTGCAGTACTGTTACAGCACTGGCATTGACCTGGCAATGTGGAAAATTGCCCAGGTATGTTCTGTCCACAAAAAGCAGGACAAATCCAACCCGGCCAATAACCACCACATTATTCTACTGTCGATAATCAGCAAAGTGACAGAAGAGGCAGTCAACAGCGCTATCAAGCAGCACTTGCTTAGCTCACTGACACTCTGTTTGAGTTCCACCAGGACTACTCAGTTCCTGACCTCATTAGAGCCTTGGCCCAAACATGGAAAAAAGAGCTGAATTCCAGAGATGAGGTGAGAGTGACTACTGCCCTTGACATCAAGACAGCATTTGATTGAGTGTGACATCAAGGAGCCCTTCACAAAATTGAAGTCAATGGAAATCAGGGGAAACTCTCCACTGGTTGGGGTCATTCCTAGCACAAAGGACGATGGTTGTGGTTGTTGGAGGTCAATCATCTTAATCACAGGACATTGCTGCAGGAGTTCCTTAGGATAGTGTCTTAGGCCCAACCATCTTCAGCTGCTTTATCAATGACCTTCTCTTCATCATAAGGTCAAAAGTGGGGATGTTCGCTCATGATTACACAATGTTCAGCACCATTCCTGATTCCTCACATACTGAAGCAGTCCATGTCCGTATGCAGCAAAGCCTGGACAACATTTGGGCTTGGACTGATAAGTGCCAAGTAGCATTCGTGCCACACAAGTGCCAGGCAATGACCATCTCCAACAAGAGAGAATCTAAACATCTCCCCTTGACATTCAATGGCATTACCATCGCTGAATACACGACTATCAACATCCTGGGGGTTACCATTGACCAGAAACTGAACTGGACTAGCCGTATAAATACTGTGGCCACAAGAGCAGGTCAGAGGCTAAGAATGCTGTGCTTTTTAACTCACCTGACTCCCCAAAGCTTGTTGACCATCTGCAAGGCACAAGTCAGGAGTGCAATGGAATACTCTCCACTTGCCTGGATGAGTGCAGATCCAATAACACTCAAGAAGCTCGACATCATCCAGGACAAAGTGGCCTATTTGATTGGCACCTCATCCACCACCTTAAACAATCACTCCCTCCACCACTGAAGCACAATGGCAGCAGTGTGTACCATCCACAACACTGAACCAGAATCCCCTGAAGAGACAAAGCCCCTTTAAAACACCCCAATCTCCTGACAATCAGCCTAACCAAAGTCCCTGTGTTTGAACAGCTGAGCCCACAGATTGCTAAGGTGGACAGAGAGGAGTTAAGCTGGATAAGAGCAGCTCAGCCCTATGATCCAGGGGCCTGGCACTCACAGATGCCCAGCATTTCCCTGTGGATAGCCCAGAGCAGCTTAGCGATCTCTCACCCCCTGAGTGCTAATCACCCTGTAAGACACCCAGACCCTTTAGAGGACACTTAATCAGGAGTTGGATAAGCAGAGTTCTGAAACCAATACCTTTTCTTATGCCTGATCCCCAAAGAGGAAAATTCAGAACTCTAATCCTGAATAGACACCCCAAAAGACAGATTTGAACCTTCCCGAGTCAACCTATCCATTCCATGTAACAGGAAAGGACAATGTCCTCGTTGATACACTAGCCCAGATTTAAATCTTAAAAAAAGGAAAATGCATTAGGAACTGCCTTTGCCCGTGATAGTTGTGTGTCTGACGTGTCAGTGTGAATGAGAGAGTGCATGCATACTTCTTTACTTCCTATTCTTCCTTCATAAGATCACATTAAAAAGTGAAATAGACTTCATTATTTTCTCTGAAGCCACGAGGACTGTCTGGAGGCTAAGACCTTACACTCTACATTTTTCTAAAATATATATAAATATCCTCATGGCTAATTTCTAAAATTTTAAAAACTGGACAAAGGCCCTTTTAAAATGGCTGAAGCTATGTCTATCGGTGACCCTCAAACAATACTAGCTAATATGGCAGTTTTGCAGAAAGTGACACCTCATTATCTCTGAAGAGACCTTAATGACCCCCTTTGGGCTGCAGAGACCAAATTCAAAGAGAACTGTACAAAGGCCATCTACATTTTATAAGCCAGGCCTGGCCAGACAGAGCTGATTCACCTGCTAGGACAAAGGGCCCCACAATGTCCCTTTAAGACATGGTTAGAACATTAATAATCTCAGGGACCCAGACAAAGGGATACACACCCTTTGTCAAAACCAAAGTGGAGAGGTGGGAGTCATGTGACATGAACCCCTAACTGGGGGAGCCAGTAATATTGCCTTATGGAGCTGCAAAGTTCAGTTTGCCATTTTACCATCTACCAAAAAGCAGCACAGCAAAGGGGTTCTGTCCAGGCTTGAATGCCTGGCCCCATCTACACTATTTCAACTGGAGCTTCTGTACCATCGCCTTCAAGACTGACTCATCTCTGTGTGTCCACAATCTCATTGTGGAAGTCAACTCCACTGGAAAATTATCCAGCATCAGTTCAGTCTGCTGACCTTTGTGATGGAATACACCATTGGACTTTGATTCAGGATTCTGGACTCACATGAAACAATAATTCTTTTCTCTGAGGTCTTTGCCTTGTAAATCTTTCTTTCTTTATCCTTCTTTTGCCATATGAGTGAAAAGGATGCAACATTGCTACCCATCTCCCACGTTTGAGTGTGTGCAAATAAGCTAACCCTCTGAATTCATCCTATTGGATCATACTGAAACTGAGGGGTTGGGAAATACGCCAGCGCTTATAAAGAGGGAAACAAATCAAAAATACCTTTCTGTTTATGGACGTGTGATGAGAGGAGAAATCAGGGCTGTTTAAATTAACGCCCCCCCCCCCCCACCCCCGGTCTATAACAAGGGCAATTAGGGATGTGCAATTAAGCTCCTGCATTAACCTGTTGAGCAGGTGAGAAGGTAGTGCCCTAATTATGTTTAGTCTATTACTGGGCTGTTCAACCTTGAAGGTGTTTTTCACTGACCCTTTGTTTCTCCGGTGCAATTTTGGGTGTGATAGAGCAACTTTCTTCTCTGGTTCGAATTCAACATTTTTGGTGAGGTCCAATACCTGCAACTTATTCTGTTGTGGGACAGTCCTATGAAAATAACATGAGGTCAATATCCCATGGGACTTTTCCACCTGCTCCTGCATGTGAGCTATCCTGTGATATCTCTCTCAGCAGTGACTTTTGGCCATTGCCATTGTCCAAAGTTCAGTTTTCTTTACTTCTCCCTCCATTTGAAGGATATTTCCCGGATTTACAACCTCATGTGGTTTTTTTTTTTTGTTACCTCCAAGTCTGTCCCTTTATACTTAACAGATGGTTCAATACACCCCACCTTTCAGAAGAGTTTTAAAATTTCTCAACCTTGTTTTCAAATCCTTCCATGGCCTCGCCCCTTTTTGTCTCTAACCACCACCAGCCTATAACCTTCTGAGATAACACAAGAAATTGGAGCAGGAGTACACCATTCAGCCCTTTGAGCCTACTTTGCCATTCAATAGGATCATGACTGATCTTCGCCTCAACTACACCTTCTTGTACTATCTCCAAATCCCTTGATTCCCTTAGTATCCAAGAATCTATTGGTCTCTGCCTTGAATATCCTCAACAGCTGAGCATCTGCAACTTCCTGTGGGATAATGGCCACCCTGCTCAGATAATTTTGCCCTATATATTGTGCAAATTCATGAACGGGCCAAGGCCATCACTTTCAGCTCTGAAAAGTGCCCAGTCTACCTCAGATTACCCTGGGAGGGCAAGGTATCTTAAAAATGTGAGCAACGAATGAAGCTAGCTGTTTCACACTGTGTTATGATCAGAGCTGATGTTACTACTGGACAAGGCAAATCCCAGGGTAGAACCCAGGTTGATAGATCCTAACTTTTATTTTTTGTTTAGATATGTGGAGAATGGCTACTGAACATAGGAGTCAGCTGATGAACTTTTAACAAAAGAATAAAACATTTACTAAACAAGAAAAGGTGAACTATATTACAATACCCCTTCACCCACAACTGTACCTTTACAGAAAAAACAGATTTGTAAGAATAACATAAGCTACAAAAGCTATCTTATATTCTAATGTTTACAGTAAGTATACAGTCCATGTAAACCACTAGGTGACCTGTGGTCAGACACACCACATTCTGAAGCCAAGTGACAGATGCCACCCCGGCCAGATGACACGTAGCATTCATCAACTCCCCCCAGACGCTTGTCACACTGTGAGTCAACTGGTATCACTGAACTCCGTCTTTCACACGAGGGTTTCCAATCTCCACTCTCAAGAACTCACTCTGGAATCTTCTCCCAAACGACACTTTCTCTCAGATGCCTTCCACAAGGGTCCACCTCCAGTATTTCGAATTCTCCTTCTGATGTTCCTCTCCAGTGGATCGCCACGTGCATTCAAACTTCCTTCCACGCGCTCTCTCTCAAATGCTCAGCCATGCCAACAGTACACCACTGCTTCACATGCCCATAGTAAAGAGTTACAGACCTACACCTGTCTCCTTGGACCTTCTGGCTTTTCGCTTTCAATCTGCTTCCTGAAGCTTTCTTCTCTTTTAAGCTTGAATCTTGGAGCCCTCCTCTTTGCTCCTTACTTTCACTTCCACGGAACAAAACCTTTTTTCGGGTTTCTGTCCTTGTCCTTTGACTAGATTGTTCTCTTGGGACCTTTCCGTTCTGTCTCACTCCTTGGTCTTAGGACTTTTAGGTCCTTTCGGAAATCTACTCTCTCTGCAGTTCCTTCTCCCAGTATCCAGTCTTTCTGAAATCCTAGCTTGAACTTCAGTTTGGAACTGGCTATCTGTCCCTCTGCTGTCCAGTCTCTCTGGCAGTTGCTTCCAACTGAACTCAAACTGCTTTCGGTTTTAGTTTTTTCTGCCTGTGTATGTGTGGGGGTGGCGGGGGGGGGGAGAGGTGGTGCTCTGGACCCCTGTTGCTAGGCAACAGCACAGTTTTTTTTCCTATTCCTGTGTTTTTTACTCCCCTCCCCTTCAAGAGTCATAAAAATCTCATTAGAAATGCAGGCATCTTTTAAAGTGAAACTAAAACTCAACTTCAACTTTTCTTAAACCAGAGTCCTAGTGAATCACATAACTAGGGTTGTAGATGGGATATTAAACTAATTAGTGGGAGGGGAGGTTTCAATTGAAGAGAAGTTTAAAAAATCAAAAAGAAACGAGAGAGCAATGGTGCAGGGTAGTGAAGAGGCAAACAATAATCAAAATGTGACAGGAAGGGGCAGAAAATATAAGCAGAAGAGTGCAGCAGAAATCAGAACCAGAATGAGCAATAATGGTAAAAAGCCAAAATTTAAGGTTCTTTATCTGAATGCACATAGCATTTGTAATAAGATAGGTGAGTTGACAACCTTAGTAGAAATAAATGAATATGACTTGATAACTATTACAGAGATGTGGTTGCAGGGTGGCCAAGACTGGGAACTCAATATTCAAGGGTATTCGACATCCTGGAGAAGTAGGCAAAAAGGAAAAGAAGATGGTGTGGCTTTGTTAATAAAGGAAGGTATGGTGAGTAGTGATATAGGTGCAATAGATTGTGGTGTGGAATCAGTTTGGGTGGAAATAAGGAATAGCAAGGGGAAGAAGTCACAGGTGGAAGTTGTCAATAGGCCCCTGAAGAGTTGCCTCACTGTAGGACAAAGTACAAATCAGGATATAATGGAGTCATGTAAGAAGGGCTCTACAATTGTCACGGGTGATCTTAATCAGCATATTGACTGGACAAATCTGATTGGCAGGGGTAATATGGAAGACGAATTTGTAGAGTGCATCAGGGATTGTTTCTTAGAGCAATATGTTGCAGAACCTACCTGGGACCAGACTATTTTAGATCTAGTAATTAATAGGATTAATAGGAGATTAATTAATGGGATTAATAGGAGATACTGTAGTTAAGGATCCTCTAGAGGGCAGCAATCACAACATGGTAGAATTTCAAATTCAGTTCGAGGGCGAGCAACTCGGGTCTCAAACCAGTGTCCTTAGTTTAAATAAGGGCAATTACAGAGGGATGAAGAAAGAGTTGTCTAAAGCGGTATAGGAAAATAAACCAAGAGGAAGGTCAGTGGATGAGCAGTGGCAGGCATTTAAATGGATATTTCATAATGCTCAGCAAAAATTTATCCCGGTCAAAAAGAAGGAGTCGATGAGAAGGTTGAACCACCTGTAGTTAACAAAGGTGGTTAAGGAGAGTATCCAAAGAAAAACTAAGACATACAAAGTGGCGAAAACTAGTCGTAGGCCAGAGGTTTGGGAATTTTTTAGGAACCAGCAGCGGATGACTAAAAAGCTAATAAAGCGGGAGAAAATTGATTGCTGAGGCTTTATAAGGCTCTGGTCAGACCACATTTAGAATATTGTGAGCAATTTTGGGCCCCGTACCTCAGGAAGGATGTTCTGGCCCTGGAGAGGGTCCAGAGGAGGTTCATGAGAACGATCCCAGGAATGAAAGGCTTAACATATGAGGAATGTTTGAGGACTCTGGGTCTATACTCGATGGAGTTTAGAAGGATGAGGGGGGATCTGATTGAAACTTACAGAATACTGACAGGCCTGGATAGAGTGGACGTGGGGAAGATGTTTCCATTAGTAGGAGAGAGTAGGACCCGAGGGCACAGCCTCAGAAGGAAGACCTTTTAGAACAGAGATGAGGAGAAACCTCTTTAGCCAGAGAGTGGTGAATCTATGGAATTCATTGCCACAGAAGGCTGTGGAGGCCAGGTCATTGAGTGTATTTAAGACCGAGATAGCTAGGTTCTTGATTGGCAAGGGGATCAAAGGTTATGGGGCGAAGGCGGGAGAATGGGGTTGAGAAACTTATAAGCCATGATTGAATGGCGGAGCAGACTCGATGGGCCGAATGGCCTAATTTCTGCTCCTATGTCTTATGGTCTTATGGTCTTAAAAGTAAATTGGCAAGAAATATAAAAACGAACAGCAAGAGCTTCTACGGGTATATAAAAAAAAGAGAGTAACTAAAGTGAGTGTGGGACCCTTGGAGGATGCGACTAGAGATTGATAATGGGGAACAGGGAAATGGCAGATAATTTAAACAAATATTTTGCATCGGTCTTCACAGTGGAGGACACTATAAACATCCCAAAGATGTTAGATAAGCAAAGAGCTAATGGGAGGAACGATCTTGTAACAGTCTCAATCATTAGGGACAAAGTGTTTGACAAACTAATGGGACTAAAGGCAGGCAAGTTGCCAGGACCTGATGGCCTGCAACCAAGGGTTTTAAAGGAAGTGGCTGCAGAGCTAGTGGAGGTATTGGTGGAAATATTCCAGAACTCACTGGATTCCAGGAGGGTCCCAGCGGATTGGAAAACCGCTAATGTGACGCCCCTATTCAAGAAGGGAGGGACACAAAAAGCAGGAAACTATAGGCCAGGCAGCCTAACATCTGTCATTGGGAAAATGCTGGAGTCCATTATTAAGGAAGAAATAGCAGGACATTTAGAAAAGCTTAATGGAATCAAACAGAGTCAACATGGTTTTGTGAAAGGGAAATCATCTTTGATAAATTTGCTAGAGTTCTTTGAGGATATAACAAGCAGAGTTGATAAAGGGGAACCGATAGATATAGTGTATTTGGATTCCAGAAGGCATTCGATAAGGTGCCACATAAAAGGTTATTGCACAAGATTCACAGTATTGGGGATAATGTATTAGCATGGACTGAGGATTGATTAACACACAGAAGACAGAGAGTTCGGATTAACGGGTCTTTTTCAGGTTAGAAAGACATAACTAGTGGAGTGCCACAAGGATCAGTCCTAGGGCCTCAATTATTAATTATCTATATTAATGACTTGGAGGAGGGGGCAGAGTGTAATGTATCCAAATTTGCTGATGATACAAAAATAGGTGGCAAGGCATGTTGTGATGAGGACATAGGGAATCTGTAAGGGGATATAGGTAGGTTGAGTGAGTGGGCAAAAACTTGGCAGATGGAGTTTGATGTAGGAAAGTGTGAGGTCATGCATTTTGGTGGGAAGAATCAAAAGGCAGACTATTATTTAAATAAAGAGAGACAGACTCCAAAGAAGTGCAGCACAGAGGGATCTGGGTGTTTTTGTGCATGAAACACAAAAAGTTAACATGCAGGTGCAGCAGTAATTAAGAAGGCAAATGGAATTTTGGCTGTATTGTTAGGGGGTTGGAGTTTAAAAATAAGGGAGTTTTGTTACAGGGTATTGTTGAGGCCGCACCTGGAGTACTGTGTACAGTTTTGGTCCCCATATTTTAGAAAGGATATATTGGCATTGGAGGCAGTTCAAAAGAGATTCACTAGACTGCTTCCTGGGATGAAGGGGTTGACTTATCAAGAACGGCTAAACAGATTAGGTCTTTATTCATTAGAGTTTAGAAGAATGAGGGGTGATCTTATTGAAACGTACAAGATTCTGAGGGGGCTTGACAGGGTAGATGTTGAGAAGATGTTTCCACTAGTGGGGGAATCTTGAAATAGGTGACATAGTTACAGAATAAGGTGGCACTTATTTAAAACTGAGATGTGAAGGAATTTCTTCTCTCAGAGGGTAGTGAATGTCTGGAATTCTCTACCCCAGAGAGTTGTGGAGGTTAGATCACTTAAAGTATTTAAAGAGGAGGTAGATAGATTTTTGAAATATCAGGGAGTTGAGGGCTATAAGGAGCTGGCACGAAAGAGGAGTTGAGGCCTGGGGCAGATTAGCCATGATCTTATTGAATGGTGGGGCAGGCTTGAGGGGCCGAATGGCCTACTCCTGCTCCTGTTTTTCATGTTCTCATTAACACACAAATACAGAACTGCAAATCAAACGTTAACATTAAAGCTAAAACTTAAAGATATACCTTATTCCAACACACCCAAATACAAATATAACTTACTTAAACAATCTATATCCTAACAACTGCTACCATGTAGTAGCAACACGAGTAGTATTTGCCACTAATGGGATGCTGCCGTCAAGGCAAAAGGATGTTCTGCCTATCACACAAATGAATAATGTAAGATATGAATTTCAGTGCCAGTGTGACACTAGTAGGCCGTACATCCCAAAGGCTGGCGGATTGTATCAAACAGCATTCCCTTCCACTGTTCGCAATGGACAAGGTATGGACTGTACCCAACCAGCACGTGCATGCAAAACTCAAAATACGGTTCGGACTTTTCTGTGCCCGCTCGTGTTGGGCATCATGGCAGGCATGCATGAACAATGTAGCGGGAAGGCCAAAAATCAGTCTCACGCCATCATGAAACACGTTTTCAATCGTCCGCTCCATCCGGCAATGGCAGGCCACATTTCCTGCTGCCTGATGTTGGGAACTTCATTGTAATACATCTGCATATAATTATAAGCTCAGCTCGTCAGAATAACCCCCCCCCCACACTGGATCATCCAAGCACATTTATAAGGCGTGCACCTGGTGAACTGCACTTTGAGGGGAACTTGGGGGTGCATGCATAGTAATGTTGTGCAGCGCTTGTGAGGGTTGTCTGTTGGACCTGAAGTTGAGGCGCCGTACATTCAGGCAAGGGCATGGGCAAGTCGCTTTTTCCCAGCTGGCTGGCAGTGCAGTGCCGGAGTAAGGGCTGAACTCCCCTTGAGGCGAGATAGGGGGCGGGGCAAGGGCTACACTCCGGTTGAGGCGAGATGGGGGATGCAAGGGCTGCACTCCGGTTGATGGTACTGCACAAGCATGTGCAGGAGTGGGTGGAAGGGAAGCGGTCACGCATTAGTAAAACTTTGTATAAAGTGACCATTCCTCCCTAGCTATTCCTCCCTCAGGAGCAGCCACATTGGCATGCTTGCATTTGGGCCTCTAGCTTATCTGCCCATTAAAGCGGTACAGAGGCATTGATAATGCCACCGAATGCTCCAGAGATTTTCACTGCTCGGGCACAGGCTGCAAACTAATGAGCATTTTAGTGGACTGCAGAATAATTGGACACCAGCGCACATTGTACAATCTCCTTGCGAAAGCTGGCCATGGAGCAGTTACTGGTGGAGGTGCTCACAGCCCCTTACAATGTCATCATTCAGGTTTGGACCAGTCTCCCCCATGGTTCAAGCTAACAGTGCAGCCTTGCACTGCTGGTTAGGAGACTTTCTGCGCCTGAGCTTAGGGAACAGCATGCAGTCCAGTGGACAAAGCTGCCACCAATCGGTCAGGTGGAATGTGGCGGAGGTGGATGGGGTTTCGGGTAGCCATGCAGCGCACTAAACTCTGGCCATCCAAGTGATGACCAGCACCCTCTGGGATGCATTAAGGGCCCTTCACACTTAACCAAGAGAGGTTCTTAGAACACCCAAGGTAACCCATGCATTTTCCTCTTTCATCCTGCAGAAGTACATCAGGACCATGGAACTTGGTGACCTAGCTGTATGCCTCATGGCTTACAGAGAGCGGAGACGAAGGAGAAGAGAGTGATCGAGACGTCTGGCTGGGCAGAGGGAGGAACAGTACCCTCAGGAAGATGGGGCGGCTGGAGCCCCTGCACACACCACTGAAGAACCATAGCGAGCCATTGTTGGTCAGCACCTAGCTAGACCCAGGTGCTTGTCATTCCTGCAGATGACCAAGAACCAGCTGAGGCCTGCACATGCCTAGGGAGCTGGTTGGTCACATCTGCCACCTGCTGCAGGATTTGGCGCCACAGGGGCATTGAGGGCATCCACCGCCAATGGCCGTGAAAGTGACTGCGGTGCTAAATTTTTATGCCAATGGCTCCTTTCAGGGCTCCACAGGTAACCTCCGTGGGATATCGCAAGCCTCCATGCACAAATGCATCCATGAGATCACGGACGCTATCTTCGCAAAGGCACTCAACTTTGTGCATTTCACCTGGGATTGGGAAAACTAGGATGCAAAAGTGCTGGGATTTGCCCAGATCTTAGGTTTTTCACAGGTGCAGGGTGCCACCAACTGTACTCACGTGGCACTCAGATCTCTATGGCACACAGGATCAAGTACATCAACTGCAAGGGCTTCCAACCGCTGAACGTTCAGCTGG
This sequence comes from Cetorhinus maximus, assembly GCF_964194155.1. Taxonomy (NCBI): domain Eukaryota; kingdom Metazoa; phylum Chordata; class Chondrichthyes; order Lamniformes; family Cetorhinidae; genus Cetorhinus; species Cetorhinus maximus. Next base: position 12,767,968 of record NC_135893.1, read on the forward strand.
TGTGCAGCCACCAGAAACGCGTCCTGCAGGTCCGCACACGGTCCCCAGGGAGTATCCACGACTTCTACATTCTCAGTAGGTCTCAGATCCCTGATGTCTTCCAGAGCCCATGGATAAGGGCTACCCACAGAGGATGTGGCTAATGACACCCGTGAGGCGGCCTCAGAGTGCAGCAGAGAGAAGGAACAACGAGACTCATGCTGCAACTCACACCTTGGTGGAGCAAGCCTGGAGAATGTTGAAAAGGAGGTTGCGGTGCCTGGACCGGTCAGGTGCAGCCCTGCAATATAATCCACAGAGGATGCCATGCATCATCGTCACCTACTGTGCCCTTTGCCACCTGGCATTGCAACGGGGTGAGGAGCTAGCTGATGAAGAGATGGAGGAGCTGGAAATCTCCTCCATTGATGAGGTTGAGGAGATCCTCGAAGGCAAGGGTGACGGCGATGAGGCAGGTGCACTCGGGAGGCCCTCATAGCTGCTGGATTCGTGGAGGATGATGACGACATGCAGTGAGGAGAGACCATAGATCCTCACATTGCACCTGTGAACGTTTGACTCCAGTCTGGCTGATGGCAGCACCCATACCCTCTGTGATAAGGTTCTTGTCATGGAAACACAGCGAATGCCCTAATAGTCCCTCGATCGCAGGAGGATGATGACGACATGCAGTGAGGACACACCATAGATCTTCACATAGCCTCTGTGAATGTCTGACTCTTGTCTGGCTGAGGACAGCTCACTTGCATTCTGTGATCAGGGTCATATCATGGAGATGCAGCCATGAAACTTTAAATGCACCTGACCCAGATGCCCAAGAGTTGGCGGGCCAGCCCCACCTCAAAGGTGCTGAGAACACACGGACAGAATGATGAAACTCAAGACACCCGCCCACGATATCCTGGCAGCAATGACAAGCACCACTGAGGTGCAGGCATCACTAATGTGTCCAATGAGTGTGATGGAATAATCCCCACTTGCCTGGAGGAGTGCAGCTCCCACAACGCTCAAGAAGCTTGAAACTGTCCAGAACAAAGCAGCCCGCTTGATTGGTACCATTTCCACAAACATTCACTCCCTCCACCACCAACGCACAGTAGAACAGTGTGTACCATCTACAAAATGCACTGCAGGAATTCACCAAGGCTCCTTCGACAGCACCTTCCAGACCCACAACCACTACCATCTAGAAGGACAAGGGCAGCAGTTACATGGGAACACCACCACCTGGAAGTTCCCTTCCAAGTCACTCACCATCCTGACTTGGAAATATGTCGCTGGGTCAAAATCCTGGAACTCCATTCCTCACAGCACTGTAGGTGTACCTCCACCACATGGACTGCAGCGGTTCAAGAAAGCAGCTCACCACCACCTTCTCAAGGGCAACCAAGGATGGGCAATAAATGCTGGCCTAGCCAGCGAAGCCCAAATCCCATGAGTGAATAAAAAAAAGCTGGATCATCACTTTGGACCAAAGGTTACACAATGCACAGGGAAGAGGCCCTGGACTGAGACACCTGCCTTTATCTTGTGTAGGAACCAAGGCTTCACATTTGAGTGACACAAACACTGCTGATCATAACAAGGAGCCACAGGCGGGATACATTCTTGGGAGTTTATTTACAATAGTGAGCATTAAGTACAAATGATTATCACATATGCCCAGGCTGTGCAATTACATTTTCTTAACCTTCTTAACCCTACCGCTACGTCTTGGTGCTCCCCCGACATCCACAGCAGAGGTGGAGGCAACCTACTGACTGTTATGCCCTGTCTATGATGGCCTTGACAAGCATCCTCTGGAAGGCTGAGACCTGGAGGGCCCCGGCCAGCTTTCGGAGTCCTGCTGTGTGGCAGTGGCATCCTCCTTGGCCTGTGGAGCTGGAGCTGCTGGGGTCAAGGAAGTGGGGATTTGGTTGGGCTGGATGCTCCAAGAGTGACCTGGGTGGATGGCCCGGGGTGTGCACCTACTGATCCTCCTCCCTGTGGGTGCCTGAGCACCACTGGCCGACTCCTTGAGGAGAAGGGGAAGCTGGAGTGATATCAAGCTACCCTTCACCCCTCTTATGTTGACACTGTTGGAGGCCAACTCTGGTGTCAGCAATGGAGTTCAGCCCATGCAGCAGTGCAGGACAGATGTCCTGGACCAAGGTCTCTATTGCGGATGCCACCCTACCAGTGTTGACCTCGGTGCACTGGCATTCCAGCAGTATCAGCTCAGACTGAAGGCAGACCCTGAAGGCATGCCTTGAAATCTGCGGAGTACAACGGACACACCTTCCTGGTATTCCTGAGCTTGTCTTTGCAGCTCCAGCAACTGAGGAATGACTGAGTCCAGAGGCTCATCATTTGACTCGGACTCAGCAGATTTCTGGCCTCCAGCAGTCCTCTGAGTGCCAGAAACCTGGGAAATCCTTACCGCCGCCTGTTGTGTATCAGACAGTGCAATGAGCTCACCAGATTGTGACACCGAGGCTAGTCTAAAGCTAGGTCCCACCGAGATATGTGTCTGCGCTTGTGGAGGGTGTGGGTGAGCACTGTGATGGGTCTTCAATTGGGATTTCAGCAGATTGCTCTTCTGAGCTTTCTTAGGGGCTTGAGTTAAGGACCTGGATCGTGGACTCCCTCAGCTGTTCCCAGATGTGCCTGTGAAAGCAAGGAGAGATAATTAGTGCATGGCAGTGGCCTGTGAAATAGGACACATCAGTCACAACATGGTTGACTGATGGATGTTACATTGCTGGATCCTTACTTGGTAGAGCACCGACAACCTCACCTCAGCATAATAATGGTCCAGATCTTCGTGGGCCAGCTGGATGTTTCAATTTTCAAAGTCTGTTAGCAACTTGATGTTGGGCATTCCTCCACCAGCCTGCAACCTCGCCCTCTTGTATGCCAGCTTGTCCTGCATGAATACAGATGAAGAGAATGTAAGCAGGACGCTTACCAGGCCAGACGATAAGTATGCCTGTTATGTGTGGGTAGTGAGTGGTCTCATGGATGGGATGAGGACAATGAAGGTGTATATGAGAGAGTGAATGGTGATGTCCCTTGCACTGGCAGTGATTGAGATCCCTGTCAATGTGTGATGGGTTTGTGAGTGTGTGAATTGAGAGTGATGAGAGGAGTGACTTACCCTGATGGAACGGAGGAGATCATTTGTCCTCTTGCGGCACTGGGTGGCTGTCCTCTTTTGCAAGGCATTCACACTGACCACCACCACCACCACCACCTACCAAGCCAGATTGGTGATGTTACCATAAGACCATAAGACATAGGAGCAGAAATTAGACCATTCAGCCCATCGAGTCTGCTCCGCCATTCAATCATGGCTGATAAGTTTCTCAACCCGATTCTCCCACCTTCTCCCCGTAACCTTTGATCCCCATACCAATCAAGAACCTATCTATCTCGGTCTTAAATACACTCAATGACGTGGCCTCCACAGCCTTCTGTGGCAATGAATTCCATAGATTCACCACTCTCTGGCTAAAGAGGTTTCTCCTCATCTCTGTTCTATAAGGTCTTCCCTTTACTTTGAGGCTGTGCCCTCGGGTCCTAGTCTCTCCTATTAATGGAAACATCTTCCCCACGTCCACTCTATCCAGGCCTTTCAGTATTCTGTAAGTTTCAATCAGATCTCCCCTCATCCTTCTAAACTCCATCAAATATAGACCGAGAGTCCTTAAACGTTCCTCATATGTTAAGCCTTTCATTCCTGGGATCGTTCTCGTGAACCTCCTCTGGACCCTCTCCAGGGCCAGAACATCCTTCCTGAGATACGGGGCCCAAAATTGCTCACAATATTCTAAATGTGGTCTGACCAGAGCCTTATAAAGCCTCAGCAGCACATCCCTGCTTTTATATTCTAGTCCTCTCGAAATAAATGCCAACATTGCATGTGCCTTCCTAACTACCGACTCAACCTGCAAGTTAACCTTAAGAGAATCCTGGACTAGGACTCCCAAGTCCCTTTGCACTCCAGATTTCTGAATTCTCTCCCCATTTAGAAAATAGTCCATGCCTCTATTCTTCCTACCAAAGTGCATGACCTCACACTTCCCCACGTTGTATTCCATCTGCCACTTCTTTGCCCATTCTCCTAACCTGTCCAAATCCTTCTGCAGCCTCCCCAACTCCTCAATACTACTTGTCCCTCCACCTATCTTTGTATCATCTGCAAACTTAGCCAGGATGCCCTCAGTTCCTTTATCCAGATCATTAATGTATAAAGTGAAAAGTTGTGGTCCCAACACTGACCCCTGCGGAACTCCACTAGTCACTGGCTGCCATCCTGAGAAGGACCCCCTTATCCCCACTCTCTGCCTCCTGCCAGACAGCCAATCTTCTATCCATGCTAGTATCTTGCCTCTAACACCATGGGCTCTTATCTTACTGAGCAGCCTCCTGTGTGGCACCTTGTCAAAGGCCTTCTGGAAGTCCAAGTAGATAACATCCATTGGCTCTCCTTTGTCTAACCTACTCGTTACCTCCTCAAAGAATTCTAACAGATTTGTCAGGCATGACCTCCCCTTGATGAAACCATGGTGACTTTGCCCAATTTTACCATGCACTTCCAAGTATTCTGAAATCTCATCCTTAATAATGGACTCTAAAATCTTACCAACGACCGAGGTCAGGCTAATCGGCCTGTAATTTCCCGTCTTTTGCCTCACTCCCTTCTTAAACAGGGGGGTTACATTAGCATTTTTCCAGTCCGCTGGACCCTCCCTGACTCCAGTGATTCCTGAAAGATCACCACTAACACCTCCACTATCTCTTCAGCTATCTCCTTCAGAACTCTGGGGTGTAATCCATCTGGTCCAGGTAATTTATCCACCTTCAGACCTTTCAGTTTTCCTAGCACCTTCTCCCTGGTAATGGCCACCATACTCACCTCTGCCCCCCAACTCTCTTGCCACATGTAGTCTCACCTGGGGAGGGGATGGCGTAGTGGTATTGTTGCCGGACTAATAATCCAGGGACCCAAGATAATGCTCTGGAGACCTGGGTTCAAATCCCACCACAGCAGATAGTGGAATTTGAATTCAATAAAAATCTGGAATTAAAAGCCGTGACCACGGACAATCGTTGGAAAAACCCATCTGGTTCACCAATCTTCTTCAGGGAAGGAAATCTGTCGTCTGGTCTGCACATGACTCCAGACCCACAGAAATGTGGGTTGACTCTTAACTGTCCTCTAAAAAGCCACTCAGTTGTAACAAAACCGGATGGACCACCCAGCATCAACCTAGGCACTGGAAATGACAACAGCAATCGCAGCCCTGTTGACCCTGCAAAGTCCTCCTTACTAATGTCTGGGGGCTAGTGCTGAAATTGGGAGATCTGTCTCACAGACTAGTCAAGCAACAGCCTGACAGTCATCCTCATGGAATCATACTTGACAGATAATGTCCCAGACACCACCTGTGTCCTACCCCACTGGCAGGACAAGCCCAGCAGAGGTGGCGGCACAGTGGTATACAGTCAGGAGTCCTCAACATCGACTCCAGACCCCATGAAGTCTCATGGCATCAGGTCAAACATGGGTAAGGAAACCTCCTGCTGATTACCACATATTGCCCTCTCTCAGCTGATGAATCAGTGCTCCTCCATGTTGAACACCAATTGGAGGGAGCATTGTGGGTGGCAAGGCTGCATAATATAATCTGGGTGCAGGATTTCAATGTCCATCACCAAGAGTGGCTTGGCAGCACCACTACTGACCGGTCGGGCTGAGTCCTAAGTGACATAGCTGCTAGACTGGGTCTGTGGCAGGTGGTGAGAGAACCAACAAGAGGGAAAAACATACTTGACCTTATCCTCACCAACCTGCCTGCCGCAGATGCAACTGTCCATGACAATTTTGGAAGGAATGACCACCGCACAGTCATCGTGGAGACGAATTCTCGCCTTCACACTAAGGATACCCTCCATCGTGTTGTGTGGCATTACCACCGAGCTAAATGGAATAGATTTTGAATAAATCTTGCAACTCAAGACTGGGCATCCATGGGACACTGTGGGCCATCAACAGCAGCAGAATTGTACTCGAACACAATCTGTAACCTCATGGCCCAACATATACCCCAGTCTACCATTACCATCAACCCAGGGGATCAACCCTGGTTCAAGGAAGAATGCAGGAGGGCATGCCTGGAGCAACACCAGACATACCTAAAAATGAGGTGCCAGCCTGGTGAAGCTATAACACAGGACTATTTGCATGCCAAACAGCATAAGCAGCAAGTGATAGATAGGGCTAAGCGATCCCACAACCGCCGGATCAGATCTAAGCTCTGCAGTCCTACCACATCCAGTTGTGAATGGTGGTGGATAATTAAACAACTCACTGTAGGAGGAGGCTCCATAAATATCCCCATCATCAATGATGGAGGAGTCCAGCACATCAGTGCAAAAGATAAGGGTGAAGCATTTGCTACAATCTTCAGCCAGAAGTGCCGAGTGCATGATCCACCTCGGCCTTCTCCAGAGCTCCCCAGCATCCACAGGATATCAGGAAATAGTTGAAGGCACTGGATACTGCAAAGGCTATGGGCTCTGACAACATTCTGGAAATAGTACTGAAGACATGTGCTCCAGAACTTGCCGCATCCCTAGCCAAGATATTCCAGTACAGCTACAACACTGGCATCTACTCGCTATGTGGAAAATTGTCCAGGTATGTCCTGTACACAAAAAGTAGGACAAATCCAACCTGGCCAATTACCGCCCAATCAGTCTACTCTCGATCATCAGTAAAGTAATGGAAGGGGTCATCAACAGTGCTTTCAAGCTGCACTTGCTTAGCAATAACCTGCTTATTGACGCCCTGTTTGGGTTCTGCCAGGGCCACTCAGCTCCTGAGCTCATTACAACCTTGATTTAAACATGGATAAAAAGGTGACATTATTTAAATGGAGAGAAACTTCAGAATGCTTCAGTGTAGAGGGATCTGGGTGTCCTCCTGCATGAATCGCTGAAAGCTAGTATGCAGGTACAGCAGGTAATAAGGAAGGCAAATGGAATTTTGGCACTTATTGCTAAAGGAATAAGGTATAAAAATAGGGAAGTGTTGTTGCAACTGTACAAGGCGTTCGTGAGACTGCACCTGGAGTACTGTGCACAGTTTTGCTTACTTACTTGAGGAAGGATATAGTTGCATTGGAGGCAGTTCAGAGAACGTTCACTAGATTGATTCCAGAGATGCAGGGCTTGTCTTTTGAAGAGAGATTGAGCAGTTTAGGCCTACACTCCTTAGAGTTTAGAAGGTTTAGAGGAGATTTAATTGAGGTATATAAGATGCTAAAGGAGGTAGACAAAGTAGACGTGGAGCAGATGTTTCCCCTTGTGGGGCATTCTAGAAAGAGAGGCCATAGTTTTAGGCTAAGGGGTGGTAGATTTAAATCAGAGATGAGGAGGAATTACTTTTCTCAAAGGGTCGTGAATCTGTGCAATTCACTACCTCAGAGTGCAGTGGATGCCGGGATACTGAATAAATTTAAGGAGGAGATAGACAGATTTTTAATTAGTAACGGGTTGAAAGGTTATGGGGAGAGGTTGGGAAATTGGATTTGAGGCCGAAATGAGATCAGCCATGATCGTATTGAATGGCGTGGCAGGCTCATGGGGCTGAATTGCCTACTTCTGCTCCTAGTTCTTATGTTCTTATGTTATGTTCTTATCAAGGAGCCCCAGCAAAACTGGAGTCAATGGGAATCAGGGGGAAAAGCTTTCCGCTGGTTGGGGTCATACCTAGCACAAAGGAAGGTGGTTGTGGTTGTTGGAGGTCAGTCATCTCAGTTGCAGAACATCACTGCAGGAGTTCCTCAGGGTAGTGTGCTCAGCCCAACCATCATCAGCTGCTTCATCAATGACCTTCCTTCCATCGTAAGGTCAGAGGTGGGGATGTTCATTGATGATTGCACAATGTTCAGCACCATTCGTGACACCTCAGATACTGAGGCAGTCCATGTCCAAATGCAGCAAGACCTGGACAACATCCAGGCTTGGGCTGACAAGTGGCAAGTAACATTCATGCTACGCAAGTGCCAGGCAATGACCATCTCCAACAAGAGAGAATCCAACCATCACCCCTTGATGTTCAATGGCATTACCATCACTGAAGCCCCCACCATCAACATCCTGGACATTGCCATTGACCAGAAACTGAACTGGACTGGCCAGGGCAGGTCAGAGGCTATGAATCATGTGACGAGTGACTCACCTCCTGGCTCCCCAAAGCCTGCCCACTATCTACAAGGCACAAGTCAGGAGTGTGATGGAATATTCCCCACCTGCCTGGATAGGTGCAGCTCCCACAACACTCAAGAAGCTTGACACTGTCCAGGACAAAGCAGCCCATTTGATTGGCACCACATCCACAAACATTCACTCCCTCCATCACCGATGCACAGTAGCAGCAATGTGTTCCATCTACAAGATGCATTGCAGGAATTGACCAAGGCTCTTTCGACAGCACCTTCCAAACCCACGACCACTACCATCTAAAAGAACAAGGACAGCAGATAGATGGGAACACCATCACCTGGAAGTTCCCCTCCAAGCCACTCACCATCCTGACTTGGAAATATATCGCCGATCCTTCATGGTCATTGGGTCAAAATCCTGGAACTCCTTTCCTAACAGCATTGTGGGTGTACCTACACCACATGGACTGCAGCGGTTCAAGAAGGCAGCTCACCACCACCTTCTCAAGAGCAGCTAGGGTTGGGTAAAAAATGCTCGCCAAGCCAGCGAAGCCCACATCCCGTGGATGAATTTAAAAAATGTAGTTGTTGCAAGACTGCCCTTTTATACTCCATCCCCCTTGCAATAAAATCTGCCTTCGTAATTACTTACTGTACCTGCATGCTAACGTGTTATGATTAATGTACAAGGACACCCAGATCCCTCTGTATTGCACATTCTGCAGTCTCTCTCTATTTAAATAATATTCAGCTTTTCTATTCCTCTTGCCAAATTTTCCCACATTATAGTCTATCTGCCAATGTTTTCACACTCATGTAACTTACCTATATCCCCTTGCAGACTCTAGCCTCCTCACAACTTGCTTTCCTACCTATCTTTGTATCATCAGCAAATTTGGCTACAATACAGTCAGTCCCTTCATCTAAGTCATTAATATAGATCATAAATAGTTGAGGGACCAGCACTGATTGCTGCAACACTCCACCAGTTACAGTTTGCCATAATGAAAATGACCCATGACTCTCTGTTTCCTGTTAGTTAGCAAGTCCTCAATCGATGCTAATATATCACTTCTAACACCATTAGCTCTTATCTTCTGCAGTACCTTTTTATGTGGTACCTTATCAAATGCCTTTTGGAAATCCAAATACACTACATCTACTGGTCCCCTTTATCGACCATACTTGTTACAACCTCAAGGAACTCAAATAAATGTGTCAAACATGATTTTCCCTTCACAAAAACATTGATTCTGCTTGATTGTGTTATGGTTTTCTAAATGAACTGCTGCTTCCTCTTTAATAATGAATTCTAGCATTTTCCCAAAGACAGATGTTAGATCAACTAGCCTAAAGTTTCCTGCTTTCAGTCTCCCTCTCTTGAACAAAGGTGTTACAGCGGTGGTTTTCCAATCCAGCGAGACCTTTCCAGAATCTAGGGAATTTCGCAAGATTACAACCAATGCATCCACTATCTCTGCAGCCACTTCCTTTAAGACACTAGGATGTAGGCTATCAGGTTCAAGGCACTTGTCAGCCTTTAGTCCCATTAATTTGCTTAGCACTTTTTCTCCAGTGATTGTGTTTCTTTTAAGTTCCGCCCTTTTCCCCCTGCTTTTCAACTATTCCTGGTATGCTTTTTGTGTCCTGTACAGGGAAGACAGATACAAGATAAATGTTCAAAGTCTCTGCCATTTCCTTGTTTCCCATTATTAATTCCCCAGTCTCACCCTCTAAGGAATGAATGTTCACTTTAGATACTCTCTTCCTTTAGTACACACTTATAGAAGCTTTTAGTGTCTGTTTTTATATTTCTTGCTAGTTTTCTCTCATACGCCAAATTTTACCCCTATTTTCTTTTAGTCATCCTTTGTTGGTTTCTAATATTTTCCAAATCTACTGAGCTAATATTTGCAACATTGTATATGTTTTCGTTCAATTTGATACTGTCCTTAACTTCCCTAGTTAACCACAGATGATGCATCTTTCTCGTAGTCTTCTTTCTCAATGGATCATGCTTTTGTTGAGAGTTATGAAATATCTCCTTAAATATCTGCCACTGCTTCTCTACCGTCTTAGTTTTTATCTTATTTTTCCATTCCACTTTAGCCAACTCTATCTACATAGCCTTGTAATTGCCTTTATTTAAGTCTAAGACACTAGTTTCAGACCCAAATTTCTTACCTTCAAACTGAATGTGAAATTCCATCAGGTTATGATCACTCTTACCTAGAAGATCCTTTACTATGAGGTCATTAATTAATCCCATCACATTACACATAACCAGGCCTTTAATAACCTGTTCCCTGGTTGGTTCCAGAATATATTGGTTTTAAGAAACTGTTCCAAATGCACTTTATGAATTCATCCTTCAGGCTACTTTTGCCAATTTGTTTTGACCAATCTATATGAAGATTAAAATTTTCCAATGTTATTGCAATGCCTTTTTTTACCAGCCCCCATTATTTCTTGGATTTATTCTATGTCCCATAGTATAGCTACTACAAACTATACCCACCAGTGATTTATTTCCTTTCCTATTTCTTATATTGACCCAAACTGATTCTACATTTTGATCTCTGAACCAAGATCATTTCTCACTTTTGACCATCCTTTATTGACAGAATCATCCTATCTCCTTTTCCTTTCTTCCTGTACTTCTGAAATGCCAAATACACTTGACTATTTGGGTATATAATCCCTTGGAGTAATCTTGGAAACTTCACCAACTAGTGTCATTATTCAATGCTACTTCTGAATTTTTAAAATAAATCCTTCAAATGTTAAACTTTTGTCTTTGTCTTCAAATTCTTTCATAGCCTTGTCCTTCCATATCCTTGTAACCTCCTACGACACCCTCAAATCTCCATTCCTCTTGCTCATCCATATTTCTTTTGCTTGTCCTGAGGTGCCTGTGCCTTCAGATGCCCAGATCAAATGCTTCATAAATTCCTCTCTCTTCCTCCCTCTTTTCTATTAAAACTCACCTCTTCACTAAGTTGCTGGACACCCTCCTTCTTTAGAATGGGATTCCTGAGGCATCTGTGGGATGTTCTAAGACATTAAAGGCATTTTATAAATACAATTTATTGCTGTTGACTAGCAATAATTTCGATTTATTCTGTTATATAAAATATCACCCTGTGCTTGCTGGGCACTATGTAACACTATGCTCTGATTCTGAGTTTGCATATTCCTGCAGGGAATTTCTTATGTGGATGAAAGATTTATGTAGCAATCCTAATGGAAGCTTCTAACCAAAAAAAACTTTTTTCTTTGTTCATTTTAAATTTCATTATCTGGAAAGAATATCTATAAAATATTTATGAGATTAATATTTCCTGTTTTTCTTTGCCAGGGCAAGCTGAATAAGGAGATCTAAGCAACTTGTTAAATGTTACAGTTCATTTTTTTTAGCATGCCAGTTCTTGCCAACTCATGGGACCAGTATTTAATTGCCCAGCTGGCCTGAGAGCTTTCACTTTGTGATATTAATTTAAAATGGGGGATGTTTAGAATCAAATTTGGTATAAGAATTTGATTCAAGTCACTGATTTCTCTCAGCTTCAACATAAAACCACTGCACTTCCTTTGGTTTGTTAATCGAGACTGCCCATGGCATGATCTAGATCACTGCAGGGGCCAATAGTGCTGTGTGGGTTATGCTGAACCCTGTTCTGTGCACCACATGCTATGTTCTGAAGACTTTGGTACAGAGCAGCTGCCACAATAAATCATGTTGTTTTAAACACAAGAAATTAAGTGCAAAATTAGCACAGAAAATGCTGGAAATGCACAGTAGATTGGTCAGTCAGGAGGGGTAAAGAAGAAACAATGTTTTAACTGTGTTGATTGATTAGTTAATGGGGTCCTCAGAAGAACAACTCTAGCAGAACCAGTATGGCAGTTCTCCATTGCCCACATTGTGTTGGATAGTGCATAGTAGCCATGTGGCTGGATAGTAATCTACAGGCTTGGATTAATGATCTGGAGACACAAAAGCAAAATACTGGATTCTGGAGATGCTTGAATTTCGAAATAAAAAAAAGTGCTGGAAATATTCTGCGGGTCTGGCAGTATCTGTTGAGAAAAATATAGCTAATATTTCTGGTCAGGTCAGAAAAAATGTCACAGACTGGATACAGCAAAGGCTGTGGGCCTTGACAACATTCCAGCTGTGGTACTGAAGACTTGCACTCCAGATACAGGTGTGCCCTGTCCACAAAAAGCAGAACAAATTCAATCCAGCCGATTACAGACCCATTAGTCTACTCTCAATCATCAACAAATTGATAGGAGGTGTCATTGACAGAGCTATCAAGTGCTAATTACTCAGCAACAACCTGCTCACTGACGCTCAATTGGGGTTCCACAAGGGCCACTAAGCTCCAAACCTCAATACAGCCTTGGTCCAAACAAAAGAACAGAATTCCAGAGGTTGGTAGAGTGATTGACCTTGACATCAAGGAAGCATTTGAACAAATGTGGCATCAGGCATTCTAGCAAAATTGAATTCAAGGACGATCAAGAGGAAAACTCTCCACTGGTTGGAGTCATACCTTGCACAAAGGATGATGGTTATTGTTGTTGGAGGCCAATCATCTCAGCCCCAGGACATGACTGTAGGAGTTCCTCAGGGTAGTGTCTGAGGCTCACACATCTTCAACTGCCTCATCAATGACCTTGCCTCCAACATAAAGTCAGGAGTGGGGATGTTCTCTGGCGATTGCACAGTGTTCAGCACCATTCACAAATTCTCAGAAACTGAATCAGTCTGTGCCTTCATGCAGCAAAACCTGAATAACATTCAAGCTTGGGCAGAGAAGTGGAAAGTAACATTTGTGCCGCACAAGTTCCAGGCAATGATCATCTCCAACAAGAGAGAATCTAACCATCTTCCTTTGACATTGCTAAATCCACTACCATCAATATCCTGGCCAGAAACTGAACTGGACCAGCTATATACTGTGGCTACAAGAGCAAGTCAGAGGCTGGGAATTCTGCAGCAGGCAACAAGCCTCCAGCATTCTACACCCCACCCCCCACCCCAATCATCAAGGCAGTATTTGACTGTGGTATCAAGGGGGAGATGGTGGCATAATGGTGATGTCACTGGACAAGTAATCCAGAGGCCTGGGCTGTTTTGGGGACACGGGTTGAAATCCCACCATGGCAGCTGGCAGAATTTGAATTCAATTAATAATCTGGAAGTCATCAGCAAAGGTGACCACGAGACCATTGTTTATTGTCGCAAAAATCCATTAGGTTCACTAATGTCCTTTAGGGAGGGAACTGTTGTCCTTATGTGGTCTAGCCTACATGTAACTTCAGACCCACAGTAATGGGGTTGACTTTTGACTGCCCTCTGAAATGGTGTGGCAAGCCACTTAGTTCAAGGGCAATTAGGGATGGGCAACAAAAACTGACCTTGCCAGCGGCGCCCACATCTTATGAAAGAATAAACTTTTGAAAAATTAAGGTGCTTTCATAAAATTGAAGTCAGTGGGAATCAGGAAGAAAGCTCTCTACTGGCTGGAGTCATACCGAGGACAACGGAAAATGGTTGTAATTGTTGGGAGGGGCCAAGCATCTCAGCCCCAGAACATTGTTTTTTTTTAAACATTTTTTTTTAACTTTAATTAATTTTATTGTGAATGTGTACTCCAAAAAACACAAAGGATGCAGCTTAGAACTGGATGACTTGGCCCTGCTGGAGTTCGTCAAGACAGTGTCCTAGCACCAATCATCTAGCTGCTCCATCAATGATGTTCCCTCCATTACAAGCTCAGAAGTGGGGATGTTTGCGAATCATGTACAGTGTGCAATTCCTTTAGTAACTCCTCAGATTCTGAAGCAGTCCATGTCTCTATGCAGCATGGACAACATTCAGGCTTGTACTGATAACTGGCAAGTAACATTCATGCCACACAAGTGCCAGATAATGATTATCTCCAACAAGAAAGAGTCTAACCATCTTCCCTTGAACCTCAGTGGGATTACAATCACTGAATCCCCAACTATTAACATCCCAGTCTCATTGACCAGAAAGTTAAATGGACTATTTACTTAAATACTGTGGCTACAAGTGCAGGTAAGAGGATGGAATTTCTGTGGCAAGTAACTTGCCTCCTGATTCTCTAAAGCCTTTCCACCATCTACAAACCACAAGTCTGAATGTGAGTGAATAATGTCCACTCACCTGGATCCGTGCAGTTCCAACAACAATTAAGAAACTCGACACCATCCAGGACAAACCAGTCGCTTGCCTGGCACCCTATCCACACCTCAAGCAAACACTCCCACCACCACTGGTGCAGTTTGCCTGCAGTGTGCATAATCTACAAGATGGACTGCAGTAACTCACCAAGGCTTCTTCAAAATCACCTTCCAAACCTGAGACCTCTACAAACTGGATGGACAAGAGCAGCAGGCACATGGGAACACCCCCACCTGCAAGTTCTCCTCCAAGTAATACTCCATCCTGACTTGGAATTATGTCATCATTCATTCATCACTACTGGGTCAAAATTCTGAAACTCCCTCCCTAACAACACTGTTGGTGCACCAATACCACACTGACCGTGATGGTTCAATAAGGAAGTTCACTGCAACTTTCCCAAAGGCAATAAATGCTGGGCTTGCCAATGATATCCAAATCCCATGAACAAATAACAAAGAATTAACCACCTGTGGCCTCTTTCAGGTGAGTCAATCAATTGAGGACCAATTAGGAATAGTTTTTGTGCTGTTGGTCTCAGATTAACACCTGTCCAAACACATACCAGGTAGGGCCCTTCCAGTCAATTGATGAAGGGCCCCACTTTTAGCAATAAATATAACTTGTTTTTTCTTTATCAGGAGCTGACTGATGTGTAATTCCAACATTTCCTGTTGTTATTTGAGATTTACAGAAGCTTTATAATCCCCTTGCATTTCTAAGTTGCCTGTGAATGTTTTTATCAACTAACTTATGTTACTTCAATAGAATAAATAGGGAAATCCTGGAGGAACAGCATAAACAGTTTGTAGAGCCAACAATCAGGAGTGCTCTTGTGGAAATGGAATATAACATGGGAAGATGTGAACTTGTCCATTTTGACAGCAAGAATAGAAAAGCAATATATTATTTGAATGGAGAGAGATTGCCGAAAAATCTACAGTACAGAGGGATCTGGATGTCCTAGTACAGGAATCACAAAAAGTTGGTATGCAGGAGTAGCAAGTGATTCAAAAGGCAAGTGGAATGTTGGTGTTTAATGCAAGGGGAGTTGAGTATAAAAGTAGGGAAGTGTTGCTGCAGCTGTAGAGGGCCTTGGTTAGACTACATCTGGATTACTGTGTACAGCTTTTGTCTCCTTACTTAAGAAGGGATATAACTGCATTAGAAGCAGTTCAGAGAAGGTTAACTCAACTGATTCCTGGGGTGAAGCAGTTATCTTATGAGGGAAGGTTGAACAGGTTGCACCCATACCCATTGGAGTTTAGAAAAATGAGAGATGATCTTATTAAAACTGTAAGATCCTTAGGGCACTTGACAGGATGGATGCTGAGAGGATGTTTCCTCTTGTGGGGGAGTCTACGAACTAGGGGACACAGTTTAAAAATTAGGGATCTCCTACTTAAAACCGAGATGAGGAGAAATTTTTCTCTCAGAGGGTTGTTAATCTCTTCCCAGCCTTCCCAGCAGCGGAGGCTGGGTCATTGAATATACTCAAGGCTGAGTTAGATAGATTTTTTTGATCGACAAGGGGGTCAAGGGTGATAGGGTTGGACAGGAAAGTGAAGTTGAGGCTACAGCAGACCAGCCATGATCTTATCGAGTGGTGGAGAAGGCTCAAGGGGCTGAATGGCCTACTCCTGCTCTTAATTCTTGTGTGTCACATAGAAACATAGAAAATCGGAGCAGGAGTAGGTCATTCGGCCCTTTGAGCCTGCTCTACCATTCTCTACGTGATCATGGCTGACTCTCTGTCTCAACGCCATACTCCCATGCTCTCTTCATACCTCTTGATGCCTTCTTTGGAGTCCAGAAATCTATCTATTTCCTCCTTAAATATATTCAGTGATTTGGCCTCCACAGCTTTCTGTAGTAGAGAATTCCATAGGTTCACTAACCTCTGAGTGAAGAAGTTTCTCCTCATCTCAGTCCTAAATGGTCTACCCCATATCCTGAGACTGTGACCTCTTGTTCTAGACACCCCAGCTAGAGGAAATATCATCCCTGTATCCAGTCTGTCCATTCCTGTCGAAATGTTATGTTTCAATGAGATCTCCTCTCATTCTTCTAAACTCCAGTGGTCTAGTCGGCCCAATCTCTCCTCATACGACAAACCTGTCATCCCAGGAATCAGTCTGGTGAACCTTTGCTACACTTCCTCTGTGGCAAGTATATCCCTTCTTAGGTAAGGGGACCAAAACTGCACACAATACTCCAGGTGTGGTCTCACCAAGACCCTGTACAGCTGGAGTAAAACATCCTTGCTCCTGCACTCAAGTCCTCTTGCAATGAAGACCAACATATCATTTGCCTTCTTAATGGCTTGCTGCACCTGCATGCTTGCTTTCAGTGATTGGTATACAAGGACACCCAGGTCCCCTCGTACATCAACATTTCCCAATCTATCACCATTTAAATAATACTCTGCCATTCTGTTTTTCCTACTCTCTTCATCGCTCACATTCCCACCAAGTTTCATGTCGTCAGCAAACTTGGAAACATTACATTTGGTTCCCTCATCCAACTCATTGATATATATTGTGAATAGCTGAGGCCCAAGCACTGATCCTGGTACCCCACTAGTCACCGCCTGCCACTCCAAAAAGACCTATTTATTCTTATTCTCTGTTTCTTGTCTGCTAACCAATTCTCAATCCATGCCAATACATTACCCCCAATCCCATGTGCTTTAATTTTACACACTAACCTCTTATGTGGGTGTTATGATCCCAGCTGAGGTTACCCCTGGACAAGTCTGATCCCAGAGTGGAACCCAGCTTGATAGATCCTAACTTTTATTTGTTTGTTTAGATACCTGGAGAGTAGCTACTGAACAGAGGCACAGGGGTCAGCTGATGAACTTTTAACAAAAGAATAAAACATTTATTCAACAAGATGAACTATTTTACGATACTCCTTCACCCACAACTATACCTTTACAGATGTATACAAATTTGTAAGGATAACACAAGTTACAGAAGTTATCTTACACTCTAATGTACACAGTAAGTACCCAGTCCATGTAAACCTATGGCATCCTGTGGTCAGACACATTACACTCTGAAACCAAGCGACAGGAGCTACATCAAACAAATGCTATGGATCTCTCCTTAGCTCCCCCCAGACGCTTGTCACACCAAGAGCCAACCAGTCTCACTGAATTCCATCCTTCACTCAAGGGTTTCCAATCTCCACTCTCCAAGACCTTACCTTGGAATCTTCTCCCAAGCTGACGCTTTCCCTCAGATGCCTTCCGCAAGGGTTCACCCCCAGGGTTTTGAACTTTCCTTCTGATGTTCCTCTTCTCTGGGTCATCACGTGCATTCAAGCTGTTTTCCATGCACTCTGTCTTTCTGTCTCAGCTATCAACAGTACACCGCTGCTTCATGTGCCCATAGCAAAGAGTTACAGACATTCAGCTGTCTCTTTGGGCCATCTTGTCTCTTGCAAGTTGTTCTCACTTTAAATCTGCTTTTTGCAGTTTTTGTCTCTTTAAATCTGAGGAGCCTTTTTCTCTGCCCCTCACTCTTAACTTCACTTAACAGGATCTTTCCCAGATTCCTGTCCTTCCTTTGACTAGAAGGTCTACTTTGGACTTTCTCTTCTTCCATTCCCCTGGATTTTTGGGGTTTTTCTTTAGCTTAGGACTGACTATCTGTCCTCTTTTCTCCAGTCTCTCCTGGCAGCAACTTTCAGAACCATCTGCATTCAAACAGCTTCCAAAACAACTGCTGTTTCTCTTCTTTTGTATGTGTCTGTGGAAAAGACCTGCCTCTCTGGCCCCCCTGTTGCTCGGCAACAGCACTGTTTTTCTACTCTTGTGTATTTACCTTTACCTTATAGCAGTCGTAAACTCCTCATTAGAAATGCAAGCACCTTTCTAAAGAGAACCTAAAACTCCATTTGACCTTTTTTAACACACAGGCACAGAAATACAAATCAAACTTAAACTTTAAAGCTAAAACTCATTCATAACACCCATAAATACCAATATAGCTTACTTAAACTATCTCTATTTCCTAACAGTGGGACTTTACCAAAAGCTTTCTAAAAATCCAATACACCACATCCACTGGTTCTCCCTTATCTATTCTGCTAGTTACATCCTCAAAACACTCCAGCAGGTTTGTCAAACATGATTTCCCTTTCACAAATCCATTTTGACTTTGTCTAACCCTGTTAATATTTTCTCAGTGTCCTGTTATCACATCCTTTATAATAGACTCTAGTATTTTCCCTACTACTGATGTTAGGCTAACTGGTCTGTAATTTGCCATTTTCTCCCTCCTTTTTTAAATAGTGAGGTTACATTTGTCACTCTCCAACCTGCTGGGACTGTTGCAAAATCTACAGTATTTTGAAAGATGACAACCAATGCATCCACTTTTTTTCCATGGCCACCACCTTTAGTATCCTGGAATCTTGTGTCTTCTGTGAAATTCTATACCATTATTTATAAAGCATTTCTTAGGCCATTCAAGAGGGATGTGTAAGGGAATGTGGTAGTTCTAGGGGACAGTATAGTCGGGGCGAGAGATACAATACACTGCAGTTGCAACCAGGAGTTCCAAAGGTTGTGTTGGCTATCTGGTGCCAGGGTTAAGGACATCTCCTGACAATTACAGAAAACTTGACATGGAAGAGGAAGGATCCAGCTGCCATGTCCAGGTAGGAACCAGCAACATAGGTAGAGCTAGGAATGAGGTTCAAATGAGAGAGTTTGAGGTGCCCATAAAATCACTGTTCTATCAGGGCGCGCGGGAACCCAGAGAGAATCCTGTCCCTTCAATTTCATGCTCCCCCACGCCCTGCCTAAAAATCCGCCGGTGGGGAGCGTAAAATCCTGGCCAATATTTTAAAATTGTGAGAGAGTGAGAATTAGGCATTTAGTAGTACAGAACTTAAGTATTGCTGAAAAAAGAGACATTTTTTGTCGAAGCTTTTTGTCTTGCACTCATCAGGACAATTCACAAGAAAATACCAATGTCAGGGGAAACAACATATTTATACTGTATGAGAAGAGAGTGCTGATTGGTTGGCAAGTGGACTGTGAATGGTAGAGGCGTTGCCATGGACAATGCACCAGTTGATGGTGACTGGCAGTTAACAGCCAAGCATTGTTTGAAATTTAAACCAGGCAGCTTGACTCTGATTGGTCAAGACATTGCCCTGGTGAATGAATCAGCAAATGGCTGTCACTTATTTTGTTTAGCTGAAACAGGTGCAATGTGTGTACATGTTTTTTCTGTCTACAAAGACCAGGGCCCTGTGTACTAATATATGTAGCTTCAAGAACACACAAATGTGCCGTACTGCGAGCCTGACTGACAATCTTAAACTGGTTGTCAGCATAATTCTTAGCACACTGAAGATTATTTAGGAAATGTTATCCAAACGCGGAATCATATCTAATGTTGGACACTGTGGGTGGAATCGTCCCAGATTTGCACTAAGTACGATAGCGGGCGGGAAAAAGAATGTTTTACCGACCGGCCACAATGGCGGCTTTTCACCCCTTATTGTCCCAATCCCGCCACATTAATCATGCATTCCTGGGAAACACGCCATTTCGAATCGCCCACCACACCGTCACGTCGCTGCCTCCTCATGCCGGGCAGCATATATAAAGTGCAGCCACGTGCATACCTCTCAGTGCTTCCAGCCCAGGACCGCTGCAAAAAAGACATTATCATGCAAGGCAAGAAGACTGCAGTCCGCTGATTCAGTGATGCGTCCCCGGAATACCCATTGCATGCTGTGGAAGTCTGCCTGATGTCCACTACCCCTGTTCTGGCTGTAGGAGGGACGGGAAACAAAGCAGCAGGTTAGCGTGTGGGGGATGGATTCAACTTCATGAAAAATTATGAAAAAACTGAAAAGAACGGAGAGCCCAGGAGAGGCTATTAAAGTCTCCAGAAGACAAAATAGGACAGAGTGTTTGGAAAGGGCTAGGAATCTAACTTCAAGCACATCAGATAAAGGGACGACAATGAGAAAGGGGACAGGAAATACAGGACTGAAGGTGTTGTATCTGAATGCACTCAGTATACGAAATAAGGTAAATGAGCTCGTGGCGCAGATTGAAATTGGCAGGTATGATGTGGTGGGCATCGTGGAGACATGGCTGCAAGGGGATCAGGACTGGGAGCTAAATATCCAAGGATATACATCCTATCAAAAAGATAGGCAGGTTAGCAGAGGGGGTGGGGTTGCTTTGTTAGTAAGAAATGAAATTAAATCGATAGCAAGAAATGACGTAGGGTCAGATGATGTAGAATCTGTGTGAGTAGAGTTGAGGAACCGCAAAGGTAAAAAAACAATAATGGGAGCTATGTACAGGCCTCCGAACAGTAGTCAGGATGTGAGGCAGAAGATACACCAGGAGATAGAAAAGGCGTGTAAGAAAGGCAAGGTTACAGTGATCATGGGGGATTTCAGGTAGACTGGGAAAATCAGGTTGGTAGTGGATCCCAAGAAAATGAATTTGTGGAATGTCTACGAGATGGCTTTTTGGAGCAGCTTGTGGTGGAGCCCACTAGGGAACAGGCAATTCTAGATTTAGTGATGTGTAATGAGGCAGATTTGATAACGGAGCTTAAGGTGAAGGAACCCTTAGGAGGAAGTGACCATAAGATGATAAAATTTACCCTGCAATTTGAGAGGAAAAAGCTGGAATCAGATTTAACGGTATTACAGTTGAATAAAGGCAACTACAGAGGCATGAGGGAGGAGCTGGCCAGAATTGACAGGGAGATGAGCCTAGCAGGAAAGACAGTGGAACAGCAATGGCAGGAGTTTCTGGGAGACACAGCAAAAATTCATCCCTATGAAGAAGAAGCATACTAAAGGGAGGACGAGGCAACAAAAGCTGACAAGGAAAGTCAGGGACAGCATAAAAGCTAAAGAGAAAGAATACAATGCAGCGAAGAGCAGTGGGAAACCAGGGGATTGGGAAGCCTACAAAGACCAACCGAGGACAACTAAAAAAGAAATAAGGAGGGAGAAGATTAAATATGAGGGTAAACTAGCCAGTAATATAAAAAGATTGCAAGAGTATTTTTAGATATATAAAGGGTAAGAGAGAGGCAAAAGTGGACATTGGGCCGCTGGAAAATGACGCTGGAGAAGTAGTAGTGGGGAACAAAGAAATGGTGGAGGAACTGAATAGGTACTTTGCGTCAGTCTTCACGGTGGGAGACACGAGTAACATCCCAAAAGTTCAAGAGAGTCGGGGGTGGGGGGCAGAGGTGAGTATGGTGGCCATTACCAAGGAGGAGATGCTAGGAAAACTGAAAGGTCTGAAGGTGGATAAATCACCTGGACCAGATAGATTACACCCCAGAGTTCTGAAGGAGATAGCTGAAAAGATAGTGGAGGCATTAGTGGTGATCTTTTAGGAATCACTGGAGTCAGGGAGGGTCCCAGAGGACTGGAAAATCGCTAATGTAACCCCCCTATTTAAGAAGGGAGTGAGGCAAAAGACTGGAAATTACAGGCCGATTAGCCTGACCTCGGTCGTTGGTAAGATTTTAGAGTCCATTATTAAGGATGAGATTTCAGAATACTTGGAAGTGCATGGTAAAATCGGGCAAAGTCACCATGGTTTCATCAAGGGGAGGTCATGCCTGACAAATCTGTTAGAATTCTTTGAAGAGGTAATGAGTAGGTTAGACAAAGGAGAGCCAATGGATGTTATCTACTTGGACTTCCAGAAGACCTTTGACAAGGTGCCGCACAGGAGGCTGCTCAGTAAGATAAGAGCCCATGGTGTTAGAGGCAAGGTACTAGCATGGATAGAAGATTGGCTGTCTGGCAGGAGGCAGAGAGTGGGGATAAGGGGGTCCTTCTCAGGATGGCAGCCAGTGACTAGTGGAGTTCCGCAGGGGTCAGAGTTGGGACCACAACTTTTCACTTTATACATTAATGATCTGGATGAAGGAACTGAGGGCATCCTGGCTAAGTTTGCAGATGATACAAAGATAGGTGAAGGGACAAGTAGTTTGAGGAGGCGGCGAGGCTGCAGAAGGATTTGGACAGGTTAGGAGAATGGGCAAAGAAGTGGCAGATGGAATACAATGTGGGGAAGTGTGAGGTCATGCACTTTGGTAGGAAGAATAGAGGCATGGACTATTTTCTAAATGGGGAGAGAATTCAAAAATCTGGAGTGCAAAGGGACTTGGGAGTCCTAGTCCAGGATTCTCTTAAGGTTAACTTGCAGGTTGAGTCGATAGTTAGGAAGGCAAATGCAATGTTGGCATTTATTTCGAGAGGACTAGAATATAAAAGCAGGGATGTGCTGCTGAGGCTTTATAAGGCTCTGGTCAGACCACATTTAGAATATTGTGAGCAATTTTGGGCCCCGTATCTCAGGAAGGATGTTCTGGCCCTGGAGAGGGTCCAGAGGAGGTTCACTAGAACGATCCCAGGAAAGAAAGGCTTAACATATGAGGAACGTTTGAGGACTCTGGGTCTATACTCGATGGAATTTAGAAGGATGAGGGGGGATCTGATTGAAACTTACAGAATACTGAAAGGCCTGGATAGAGTGGATGTGGGGAAGATGTTTCCATTAGTAGGAGAGACTAGGACCCGAGGGCACAGCCTCAGAGTAAAGGGAAGACCTTTTAGAACAGAGATGAGGAGAAACTTCTTTAGCCAGAGAGTGGTGAATCTATGGAATTCATTACCACAGAAGGCTGTGGAGGCCAGGTCATTGAGTGTATTTAAGACCAAGATAGATAGGTTCTTGATTGGTATGGGGATCAAAGGTTACGGGGAGAAGGTGGGAGAATGGGGTTGAGAAACTTATCAGCCATGATTGAATGGCGGAGCAGACTCGATGGGCCGAATGGCCTAATTTCTGCTCCTATGTCTTATGGTCTTATGGAATACTGTGTCCAGTTTTGGTCTCCTTAAGGAAGGATGTACTTGCATTGGAAGCAGTTCAGAGGAAGTTCACTGGGCTGGTTTCTGGGGTTTAGAAGAATCAGAGGTAATCTTATTAAAACATAAAGGGCAGAATTTTACCCTTGATGGGCGGGCAGGCCCGACCGACTCAGCGGCGGACGGGCAGCCGATCACCGCCACCAAATCGGGCCTCGCCGCCATTTAAAGTGGGCGGGCCAATTAAGGCCTGCCCAGCATGTCACCCAACGGGAAGCGCTATGCGCTTCCTCTGCGAGCAGGGGGGGATTCCCCAACTGCCAGAGTGTGCTCTTTTGCGCATGCGCGTGAAAGAACGCACATCTCCCTGAGGCAAAGTGCTACCTCAGGGAGATCAGTGAAACTCTGTGAAACTCTAAAAATAGAAAAGTTTAAAACTCATTAACATGTCCCCCTCATGTGAAAATGTCACAGGATATGGGACATGTTAGTGAAGAACACAAACACTTTATTGAAAGTTTTTAAACCCAATATCAAACCTCATCCTGCCACTGGATGAGGTTTGTAAAAAAAATCACTTAACCGCTTGCCCGTTGGGCCCATGCACCGACCCGAAGTTCATACGGGCCCCTCAAAATCCTGGTCAGTTGGAGAACTAATGACCTTAACAAGGCCTTTAATTAATGGCAGGCGCGCGTCCCGCTGCATAGCGCGCCCGCTGACCGAAATATCACGATGCCGCGGGCTGACATCAGGACGCTTGCGCAACATCAGCGCGCAACATTTTAAGCACTGGCATGCGGACTCCGCCACCCGCAAGCCAGCCAGAAAATTCTGCTCAAAGAATCTGAGGGGGTTTGGCAAGATAGATATGGAGAGGATGTTTCCTCTGCTGAGGAGTCTAAAACTTGGAGACGCAGTTTAAAAGTAAAGCATGTCCAACTTAAGAGAGATGAGGAGGATGTTTTTATTTCAGCGGGTCATTAGTCATTGGAATTCTCTTCCACAGACAGCAGTGGAGGCTGGGTAATTGATTATATTCAAGACTGAGTTCAACAGACTTTGATTGACAAGGGTTATGGGGGACAGCCAGGAAAATGGAGTTAAATCAGATCAGCCGTGATCTTATCCAAAGTCGAATGGCTTACTATTGCTCCTATGATCTTATGATCTTATGAATTAATCACAATTGTCTGTCTTCTAATCTTTAATACCCACTATTGCCTATCTTCGATATCCCATTCTTCTCAATTTTCCTGTTGTTTATATCCTGTTCCCGCGTGTTCTTTATTTCCCTGTATTGCTTATCGCTTTTTAGGTATAGCTCAATACCTAGCTATGAATTATTAATTTGCGTTGCAAGTGTAACTGCCTCTGTCATCTTGCGTAACAATGTATCTGGATGGGAGGGAAAATAAGACACTCCGAGATAGGGCCCCCTTATTGGCGCATAGAGGGAAAGAGCACTGAGCTTTGTGACCTCAATAAAAAAGAACTGTCAAAACACATATCCTTCACTCAACCTTCCCTGTCAAATTGAACTGCCTTCCCCAACTTCGCCCTTATCATAAACGGGATCAAAACCATGGACAATTCTGCTGTGATCATAGACAACGGCTCGGGTATCTGCAAAGCAGGGATAGCCGGGGACAATGCCCCAATGTCGGTTATTACATCCATCGTCGGACGTCCCAAAGCCAAGGCAACAATGCTTGGGGCTGGTCACAAGGAGTACTATGTCGGGGAAGAAGCTCAAGCTAAGAGGGGCGTCTTGAGTTTGAAATATCCAATTAAACATGGCATAGTGACCTGCTGGGACGATATGGAAAAGATCTGGAGACATGTATATGATTGTGAGCTCCGCTTAAAATCACACGAAAGGCCAGTGCTTTTGACCGAAGCCCCTCTGAATCCCTTACATAACCGAGAGACCATGACCGAGATGATGTTTGAAAGTTTCAAGGTGCCCGCAATGTACGTGGCTGTCCAGGCTGTCTTAGCTCTCTACGCTTCAGGGCGGACCACTGGCTTGGTTATGGACAGTGGAGATGGCGTGACTCACACCGTTCCCATCTACGAAGGCTACTGCCTCCCACATGCTGTCTACAGGTTCGACCTAGCTGGCAGAGACATCACACAATACTTCGTCAGGATCTTGATGGAAGTTGGGCATTCCTTCATCTCCTCTGCAGAGAGGGAAATTGTGAAGGACATCAAGGAGAAACTATGCTATGTGGCCGTTGATCCACACTTGGAGATGAGGAAGAAGCGAGAGGACATCCAGAAGGAATACAAGCTGCCTGATGGAAATGTGATACAGGTCCAAAGCCAGCTTTTCAGAGCCCCGGAGATACTTTTTTCTCCTGCCAGCGTGGGCGTTGAATGTCAGGGTGTTCACAGGCTGGTCTTCAAGAGCATCTTGAAATGTGACATCGATCTGCGGAAGTATCTCCATTCAAACGTGCTGCTCTCGGGCGGCTCCACGCTCTTCCCAGGTCTGGATTTTCGGCTGCTGAAGGAGCTTCAGTTGCTGGCTCCTGCTGGAGTCCCGGTGAAAGTCATCGCCCCTCCAGAGAGGAAGTACTCCGTTTGGATTGGGGCTTCCATCCTAACGTGCTTAACTTCCTTTCAAGAAATGTGGATTACGGCTTGCGAGTATCTGGAGATGGGATCGTGTGTGGTTCACAGAAAATGTTTCTAGGAACTCCTGTATGAATAACAACTATCGCTAAGAATAGCAGATGCTTTAATCGGCCATGGTTTTTAAATGTTGAATGAAAAATAAACCACTGGAACTAATATTTCTGAGTAGTTTCGGTTGTGGGGTGCTATGGCTTTAACTCTGCTGTTAAATTGTGACAATACACTCCAAAAGCCCAAGTAGATGTGTGTGTGTGTATATATATATATATATATGTATACACACACAATGAGTTATTAAAAAGCTTAAATCCATGTACACATTTTTTGTACAAAACTTTACTTCCTGTTATGTTTTGGTAACATTTCTGTGTCAACTTATTCCCATTCTAAATTCCTTTGTCTACATTTATAGTGAAAACTGTCTATGTAAACCTGCAATTACAATCTTCCAATAGTGGTGGCATTGTAGCACTTCAATCTTACACCTCGAGGCTCTTAAACCTGTACTGTGGAGGAACTCCTTTACTCCAAACAAATGTAATTCTCTGCTTCCAAAAATGATTTTTAATTAGATAATATATTTTAATTTGATATTTATCAAATAGAACAAAACGTATAACTTTATATTGCTGAAAAAAGAGACACTGTCTCAGCTTTTTGTCTTGCATTCAGATCGCAAGGACAGATCACAAGATTACCAACAGTAAAGGGAACAACAATTTATACTGCATGAAAAGAGAGTTCTGATTGGTTGGCAAGTGGACTGTGATTGGTAGAGGCATTGCCATGGAGAATGCAGCATGGAACAGTTAACTGCCAAGCTATTGTATAAATTCAAACCAGGCAGGTCAACTCTGATTGGCCAAGGCATTGCCATGGGGAATGACCATGGAATGGCTGAACCCCAAGCTATTGTTTAGTTTAAAAAGGCACAATGAGCAGATATGCTCCTTCTATCTGCAAAGTACAGGGCCCTCTGTGTGAATATATGTGGCTTCTAGCTTGCCAACCAATCAGCACTGTCTTCTCATGCAGTATAAATTTTTGTTCCCTTTACTGTTGGTAATCTTGCGATCTGTCCTGATGAGTGCAAGATGAAAAGCTTAGGCAGCATGTCTCTTTTTTCAGCATTACTCAAGTTTACAACTTTACATAATATATATATATGTAAAATATATGTATATATTTAATAATGTATATCTGTATGTTTTTCAAACATCCCCTGTGCTCTAACCTCACTTCACCTGCAGAATATGTTAAGTTTTGACTCCATTCAATGGAAGATCAACTAGTAATATACTAATAGATTTTTAAAATTTAAATTCTACTTCAAGTTAAATCATAACAGATGGGCTAGGGAACACAGATTCAAACTAGAGAAGGCCAAATTTAGGACTTGTGGAATGGATTTCCTGGTAGAGTGATGGAGGCAACAAAATAATTTGGAAAAACAGATGGATAAAAAAAGAAACTGCATTTATATGGCACCTTTTATGACCTCAGGACCTCCCAGAGCACTTCATAGCCAATTAAGTACTTTTGAAATGTAGCCATTGTTATAATGTAGAAAATACAGCAGCCAACTTGTGCACAGCAAGGTCCCATATGGCAATTAGATTATGGCCAGGTAATCTATTAATAGTGAGGAATAAATATTGATCAGAACTCCCTTTCTCATCTTTGAATAGTGTCATGGGATCTTTTACATCCATCTGAGAGGGCAAATGGGGTTTATCATTTCATCTGAAAGATGGCAACTCCAACCATGCAACACTCCTTCAGTATCATACCAAAGTGTCAGCTTGAATTATGTATTCAGGTCTCTGGAGTGAGAGTTGAACTTGGAGTTCAACCCAGACAAGTTGATGTGGGTCAAATGTGTCTCATTTAAGTTCCAGTAGGTGAATTCCTATCAAGAAAGGAGGGAAGATCATGGCAAGATGGCTCAAGGTTTCCTCAAGGGACCCACAATAAAACAAAAAAAAGTAAAACTTACCTTGCTGAATGTCTCTGACAATGGCTGCTGTTTTTGGCAGGTTTTACCTGGCTGGAACCCATCACTGCACATTTGCCCAAGACTCAGGTTAAAATGGCAGATTGGGCCTCACTGGTATCATCGCATCCCAATCTGCAAATTTAAAGAGTACCCTGATGGCTTGTGACAGGTGTTCTTGCCACTTGAAATTTAAAATTACAGTTGACAAGATGGGCAGGTGTGGGGGAAAGGAGTTGGTAAGTCCATTTTAGAATCATAGAAATTAACAGCACAAAAGGAGGCCATTCAACCATCTTATTTATTCCATCTGAAAAAAAGCTAGCCAGCCTAATCCTGTTTTCCAGCTCTTGGTCCATAGCCTCGTATGTTGTGGTGCTTCAAGTGCATATCCGAGTACTTTTTAAATGTGATAAGGGTTTCTTCCTCTCCCAACCTTTCAGCCAATAAATTCTTATAAAGTGGGGACCAGGACTATATGCAGTACTCTAGCCGTGGCCTAACTAGTGTTGTATATAATTCTAGCAGAGCTTACCTGCTTTTATATTCTATCCCTTGTCTAATAATGGAAGCTGTTCCGAATGCATTCTTAACCATCTTATCTACCTGTCCTGCTACCTCCAGGGATCTGTGGTCCCTCTGTTCCTCCACACTCCTCAGTATACTACCAGTTATTGTGTATTTCTTGCCTTATATTCCCTCCCCAAATGCATCATCTCACATTTCTCTGGAATATATTCCATTTGCCACTTTGCCGCCCAAAGCAGTCCATTGATATCATCTTGAAGCATATATCTTTCTTCCTCAACAACAACCACACAACCAATTTTTGTAACATCTGCAAACTTCTTAATCATGTCCTCTGAATTTAAGTCTAAATCAGTGATATATATCTCAAAAAGCAGGGGGACCTAGTACTGAGCCCTGTGGAACCTGATCAAAAATAGTCACAATAACACCTGTCGATCCTTTCACATTGCTTCTTGCCACTGAGCCACTTTTGGATCCCTTTCACATTGCTTCTTGCCACTGTGCCACTTTTAAATCCAACTTGCCACTTTCCCTTGGATTACATTGGCTTTTACTTTGCTGGCCAGTCTGCCATGTGTGACCTTGTCAAAAGGCCTACTAAAATCTATGTAGACTACACCAAACACACTATCCTTAGTGATCTTCCTTGTAACCTCCTCAAAAGATTCACTCAAGTTATAAGCTTTCCCTTAACAAATCCACACTGACTGTCCTGAATTAAACAACAGCAACAACTTTAATATAATAAAATATCCCAAAGCTTCACAGAAATGTTACAAAGCAAAATTTGACACCGAGTCACATAAGATATTCGGGCAGATAACCAAAAGCTTGATCAAAGAAGTAGATTTTCAGGAGAACCTTAAAGGAGGAGAGACCAAGAAAATTCCAGGACATAAAGGACTTTGCAGCTGAAAGCACAGCCACCAATAGTGGAACATTTAAAATCGGGGATGCTCAAGATGCAAGAATTTGTGGAGCACAGATATCTTGGAGAGTTGTGGATCTGGAGGAGATTGCACAGATGGGGGTGGTGGCAAGACTATGAAGGTGTTTGAAAACAAGAATGAGAATTTTAAAATCAAGGCATTGCTTAACTGAGGGTCAGTGTAGATCAATTAGTACAGAGACGGATGAATGGGACTTTGGTGTAAGTCAGGACACAGGTAGGAGAGTTTTGGATGACCTAATGTTTACAGAGGGTAGAAGGAGTGCATTGGCATAGTCAAGTCCAGAAGCAATAAAGGCATGCATGAGAGTTTTAGCAGCAGACGAGCTGAGGCAGGTCTGGAGTCGGGCATGTTACAGAAGTGGAAATAGGAATTCCTAGTAATGGTGCGGGTGTGTGGTTGAAAACTTATCTAGGAGACATATATAAGACCAAAGTTGCAAATAGTCTGGCTCAGACTCAGACAGTTGCTAGAGAGAGGGATGGATTCAATGGTTAAGGAACAACTTGTAGCGGGAACCAAGAATAATGGTTTCACTCATCCAAAAATCTAATTGGGAAACATTATTGATCATCCAGCACTGGAATCAGACAAGCAGACTGATAATTGAGGGACAGTGGAGGAGTCATAAGAGGAGACAATGAGGTAGAGCTGTGTGGCACTTGAGTCTATGTGGAAACTGATGCTGTAGTTGTGGATATGTCACCAAGGGGCAGCATGCAAATGAGAAATAAGGGTTAAGGATAGATCTTTGGTATCAACAGAGGTAATGATGCTGGAGCAGAAAAAAAGCCATTGCAAGTATTTCTCTGGCCATGATTAGTTAGATAAGAGTGAAGCAGGCGAGTGCAGTTCCACCCAGCTGGATGAAGCTGTAACAATGGAGAGGTGTTGTAGGAGGATGGTGTGGGAAATCATGTCAAAGGTTGAAGAAAGATCAAGAAGGATGAGGAGGAATAGTTTACCTTTATCATAGTCATATAGGGTATCATTTGTGACTTTGATACCATTTTGGTACTCTGCCAGTTGTGGAAACTGATTGGAAGGATTTAAACATGCAGTGCAAAGAAATAAGAGTATGTATTTGAGAGCTGACAACACGTTCAAGTACTTTAAAGAGGAAAGGGAGGTTGGTGATGTGGCAGTAAGCTTGTGAGGACAGTGATATCAAGGATTGTTTTTTGAGGACAGTGGTGATAATGGCAGCTTTGAATGGCAGTGGACCAGTACCTGAAGAGAGAGAACTGTTAAAAATATCAACTAACATTGTAATCAGCAAGGGAAGCTGGGTGGTCAGCAGTTTAATGAAAATATGATTGAGGGGAGAAGGAGATGAGTTTCATAAACAAGATGAGTTTGGATGGGGCATGAGGAGAGATGGGAAAGAAACTAGATGATGCAAGTTCATGGCGAGGGCAGGGGTGAACTTTTGAGGAGGTTTGGACTGGTGGGCCAAGGGAAGGGAAAAAAGTGGCAGAGACAGCTGATTGAATGGTTTCAATCTTAGTGAGAACAAAGTCCATCAGCTCTTTGAGTTCTTGGAGGTGAGGGTGGAGGATTAATGATGATGAATTCTGTCCTTATACTTTCCTCCAATAATTTTCCCATCACAAAACTAAGCTGACAGGCCTGAAGTTAGTTAGTTAGGCTATCCTGCTCTCTCTTTTTAAACAACTGTATAATCTTAGCAGTCCTCTAGTGTTCTGGCCTGATGCATGTAGCCAGAGAAATGATGGTCAGAACCATCCATCATTTTCCTCCCTTGCTTTTCTTCACAGCCTGGGATACATTTCATCCAGATCTAGCAATTTATCTACTTTCAAAAATGCTAAACCCCTTAATATTTCCTCTCTCCATATGTTTATCCCATCCAATATTTTGCAGTCCTCAATTCAATGGCCAAAATTTTCCAGCTCCCCGCATCAGGGCCGGCGAGCCTTGAAATCTCCTTCCACATCAGCGGGACTGGAAGATCCCGCTGGTGTGAGGGGCTGGAAAATTCTGGCCAATGTCTCTATCATCTCCTCTTTGGTGAAGATGGATGCAAAGTGTTCTTCAAGAACCATGTCCACATCTGCTACCTCCACACACACATTACCTTTTGGTCTCTACTGGGCCCTACTCTTTCCTTAGCTATCCTTTTGCTCTTTATGTATTTATAAAACATCTTTGGGTTTTCCTCGATTTTACTTGCCTATTTTTATAGCTTCAGTTTGCTTTCCTAATTTCCTTTTCAATTTCACTTTTTATACTCCTCTAGGCTTTTTGCAGTACTGAGTCCACAGTATCTGACATAAATTTCCTTTTTAACTTTTAATTGCCTGCATTTAATTTCTACAATGTTTGGGGCCAGGGATGGTTAAAATAAGGCTTATATCTCCTCCATAAATGTTGTTAAGATTAATCCAAAAAAACCTTCATATATTGAGCAGAAGGAATTATTGAAAGAAAACCACACATTGTTCCAATGCTAGCATTCAAAATGCCTGGGTTATGGTAGCCCAGGCATTTTGAATGCTAAAAATAACTAGAGATGTTTAAGTATACAAAAAAATTAGCAGGTCAATAAATTCAACATTATTAATGGGATTGACAAAGCCAACCCAGGCACATTTTTCACTATGCTAAAGCTGGTGTAAAAGAGGAATGCCAAGCAGAAGATTTTTCCATGGCAAGGGTAATAGTCTTGTGATAAGGGAAGGGCATCTAAGCGAACTGTTTACTAGGACATTAGATGCATTTCTGGGAAAACAGGAAAGTATTTGCATTTATTTAACACCTTTCATGTTACCTGGACATTCCAAAGCATTTCATAGTCAATGAAGGACTTTTAAAGTGCCATCAAGGTTGCATTAAAGGAAAAGCACCAGTCAAATTTTTGCACAGCAAGAGCCCACAAATAGCAGTGAGGTAAAGGATCCATTTTTGGTGGGATTGATGTTGTCTAGGAGATCAGAAGGACACCCTACTCTTCCAATATTACCATGGGAACTTTTCCATCTGTCTAAGGCAAATGGGTCCTTGGTTAATGTTTCTTTTAAAAGGTAGCACCTCCAACAGTGTTGCACTAAAGTGTCAATCTACAATAGGATAGCATGAGATGGTGGTGTAGTAGTAATGTTGCTGGACTAGTAATTCAGAGATCCAGGCTAATGCTCTGTGGACATAGATTCAAATCCCACCATGATAGCTTGTGGAATTTGAATTCAGTCAATAAATCTGGAATATAAAGTTAGTCTCAGTAATAGTGACCATGAAACCATCCTTACCTGGTCTGGTCTACATGTGACTTTAGACCCACAGCAGTGTGGTTGATTCTTAACTGCCCTCTGAAATTACTTATTAGGGCTGGGCAACAAATGCTGGCCTTGCCGCTCATGCCCACATCCCATGAAAAAAGAAAAAGAGGGTAGGAGAAGTTAATTTCTGAAGTGAGATGGACTAGTCACCTTTTCCTATTCTATGGTACTTAAAGTGGCACATTCAAATGTAGGCTGTAACAAAGATCTGAGCAAAAAGGCAAATGGAGTGAAGTGAATCCCAAGAACAAATTGTTTCTGAGAAAACTTGAGAATCTAAGTGACCTTTTCTAATTCAATGCTTTATGTTATTTCTAATGGTATGCTACCATGTCACCCTGAAAGGTTTTTGATTGTTTTAACATTCCTCTTTCTCTTTGAATAGTTTATTTGGTAAGAAATAAGTCCAGACAGAATTAGCTTCTGAGGAATAAACTTTATTTCTAGCAATGACCATATCTGTAATATGTTGGATCATCTGGAAGAAGGATTTAGATAATTCCAACAAAGATGAGGTCTGGAATGAGGTTTGGCTGCTTGCACACAAGGTCTCCATTGGTAACAACCTAAGAGAGATATAGTTTCAAACATTACTTTGATTCCACTCTGCACATCAATTGTCAAAAATTATATTTTTCTCAAATCCCAGTAACAATGATAAATGCATTAATAATCTCAATGCTTCTGTTCCAGAGCACCTAATTTCAGATCAAAGTCATGAAGAATATTACAAATACGCATATCTTAAATGAAAGTGTTAGAGTTTCCACTAAATTAGCACAATTCACCCAGAATTGGCCAAACCAGCATAAAAGGTTGAGGAATTTCAGGCGCAAGTTACATCCCAAGCAAGTCAAGTTTCTGCAGTCTTTTATAAGAGCAAAATACTGCAGATGCTGGAAATCTGAAATAAACACAGAAAATGCTGGAAAAACTCAGCAGGTCTGACAGCATCTGTGGAGAGAGAAACAGAGTTAACGTTTTGAGTCCATATGATTCTTCTTCAGAGGGTTTTTCCAGCATTTTGTTTTTATTTCTGCAGTCTTTTATGCTGGTTTAAAAGACATCAGGCTGGAAGCTGGCCTTGCCCACAAAACTTTACCCCAGACTGAATTAATGAGCATGGCTTGTTTCTATGATTTGCATCTGTTCACAGCCTTTCAAACAGGCTCTTCAAATTAAGCTTTTTTTTAAAGACAGAAAGGCAGTAGTAGGCACTTTTATAAGATTTCACATGTTAAAAAATCTTTAATTTACTATGAAACTGACTAGTGTAAACCAATGAAACCGTTAAATAGTTCAGAATCATTTTTTAAAAGTCATTTACAATTATTTAAAATCAGGTTATTCACAGTTGGGGGATTAAACACTTATTAAAAACATTTACTTTTTGTGATAAACCAAATTTCAGTTGTAGTAATAAAACTGCAATGGCTTACCACACTTAAATACATCAAGGAATATTTTCTAATGCAAGGGGAAAGAAATAAACAATAATGTTTGTTATTGCCTGATTACACTGGCTTATGAATAATTTTACATTTATGATTAGGCAAATAAGTTTGAGCAGAAAATTAACCCATAACTTCACTTCTGAAAATCAGTGCAATTCTGAGCACAATTTGTGGCCAGATTGTGCCTAAAGCCAATACTGTACCTCAGATCTGTATCATTTCTTTCAATCCTTCTTAGGTTTATAGCTTGGAAAGTTGGTGAACATCATGTCAATTAAAATAGAAAAAATTAGCACACACTAATTTTTAATTCAATATTTTATGCCCTTTATAATGGTGTGCTACATATAATATTCTGGTGGGAAGTAAATTAGCACTTAAGTAACCATCAACTATCATTATTCAATGAAGTAATATCTGTATCACCAAACGATACTTATTATTCTCT
This sequence comes from Cetorhinus maximus, assembly GCF_964194155.1. Taxonomy (NCBI): domain Eukaryota; kingdom Metazoa; phylum Chordata; class Chondrichthyes; order Lamniformes; family Cetorhinidae; genus Cetorhinus; species Cetorhinus maximus. Next base: position 12,802,596 of record NC_135893.1, read on the forward strand.
CAGATTACACCATAGTGTCTGGTGTACCCAGCCTCTCTTTGCATTTATTTAATTAAACCCACATAAAAAGGCACCTGTGTCAGTCTCTATGTACAAAACCAGTGCTCGTTATCACCTTGTTTTGAAATCCAATGACCTGCTGACAGAGGATCAATGTGTCAATTTTAAAATAGAAACTTTCTATAGTTTTTCATTCCAACTTTTTGCCCACTCTCCTGAACTTTATGACTTTTGCTGGAGTATGGTCACTGCTTACCATCTATTACCGACTTACCAAATTGTCCTGCTCCACTCAGAGCAACCCAGTTTTAGTGAGGTCCTAAAACAGGTGTTAGGCCCCTCATTAACATATGCCTGTTTTAGGTAATTGCGAGGGATGCCGAAAATATCACCTACTGGGATCAGACATATTTCAGCCTCTTTGGAATACAGGACATAATGTGAAATTGGATCGATTTATATCACATTGTTACGTAGAGTTACACAGCATACAACAAAAGGACAGGTTATTTAGTCCAACTGGTCTATGCTGTCATTTATATTCCACATGGACCTCCTCCCACTTCACTTCATCTAACCCTATTAGCATATCCCTGTATTCCTTTCTCCCTTGTGTGCATACCTAGGTTCCCTTAAATGCATCTATGCTATTCATCTCAAATACTCTTGGTGTTAATGCATTCCACATTCTTACTATGCTTTGCGTAAAGATGATTCTTCTGAATTCCATATTGGATTTATTAGTGACAATCTTAATTTTGGACTCCCCACAAATTGAATAATTTTCTCTACGTCTACCTTATCAAATCTCTGATAATCTTAAAGACCTCCAAAAGGTAACCCCTCAGCCTTCTCTTTCCCAGAGAAAAGAGCCCCAGCATGTCAACCTTTCCAAGTAAGTATAACCTCGAAATTCTGGTATCATCAATAGAATGTAGGTTGCTCAGAATTAGCTTTAATTTTGAATTTTTTTTTTTCCTTCATCTGCTTCAGAAACAAAAACATAGGGCGAAATTTTACGGCCCCTCCCGCCAGCGGGATTTTCTGGTCCCGCTGAAGTCAAGGGACTTTTGAATGGCTTGCCACATTTTCCGGCCCCACCCCCGCCATGACGGGGCTGTAAAATTCTGCCCATAATCATACAAGTGCCAAGGGCACTCAGTAGAGCACATACCTCCGCCATACTGTGTTAATTCAATGTTATTACAATTATGCAGCTCTTCCTTGAGATTTTTCCTTGTCTGGTTGATGCTGTGTAACAAAGTTGAAGAGCTTCCATTTCACTGAGGTGGCTTCAGGTCAATCCACAACCAACACCATGTTCTGAAAACTCTGCTCATATTTTGATAGCTGTAACAAATTTCATCACAGCAGCTGAGACAATCCATAACGTTCTAAAACAATTAACAACATTCTAAATAAAGCAACCCACAGCATTCTTTAAAAAAAAGACAATTCACCCATTCTTCCAATGTTAACAGATCGTTTAAAAAAACTCTAGGATCCAGATCCACATCTTCACCAAAAACTAGTCAGTCAGCCATACCTTGTGTACCAAGTTTCGTTGAAATCCGCCCATTAGTTTTTGAGATACATCATTTACAGACAAACAGACTAACAAACGGGGCAAAAACATTACCTCCTCCTACCTTCAGTGGTGGAGGTAAGAAAACAAGTTAACTACTACATACTACATATGTTCATTTCACATACTGCAACCCCATGTCCTCTATGTTGTTGCAGTTATGATGCCATCTGCTGTCTTTCTAGGACCAGGAACCATAGTGGGAACTTGGTAAATCAATGCCTTTCAACAATGGTCAAGCTCATATGTCAAACTCCTCTACTTCTTGGCATTAATTTGTGAGTTGAGAATAAGAACAAGATCCCCAGTTCATTAGAGCTTAAATTACTTGTTTTTTTTTCTTAAAAGGGTGTTTGCTTATATTAACATGGTATTTGCATCTTTTGTGCATGTCCAAGTGATGCAAATAGTAACTCTTCATCAAGACAGTTAATCAAAATGTTACTCTCTACCATACATCACTAACCTACCACCTCAGCCTTCAGCATATTCCAGACCATCGGAACAATCAGCCAGTTATCATGCTACAAGCTCAATGATTCAAAACAGAGGGCATCTCTTGCTCAGGAGATTCCCACGGAAGTAGAAGATGACTATATCTTTGGCTGGAGAAAGACGGTTATGATATCGAAACATGCTAGTTAAGAATATGTTGAAACCTTTACAGGAAAAATCTTGCCCCCTTCCAGCAAACTAAATAGGTAGAACAGCTTCAAAGGCGTGGCAAGCAAGTACCACCATGATGAAGGTGCTGCACAATCCACAGACTAGATGTTGCCACTCTGCATTTTGACTCATCCGCCCCAGGATCTTTAAAAGCCTATTGCATCTTTCCCTTAACAAAATAGTGGCTGTGATTACACCTAAGATAGCTACAATTCCCCAAAGAAGAAGATGGACTGAGTCTTCCAAACTTGTGTTACTACTTGATAGCCCAATACCAGGACATCATTGGCCAGAACAGGCCTCACCACAAAAACCCTGGCTACAAATGCAAGCAAGTGTCATGCTATCACATTCATAATATACTCCCTTTCACAAACGTTCATGAATGATCAATCGGTGCACAAAGCACCAAATTGTATCCGTAACCTTGGGAATTTGGAGGGAAGCCTGTACCGTTTCAAAGGTCCACCATGGTAAAGTAACAACCTAGTGGAGGATCCTTGTGCCAGTGACTTCAAAGTGTGGCATGGGATGGACGTCACTGTCTTAGAAAAACAGGTCCAGCAGCCCCAGAAAATAGCCTTCTAACGCTTCTGGCAGCCTTCCGTCTCATGAGGCAATGATTTGCACCTTGGTGGTCAACTCTGTTAAACATCACCTGGCTCTGGCATGGCAGTCTCTGCCACATTTGCTATAGATGAAAGCAGTGGGCTGAGAAAGTGTAGGATTTGCTGGTCTGTTTTCTCTGGGCCGCCTTCTCAGCCAACTGACCTTAGTTTCTCCTCATCCCTTCCAATGCCCCTCCAAACATTCAGCCTCTAGAGGTCCCAGCAATCAGTGACTGTCTCCCAGTTGTGTCAATATTGTTAGGAAATAGAGACAATTAAAGTAAGTCATATTTGTATTTGTGGGTGTTAGGAATGAGTTTTAGCTTTAAAGTTTAAGTATGATTTCTATTTCTGTATTTGTGTGTTAAGAAAAGGTCAAGTTGAGTTTTAGTTTCACTTTAAAAGGTGAAACCTGGGATTTGGTTTCATTTTTGAGGGAGACAGCAGGTCTAAAGTTGTTTGCATACCTGCATTTCTAATGAGCTTTAAGGGTCTTGGGGAGGAGTTAAAGCAAATGCATGAGTAGGAAAAACTGTGCTGTTGCCTAGCAACCAGGGTCCAGAGAGGCAGGACACACCCACACCCATACACACAGACCAAAAAACCAAGAAGAAGCAGTTTGAGTTCAGTTAGAAGCAGCTGTCAGCAGATGCAGATTTCCCCAAAGAAAATATAGAAGAAAGTCCCCAAATCCAGGGGAGTGGAACATGAGAAAGTCCCAAGAAGACCTTTAGCCCAAGGAAGGACAGGAACCTGGAGAAAGGTCCTGTTAAGTGAAGTGAAGTGAGGAGCAGAGGAAGGCTCCAAGCTTCAAGCTTAAAGGGAGAAAGCTACAGATAGCAGATTTAAGTGATATAGGCTTGTGGGAAGTCAGAAGTTCCAAGGAGACAACTAAAGGTCTGTAACTCTTTGCTGTGGGCATGTGAAGCAGTGGTGTACTGTTGATGGCTAAGTCAGTGAGAGAGAGTGCGTGGAGGAAAGCTTGAATGCACGTGACCACCCAGGGGAGAGGAACATTGCAAGGTGAGTTCAAAACCCTGGAGGTGGACCCTTGCGGAAGGAGGTTGAGAGAAAACTTCAGTTTGGGAGACGATTTCAAAGTGGGTTCTTGGAGAGTGGAGATTGGAAACCCTCGTGTGAAAGATGGAGACTGATTGGCTCACGGCATGACAAGTATCCGTTTGTGGGGGTTGGGGGGGTGGGGGGCGCGGGGGGGATTTGAGGAGAGATCCATAGCATCTGTTTGGAGTGGTATCTGTCACTTGATTTCAGAGTGTGGTGTGTCTGCCTATTGGTTTACATGGACCGTGTGCTTACTGTGAACATTTGAGTATAAGATAGCTTTTGTAACTTGTGTTACCCTTACAAATCTGCATATACATGTAACGGTATAGTTGTGGATGGAGGAGTAATGTAATATGTAATTAATATTTTCTTGCTTAATAAATGTTTTATTCTTTTGTTCATCAGCTGACTCCTGTGACTCTGTTTAGTAGCCGCTCTCCTCAGACCTAAACAAACAATATAAGTTAGAATCTAACAAGCCAGGTTCCACCCTGGGATTAGGCTTGTCCAGTTTTAACATCGGCTGGGATCATAATGTCCACCATCTTTATATCTCGCTTGCAGGTATACTTGTAGCAGAGGTATGGACATCCAACAGGTTGTGACCCAATGGCCATTTCACCGTACAGAAGGTCATTGGTATGCAGTGTCATCTCTCTCAGGAATGTGGCCAAGCCATCAGTGACAAAGCTGGCTTAATAATGAGTGTCTGCTGATGGAATTAGCATAGTTCAGGACCTCTGAGTTGATGGCTTTGGCCCAACAAGAAATGCCACGGATACATCTGAGGCAGCAAGGGTGTAAACTATTTAGCCTTTTCTTTTGCCTAGCATAAGTTTCCCCGGTCTTACCACTGCAGAGGATTGCACTGAGGACACAGACTTGGTAGATTCACAGATCTCATCAGGATGTTCTTATTCCATAATCTCTTACTCAACTTGGATATGACAGCTACTATTTTTGCAGTTTCATTTCAGTGTCGTGACAGATTGCTGGGGATTGTGGAGCCTAGATATGTGATGCATTATTAATGTTGATTAATGGCAATATGGCAACATCCTGGACCATAACATTCACCTTCCTGATACTGATAGTCAAACCAAACCCTTTACAGGCATGAGAGACTCTGTGAAGGTTTTCCTCGGTATGTATGCAATGCTAGTACGGCATCATCAGCATAGAGCAAATCTCTGATGAGGACTTGATGCACTTGGGTTTGAATCTTAGGTGGGCAAAGCTGAATAGTTTTCCACTGGTTCTGATATACAAGTATGCGCCCGCTATAGATGAACTGGGGGCAGCAGCAGCAAAGAGAAGAATATGCCAAACAATGTCAGAGCCAGAACGCAAATCTGTTGGACATCATTGCTGATCTCAAAGGGTTCCGATTTTGCCCCATAATAGCTGACCTTACCCCCTCATGTTGTTATGAAAGGAAATCACACAGAGCAGCTTTGCCAGACAGCCTGTTTTCTTCAGCAGCTTAAATAGACTGCCTTTGCGCACATGATCATATGCCTTGATGAGGTCGATGAAGGCAGCATATAATGGTCTCCATTGTTCACATCATTTCTCATGCGGATGCCGAATTGGGAAGATGTCAATTGTAGACTTTCTAGTCTGAAATCACACTGGGATTCAGGATCGGTACGCTTAGCCAAGATCTGTAGTCCGACAAGGGCAACAGAGTCAAATACATTTTCAACAATGCTCAGCAGGGAGATGCCACAAAAGTTGTTGCAGTCACAGTGATCACCCTTGTTCTTTTGCAAGGTCACAATCTCTGCATCACGCACATCCTGAGGCACTGCCCCCTCCCTCCGGCAGAAATTCATGCAGATGCTGCAGGAGTGCCAATTTCAAAATTAGGAGCGATAGTTGGCCACTTGGCCCCTCAAGCCTGTTCCACCATTCAATAATATCATGGCTGATCTGACTGTAACCTCAACTCCACATTCCCACCTACCCCCGATAACCTTACACCCCCTTGCTTATCAAGAATCTATCTACCTCTGCCTTAAAAATATTCAAAGACTCTGCTTCCACCACCTTTTGAGGAAAAGAGTTCCAAAGACTCATGACCCTCAGAAAAAAAAGCTCATCTATGTCTTAAATGGGCAACGCCTTATTTTTAAACAGTGACCCCTTGTTCTAGATTCTCCCACAAGAGGAAACATCCTTTCCACATCCACCTTGTCAAGACCCCTCAGGATCTTATACGTTTCAATCAAGTCACCTCTTATTCCTCTAAACCCCAGCAGATACAAGCCTAGCCTGTCCAAAATTTCCTCATAAGACAACCCGCCCATTCCAGAAATTAGTCTAGTAAACCTTCTCTGAACTGCTTCCAACACATTTACATCATCCCTTAAATGAGATCAATACTGTATACAGTATTCCAGGTGTAGTCTCACCAATGGCCTGTATAACTGAAGCATAACCTCCCCACTTTTGAATTCAATTCCCCTTGCAATAAAAGATTGCATTCTATTGGCTTCCCTAATTACTTTCTGTATTTGCATGCTAACCTTTTGCGATTTGTGCACTAGGAGACCCAGATCCTTCTGCATCTCAGAGCTCTGCAATCTCTCACCACTTAGATAACATGCTTCTTTTTTTATTCTTCCTGCCAAAATGGACAATTTTACATTTCCCCACATTATACTTCATTTGCCCACTCACTTAACCTATCTATATTCCCTTGTAACCTCCTTGTGTCCTCTTCAAAACTTACTTTCCTACCTACCATTGTGTCATCAGAAAATTTAGCCACCATATCTTTGGTCCCTTCATCAAAGTCATTTATGTATATTGTAAAACGTTGAGGTCCCAGCACTGATCCTTGTGGCATAACATTCGTTACATCTTGTCAACCAGGAAATGACCCATTTATGCCTATTCTGTGTTTCCTGTTAGCTAGCAAATCTTCTATCCATGGCAACATGTTACCCCCTACACCATGAGTTTTTATTTTCTGCAATAACCTTTGATGTGGGACCTTATCAAATGCGTTCTAGAAATCTAAGTACAGTACATCCACTGGTTCCCCTTTATCCACAACACATGCAAAAAACTCCAATAAATTGATTAAACATGATTTCCCTCTCAAAACCAAGTTGACTTTGCCTTGAATTTATCTAAGTGCCCTGCTATAACATCTTTAATAATAGCTCCTAACATTTTCCCTATGACAGATGTTAAGCTAACTGGCCTGTAGTTTCCTGCTTTCTGTTGCCCTCCCTTTATGAATAAAGGTGTAACATTCACTATTTTCCAATCTAATGGAATCTTCGCCAAATCTAGGGAATTTTGGAAAATTAAAACCAACGTATCAACTCTCTTGCCCACATGTCTGTCCTTGGCTTGCTGCATTGTTCCAGTGAAGCCCAACGCAAACTGGAGGAACAGCACCTCATCTTCCGACTAGGCACTTTACAGCCTTCCGGGCTGAATATTGAATTCAACAACTTTAGATCTTAAACTCCCCCTCCCTCCATCCCCACCCCGTTTCCTCCCCCTCCCTTTTGTTTTTTTTTGTTTTCAATAATTTATATAGATTTTTCTTTTCCCACCTATATCCATTATTTTTAAATCTACAACTAATACCTTGTCAATCTTTCCACCCCACCCCCACTAAAGCTGTACCTTGAGTGTCCTGCCATCCATTCTGAGTTAGCACTTTTCTTAGATAATATCACCACCTTCAACACCTCTTTGATCCTTTTGTCTGTGACATCTTTTTATTATCTGCTCCTATCACTGCTTGCTTGTCCCTACAACCACCCCACCCTCAACTTCTCTCCCCCCGCCCCCCACCTTAAACCAGCTTATATTTCACCCCTCTCCTAACTATACTTCAGTTCTGTTGAAGGGTCGTGTGGACCCGAAACGTTGACTCTTTTCTTCTCCACCGATGCTGCCAGACCTGCTGAGTTTTTCCAGGTAATTCTGTTTTTGTTTTGGATTTCCAGCATCAGCAGTAGTTTTTTGTTTTTATCAACTATCTCACTAGCCACTTCTTTTAAGACCCTAGGATGAAGTCCATCAGGACCTGGGGACTTGTCAGCCTGCAGTTTCAACAATTTGCTCAGTACCACTTCCCTGGTGATTGTAATTTTCTTGAGTTCCTCCCTACTTTCCATTTCCTGACTTATAGCTATTTCTGGGATGTTACTTGTGTCATCTATAGTGAAGGCCAATGCAAAATACCTGTTCAATTCATCTGCCACCTCCTTATTTTCCATTATTAATTCCCCAAACTCACTTTCTATAGGATGAACGCTCACTTTGTGAACCCTTCTTTTGTAAATATCTATAGAAACTCTTACTCTCTGTCTTTAGCTAGCTTTCTCTTGTACTCTATTTTTCCCCTTCTTGTCAATCTTTTAGTCGTTCTTTGCTGTTTTTTATATTCTGTCCGATCTTCTGATCTACCACGCAGTGCTTTTTTAGTTAACCTCAAATGTTGGGTCCTCCCCTTAGAATGTATCTATTCTATGCATTCTGAAATATCCTCTTAAATGTCTGCCACTGCAACTCTATTGACCTTAATCTAATTTAGTAATTCACTATAGCTAGCTCTGCTTTGATGCCTTCATTTCTGCCCTTATTTAAGTTTAAAATACTAGTCTTATACCCACTCTTCTCTCCCTCAAACTGAATGTAAAATTCAATCATATTATGATCACTGCTACCTAGGGGCACCTTCACTATGAGGTCATTAATTAATCACATCTCATTGTCTAGTATAGCCTGCCCTCGGGTTGGTGCCAGAACTTGCTGTTCTAGGAAACTATCCTGAAAACATCCATGAATTCCTCATCTAGGCTCCCTTTGCCCGCCTGATTTTTCCAGTAAATATGTAAATTAAAATCCCCATGATCATTACCTTACCTTTCTGACAACCTCCCATTATTTCTTCCTGTATACCCCATCCTAGCGTGTGGTTACTGTTAGGGGGCCTGTACACCACTCCCGCAAGTGACTTCTCGTCTTTACCATTTCTCATCTCTACCCAAACTGATTCTACATTCTGGTTTCCTGAACTTAGGTCATCTTTCTCCATTGTGCTAATACCATAATTAATTAACAGAGCCACCCCTCCACCTTTTCCTAGCTTCCTATACTTTCTAAACTTCATGGGGAACGTTTTCCCCCCATCGGGGGTGGGGAAGTGCGGGAGCGGGCTCCAGTGGCCAGCCTTCCGATCGGCACCCACGGTCAGGGGGGGCGCTGCCATTTTACATGGGCGGGCCAATTAAGGCCTGCCCAGCGTGACATCTGCCAGAAGTACTATGCGCTTCCTGTGCGGGCGGGGGGGGGAGGGGGAAATTCCCTCAGCCAGGAGTGCACTCTTTCACGCATGTGTGCAAAAGAGCACACAGATCTCCCTGAGGCAAAGTGCTGCCTCGGAGATCGGCTCTGATTCAAAAGTTGACAGAAAGGTAATAAAAAATTTCCCTGACATGTCCCCTCATGTGACACTGTCACATGAGTTGGGACATATCCTTAACTTTTATTTAAACATTTGATAAACATTTAAAAGCCTTCATGAAGCTTCATCCAGCCCGTGGATGAGGTTTCATGCTTTTTCTGAGGCCCACCTGGGCTCCCGGCCTGCCCACCAACCCTAAGATTGGACCGGCAGGTCCATCAATCAAGTTAATTAGTTTTTAAATGGCCTTACTAGGCCGTTGACAGCTCAGCGAACCGAAAGTCTAAATGACGCGGGGTGACGTCAGGACGCACCCCCGACGTATCCCTGCGTCATTTGATGCGCTGGCAAGCGGGCCCCGCCCCTGCTCGCCGACCGGAAAAACCTACCCCATATACCCTTCAATATTCAGGTCCCAATCAATGTCATCCTGCAATCATTTCTCTGCAATGGCTATCAGATTGTACTTATTTATTTGTATTTGCACTATTAGTTCATCTGTTTTGCTTTGAGTGTTATGTACATTCAGATACAGAGCCTTAAGTTTTGTCCTTTTATTATTTTTGTAACCTCTAGCCTTATCTGCTGATTCAGCTTTAGATTTGTACCCCCTGTCCCTTCCTGTCATGGTCTGTTTATCATTTCCCATGTTAATACCTTTTTCTCTTGCCTTGTCTCTACTCTGATTTACTGCATCTTCCCAAATTTGATCCCTTGCCCCCAATATTTAGTTTAAAACCCCCTCTGCTTCCCTAGTTATGTAGCTCACTAGAACACTGGTCCCAGCACAGTTCAGGTGTAAAGTGTCCCAACTGTACCGTCCCCACTTTCCTCAGTACTGGTGCCAATGCCTCACAAACTGGAACCCACTTCTCCCAAACCAGTCTTTGAGCCACGCACTCATCTCTCTAATTTTATTTGCCCTATGCCAACTTCCACGTGGCTCAGGGAATAATCCAGAAATTATTACCTTTGAGGTTCTGTTTTTTTAAACTTAATGCCTTGCTCCTCAAACTCTCATGCAGAGCCTTTTTTTAGCTCTACCCATGTTGTAGGTACTTACATAGACCATCCCCATCTGACTGCAAGTTTCTCTTCAGCCCTGAACAGATATCCTGAACCCTGGCACCGGGTAGCCGTCTGTATTCTCGTTCTCAGCTACAGAGAACCGTGTCTATTCCCGTGACCTTACTGTCCCCTACTACCACTACATTCCTGTTTGCTCTCCCTGCTTGGACGTCTTCCTGTACCATGGTGTCATGGCAAATCTGCTCATCCACCCTGTAGATCTCGCTTTTGTCCACACGGATTGCAAGCTCCTCGATTGTGAAGTCCGAGGCTCCTCCACTACTGTCTGTTCGGTCCCTTTACCGCCTCACTCATGGTCACACTCTCCTGTTCCTCACTGATGACCAAAACAGGGGACCCTATTCTAAGAGGGGTGACCGTCTTCTGGTACAAAGCAACCCAGTATTTCTCCCCCTCCCTGATGTTGCGCAGTGTCTGAAGTTCAGCTTCCAGATCAATAATCCTGATCTGGAATTCCTCTAGCTGCTTAAACTTTCTGCAGACATGTTTGTCTTGGGTTGTGTTGGCGTCCAGCAGACCCCACATTCCACAGCTTCCTATGCAACACAACACTTGTCCTGCCATTGTCATATGTTGTTTAGTTAATTTAATGTAATTACTTCCTTAATTAATTTAGAATAATTCCTATGTATACTAAAATTTACTGTACTTATTAAATGCTTGTACCACATTCAACTAAGAGTTATGCATTTCTTAATTTCTAATTGGCTTACCAGTTACTCACCAACCAGCTCCTTCTGCTGCAAAGTAAGAAAAAGTAGAAAACTAAGAGTAACTCTTTCACACTCACCAAACTTGTATAAGCTCACTCTGCTTGCAATCTGGACTCCGTTTTCCCATGCAGGTTGAGTTCAGATGGAATAGCATCACCAATTTACCAATAACAAATGAGTCAATAGCTTTGCTAAACTCCTCCATAGTGGGTTCAGTATCTAGCTCTTCCATGACAGGCAGACTGTCTGTGGTGTCCACAGCTTCCTCAGTGACAGTGTTTTCCCTGGAATACAACCCAAGTTAGTGTTCCACCCATTCTCTTCATCTGTTTATTGTAGTTTGTGATGACCTCTCATGCCTTTGTTTTCAGTTGAGCTGTTTTCTTTGTTGATGGACCCGTTGCCTTTGTAATCCTATCATACATGCCCCTGGCATTCTCTTTGTCAGAGGACATCTGAATATTTTGACAAAGTTGTAACCAGCGGTGATCGACACAGCACCTAGCAGTCTGTTGGACTTTACTTTGAGAAGTTCTCAGTGATTTAGGGTGTTATTACCCAAATCTTTCTTGTAATTGATTAAAGCAGATCGCTTGACTTAATAACAAGTACCATTACAACATTAGCCTCGAACCAGTCTGCATTTTTCATCCTTGCTTCCTATATGTTGAGAATGCAGTACTGTAAATGGGGCTGACAGACAACTTACCGCTGGTCAAAATGCCTGCAAGAAAACTGTGATTGACATGGTACTTGATAGGCTGAACATTGATATAGCTTCCCTACATAAGTTAAGATTCGCTGAGAGTGGATCACTGAAAGAAAAACACTAAAAATAAAAAAATACTGGCAGGGGAAGAGTTCAAAGGAAATGCATGGGCACGGTGTGTGCTTGGTGCAAGGAACTCACTGTTCTGGATCATAGAACCACCAACAAATAGTTAAGAATGTGTTCTCTCTATCTGCCTCCCAACTCAAATAGAGACAGTTAATCTCATGAGCATCTTGCTCCAACACTCCAATACTGTGCTCCATAACAGAGACAAAAGACTAGTTCTACAAGGAACTTGACACTGCTATCAGTAGAATCCCTAAGACAGAACATCTTTATCTACTGGGAGATTTCATTGCAAGAGTGGGCATGGACCAGGAGACATGGCCCACTTGCCTAGGGAATCATGGTACAGGAAAGAAATGAAAATGGACAGAGCCTACTTGACCTTTGTTGCTACCATGAGCTTTGTGTAAGAACCAACAGTTCCTCAACTCCATTGAACGGGTGCCCTCCGGCATTCCCACACCAGAGTGCTAAAGCGAAATGGAACATGTTTTGAACCTTCTAGCAACTGGCAGATGAATCTTATTACCTAAAAAAACTTTGTTGCCAACTCCGGATCTGCTATTTCATCCAGGGACTCCACTGTGACCTGTAAAATCCACTTCAAACCAACTCTATTTGAAGTGACTGTCTACAACACAGAGCCATCTCATGGGTGAACCTCAGCCCTCTATTCACCTCTGAATCTGACAGCACAAGAAAACCGATATGACTTTTGGCAAGGTAATCTTAGATAGTTGCTGCCAAGGAAGATGGGAAGGAGTTGCGGATACTGGTTCTCATGTACCTCTATGTAATACAGAGTGACATAGAGCCAACTCAAAAGCATTGGTAGGCCTGGCCAACCCTTTGGTCCCAAGCCTACTCATGCTGTATCCACCACCAGCAGGAAAAGGAATCCAGGCCACTTGTAAGTTCACACAGATTTTGCTCCTGGAAATTTTGGTGCAATTCAGCATCCTCTAAAACAAACATATGTAAGACACCTGTCATTTTGAGTGAGTAATGTACTGCGCATGCATAGTCCACAGAAACACCAGGGCAGATAGGGATCTTTGTTGTGGGCCAGCCTCACACCCATCTAAACCCCTATAATTTGACTAGCCCCAGGGCTACCCATGGAGACAATCTCCATAAGGAAAAAAGGATCTCTTACTTTTTAATTTATTTTTTAATATATTTAATCATCTCAAATCTCATCCTCCAAGCACTCAGTACCTCCTGACGAGAGAGGACTTCAGCCTGGTCACCAGGCACCCGTTTTTGCATTGACTAAAACAATAAAACTATGTAAGGCTATCATCTCAGTTACCTGTAAGTATTGTGAAATGTGCACACTGTATAAATCTATGGCTTGAGTTTGCAATGCTTGTATAAAAAAAGTTTAAGAAAAATATGATTTAATTAAAGACAATTTCCTCATTCAATTTTACATATACTGTCTAGTCTGTCCTATGTTCCTATTCCTAAGTGGGCAATGATGGATTGAGGTAATGCATCCCTACATAAGATAGATAGATTTTTTTTAATAGTGGGCCTTCATACCACCCAAAAAGTAGTGGGGGCTGGGTCTTTGAATTTATTCAAGGCAGAGTTAGATTTTTGTTAGGGAAGGGCGTCAAGGGTTACGGGGGTGATGGACAGACAAGAAAGTGGAGCTGAGACCACAACCAGATCAGCTATGATCTTATCGAATGGTGGAGCAGGTGCGAAGGGTCAAATGGCCTCCTCCTATGTTCCTAAGTAATAAGCAAGGTGGATAAAGGGGAACCTGTAGATCTGGTGCACTTGGATTTCCAAAAGCCTAAGGTGCCAATCAAAGGTTACTGCACAAAATAAGAGCTCATGGTATAGGGGGTAACATATTAGCATGGATAAAGGACTGATTAGTTGACAGGAAGCAGAAAATAGGGATAAATGGGTATTTTTTGGGTTGGCAAGTGGTAACTGGTGGAGTGCCACAGGGATCAGTGCTGGGGCCTCAACTATTTTCAATCCATATCAATGATTTGGATGAAAGGACAGAACGTATGGTAGCTAAATTTGCTGATGACACAAAGATGGGTAGGAAAGTGAGTTGTCAAGAGGAACTAAAGAGTCCAGAAAAGGACATAGGTTAGGTGAGTGGGTAAAAAATTGGCAGATGGATTATAATGTGGGAAAATATGAACTTGTCCACTTTGGCAAAAAGAATAGAAAAGCAGTATACTACTTAAATGCAGAGAGATTGCAGAACTCAGTGGTACAGAGGGATCTGGGTGTCCTGGTAGATGAATCACAGAAAAGTTAGTATGCAGGTACAGCATGTGATTAGGAAAGCAAATGTAATGCTGGCATTTATTGCAAGGGGAATGGAATATAAAGAATAGGGATGTTTTACTGCACTGCACAGGGCCTTGGTGAGATCACATCTGGAGTACTGTGTACAGTTTTGGTCTCCTTATTTGAAAAAGTATATAATTGCATTAGAAACAGTTCTGAGAAGGTTCAGTTGACTCATTCCTGGGATGAAGAGCTTATCTTATGAAGAGAGGTTGAACAGCTTGAGCCTTTATCCATTAGAGTTTAGAAAGATGAGAGTTGACGTTATTGAAAAATATTAGATCCTGAGGGGACTTGATATGGTGGATACCGAGAAGATGCTTCCTCTTGTTGAGGAGAATAGAACTAGGGGACACAGTTTAAAAATAAGAGATCTCCCTTTTAAGATGGAGATGAGGAGAATTTTTTCTCAAAGGGTCGTTAGTCTGTGGAATTCCCTTCCCCAGAAAGCAGTGGAGGCTGGGTCATTGAATTTATTCAAGGCTGAGTTAAATAGATTTTTGATAGACAAGGGTATCAAGGGTTATGGGGCGGGGGGGGCAGACAGGAAAATGGATTTGAGACCACAATCAGATCAACCATGATCTTATTGAATGACGGAGGAGGCTCGAAGGGCCGAATGTCCTATGCTCCTATATTCCTATGTTCCTATGCCATTGCCCTTTTGATACTTCAGATCAAGCCTTGTAATTGGAGAACTTGCTAACCTAGCTAATAGGTAAAGTGGCAGAAGACAAGAAGGGCTAACTCACAGTTTGGGGATGGGATGTGGATGGGAAAGTTATTGAGTGGAGTGCCCCAGAAATTTATGCCAGAGCCTTCTGATCTATACAAATAACATGGACTGAGTTGTATTGCTAGTGAACTAAGTTTGAAGATGGAGTAGTTAGATTGACAACAGAGCAGCATTTAAATCTGAGTAAATTAAGTCCAATACAGCAACTTGAATTTATGTCGTACTTTTAACATAATGAAATGTCCCAGGGTGCTTCACAAGTGCATTATAAAACAGAGTATGACGCCGTGCCACATAAGGAGATAATAAGTCAAGTGACAACAGCTTGGTGACAGAGATAGGTCTTAATAAGTGTTAAGTGAGGTGGAGAATTGGAGAGGTGTAGGGAGAGTGTTCCAGAACTTAGGGCCTAGTTGACCACCAATGGTGGTGCAATTAAAATTGGGAGTGCACAGAAGGCCAAAATTAGATATCTTGAAGGGTTGTAGAGCTGGAAGAGATTGCAGTGATAGGGAGAAGTGAGCGATGGAGCCATTTGAAAACATAGATGAGAATCTTAATGTCAAGATGTTGGTTGATTGGGAGCCACCATAGGTTAGCGAGCACAGGGATGACACGGGAATGGAACTTTCTGTGAGTTAGGACACAGGGAGCAGAGTTTTAGATGACCTTGAGATCAGCTAGGAGTATATTTATACACCTAATAAAGGGGTTCATGAGAATGAAAAAGGAGCCAAAGAATCCCCTGAAAAACAATGAGTAGCCCTCAGGAAGAGCCCTTGAAAAATAAATTGGCTCCTAGCTGGGGGAAGGGGCATTGGAGAATAAAGATAACCAAAAAAATGGAGAATTAACAGGTAATGAAATAAATAAATTAATCTAAAATATATCTTCACTCTAAAAGCGAAGTTAATACAGTAGTCCAAAGAGAAAACAGTTTGTGCCATTAACTGGCAAAGTGGACATGCCACTAGACATTCAATTTTTGTCAATGACTGGAGTAATGGAATGACCCACTGCAAATGGCTGGAGATTGGGAAGTGAACCACTGCCAGTGACTTGATAAGCAGAACTATACGTTTTGATAAGCAGAAAAGATTAGGTAGAAAAGTAAGTGCAGCAAAAAATCCGACATGCCATATCAGAGGATTTAGGGATGAAATTTACAGGAGTCCAGACATATTCTATCATCCTGTTCTTGCCAGCTGCAGGATCCAACCCTTGAAAAGTGATACCGATTAGAATTAAAGAATATCCATTTCAAAAGTGTGTGATTGCATTGGGCCAGTCACTGTAACCATGAGAGTTGCTACAGAAAGCAGGATAACATGTAATGAATGTGAAGAAACAACAGAAATCCCTTTGCCTTCGTTAGAAAAGATGATTCTGTACAGCGATGAAGGCAATTAAGGACAACTGTGGCGGATCTAGCGAAAAACCAGGAAATGAACACCGGAGGGCTTCACACCCCAGCGGATTTAAACGCACTAATTCCACAGTCTCAAGTCATGTACACTCTACAAAGGGCAAATAAGAAAGAAATATACTTCTAAAATAAACAGGAAACTTTGAAAACTTGTTTAGTGCAAAAGAGGGTGAAAAAAGCAATTTCATACACCTATCTCATTGTAGAAACATCACAAACAGAATCAAAGGGGAAATTTCCTCCACGACTTTTATGCTACAGAACTAAATGTATAGTGTTTTAGATGCGTTAAACCTAACAGGTTTTTTTGTGTAAAAATAATCTGGAATAAAAGTCGAATTTATTACCTTAAATATTTTTGAAATAAATCACATTCCTAATTTTAAGTAGATAAGACTAAGCTCTAACATTATTTGTTGATGAAACATTAATACTCCAAAATAACAAAAATACCTTTTCTCGGGAACTGAGGTATAGATATCAACTCAAAAATAAATTAATTTTTCAAAAATAGTCTATAGGAACAGATGTCCATTGACGAACTATACTGAGTATTAAATAATAAAATCCTGAATTGCATAGGTAGGGTAAAAAATGAAAACATTTATGCACGAATTTCTAACCATTAAAAGGCACAAACGCCTACCGAAAGATGCCAGTTAACCCACGTTAGTATGCTTAATAGTGTTGGCCAGATGTTATGGAATTATTTTGTCATAAATCAAAATAGAATGCAGCCAGGGTAGAGCTAAAAGATTGCAACTTCTCCTAACTTAATGTTTGTAAAATTTTAAACATGTAGTAAATCACCTTCACAAGTCTTATTTTCCAGAGTAAATCAATACCTACTTACACTGAAAGTTTAAATAATAAAATTATATCCCTTCTGGACCAAAATGTTTGTATTGCTACATCTTTAAATTTCTGCTGAACATTATGGTACATCTGAGTAAATTATTATTGAAGACAAAACATTTGTTCTGATAGAGCAAAAATGTGGAAGTTGTGATAATGAAAGTGCAATTTTGGAGAGAAGGGTCGGTAGGTCTCAATTTTAACATGCCATTTTAGTTTTAAAAGATTTAAAATATCCATGTTTATATTTTTTGCATAGATTGCAGAGGTAAAACAAAACGGCTGGGAATGAAGGGATCTAAATCTGTGAATAGTGTGAAGGAAGTCCCTGGTAAAATATTACTAGTGAAAACGTGACCAGTTTAACCAGTAAAACAATTCATAGTAGGTCTTCCAGCCTGCCCCTCCTCAAACATTAATCTATCAGATCAACTGAGCCGGGGGAAGAGGGGGGGGGGGGGGGGGGGGGACATTTCAAATTATTTATTCTGTAACTATCTGCATTCATGCATTTCCTCCTACATTGAAAGAATTTAAACTTAGCCCTTGGATTTGCGGCCCAGGAGTTGGTTTTCTTTTTGCTGGCTGGATTTATTGTCTTTGAAATCGGTATTCTTGTTCTCTCGTTTATGTCTTTTGACAGGCGATTATTGTTGGATTGTGACTTTTGTTCCCTTAAAATACACCTCGTTTCTCTTTTCCCCTCTTTCTCCTTTATCTCCCCCCCCCCCCACCCCACCACCCCCCGCCCCATCTCATTTTGTCCTGTCCCCCTATTGATTGCTTAGCTTCTAACCAATTTCTTTAAAAATATGACTCTGCAAAGAATCAACCAGTTACAATAAAATTGAAAGCAGGTCGCTACGAATTGAAATTAATTATTTCAATTAGCTTTCTTATTCCTTGTTGGTTTTCTATAAAAGTGTGAATGTCTCCAATCCTTGCACTCGCACAATTTGGATATGAAGGTACAACTAGAGGATGTTTGGTTTAATGCCCATTATATTATCAAGGCCTGGTCAAATGGTACTCCAAACAAGCTGGGTCAAACGATATCTCAAACAAGTCTCATACTGCATATGGTTCACATAAATTGCTAATCAATGTAGACATTAAACCCGAGTTGATTTTACCTTTTGCAAGATGGACATTCCAAGGAAGAGTATTTTATCAACATATCTCCTGCCTGTCAAAAGTGACCTCCGTGTTAATGCATGTGCCTCAACAGGTTTACAAATATCATTGTAGGCGAGGGATTCGCTCAATCGTTTGGCAAGCGCGGTTAACCGCGCCTTTATTCATAAAAATGCATTTTACTTAAGTAATTTTGCCCCAGTTATTTCAATTTGAAGAATAGGGAAACAGCTGTAGCAATTTATAAACCTTCAACCTGGTACTAAACTTATCGGTTGTATTAGATTTTCTCAAGTAGTACTTGGTTCCACGAGACAAAATATTTAGATAAACCACGTTCTGGGGTAGCTCCAGTGTTGTGTGATATGATTTTTACACTAACAAATGCAACTGGTAACATTTAAACATTTCGCACTTTGCTTCAGTGCATGGTGACTCCAAACACAAAACACCCCTATCCATCCTCAAACATAATCGCTGGGATGAATGAGTCGAGTAGGGCGGAATTATCCTTTGTTTAATAGCTCTTTTATTAAACCACCTTGGTTTAATAGATAGTACTGTGTATTTATAAAATGATTTTTTTTTCTAAAAATAAGTGGATTTACTTTACATTGTTCCTTGCTTTCCTACTGCTCCCTTTGTACTTTTTCTTGTAGCCATGCTGCTTCTGGTTTGAAATTGCTAATTAAAAAGGCAGTTTTACCAAGCTGCCAAAATAATATGTAACCACGATAAAACAGGTACCTCATCTGGCATCTGGCCCAGGAGGAGAGACAGATGTGACCAGCAATCCGTTTCACCCTTCCCCCATGCACCGAACAAAATAAGTTCGAAAACCTTAAATTAACATCTTCAACCGCCCCCCACACCCCCCCCCCCCCCACACCCCCGCAATTGTCATCAAATACAAACAAGAATGCAATAGCTAATATGATTAAATCTGTCCTCATTGCATCTGTCAAGAGGAAATGTAGATTTCACACAAAAACAAGCAATTATAAATTATCAAAGTTTATAAACCTTTCTAATTAACACTTTTCATGACACATGTAAATATAGTTGTGATGGACACTAGGTATGACAATACGTTGATTATTTGTCAATCACTGGCAGTTTGAAACGTAAACAGAGAATACATTTGAGAGGGATTATTTTTACGGGGATGGGGAGAATCGTTCAGTTAGTTTACAGAAATTCATCTCACTCTATTGATTTATTTCCCAAAATAAGATTAAATTACTCCAGTTAATGATCGTTATTTTGTTAAACAAATTGGCTGGCTATAATTGTAGATCCTAATTGTGTGAAATTTAAAAAAGATTCCATTCAGAACTTAGTTCCAGGAGAACCAGGGAACGATTTTCTACAGTTTATTTTAATGATCTTGACGTCGTGAGTGACTTTATGACCATTTAATCTTAATTAAGGCACCCCTGTTCGCCACTGTTAAATCAAGACAATACTTTGATTTTTAAGGAGGGAAAGAAAACATGAAACCAGCAAATAGCCAATTGTTTTCTGTTTTCCTCGTTAAATCAAAGAAAAGGTGCAAAAAGCTCTAAAATGTGAAAGTTGAGTCTGGGCGCGTGTATAAGCCTGTGAAATATGTGCACATCTATATGTGTGGGAATGTATTTTTGTGTGTTTAAGTGCATTTGTGAAGCGTGTAATTATAAATGATGCATGTGTAAATATTTCAGTATTTATGTATTGATGTGCGTAAGTATGCTTGTGTGTTTCTGTGTGCGAGCATGTATCTAGTATCTGTGTGTGCGTCTGAGTGAATGTGTCGATGGGTAGTGTAAATTTGTCTGTATAAGGAGCGGGCGGCGGAAAGATAAGATTCTAGTTCTGTTAACACCCCACCCGCAAAAGTACATCAGTATATTCTCCCATTACAAAAATTAGACTTATAGTGCAATAAAATACGTTAATTATCTAAAATGTGCAATTAACGAGACACGCTATATGTCACTAAGTATGAGTTCTGGAAATGCGTGCATTACTTGCCTCGGAAATAAATATAACATTAAAGCAATTCGATTATACCTTGGAACCTATATTAACACCTGACTAACACTTTGAAAGTAGCATAAATAGATCTGGTACTTAAGGGCTTGGAAAGAAAATTAAACATCACCGGCCGTTAATGGGGGAGGGCGATACGCAAACACGAGGCACTAACCAGGATGCATCTAGTCCCATTCGAAAATGAGAAACTTTTTAAATAATTAAATAAAACTTACAGCACAACTATTGGCCAATCTATACAAATCTTCCACCCATTCCCTTTTAAATACTGTAGTTTCATCATACAGTTAAGGTATTTCCTAACTGATATTATACAAGTTAAAAAGCCCTTGAGGGCGTACATCATTTCTAAAAGACGGAGCACTGGGGGTCATATTATATGAATTATCAGCATTATGGCATTCACCCATAGATGCAATAAGCTGAAATATACAATAGCATCCATATACAACGCATCAATTCAGTTATAGTGCTAGTCAATTTCAGACATCCTTGAAATATACAAAGTTCGGTGGGTGGTGGGGGGGGGTTATCAAATAAATCATACCCTCAATAATTATGATTTTATAAATACAAATATGATATTTCTGGAAACATTTTCAGGCATTTACTTGGATTAATTTCAAAGATTCTGCTTCAGTCATGTACATTGGCTATGGCCAATCAATGTAAAACACAAAGAATTGGTGTTTATCAAACATAAGCAGGTAAATGGGAGGAGATGGGGCGATACGCGCTAAACCACAGGAAGAGAAAAGTTACACCCAGATCCTGAGGTAAGCAGCCTTTATTATTTGTCTAAGATGCGATAAAAGGGCAAGATTTAGGTGTGTGTGGTTGTTTTATCGCCCCTAATGAAGTTGTAGTGAAAGCATTACGCACTCTGAAGTGAAAATGTTAATGCTGCTTATATTAGTCGTTATTGTGTTAATTGGACAATATACACGGATGCAATAATCCTGGAAATGCCTCCGATTAACGCGGTTAGTCTGGGAGTTCGCGAATTTATTGAAGGGAGACGTAGTGATTTATTGGGGTTATACAATGGCTCCTTTTAATGATTCAGTGTTTCCTCTTTCGAGGGGATAGGGAAATTTTGCCTCACCCCGGGGACGGCATTCTACACAACTCAGGTGCAGATCTCAAAGGGTTAATGTGAGCCCTCTAGGCAAGAACAAGCTATTAATCCCCCTAGTTTTTTTTCTTGAGACAAGACGTTTTTAATCAACAACCGGGGTATACTTGTCAATGAAATAGGATTATATTTATATCAGGAGACTGTTGTAAATGGAAAAGGACATGTATCATTTAGCCTAATGTACCTATGGGTTCGAAATGTGCTGTTTAAAATATTCACACAGCTTTAGAGCCAGCTATTTAATTTCTGTTGAGTACTATTGCTTCAATGACAAGTGCACCCCTTATTAACTTCCGCAGAAAGAAATTGGCCTGAACTTTGTTTCTTAAAAATGGAAGGAACTCAACCTAGCCAAGGAAGCTATGGTTCATCCCGAGTTCGGATAGTTTTGGGAAAGCTGCGCCCCGAATCCACACCCACGAGAACCCAATTTGCAGAGCTATTAGGTCATGTCCCTACATGTCCCAAACAATGGTGGATCGATCAGTTTGTTTGTACTGGCGTGTTCCACTAAGTTAGATAAGCTGTCTCCTGGCTGTTCTCAAATGATGCCCTTACCTTCTTTGACATCAAGAAATGATCACTGTCATCCTCATTGAAGCCTCCCCTATACCTTGTTTTATTTTAAATTGAAAATCTGGTCATTAGTACGCCATTTTAAAGAGACAGTTACAAATTGTATATTTTCTGTCAATTTCCATAGGCTCTCCAGCAGATAATATTCAGTAAGGCTGACATAATAATTGAGAAACCAATTTTGTAGGAGTTTCTGAGCCAATCGGTCGAGAGAGTTACCACAAGAGATTCAATTTTTAATCCAACGACCTTTAATAATTATGCTTTCAAGCAGGTGTTAATCCAGCACCTACACACTGAAGATCGGTAACTTCTTCAAGACAGTTACTCCAATATTTTGAGGATCCACTACTTCACTAAAAATAATGAATATAAAATCAACACAAAAAAGAAACAGTTTGTAAAATTTAATGATAATCTTTTGGATATTTATGTTAAAGGAAAGTACAACCCTTATGTAAAAGGTTTTAGAATGGTCAAGATATAGAGCTAGGCAGGTTCAGCCTTCCTGCAATCATCACTTCAATGTACATTTTAGCCATGTGCAAATGGAGAGGGTATCCTGCTTAATGTACCCAAACGTAAATGAGCACTGCTCCCCTACCGTCCCTTTTTACTCTTTAAAACCCTGCTTACATTTTGTCTAAAACTGCCCCACTCCCCATATGACACGTCTGAGTTGCATTTCAGTGAGGTTATGATTGGGAAGAGTGAGTTGCGAATCCCATTCATCGTATCACGCAAATAGATTAACAATGATATCATTACAAGAGGCAAATGAGAGATACTAGTCAGTATACAAATATTCTCACTTTAACATAATGCTGCTTTACCCAGAGTCACGACTAAAGGCTGGGGGTAGGGTTAGGTGGAGGAATCCAGACATTTTCGTTATAAGTTGCATATTGCCCCAGGTGGGAAATGAATTAGATGTGAAAGAATCGCTGACTTGTGCCTGCAATAAACTCTCTTCAATAATAATACGATCTAATCTTTTAAATATGACTACTATTTTAATATGCTACGCGAGTATTTTAATTTATAAAATGTTGGAAGCCAATCTATTTGCTGCAATGGCTCCCTGTTAAACCAACCTTAAGTCCGCTATTTTGTTAAGGAAAAATAGGCAGCATCAGCAACATGAAATATGAATCGAAAGACCCAGAACCTAATTTAAATAAAACCAAATACAGACTTATTCAGTCCCTATAAGACAAAGCCCCTAACTATAAACCGATAGGGAAGCGGGGTACAAACTCCAAAACAACTCCCAGTTGAAAAAAAACTTTGATTTTTTTTTTCAGGTCCCATAAAGCATTGACCCGACCAACTCCTGACATTAACTTGCTACACCTACTGTGGGTTCTCTTATAAGAAAGGGCTAAGAATTGTTACAGAGCATGTCGCGATTACAAGGCACTCCATCAGAAGACGCTTACCCCTTTAATCGAAACATTACAGACGCGTAATCTCAGCAGTTTAAAGAGGGTCGTGAAGGAATATTGAGATATTGTAATATTCGTCATTTCCATTTTGTAAATAATTAGAATAATTTAGGGAAATTATACAACGTGAATCTGCGAACTTGATTCAAGAAACCGATTTGGTGACAGATCACATAGAAAGCTTTTTTGTAAAACGTGGATGTGCAATAAAATAGTCTTGGCTTGTAAACGCCACGACAACATATCTCGTACAAAGTAACATCCTCCAGTTGAACTGGACGCCACTTTGCATTTCAATTCTGGAGTAAATAGCTTGGCTGCCTTCTAACCCGCCTCAAAAGCAGCGTACCTGTTTTAAATAACACATTTCCTGACCATGGTCATATTAGAGTAAATTCAATATTTGTCATTCCGTTTACAGCGAAAAAAACGAGCAGAAGTATGACCCAGCTCTCTGTGTCCCTGTGCTTTATTCGCTCTGATATTATTCTTTCATAAAAGATTTATGCAGTGCTCCCGAGCTATTCTCTACCTCTCGTGCCCGAGGTAACAATATTTTAAAGGGGTAAAAAGAGGTGTTTTTTTTTAACTCACATGACCCTCTCATCTAGCCTCCCTTGAAAGATTAAGACTGTGATACGTGTCCCTACGGATCGTTTGATTGATTACATCATCCTAAGGTCACTTCTACTTCTGGTAATTTTCTTTTTGCCCCGGGGCTCTGCATTCGCGCATTTTTATTGCACGCTTTGGAGACGTGCAGCTTCGTTGTTTTAGTCGTATGGATTAATGACTTCAGTGCAATGAAGTGAAACAGGGATTGCAATGGTGAGCTGCCTATACAGCCAAGACATGGGTCTTAAAGTGGCAACAGTAACCCACATTCTCCCTCTCTGAATCTGAAGTATTAGTAACGTTTTAAAGATCGCTTTTCATATAAATGACAAACAGTCTTGCCACACACCTGTATGGTTCATTGTTTCTTATCCACATTGAAATATTAATATCATTTCAAATATAAACCGCCTCCGAAAGATAGAGAAATGCATCTTTCAAACACAACCGGAAAGGCCAATACAATAGTCAAGGCTCCACCGGAAAGACCAATATAACAGTAAGGCCTGCTCAACTGATGCATATTAATACACCTAGCAAAGTGCAATCTAATGGTAATGTGCCATATTAATGTAGTAAAATAATTACATATAGCACATGGCTAGATCTCATAACGATTTATATTTATAAAATTGTTTTATTTCTATGTTTCGATATTTGTGATCCCTAATAGTTAAGGTGTGGAAATACAGTGGCACATTATTAATGGATTGGAAGATGTGAAGAATAACGTATCTTTAAGTGCATATTATCTTTGATCACCAAAGGCTGCTGTGTCTTTAAGAAAATGTTGGTTTAATGTAAGCTTTCAAAAATAGATCTGTATATATGATCGTTGAAAACGATCATTTAAAAGATAAAAATACAAAAATATCGCTCCCAACACATATGTATATGGATCCGGGACACACGTCTACATTCACATATACAATAGGCAATTTGCATCTTGGCCACAGTCCCCAAACAAAAACAGAAGTAACAGAAACATTGGAGGAGATGCAGCCTGGTTAATGTAAGCTGCTTGTAAACACCTACCAAAGGGGGCACTCAGGATCCGCCAAGTTCAAGATTTGAGGCTGTTCCAACGGGCGGCCTCGTCCATGTATGAAAAAATGTCTAACCCAACATCTGTCTCCAAAGACTTCCCCTCAATCTATATAAAGGTCATGAAAAGTGACTGTAGACAGACCCCTCTAAATATAAAACAAAAGTTTTAAAAAGTTTTATTTCCCAATAGATCAACGCCAGATTACAGTTATTTAAATATATTTTTCACAGCAAATGATTTGACGACAGATACAGGTGGAGAGTGGGGCGGCTGCAGTGCAGATAGTCAATCTAACTGCAAGGAATGGAAGTAGGGGCAATCGAAAGAAATAACATTAGAATTTAACAAAGTTCGGGAAAGAGCAATAAAGCCTCACCAATCGTGATCTTAAAACTTCCTATTATAGTTCCCTGCTTAAATCCGAAACATTTCAATTCCAGGGGAGGAAACGTGCCTTTATTAAAACCAAAGCAGAGAAAAGTTAAGGGACAGTCTTTTGGAATGAAATGACAGGAGTTGAGTGCAATTATCATTTACGAGAATTCTGAAAGCGTCTCAGGATCTCTCGCTCGAACGTGTTCAGGATTTCTGGTCGAGAACTTACAACCTACCCGAGGTTGTAGACAGTATGGGAACGCTCTCTGTCAAACACACCTAAAAATTTAATCTCGGTACAGCACCCATTCGTGCCTCTCTGTCTGTTGTCCTGTGTGTCTCTATGCCTACATGGCTCTGTCCATTTCTCTCTGTTAATCCGTTTGTAATTTTATTGTATGTCGATTCAGATACATGTGCATGTGCGCTTCCCTCTGTCTTTCTTTCTACGTATGTCTCTGGTTATCTACATTTCGTCTTTCCCTTTCTCCATCTATAAATTTTATACATTTTTTCTATAGTATTTCAATATAGTGGAAACAACAGAATCAGTTAACTACTAGAACTGTCCAAAGTAGAAGTCATGGTGTAAATAAAAAAGAAAAACAGAATTACCTGGAAAAACTCAGCAGGTCTGGCAGCATCGGCGGAGAAGAAATCAGTTAACGTTTCGAGCCTTCATGGCCCTTCGGCAGAACTGCCAGACCTGCTGAGTTTTTCCAGGTAATTCTGTTTTTGTTTTGGATTTCCAGCATCCGCAGTAGCTTTTAGCTTTTTGTTTTTATCATGGTGTAAATAAAGTCTGGTGTGGTCCAGGGCAAGGTGGCGTGGACCACGGAGATCAGGTTGATAAACTGAAATAAATGCATTGGCACAATTCATTGAGACGCCTGAGGCAGTTCTATCAAAGGCGGCGCCAAACACGCGACACTCCACTGCTTGGGCTAGAGTCAGGCGCTACACAGTAGACTTGTATCCTAGGAGAGGAAAGGTTCTGCGTTTATGTGGTCGCGTTCTTAAACGTGATCAGTTTGGTTACCGGTGTGAGCGACATCCTTGTCCATTGGTTGAGAGTTGCAGGCGAGGTACCTCAAGAATGAACAAGTTTACAACTCTCTCATAGGGTGAGCGATGCAAAGTGAAAATATACTGGAAGGGGGATACTATATCATACCTGAGAAATGAGTGCCTTTAGTTACTGGCAGCAATCCATCGTTCTCTTTAAATATGATTACAATATATTCCTGGACCGAAATTGGGTGTTGTGTTGTGAGGCAACCCTATAACGGCCTCGCCCCTCCCTATCTTGTAATTTTCTCCAGCCCTAAAACCCTCCGAGATATCTGCGCACCTCTAATTCTGACCTCCAGAGCATCCCCGATTTAATCGCTCCATGATTGGCGGACTAGCTTTCAGCTGCCAAGGTCCTAAGTGCTGGGATTCCCTTTCTAAATCACTTCGCTATTCTCTCTTTCTATCTGTAAGACGTTCATTAACATCCACCTCTTTAACCAAAGCTTTTGGTCATTCGTCCTAAAATTTCCTCATTTTGTTCAGTACCAAATTTTGTTTGATGATATTCCTGTGAAGCGTTTTGGGACGTTTTATTGCGTTAAAGGCGCTATCTAAATGCAAAATGTTTTATTGTATTTAGTATGTTGATTACTTGCTTACAGACACATTTCCTGATAGCTAAAAAAAAGCCAAATCTAACAGCTCTGCAACAACTTTAAAACAATAAAAGAATTGTGTATTAGAGATCATTCTCCAGCTCCATAATGCATAACTTGCTTATCGCTAACAACGTTGTAATGTTACTCCACGAAACAACCGATTATTTAGGTGTTTCATTGGGCAATTATTTCCAAAACATTCAAGTGGCGTATTTATTGTGTTCAATGGGACTCCAGTCCAGTTGTTTTCAGTAACAGTACACCACCGTAATTATATTGAATTTGAAACAAAATATTAACATATACTTTTGTAGTGAATTTTCACCAGTGACTCCACCGCTATTCCACGGAGAGCCGGAATATCAAATTCGTAACAGCAAAAAAAAAACACCCCAAAACAAGTATATATTTGAGAAGAACTACTTGTTGTTGATCTGTCATTTATTTTCTTTCGAAAGTACTTTCTGAAAAGTTAAATAAATCTTTGGTACCTTAGGAGTCATTCTATGTCCAGCCTCGCCAAGCGCACAGTGTGGCGTTAATTTTCCAGAAACAAACACATCGAGTCCAGTGCAGATGAAACCACCAATATTAAAACTGACAAACTGAGTCTTAGTTTCGTAAAGTCTAGAGCTGCTGCATTCCAAAGTGGACCTAGTTAATTGCAATGAACTAGCAGCTCTGGAACGACGCTGTACTCCGCCTTCCTTTTTCAAGCTTGCATTTAAAAAAATTTTCAAGAAATAAATTGTAAAACAAAATGTACATTTTGTAACTGATACGAGTATATGATCTATTGTAACCAATGGGCTTTTAAATCCTAATATGCTAACCCATTTGAATTGAGTTTCATAATGAGTAGCATTCGAGGGCAATTAAAGTAAGGAATAACCTGAAAGTAAGCAACCAGTGCCATCTAAACAACTACATTAACCCTCAGAGTGTCACATATGTTTGTTCAAAATTACAGCATGTAATAATCCACCAGTGATGGGGAAATAGATTTAGGTGTTGTGTGTTAGTCACTAGTACATCCATGTAACAGTTTGTATTGATGCATCTGCTCCTTCCTTTCACACACAATCATTTTAGTGTTTATGTTATAATTAATTGGTTTGCAAAAAGTATAACGGGGTTTACTATTAATGTATATAGTTGAGCAATTAGTGCAGCCCTGGCCTCCGCTATCCCATCTCACCCATAAAGATATATCTAATGATCACATTTTCCTTCAAATAAAGTTTGTCTCCTTGAAATAACAGATCCAAGTATGCCGAATAGCTGTTGTGTTTTCTCATGCCCTCTTTGCTTCTATTCTAGTTTACGGCATGGATGTGGCTGTTATCTATGTGCTTGACCCCCTGGAGTGTTGCAGGCTGAGTCCAACCAGTCCTGGCTCTTTCTAGCCCCCAGCTGTATATCCTGATTGGGATTAGCGGTCAGACTTCTCATTTACCACAACCACAAAGGTCCTGAACCCAATTAATGGCTAATAATTACACTCTAAACTCCTCCACAGTCCCTCCCTGCATGATTAGTCGGAGCTCCGGATATGAGAAGGATCCACTATGATCAAGCTCTTGAGTGACTGGTCCCTTTACCGTCCTCATTATGCAGGGGAAAAAACAGTTGGTCTTAAAATTAGACAAGCTTTTATTCTGTGAGTTGTGTGCAGATATCATTAATGTAACTATCTGGGCAGATTTTTCGTACAACGAGAGGTCTACGAATGGTTACCAACCATTTTTCATACGTGAAATGTACATGTTTAATATAAAATTATGTAGTAGCTCAATTATAAAGAGCAAAAATAAAAGGTGGTACTGTGCTCAAGTATACATTCTAAACAGCTACAAATAGATATAATGAATTAACACCTGAAAATATGCTTCAAAGAACGAAAGACTCCGGAACCGAAGAAAATCGTCAAAGTATAAAGATCCTTCTTTAAGGCTATTAAATATTGGATGTGTCGTACATTTTTGGGAAACAAATGTCGGCTTGACAGCTACCAGTTAATGAGGAAACGTGCATAGCCTACTAACTCAAGGATATTAGCTGTTAGCTATAGCAATCTGGTTTACCTGTAACGTTCTGCATTCTCCAAGAAACGCCAATAACCCCAAGTTCGTCGTGAACAGGTTCGGTGACCTTCAGAAATATTCAATGTTACTAAAGGCATGGGAAAGGATAAAAGCAATTGAGAACTACTTTTAATTGAATTCACATCACTTGTGCAGTATTGTTGCGAACTCACTTCTGATGTGTTCATCCTGATGACCAATGGTACTGCTGGCATTCATCTAAGTTCAAATATTATTATTGACCACCTAGAGCCCATGGTCAACTGATTATTAATCACAGCATTGGTGGCCATTTGAACCGCTTTTATTCAACAATCCAGTCCTGGCCATCGACTTTTCATCTACTGATTGTTGTTAGTGATCATATAGAAACCATGCATCTACTGACCATCTTACCATTAATTATCATCCATAACCCCTGCATCTAATGATGATCTCGTCATTAATAGTCATCCAGACACCATTCATCTACGGACCACACAACAATTATTGACCGTCCAGAAACCCTGTGCCTACTAACCATCTCACATTAATGACCACCCAGAAGCCCGTATCTACTGACCATCTCACCATTATTGACCATCCAGAAACCCCATACCTACTGACCATCTCACCATTAATGACCATCCAGAAACCCTATACCTACTGACTATCTCACCATTAATGACCATCCAGAAACACCGTACCTACTGACCATCTCACCATTACTGACCATCCAGAAACCCCGTACCTACTGACCATCTCACCATTAATGACCATCCGGAAACCCTGTACCTACTGACCATTTCACCACTAATGACCATCCAGAAACCACGTACCTACTGACCATCTCACCATTAATGGCCATCTAGAAACCCCGTACCTACTGACCATCTCACCGTTAATGACCATCCAGAAACCCTATACCTACTGACCATCTCACCGTTAATGACCATCCAGAAACCCTATACCTACTGACCATTTCACCATTAATGACCATCCAGAAACCCTATATATACACCATCTCACCACTAATGACCATCCAGAACCGCTGGTGACCATTCAGAAACCCTGAAACTGAAACTGAAACAGAAACTGACCATCCCACGATTAATGGGTATCCAGAAACCCTGCATCAACTATCTCACCATTAATGGCCATCCAGAAACCCTGCACTTATTGACTACAAACTATTAATAATTATTCAGAAACTCTGACTGTATGTTATTAATGACCGTCTACAAAACATGCAAGGTACTCACCGTTCTACCAGTAGTGACCATAGCTAAAACTGTACTTAGTAATGGCCATCCCATCTTTGCTGACCATCTATAAAAACTGCATGTACTCACTATTCCGTTTGTGAGCATGTGCACGTTCTAATTATTCTGACCGTCGCTACTTAATGTTAGGATGGACACAGGAAGTAAAGTGAGGGTAACAACTTGTAACACACTATGTGCAGAAATTCTAACCTCTCTGAAATGCTGAGATCCAAACTCCAATGAATAGGACATTATCTTTTGTTGACGCGTTTAAACTTTATTTGTCAATTTCGCATTTTCCAGTTGGCACTAGTCCAAAATGTGGAAACGCCTTGATCAAAAACCACCTCTCCTGTATTGGCGACTAATTTTAACACATGTGCTTGATTGGGTCACGTTGTTTGGCAATATAAAACCAACATGCTGGAGACAACTACAGTGAAAGAAGAAACTGTCTTGCAATCTTTTGCAAAACGCATGTCAAATGTTAAAGAATAAAAAAGGAATCCTTTAGCTTAGGATAAAACGAGTTGGGGCCTGAGTCTACTATCATCTCCCGGTTCCCCTCTCCGTATTGCAAAGCGGCATTGACAAATTAAGTGAATGGGCGAAACTCTGGCAAATGGAGTTCAATGTGCAGAAGTGATTGGAATACTTTCTCAATAGTGAAAAGCTAGGAACTGTGCAACAGCAGAGAAATTTAAGTGTCATATAAAGGAATTTCTAAAAGCTAATGGAAGAGGACAAATAATTTAAAAGGCTCATGGAATGTTAGCCTTTATATCAATGGGACTGGAATACAAAGGGATAGAAGTTATACTAAAGTTATACAAATCTCTGGCTAGACTGCATCTGGAGGACTGACTTTAGTTCCGGCACTACAACTCAGGAAGGAGATATTGGCCTTGGAGATGGGTTCTCCAGATTTATAGTGGAGCTAAAAAGGTTATATTATGAGAACAGATTTCACAGACTCGGCTTGTGTTCCTTGGGTATAGAAGATTAAGGGATGATCTGATTTGAGGTATTTAACGTAATTAAAGGATTTCTTAGAGGTAATGGAGAAAAACTGTTTTCTTTGATAGGAGAGACCAAAACAAGGGTGAGTAACTTTAAAAAAAGAGTTAGACTTTCAAGGGTGATGTCAGGAAGCACTTTTTCACATAAAGGAAATATGGAATTATCTCCTGCAAGAAACTATTGCAGGTATGTCAATTGAAAATTTCAAACTGAGATTGATAGATTTCTGTTCAATAAGAGATTTGGAACCAATGCAGGTAAATGGAATTGAGATACAGGTTGAATGGCGGAGCAGGCCCGAGGGACTGAACGGTCTACTCCCGTTCCTGTGTTTCCTATGTCCCGATGATTTGAGATTTAAAGTTATTTTTACGAACGTTTTTATAAACAAATATCTGGTCCAGAATGATCACAATTGTATTAAGACAAGAAGGAAAAGTAAAGAGGATGGTGGAGAGTGTGATTAAAAGGTTTTACTAGTATTTAAAATCTGAATCTGGGGGGCGGGCTGGTCGCGGTGGAATACTCACTGACCACTACTGGTAACTAGTCTCCACTGCGTGGATTGGCTCTTATCTGCGTCTGCTTTAACCCTCAGATGACTATAGCGTCACATTCGGAAACTGTTCCAATTAGTTTTTTTTCTCTCCGCATTTTCGTGGGGTATTGGGAAGGAAAGGCAGGGGGCTTAATGGTGGAAACATGGGGATAGAGAAGGATGAGAAGGAGATTTCACGGGGCTTTAGGCTGATAACAGATTGTCTGTAATTTCATTTAATTGATTTTGAAATCATTTTTCAACTTGAGTTCATTGTGTTCTCAGATTTTAATCTCTGGTCCATGGCAGGCTAAATTATGTGTATTATTTCATAATTTCCAATGGATATTCTCCATTTGTCTATTGAATGCACAAGTTATACCTTACCGCCCTTTAGCAAATGTCATGTGGAAAGTTTACTTTTGCAAATAATTTGGCTTTCACTAAAACGAGGGAGTGAAAAAAAATGCAAACTAATGAATAAAATGGCAATATTGGACCGAGAATGGGGAGAAACAGCTGAACCGCCAAAGCAGACCCTGACCAAAAGTAGCTCAGCTCATCCTCTGCTCCCAGGAAACAAGCAGAAATTCCTACATCTAAACCGATTTATAGTATAATATGTTATTTCGAAATGTCTTTAATTCTGAGAATGTGCCTGTTCAAATGGAGCAGAAAAATATTCCCCGAAGACCTTCATCAGCAACTGTTTAACGCAATTTAATTACCAGTTGACACAATTAAGGGTTGTATAAGTGAGATTTCTAAATGTCAGACACGAATTTCTAATTAATAATCCTAACCCGATTAGAACCTGTAATTCTAACCCTTATTGCCAAACCATAATCTCAACCAGACAGTGATCCGTTATACACATTTTTTTGATGCTGAGCTGTGAAGTTTGCTTCGTGATTTGAAATCGAAGTGCAGTTACTGCTTGGGTTCTATTCTGACCATTTGGTTGCTATAGAGGAGAATTGATTCCCAATTGGATTTCCATTGTGTGGAGAAAACGATAAAACGGGATATGTCAGTCGGAGTCCCAGCAATACAACCCATATTGCAAATGCACCTGCACAGGCCTATTTTTAAAATCCTATTTCTCCATCTTTTATAACATGCAACTACGAAATACATGTTTATAAATGTATTCACATGCACATAATAAATATTTATTTAAATATTACCAGTGGCTTCTGCAGGTAGCGTGTCATATTACTTCCGCAGATTTTTGCACAATTAAAACACAACCGGATTGAAACGGACTGCCCGGTATTTTATACAAGAGGCGACAAAGTCAGATTGTTGAGTTAGGTGAGTTAGTCATGCACTGTATTCATTTCATGTATCGATTTTACAGAGAGATATTTGGCTTCAAACAATTCCATCCGCACGGAGATTTTGTAATCTGTACCTTCAGTATTTGCACGCACTTTATTGTCCAGATTAAGGGTTAATCCACTGCTTTATATCTCACACTCAGAAATATTTCAGGGGTAGATTATTAAATTCTACAGACCTGCGTATGCCGTAACTGTTAATGTTACCGGACAACACTTTGCAGCTCACTTAAATTCAGATAAAAACGTTCAAGAATCATTACACAATTGTAATTGATAAATTGTAAATAAAGTGAAAGTACCTGTGTAAACGTCTCATCGCGTTTTGTGCGTAATAAGAATTACATTGTAACAGATATTACTATGGAGATTAATTCATTGCTTATAACCGCGATTTAAAGTACTAACAATGGACACTGAGTGAGATGCAATATACGGATTATATTGAGACGATAGTGTTTTTAAAAATGCTTTCTCAAACAAATTTTGACCCGAATTCATCCAATTTTAATCAGTATTATACTTTAATTAAAGTATTTAAGTATTTAATTAAAGAATTTAGTACTTTAATTAAACCGTTTCCAATTACCTATTTATTCCGAGCCTCAATTTCATTTTTAGAAAAATCTTGTTACTGTAAATACATCTAACCATTTTCTACTGCACTATTACTGAACGAATTGGCATTTTATAGTTGTCGCCCTTCGTGATATTCCTAGTAATTAAAAAATAAATTTATTGTACAAGAGAGTTGGCTTAATGGGTGTTATCTTCCTTCGGTACTAACAATGAATCACTTGTGTATTCCTTCATTCAAATATGTTGCAGTGTAAAAACTAATTCGATTACACGTTATAGCCCAGAACACAGAGGCCTCTGTTCCTCCTATGCGCGGTTCCGACTGCTGGAGAGCAAGTTTAACGATGTTTGCAACACACCTGAAATTGTAAATCGCAATCCCTCGTTTAAGTAATAAAATATCGAGTGCGCTAAATCTAACAGTTATACCAAGCCCTACAAATTCCTGAATGATATTTATAGTAGCTGGTTGTTTATGTATGAGAGACAGAGGATACTTTGCATACATACTATCAAGCTTGCCAAGTTTCTGAAAATAGGAATCTACTAGTGAAGAACTAACGCTTCGCTCGGTGGTATTTGCCCCGTACGTATTTCGACTGCAGTGATGTATTTCATGGGATTAATTCGAGCAACATAATGGACTTCACTATCCATTGGGTTTGCAGAAGGGGTCCCGCACTGGGCACAAGTTGAGACACAATTCTACTTAAGAAAACTAAGATGTTGTTCTGACTTGCAGTTACAAATTTATATCATGCTATTGCAGTGAATTAGCAGATTATGCAGCTCACTTGGAAATACCACTTTCGCTATAATTATGGCGTGTCTTTTCTCCTTCTTAAAAACTTCCTAATTCCTCTTCCCAGGTTCCAGTGAAACTTCTTAAGGGTTTACTCAAACACTGTCCATTGTGAAGAGGCTATTTGTCTACAAAAAATATAGTGAAACATTTCTAATTTTAGAGATTATAAAGTAACAATATATCTCACCTAAAGAAGCACGGCGAATCTAATACAGAATATGAAATGTCTCAAGGGCAGCTTTGAGAACTCCGTCCTCCCACCAACACCTCAGCCGTGTAACCACAGCCCACCTTGAGTATGCGTGTTATGCTATACGATCTACATTTACAGTATCTAAATACGAAACACTTGCCATAAGAAGCTGTTACAACAAATACAAACATACTTTAGCGATTCTCGGATACTGAATTTGAAATGAACTGGCATAATTTCTCCTACTATGAAGTGCGTGTCAGTCAGTAAGGACGTGAACACTGAATGTAGCAATCTTCCAAAAGACCCTTCGCCAGTTGTATAGCCTAAAACGTGGCGCCCGCAATGTGTCTCTCCGCTGAAGTTCAAAGACAGAGGGATAGAAACAAGACATTAATGGAACTAAACCCCCTCACACAGCCCAGCAATCTATTAAAATGTAGTTAATAAGCTGGAGAATATAGAATTCTTAACATAGATTTGACAGTTTGTTTTTTGAAGACTTGGTTTTTTGTAACCATATCAATTAAACTAACCATAACCATACGGGCTACACTGAAATAATTCATTTTGCGTAGCAATTTTATTTTCATCTGTTTTTCTCTTTGTTAACAATG
The DNA here is from genome assembly GCF_964194155.1 of Cetorhinus maximus. NCBI lineage: Eukaryota > Metazoa > Chordata > Chondrichthyes > Lamniformes > Cetorhinidae > Cetorhinus > Cetorhinus maximus. The sequence goes on from NC_135893.1 coordinate 12,838,391, forward strand.
AGCTTTAAAATAGCAATTTTCTCCTTTTAACCTGCAGTACAAATCTCAAAAGATATTTCGACCACCTTTCTCGCTAAAATATGTCCTAATTAAATAAATTAGCTATATAAAACACACACACACAAGAGACGGATGGAAACGCGAAGCACTTACTGTGTTCAGACTCAGCTTCTTCTCTCGCTCTCTCCCAATCCCCTCTCTCTCTTTCTCTCTCCCCTCTCTCTCTCTCTCTCTCTCAAACTACAAGTTCCATTCATTTTGAAGGAAGAACTTGAAGAGAAACGGTCTGAGAAGACAATGCAAAATAGCCGATTTTTTTTCTTCCTTCAAAATAATGTACATTAAGTGAAATAATTAGAATTGCGCTATGTTTAAGGTAGGGGAGAAGGTGCTGAGGCTGCAGTTTATAACAGAAAGAAGTGCCTGTTTTAGATGTCCGGTTCTCAGCGCCAATTATCTGTAGTAACTGTGTAGTCCCAAACCCATGTTTATTATTCTATAGCACTAACACCGGGTGTTGAATCACTGCTGTTATCCGGGACTATTCAATCAGCTAAAGCTATCGATAGCTTTAATTAATACTGTCATAACTGATGGGGGTTATTAGGGCGCGTTATTGAGTTCAGATAGCATGCCAATCTGTTTCCCTGCCACTACCAGTTGTGCTAAAAGTATATACTATTAATCAGTCAAGTCTACTAATTATCAATTAACATGGAATTTTTAACGCGAATAACTTGTGCACTGAATTAAAATTACTAATTTGATAACTTGTTTTTTTGGTAAATTTCCACGGCAGATGCTCTGCAAATTAGTTTTATTTTGAATAATGGTCGTGTGGTTTTTTTTTAGGTAAACTGTCTTTACCTTCCCAAGGTTTAGAAGAGGAATTCATGCAAGTGAGAGAGGAATAATATGTGAAATGGCGTTAGGGAAGCAGAGATAATTGGTCTGATGGAGTTGAGGACAGATCGCGGCCAAATGATGAATATATTCAAACTTTTCCCTGCGTGATGGTGTCAGATTGAAGGCTCTGTGCGCATGTGCGAAGGTGTCCAAACTGACAATGCCAGGGAGATAGCGTGTGCGATTCTCTGAAATCACGACCAACGCCGACAGACAACATGAGATCCAAGGCAAGGGCGAGAAAACTGGCCAAAAGTAGGTCCCAATTTTCTTCTCCTATCTCTCCGCACCTTTTTTTTAGATCCTCTGTATAGGCTTCCAAAAAGACCCTCTATAAAAAACCAACAACGCCAAACGATCCGCTATACACCCATGGTCTTTGTGAAGAAGCGATCAGGAATGTATTTTCTCCTCCAGATGATGTCGATGCAGTGGGGACGATTAGAATGATGTGCACCACGGGCTCGCGAAAAGGCTGGGGCGCAAGAACTTAAGACTTGAACGCTCTGGCCACAAGAGCGGCGCGGAGCTCTCTTTCTGCACAAGTTTCCATACCTTGTTTATTTCTCTCATTCAAGAGAAACTTCCATGCCCCCCGCGTCTCGACCCGAGAGGTTGAGAAGTTGGAGAGAAACAACAAAAAATAAAATGAAAGTTATCGAAGTTGACGAAGAGATATGTAACTTTTGTAAAAAAAAACATATAGCGAGAGCCATTGGAGAGTAGAAGCAGTTTTCCCAGAGTCTTAAATAGTGGGCGCTAGAGCACCGTTGAAGAGCTGAAAGTTGCTGGCCAACTGCTCGTCTCTGCTTGAAAGGGGCAAAATATCTTGAGGGAGTCCGTTTAATAGACTGAGTACCATTAGGAGCGGAGCCGTACGGGGGTTTCTGAGAAACCGGGAATAATGTTTTGGGGGCTGCTTCGGGGAATTAACAATGTCAATTTAGTGCGAGAGAGAATCGCACAGGAATTGGAGGGATCGGGTCGAAATAACACAACTGACAAGTTTAAACTTTCAATTTAACCATGCCAGATCGTGAAATAGTGATCTAAGGGAAGCAAGTCTGGAAGCATGAAGGGAGTTTTTCAAACTTTATCTTTTTTTAAATATACCTTAATTTATAGAAATATTTTATTTTCGCTTGTGGTGTGTCAAATGTTGGAGTTGCGCTGAGTATTAATCTTTAACCCATAGCCGGAAGAAAAGCATGTATGTGCGTGTTGAAAATGAAATTATGTTCACGTACCAGGAGTGTAGACTTTTCTGAGAGGCCGCATGCAGGTTAGATCTGTCCGAGTTTCGATTGTTTGTTGTTTTTTTATAAAGAGATGGGCCGTTCTTAGTTGGAAAGTATCTTTTTAGACTTCGCTATGTTCCACACTTTCTGCTTCCGCCCCTCTTAACATGACCACATTGATCAGTGTGAATGTGTGTGTGAGATTGCCCGACTCCTACTTTCAGTTTGAAACCTCATTATTCTCGTCAGCTTATTTTCCCAAACTATACGGAAAGCAGGAACTCTCCTAAACCTAGCCGAACCCTTCTGAAAAATAAAAGTTGCAAATTATTAAATTTTTAAAGTTTGAACTGCCGGTACTATTAATGGTCACCGCTGTATGCAGAAACAAGTCTGCACATTCATATATAATAGTATGTATGCATAATAATGCTTATATATTTGTATACTTGATGTTATATTTATGTATTTTGAAGTGTTTAATAAATCTATATCCTTTATTGATTGACACGCCGAGTCATTTACAAAAGTGAAATAGGAAATTAAAGTTTATTTTCTGGTATTTAGGCCAAGTTAAATTACACATACGTATCACTGTGCTGGGTGCACGGCCAAAATAGCATTTGTTTTAAGTTGTTCACTGAAGAGATTTGGTATCCAATGATCCCTGATTTCAAATCCCTAATGAGAAGGATTAATTACTGAGGGCGCATTTAAAATAGCCTGTTCATATGCATGATTTGTATTCTAAAGTGCATATGATTTTAGGAATATGTGTGTATGCATATACGTGCATGTACGTACGTGTGTGTATATGATGTAAAGGTATTTATAAATATTTAGCAGTTACCCGCATTAATTAACAATTTGGCTGATGGATCTAAGCATCTTTTTCTAGAAATTGGTATAATTTTAGATCACAACTCATTTACATTGCAGTGTATTTTGTTGCTTTCAAGTTGCGAAGTTTGTTTGATGAATGGCTGGGTCGCAGTATTTTTCTAAGTTGTTTGTAAATAAATGTGTCTTTAGTCTGCGTGATATGGTCCCCGCTGAGTTCGGGTTACTAATTATTACCATTAAAAATGATGCGTAGTAAATGCTAACATCAGACAGTGAGAAAAGTGCGTTTAATTGAACCAGGAGGTTTGATTACATTTATACCGGGCTCGCAACTAGAAATGGACTGATAGTGATTTTTATTTCAAAGCTAGTGTTGTGTGTGTAGGGTAGGAAAAGAGGAAGAAAAAAAACTGCGGTACCAAACAGCTGTGTTAAACTGGGATTGGGTCGAACGCTTTTCAGTGGAAGAATGCAGTACAACACACGTGCATAACATTACTTGCTCCCCAGATCGGACTTGGAAGTGATAATATGTGCCCCCGCGCTATTAACTTTTAACATCCTACTTATGATTTTCATGATAGGGGTTGTCGGGGTGGCGGGAGAGAGAGAGAGAAACCACAATTCAACTCTACAGTTAAAAATAAACAAATAAGATTGCCAGACACTACTGCAATAGCACTCAGCTTGTGTATAACAGTGTAATTGTGCGTGGCCAGACAGAAAGGCTGTTATTTGCTTTTTATATACATCCATGTGTGTACATGTATGTCTGTATATAATGTGTATACACGCACGCGCACACAGATATCACACTTTGACATCTAAAAATTCTTTGCATTGCTCTTCGGTTTATTTTTAAGGGAGTTTCATGGCTCCGTCATATTATTATTCAATTTTTGAGTTTGATTTTTTTTTAATGAATAGATAGTTTGAATGATAGTTAAATAAAACACTTAAACAAGGAGGGGGAATCGATGCTTGCTCGTTTAACTTTCATTTAGGTAATTAATCGATGTTTTATTTAAGCAGATATTTCACTTTCAACGCTCAGATGAACTTGAACAGCTGTAAACATTATCACTCGGCAGGTTTAGGTTGAGGCATCTCAAGGAGACATTAGTTATTTTTCATGCTCTGGTAGTACTGTGTATTTAAAGTGCACGCATACGCAGTCAAACCCTTGCACACCTGGAAGATTTACAACAAGGGAACCTTTAAGGTTTTAATGCCCTTTTAAACATCAACGTGTTTATTTAATGCTGCACTACCAAATTCCAACTACCGGCTAGATCATTTCACAAAGGTTTTTTTTTTGTTGTTTTTTAATCGCCTGACCAGTGGATCCTTTCTCTGTTGTTTCGAAGTCATTTAATACTCGGGTCAGCGTTAATCTATCAAATATATGATATTTGTACAGTCTTAAAGAACCGAGTGAAACAAATATCATAGGTGTTGTAATCAGAACGGGCCATTTCTTTATTATAGGCTGGATTGCAAATTTAGAAAGAATTAAGATTGTACTGCACCAAGCAACCCTGGTAAATTTCTCCCGTCAGATCTGGGGATTTTTAAATAGCAGATGGGAATGCTAATTGCTAGCGTTTTATGATTCGATGTTTAGAAGGTAATGGATTGTTTATTAAAACCAAGTAATTGAAACAGTAAACAAAGAAGTTGTGAAAGATTTTGATGTTTAACTGCTGCGCGGGGGGAAAGTAGCCACGGTAATGGGTTTCCAATAAAGCAATTACTGCACCCGGGGGCTGTAAGGCCAGGATCAATGCGGACAGGACAGATTTCATATATAGGGGAGGCAGCCAATGATTAGAATGCTCTTAACTTGAAATCGAGTTGTTTGTCACAATAAGAGAAACTGACAAAACAGAATGGAAGCTGGAAAAACAGTTCTCGATAATTAAAGTAAATTGGAATAGCACATCAGATCAATGTGAAAATTGACGGTTTCAATAAAAGTTATCGAAAACTTTTTAAGAGCTTTTTCTCCAACTCTGAGTGATGCCAATGTCTTATTTATGGAGAACAGTTTTTCCTTGCGCACTCGCAAGATGACTACTCAAGGGCATCCCATCGCCTTAGAAAGAGGTTTTAATTTGTACATAGTGGAGATTCATATTTGTAAACGTTTGTCTCTGTGCACATGCGGATATTAGATTAGGAAAATTACTGCCATATATATATTTGGACACGTCAAATCTATATAAAACATGTAGATTTAAGAAATCAATTGCACAGTTATCACATTGTGACTATATATAGACATTTTATCTTTACATCAGCGGTGATCTTTTCCTCTTGTCTGCATTGTAAAGTTATTTTTACGAACATTTTGTGTCCTTTTTACTTTAAAAAGCATAAATTTTCTTGACAAATCCAATCGTCGTGTATTTGGTAATTGTGATTTCAATACGTTTCACAAAAAAATACAAATTATAACTTTGTAGATGTTGCGGGGGCGTGAGGCTCAATTAATTAAAATGCTTTGCAAACATTGTTTTGAGTATGGGAATCTCTGGGTAGGAGGGAAAACTGCTAACTTCAAGAGCCGTGTTGGTTGACTTGTACAAGACACTGTCGGAAGAACGATGCGGTGTTCTGGCTGTATTCTGTGTATTCCGACTCCTCCTCCGGGCCAGCGCCCCCCCACTCCCCCCCACTCCCTCCATCCACCGCCCCCCCTTCCCTCCCCCAGAAAAAAACCCTTGCTTGATTTCCTTACAATAATCTGACTCGGCAATCAGACATTTTTCCGAGTTACAAGCGAGGAAATATGCTGCTATGGTAATCGGGTCAGAGTGCAGGGGAAAGAGATTGGAGCCAGAACGCACTTTCTCTCTCTCTCTCTCACTCACATACACATCGTTTCACTCACAGGTTTCTCCTTCTTCTCTTGCCCTTTCTCTTCCCTTTTCTCTGTTTTCTCTCCTTCTGTTTCTCTCTCTCCACCTCGCTGTTTCTCTTTATATTTTCCACTTTATATCAATAGCTATACATCTCCCCTATATCTCGCACACCATCTTTTCCCTCGCCCTTTTTACTATTTGTAGAGCTCCTTTCTTCTTTTACACATTTCTTATCGCTGTCCATACCTCTTCATTGGCAGTATTTTTCTCTCTCACTCTCCCTTTTCTAGCAGAAACATCTGATTCATCGGCCCGTGGTCTCAAAAAAATGACCCGATTTAATGCACGTCACAGCGACAACTCTACAGTTTCCAGCCTTCAGTCTTCACGTTGACTCCTACAACCTTTCGCACTTCGCTCAAATCACAATCTCTCTTATACACACATAACTGACGGGGGTGGGGGGGTTGCAAATTAAAGAGTCATAACGTTTTCAGCTTGCTAGTTTTTCCTACTTCAGGAGAGGTGGGAAAGCGACTAAATGGCAATCAGTATCATTTTGCTATCTGTTAGTGCGATTTAGGTGTTGGAGCTGAACTCCTACGGGGCAGTTTACTAGAATCGGAGTGCTTGCATGAACATTTTCAGTCACACAAACATTGTTGCTGTCCTACGCAAACACAATCACTGGGCACAAATACACAGTTGCACAAGCATAAGCTCTCACAGGCGCACTAATTCACTGGACTGCACACATACACTCAGTTCACAGACATACATGCAGACACATGCACAATAATGCACACAGTCACAACATATATACATTTACACAAATTCTCTCATTCACTCACGTACTCAAACTCACACAATAACCCCACAGACACTATCACACAGGCTCGTAAACTGTCGCACAGGCACACTTGTAACACACTTTTGAGCGTTCTTCAATTTAACTCTTCCTATTTCTGAGAATATGCTAAGATTTAATTTCATGTGTGGGTTTTAGTATGGAAGCTAGTCAGTTCTCACACATCTAACACGCCTCTAACTTACTAGAATTATTCCGTTCAACTCTCGTCCATGTAGTAGACGGCGCTGGCTTTTTCTGTATCATAATTATTGTGCCTTAATAGCACAATTTAGACGTTGGTTTTGTTCATGCATATATATACACACACAAGACATAGGCATAATTTATGTTTCGAGATTGTTATAAATTGCACCTATACAGTACATGATACGTAAGTATTAATCTATAAAGAATGCATAATTGTATAACCAATTTTTAAAAAAGATTACAACACGAGAGAAAATAGAATTGTGTTAGCAGCAAATTAGAAATACGAACAAAATACATCCATATAAACATTTTCAAGTGGTACACATTCTTGTACTTTCCGTGCTGCTGGTATGGTGCATTTATGATTTCATCACGACGATCCGAACTCTCATTGAAGTATTGGCTGTATTGCAAGATTTTCCGAACTCTTTATATAAATTTTTAAACAAAACTAACCTTACAACGTTAAAATATAAGCTTTCAGTTGTGCAGCGTATCCTCACTTTGATTTTTTTTACTCAATATCTCTATTTTTTCAGTTTATGAAATACTACTTTAAGTTGCTACAATTTTTTTTTTTAGCAGGAACTCTGATATTTGACAACCCAATAAACTTCGAAAGAAAGGCAATGTTGTTAATTATTTTAAATGAAGCACTTGTAAACAGATGCTGTAATGTCGGACGTAATTTCCTTAAGCAAATATTCCGCGGTGTTGCGTAATGTATTCGGTTTATGGGTTGTGGGGGGCGGGGTGGGGGGGGTTGGTTGGGACGGTGTGGTGGTAATATTACTGAATTGCAGTTTTCATTGTAAAAATTGAGGTGAGTCTATGAGTTGTCTATCGGACACTGGAGGAATCAGTAGGTTTTATATACAGTATTTAATACACCTAAACATACTGGAACCTCAGCCTTGTTTTCGCCCTTTCCCTTCCTTAAATCAAAAGTCCCCGTTTAAACTGTTAAGATTAACCCCTGTCGGCCCAGCACCAGTTTAAACTCGTCTCTGCACACCTCCACATGTTTCAGTGAGTGTGACTGAGGGTACTAGCCAGAGCACTCCTCTCTGTAGCAATCGGATGAACAATTTGGGAGCAGACTTCATTGATCATTAAGTTCACCTGCTAAATCTTAATTTCTCGATAAAAGACATTTCACAATGTTCGAGCGATAACTACGTTCATTGTAATACCTGTTTCAAAGACATCCTGTATATTTAGACATCTATCTTTACAATACATTAAATCGCCATCCAAGCCATCCTATCTCTGCTACTTTCTTCTTGTCACTACCAAACACCTGGGATGTTGTCACTCGGATTTGAGACTTTGCCTTCGTCATGGGTACCTCCTAAGGTTAAGCATGCACAGAAGTCAATCCATGATACAATGGGCACTGCAAACGAAACAGCCAGTCATGTGTTCCAGTGTTTATATTCCCCAGCATTTCCGCTAAATAAAACATATCTATTATATTCAGTGTTATTCCTGTAATACTGGTTGCAGATCACCTCCCAATAATTTTACATAATTAAAGTTGTAAAATACAGTACATATCTGTGCATCATTTTTGCATTTGTGTAATGAATGCTGATGCACCTTTGTTTTCATTCTCTATCTCTTGGGTCAACTAACTCAATTTTTATTTACACTAACGTTATTGTTGCTAACGCTGTAATTCATCTATTGTTTATTAAAGCCGTGCCAGAGCTTGAAGCGCTTAATTCAAATCGTGTCGCAAAGCTCAGATCTCTGTCTCTGAATTTTTACTTCATTAACTAATTAGGAATCATTTCATTGTAATGAGTGACTGACCCTGTTCTCTTCACAACCACCACCTCCGCACCCCCCCCACCCCCACCCCCACCCCAATTACCTTTCTGCTGACTTGTGTTCAAAACACAATCGTAGAATGTGTGGAAAATATATGGCCTCTGAGATTATTTAGGGAGGGAGGTTTTGCAAATTGCTACCTTCCCAATTATTTATAGAGGTTGGGATGATTGCATAATTAATATATTCTAATATTGGTTTGGCAATTATAATATATTTACTTTTTTATATTCTTTGATGGGATGTGGGTGTCATTGAGCAAAGCCAGCATTTGTTACCCATCCCTACTTGCTCTAAAACTGAGTAGGCATTTCAGAGGGCATGTAGGAGTCAACCAGAGTGCTGTGGATCTGGAGTCACATGTAGACCAGGCCAGGTAAGGACCAGATTTCCTTCCCTAAAGGACATTAGAAAACCAGGTGGATTTTTAGAACAAACCATGATAGTTTAATGGTCACCATTACTGAGACTAGCTTTTTTTAAACGAACATACAAATTAAGCCCAAGATAGGCCCAAGAGTGTACCATTAGGCCCCTTGTGCCTTCTCATCATTTGATAATATCAAAGATGATCAGATTGTGGCCTCTACTTTCCTGTCTACCCTCTATATCATTTGACTCCTTTATCAGTTGAGAATCTATCTAACTCAGCCATGGTGGGGTTTGAACACATGTCCCCAGAGCATTCATTAGCCCACGTCTCTATTACTACTACACCACCCTATGACCGTGAGACTGGGTTTGATTATTCAGAGACCGCTATTATGTTGAGAGGTGATATTTTGGTTCGAACTCTGGTGTGCTTCTATCTGTCCATTATTCAGTATTCCTTGAAATGCCCCAACGTCAAGTGAGCTGGGTCATAAACTACCGTCTTCGAGGAGAATGCATGCGTTAAAACGTGGAATGCAGGCTTGTTAAACGTATTTAGCAAAATGATCTCCATAATTAGACCAACCTAATTGAGAGGCAGGGAAACTGTCATTGCAGTACAAGACTTAACAGCAATTTACAATGTAACATTTTAAATATGTAAAATAAAACGGAGCTGCTGCAATTGAGTGTGATGGAAGACTTAGGTAAGAAAAACAATTTTTAAAAAATGAAGCCTATTTGCCAAATTGGAAAACTATACCATTCGGGCCTCAGCAATACTTGTAATTGGTATCCTATACGATACTTGCTGTATTTTGTTGATAGTCCCTGAACCTTTGCTTCGAATATGTGCGTTACCTGAGCAACCTGTCAACTTCAGGCGGCGTTTTATCAATTTCAAATCTACCTCGCTCGTCGTATCGCTATGGTAGGGACTCCGTGTTTAAAATACAACTTAATAGAACAAACACATTTTAACTTAAATAGGAAGGGTGGATTTTAAAGATGCTAAACACCAATTTAAAAGAAATGACATGCTGGGATGCCCGCTCCACACACAAATGCATAATAATCGTGAGATTATTCTGACCAGGAATTTCAAAAATAAATGTAGTTTCGTGATTCATTTCGGGCCAGCTTGAGCATGGATATGTGAAGCTGTAGCGAAAATATTGTGTCTGTAACCGTGATTACGAGTTGAGCACTAATGAATGAGATGTTTCGGAAAGCGCACATCAGTCTGGGTGCTTGAGTTGAGGAGCTCATTCCCAATACCAACACACATCAAAGTAACCATTCTTTCTCAACGTTCCGTTGATTTTATGTATTTTATTCTCTACCATTATTTGGACACTTGACTGTTGAGTGTCATAGTTGAATTCATGATTGAAAATGGAAGACCTCAGTTAGATTGTTAGCTCAATTAAATAATGCAGTAATCACCCCGATTCACCGATTTATTGGATGGGTGGGTGTTGGGAAATAGAGGTCTCATTGGGTTAAATTTGGAGTAAGTATTGATTTTACCTCCTATTTTTAACGAATTATAGTTAAATTATGTATTAAAAGGGTTGCAGAATAAATGTGAGGGAACTGGGTTGGCAAGTACAGATAATCCATTGACCTTGTCCTCCTGTGCACGCACTTTCAAACCTCCCCGAAGGATTTAAAATGACACCGAGGCCTATGTCCCTGAATTGTCCCAGATTCCTTGGACTGGCTTGTGGAAAGAAAAAACTTTGATGGTAGTCTACAACTCTTGACATTCTATAGCAAAATTAAGTGTAACGTTTTGAAGTGTTGTGCTAACAGACTATTACTATTGTCTGGTAAATGTTGCATATTGGAGTGTGCACGATTCTTACAAAGTGGACTGTCTAATTTTCTTTTAAAAAACACACAACTTAGCGTGAACTAATTTCTTTGAAACTAATCACATGCTATGGAGATGGAGTACTGTAATTTTTGACTGTTGAAACTACACAATGTTGTCAACATTATTTTGTCGTGTTTGTGACAAGGACATAAATTTCAAGCTACCAGCTGACATTTCAAAACAATGCTTCACCAGCACCATCTTTCTGCATTTAAGGTCCTGATCTACAATTCTCTGGGGATGCTATTTCATGGTGCATATTGTAATATTTTATTGAGCACCTGGGTGCAGGGTCAAGGCCTGTCCTGCAGATCACCACTGTGGTTAAGAGTGGAGTGAAATAAGAAAGGACTGATTAAATTATGCCAAGTTTGGAGTTTTAAAGCCAGTGGATTGAAATCAGTATTTCTAACTACAAATTACTTTCAAACATTGGGGCAGAGTTCACTCTTGAGGAAGTTAGGTGACCAAACTAAAAGTTCACTTAAGCCAAAATGTTCCACTGTCAATGATCATCTAGCTATAGGAAGTGCTGTACCTGTAATTGAGATGATAAAGTTAGGAGGTTGTGTACTAATGCCTATTTTTGAGTCTTAATCACTGCTGCAGTGAGGCAGAGAGGGTAGAAAATCAAAAGAGAAAGATGTCCTGAGACCACTGTGCCTGTTGGCTGGTGGTTGGTTGAGAGTAACTGATGTCTAGATAGCAGGACATGCCCAATATGGAGAAACTAAGACTGGAGGAAAGAAACAAAAATAGTATGTGACCAACTATTTAATCGGTTCAAAGTATTCTACAGATGGGGTTGTGTGCAATTTGTAAGTTGAGTTGAGACCTTGATTCCTTCTCTTAAATAAGTTACACAAGTTTTGACTCTAACAAAGTGAATAACTTTAAGTTCTGCTTACACCAGCCTTTTTGCCTGATGTGTATTCTTGTAGCATATTAAAACATACTCAAATTTTCATGTAGCACTTTTGTAAAATTGATACCTTAAGTGCAGTGCTGAGTGTCTTCCTGTTGTTTTACATATTTGTGGTACAAGGTGGTTCTTGTTGGCTTATAAAGCAGAATTACAGTTCATAATGCTATCAGAACCTCAAGTTTGTATCTCTCAGATATAAATGCTAATTGCTTTTAAAGAAAGAAAGCTCTACATTCTACATTAAATATTCCTCTTAAGCAAGCAAAAGAAAATCTGCCACAGTCTCTCTGAAGCAATTCAGCTGTTAGTGTGGCCTTCCAAAATATACATTATTAAGGCCCTAAATATAGAGGGGGTATAGGAAGATTGGAAAAAGCTTGGGATAGCACTGCCTTGTGTGTGACTGTACGATGGTATGAATTTCTGTAATTGAGACTGATAACAGCTGCAACGTCTCAGCTCCCTCAACAAAAATTGACAAAGTGTTAGATTGTCAGAAAAATTAGTAATATTAAATTTGAGATTCAGGAATGCCAACAATTAGCAAAAAGGTAAGAAGATATTGCTGTTGAAATAGCACGCTGTAGCTGTAGCTTAATTGTGCAGACCAAGGCAATGGTCATTCTACTCTGACCAAACCAAGAGTGCACCACATGCTCCTTTAGTCATACTCTTCTGAATAGGAATGTTCCACATTCAACATGAGTGTCATGTGTAAAGCAGTACTATTTGCCAACAAATTTGTAGTAAGATGTTGTGATGCATCAATTGAATGGAGCATCCCACTGTCAGTCTTAGCTGAGACAGTCACTGAAGGGGGGGGTACAGACTTTTACAGTATATGACAACTGATCGGAAAAAATGTATAGTAAAAGCTCCCTTACTTGTTCAGTTGGTAAAGATATGTGTAAATTAACATTCCCATCAGGAGGACCCAGTGTCAGTTCCTGGTCTGTAGTGAGATGAGGTGTTAGTAAGGGCATTACATTTGACCTTGGGTGCTAGGGAAGGATCCGTGGAATCATGAAACCAGCAATCATTACTGTTGCAATGGTTCATTCGGTGTCTGACTAAGAGCTCTGGAGACTTTTATGTTTAAACATAAACCGTCTATTGTTAACCCATAACTATGTACGTATCTCAGGTAATGCCATGCATGGGTGCTATGCTGGCTCCTTCCAGGCTGCACTCCACAATGTACTATCATGTGACTCTCTACATCATACCATGGGCAGTACTGTTCCCCAGTCCCGTGTTAACCATCGCTCTGCCAAACACCTTTATGCTACAATGCCATGCTCCTATCACTTAAGGGCATATACAACAGTTACTATCTTCAGGAGAAAATTGGAACAAAATAAGGTATAAGTAATCTAAATTTTATAAGCAGCTCAAGTTTCATACTTGTGGCTTTCCCTGATGTATCAGTGAGGTTATCTAAGGAGTAGCTGAGCCATACACAACAGCAATGTCCTGGGTTCAATTCTCAATCCAGCTAGCTGATCTCAGTAAGTTACAATGGCCAAGGGTATGTCAATTGATCTAAACACCCCATGATTAGAATGGGAGAAATTGGTCAAGTTTCTCACAATTGATAACTCATTTGGAAGAGCATGTGTGCAGGTGTTGGATGAGGTTTAGATGATCCCCATTTTTGAAGCTCATCCTCACTCATAAATGATAGCTACTTGGGTAACAGAAGCCACCCAGTATCTGGGGAACCATACAGCCCTGCAAAAAGACACTGCCTTCAGGAGGGATAAAATTTGTGAGATAAAACAAAGTCGCTTTTCTGGGTTTGGTGCCATTAGAATTCCTCTGACTTTTGAGTTTTAAACACTTAGAACAGAGAGGGAAATTCCTTTTTATAACTACAAAAAAGGTCTGATAATACCACATGTTCTATCACATGAAGCATTGTCCAAGACAAGATGTATCATTTATTGTACATCATCTAACACTCTTGTTTTTGACTAAATAAAAGGTGAACAGTTTTGGTGCGAAGTCAACCTATTTTAGGAGTCTGTGATAAATTAAAAATGAAGCCTGGTTTCTTTAACATATTAATAATTAGAGTTCTGGAGTCAAATTAATGCTATAATTTTCTTAATTTTCCTGGCTGTACATGATATTTCTAACTTTGGCAATGGTAGGATTGCTAACTCAATTGCTTTGGCACTCAGCTTCTAGCCCAAAAGCTCACAGACTTGAGGTCTAGGGCTGTCAGCTATTTTGATTTTGAGGCACATTTCTAAAACAAATTAGGAAGTCGTTGATAAGCAGGTAAAGTCAATCAGGATTCTTTCACTTAAAGGAATTTCAAAGGCTTTGGTCAAAAGTTGCCAAGGAAGCTAATTGAAATAGACATTTTAAAATGGGCTCAAGAGCTATATTTTTGGATGTAGAATACATTCAAGGGACACACTTGTTGGGCCCAATGCCTTCTGGCTGGTGTGAAAATATCTTTAAGAAATTGTTTAGTGTCAGTAGAGGAAAGCTCCATCTTAGCTGGCTGGCTGCATTAAGTGGAAGCTAGAGTCATGGACAAATTATTGAATCTATGTCAGAAGAAAGGGCTGAGGTAGGCTACCTTGTCCTGCTTGCTTTTTCATACCATCGTGACTGGAAAAAGAAACATGATGGGTACTGTGCTGTAGAATAAATAGAATGGAGAAACCACAGAGTTCAATAAATATAATTACCTACCTGGGTGAAAAGGACAGTCTTTAAATTCTATGCCAGCAAAATTCTAATACATTACCAGTGGATCTGATTAGCACAAATTCTGTTGGGGTGGACTATCATGAGCATTGCATTGGTGCCCTGACTAGCATTTTGACTTTGTTACATATATGTTTTCACATCTTGAGGAAAAAATAAAATCAATGTGCCCAGTGCTATGACAATGCAAATCTGTTGAACTTAGGCTTTCAAACTATGATCCTCTGACCCTAGAGATTCCAAAGTCATCAGATTTCTGTCTGCTTGTTATTGAATTTATGTATTTTTTATCTGTATTTGTTGACTGGTTAACATTTATTTCTGTGGCTGTACACTAATAAACGTAGCACTGTTTAACTGACCATCTTTCAGAAGTTAGGACAGATAGCCCTCAGGATTGTGTCAGTCATTGCAGGGGTCACCTGAAAGAGTGTTAATATTTACAGTGGCTATTCCACTCCATTTCCCCATATTGCCCAATCCCCTACATACACGTGGGCATGCACAAAAATGTTTGAAAGCCACTGGTGTAGAAGGTTTTACAAATAATTGTGATTAGTATTAAAAGGACACAGTCTTCATTGAACTTGCTAAGCACATAATGCAATGATGTAAATTACATTACACTAAATTGAAGAACTTCTCATCTCCCTTAGTCTTTCTTCCTCCTCTAATTGATGGACTTTTAAAACCCAATTGATCAGCACTTGATTTGTTTCATTTTTCCCACCATTTTCAACCCTTTGGTTTGTTTTACACCGTGGCTTTTGGCCTTTCAATTGGCCTTCTAATGTCCTTTAGGGAAGGAAATCTGCGTCCTCACCTGGTCTGGCCTACATGTGACTCCAGACCCATGGCAATGTGGTTGACTCTCAAATGCCCTCTGAAATAGCCTAGCAAGCCACTCAGTTGTATAAAACCGCTACAAAGTTTCAAAAAAGGAATGAAACTGGATGGACCACCTAGCATTGACCTAGGCAACGGAAATGACAATGGCAATCTCAGCCCTGTCGACCCTGCAAAGTCCTCCTTACTAACTAGCGCCAAAATTGGGAGAGCTGTCTCACAGACTAATCAAGCAACAGCCGGACATAGTCATCCTCACAGAATCATATCTTACAGATAATATTCCAGACACCACCATCACCATCCCTGGGTACGTCCTGTCCCACCAGCAGGGCAGACCCAGCAGAGGTGGTGGTACAGTGGTATATAGTCGGGAGGGAGTTGCACTGGGAGTCGTCAACATCGACTCTGGACCCCATCAAGTCTCATGGCATCAGGTCAAACATGGGAAAGGAAACTTCCTGCTGATTACCACATACCATCCTCCCTCAGCTGATTAATCAGTGCTGCTCCATGTTGAACACCACTTGGAGGAAGCAATAATGGTGGTAAGGGTGCAGAAAGTACTTTGGGTGGGGGACTTCAATGTCCATCACCAAGAGTGGCTCGGTAGCACCATTACTGAACAAGCTGGCTGAGTCCAAAGGACATAGCTGCTAGACTGGGTCTGTGGCAGATGGTGAGGGAACCAACAAGGGGGAAAAACATACTTGACCTCATCCTCACCAACCTGCCTGCTGCAGGTGCATCTGTCCATGACAGTATCGGTAGGAGTGACCACCACACAGTCGTTGTGGAGACGAAGTCCTGCCTTCACGTTGAGGATACCCTCCATCGTGTTGTGTGGTACTACCACCGTGCTAAATGGGATAGATTTCAAACAGATCTAGCAACTCAAGATTGGGCATGCATGAGGCATTGTGGGCCATCAGCAGCAGCAGAATTGTACTTAACAACAATCTGTAACCTCATGGCCCAGCATATCCCACACTCTACCATTACCATCAAGCCAGGGGATCAATCCTGGTTCAATGACGATTGCAGGAGAGTACCAGGCATACGTAAAAATGAGGTGTCAAACTGGTAAAGCTACAACACAGAACTACTTGCATAAGCTGCAAGTGATAGATGGAGTTAAGTGATCTCACAACCAACGGATCAGATCTAACCTCTGCATTTCTGCTACATCCAGTCGTGAATGGTTGTGGACAATTAAACAACTCCTTGGAGGAGGAGGGTCCACAGATATTCCCATCTTCAATGATGGGAGAGCCCAGCACATCAGTGTAAAAGATGAGGCTGAAGCATTTGCTACAATCTTCAGCCAGAAGTGCCGAGTGGATGATCCATCTCGGCCTCCTCTGGAGGTCCCCAGCATCGCAGATGCCAGTTTTCAGCCAATTGATTCACTCCACGTGTGATCAAGAAAAGGCTGAAGGAACTGGATACTGCAAAGGCTATGGTCTCTGACAATATTCTGGCAATAGTACTGAAGACTTGTGCTCCAGAACTTGCCGCGCCCCTAGCCAAGTTGTTCCAGTACAGCTACAACACTGACATCTACCTGGCTATGTGGAAAATTGCCCAGGTATGTCTTGTACACAAAAAACAGGACAAATTCAACACAGCCAATTACTGCCCCATCAGTCTACTCTCGATCATCAGTAAAGTAATGTAAGAGGTCATCGATGGTGCTTTCAAGCAGCACTTGCTTAGCAATAACCTGCTCACTGATGCTCAGTTTGGGTTACTCTGCTCCTGACCTCATTACAGCCCTGGTTCAAACATGGACAAAAGAGCTGAATACCCGAGGTGAGGTGAGAGTGACTGCCCTTGGCATTAAGGCCACATTTGACCAAGTGTGGCATCAAGGAGCCCTAGCAAAACGGCAGTCAATGGGAATCAGAGGGAAAACTCTCCACTGGTTGGAGTGATACCTAGTACAAAGGAAGGTGGTTGCACTTGTTGGAGGTCAGTCACCTCGGCTGCAGGATATCACTACAGAAGCTCCTCAGGGTAGTATCCTCGGCCCAACCATCTTCAGCTGCGTCATCAATGACCTTCCTTCCATCATAAGGTCAGAAGTGGGGATGTTCACTGATGATTGCACAATGTTCAGCACCATTCTCAACTCTTCAGATACTGAAGCAATCCATGTCCAAATGCAGCAAGACCTGGACAATATCCAGGCTTAGGCTGACAAGTGGCAAGTTTGTGGCACTTGTATTCCTGCCATACAAGTGCCAGGCTATGACAATTTCCAACAAGAGAGAATCCAACCATCACCCCTTGACGTTCAATGGCATTACCATTACTGAATCCCCCACTATCAACATCCTGGGGGTTACCATTGACCAGAAACTGAACTCGACTAGTCATATAAATACTGTGACTACAAGAGCAGGTCAAAGGCTAGGAATCCTGTGATGAGCGATTCACCTCTTGACTCATCAAAGCCTGCCCATCATCTACAAGGCACAAGTCAGGAGTGTGATCCACTTGCATGGATGAGTACAGGTCCCACAACATTCAAGAAGCTAGACACTGTCCAGGACAAAGCAGCCCGCTTGATTGGCACCACATCCACAAACATTCACTTTCTCCACTACCAATGCACAGTAGCAGCAGTGTGTACCATCTTCAAGACGCACTGCAGGAATTCACCAAGGCTCCTTAGACAGCACCTTCCAAACCCATGACCACTATTATCTAGCAGAACAAGGGCAGCAGATACATGGGAACACCACCACTTGGAAGTTCTCCTCCAAGTCACTCACTCATCCTTACTTGGAAATATATCGCCATTCCTTCACTGTCGCTGGGTCAAAATCCTGAAACTCCCTCCCTAACAGCACTGTGGGTGTACCTACACCACAGGGACTGCAGCAGTTCAAGATGGCAGCTCACAACCACCTTCTCAAGGGCAACTAGGGATGGGCAATAAATGCTGGCATGTCAAGCGAAACCCACATCCCGTGATTGAATTTTTTTTTAAATAGTTTTTTTAAAAAAAAAATGGTACTTTAATAGGTTTGTTATTTGAAAGTGGTGCATTTTCTGATCCTTTTTGTGACACTTGAAAGCATTCCTTTTGTGTTTTATTTTTGGGAGGTCTTTACCTTTTTGCAGTGATGACATGTTTGGTGTTCAGTATATTTACATTTTACTTAATTCCATGATTAACATACTTGTGAACACCTACCTTACCCCACAAACCCTTGCAAAGAGATCATTTCCGTTATTGTAATATATTAACACATGTCCTGCTGGTGTTGCTTGCACAAATTTGCTGTTTGTGATTCTGCATTCCATGGTACAATATCTCAATGTTGCATTCTGTTATTGAAGTGAATCCTTATTTAAAGTGATCTTGTTTTTGAAAGCTACAGAGTGCAGCTGTTGTAAACGGGCACATCCTGCATTTAATTGCTGTTGGTGAGGAGAGTTTGTAGGTTAGTGGGTGTTTGCAGATTCCTGACTTCAGGTCAGAAGAAAACAGCCTGAAATTAACTCACTTTCACCAACATCCCAACCCTTGCCCCATGTTTAAATCCTTTTGAAGTATGATGGTGTGCACTGTATGCAAAATCTTTAAAACCATATTCAGTTGATTATCTGAATGTTTTTTAAAGAAAATTATCCCTGAAGGGATGTCATGTAATATTAATGTTTGTCTGAATTAATTTTGTCCACTTTTTAACAGGCGTTAAAATACAAATTATGCTGTATGATATTACTGTAATATTTGCATGGTACTATCACATGTGTTGTTCTTCTAGACTATGGGGAAAATTGTGTGGATCTAACCTTAATTGAAACATGGTAATTGACTTTTAACTGCTGTGGTAATTGGTTCTACAGAAAATAGTTGGACCAACTTTTCAAAAGAAGAGCAGACTCGCTCAAATCTCTTTATTTCATTTCAAATATGTCTAATTATTGTAATGGCAGTAGCTTTTATAATTTATATTGTAAACCTATCTAACTGGGATCCTTTATCTTCATTTGTAAAAGTTGTCAATCCCCTATGGTCACTTGATGGCTTGTGTTTGATTTCACTGGTGCAGGCTGCAGTGAATTCTTACTGATATAATTATATTCAACAATCCTCCTCCATATATAGGAATAGTTACTCAGTATTTTTGCATGAATTTTGTGTCACTCTTTGCTTTCCAAAAAGCTTGCACTATCTCCAGAAAATGGATTTCAGAGTGTTCAAAAGTTATACAAAATGTACTATCATCTAAAGTACTGAACCATTCCGATACAGAAAGTTCCCAGGTTTAATACCCCAGTCAATGCTCTTTGCCAGTCTCAGCTTGGGCAGTAGGGAACTCTACTGGGGACTGGAAGAGAGGGGAAGAATATCAGTCAGAGTTCCCATGTTGGAAATTGCATGTGGGAGAACGAGAGTCAGCTCAGCTAATTGAATAACCCGTCCACACTTGCTGCATGTGTTCACACATGATGGGGAAATAGCAGAGGGTGGTTGGTGCTCTTACAACTGTATCCAGCCATGAGGCAGCAGCATTAAGAGGAGAGGGGAGGAATACATTGTGGGATTGAAGTTGGAATTTGCTTTTGTCCAGACACTTGTGAAGATTATTGCTTACTCCCTTGTTAGCCTGGTCTCTTTGTTGGGGCAAAGCTCTATTTCCGATTGTGTGTAAATCAGCAATGAAAAATTTATAGGTTTCTTGATGTTGCTAACATCTCCCAGCTTCTTTTGTGTGCACAGACTCTGTTGAGTGATGTTAGCCAAATGTGGTCTCGGTACTTAAAAATGTCAAGAAGTATTTGTAGCCAGAGGGACAATATGTTCAACAAAAATAAAACATGCTTGCAAATGTTTTCTATGGTCTGGTTCTTTATTTCTTGCAAGCATTAAAAATTATTATTTCAGTAGTGTGCAACTTTTAGTTCTTAATGTTGTTTGCAGTCTGTGGTTAAATGGTATTTTTTGTTATTGTACGGCTGACTCAGTCTGTCATTGCTGCATAGCAGCGTATTGGATGACTGCTGTAAGCTTTACTTTTGTAGATTAACATTGGTGCTGAGAGTTTATACAATGAGATGTCGGGAACGTGAAGGCCCCAGGTTTTATCCCTGACCTGTGCAGGGTTAACTAATCTTTGGTTGAGTGATAAAAGTGTTACATTTGATCATGGCATTCCTAGATAGATTGGGAAAATGCGAGTCCACTTACCTTTAAGGAAACAATTTTTCACTAAGGCCTGACATGACAAATAAGCAATTCATTTGGTAGTACTCTTGTCTCTGAGTCACAAGGCAATGGCTTTAAGTCCCACTCCAGAACTTCAGTATACAATTTAGGCTGACACTGGCTACTGCATTGTCTAACCGTCTTTCAGATGAGATGTTAAATCAATGTCCCATCAAACCTGTCCTGTTGGGCAAAAAAGGTAAGGTATTCCACGTCATGGCCAACTTTCCTTCATCAATTAATGCCACCAAAAACAGACTAAATAGTTGCTTGTCTTCTTGCTGCTTGTGGGATCTTTCTGCGCATAATGTTGCTGCTGCATTTGCCTCCTTAACAACTATCAACTTCAATTCAAAGTCATTCATTGTCCCTGAAGCCCCTTGAGAGGTTTCTGAGAAATATGATTAGGCACTGAATAATGTATGTCTTTTTAATTTAGAAGTATGGCCTGACCACCACTGTATCTTTTGCCGCACAGAAAAGGGCCTATTGAATCATCCACTCAGCAACAGTAAACACAACCTATGAGCTAGCACCATTAAAGTGACCATGAAATCTTCTGGATTTTTGTAAAAACCAGACTGCTTCACTAATATCGTTCATGAGGGGAACTTGTTATCCCTTCCCAGTGTTACCTTTATGTGACTCATAGTCCAACCATCTGCAATTGGCTCTTAATGCCCTCAGTAATTATAGACAGGCCTGCCAGCATTGTCCACATCTAAAGATCAAAATTATATCAGCAACTGGCCATCTTGTTGAAAGCAAACACAAGGGTTTATTTCAGCCTTTCATGTTTGAATGTTTCATTAGGGTCAGTTTTTTCATAGTTCTACTGCCTAATATAGTAGTGAGCCATAATGAATAGGAAAATCACACGTTCTAAGCTTAGTCTGTGTCTCACCCAAGGCACTTGCAATTGGTTGTGGTGGTGTTGCATTTGGTAGGGCAAAGATCAGCCAGTGGTCTTGATCATTGTGCAGTGTCTTGCAGCTAGAAAGAGTTCATGTGTGGATGTTGTCCAATGACAAAATTGACCTTGGCTGTGATTTCCCCACCTCCCTTATTCAAAAGGTCTGTCAACACTCCACTGCTTTATGCTCCTGAGGACTGCTTGTTAAATTATGCGGAAGAATGGCAAAAATGTCTTGGAGGCTGATAGTCGACTCTCAATGGTTTTGTCCTAAGGAGCGTTAACTCTTTAATGTCATTTCCTCAGACGGTTTTGGTTCAATACTAAATCACTGCAAGTCCGTTGTATAGCAAAAACAAATATGTTTTGCAATTTACCATGTTTGCATTGCTTATTAATCCAATCTACTGCCAACTAGTACTGAATTATGGATTGCTTTGTAATATGGATTGGCAGCTACTTTCATGTGGGCTGAGGATGCCCTGAATTCATTTCCTTAAGGCTCTTGTAGTTGCTCATAGATACTTGCACTCTGAATGAGATTTAAACCCAGGTCACAGAAGGTAAAGAAAAATACAGACTGACCCTCTGCCCAGTGCATTTTGGTAACATGAGGATGTGTTGGAGAATTGCCACTGGTGAATTTCTCCTGAACAAGAAGTGTGTTGGTGGGCAATTTGCAGCATTGTAACATGCTGTCACACAGGACTGTTAGGAAAAGCACACTTTGGGCAGAGATGGAAACCCAACTTAATATGGATGATTCCCATGTGACTCCTAATAGCTAGTGCTATTACAGAGAGCTAGGAGCCAATCCTCTCTCATCCATCCCTCCAGTTGAAAAAATGGTGTGTGAAGGGGTTGAAAAATGAATGCATTTAGCTTTCCCCTCATTTTAGTTTTGACAAACTATGAAAATTCAATGTGGTATTCATCATAATAAGACATCACATAATCTTAGAACTGTCTACTTAAAAGGGCAATGCCCGATAAATCGTGATCAGCTCTTTCACAGCACTAACCTACTCACTGATGCTCAGTTTGGGTTCTGCCAGAACTCCTCACTTGGCCCCTGACCTGATTACAGCCTTGGGCTAAACATGGACAAAATAACTGAATTTAACAGGGGAGGTGAGAGTGACTACCCTAGACATCAAAGCAGCATTAGACTGAGTGGGGCATCAAGGAACCCTGGAAAAATTGAAGTCAATGGAAGTCAGGAGGAAAAGTCTCCATTTGTTGGAGTCATACCTAGAACAAAGGAAGATGGTTATGGTTGTTGGAACCAATCATCCTCAGTACCAGGATATCACTACAGATGTTCCTCAGGGTAGTGTCCTAGGCTCAACTATCTTCAGTTGTTTCATCAACGACCTTCCCTCCATCATAAGGTCAGAGGTGGGGATGTTAGTTGATGATTGCGCAATATTCAGTACCATTCGCAACTCCTCAGATATTGAAGCAGTCCCTGAGCATGTGCAGCAAGGCCTGGACAACATTCAAGTTTGGGCTGATAAGTAGTAAGTAACATTCATGCCATACAAGTGCCAGGTAGTGACCAAATCCAACAAGAGAGAATCTAACCATCTCCCTTTAATATTCAATGGTATTACCATTACTGAATCCTCCACTATCAACATCCTAGGAGTTACCATTGACCAGAAAAAGAACTGGACCAGCCATATCAATACTGTGGCTACAAGAACAGGTCAGAGGCTAGGAATTCTGAAGCAAGTAACTCACCACCTGACTCCCCAAAGCCTGTCTACCATCTACAAGGCAAAAGTCAGGAGTGTGACGGATTACTCTCCACTTTTCTGCATGAGAGTGGCTCCAACAACACTCGAAGTTCAACACAATCCATGACAAAACAACCTACTTGATTGGCCCCAATACTTAAACGTTCACTCCCACCACCACTGATGCACAGTGGCAGCAGTGTGTACTATATACAAGATGCACTGCAGCAACCCACCAAGTTTTCTTCAACAGCACCATCCAAACCCTCAACCTCTACCACTTGGAATGATAAGGGCAGCAGATGGATGGGAACTTCATCACCTGCAAGTGACCCTTCAAGTCACACACAATCCTGACTTGGAACTATATTGCTGTTTATTCAGTGTCGATGAATCAAAATCCTGGAACTCCCTTCCTAACAGCATGGTGGAACTACTCACACCAGATGGACTACAGTGGTTCAAAGAGGCAGCTCAACACTACTTTCCCAAGGACAATTAGGATGCACAGCAAATGCCGGCCTTGTCAGTGATGCCCACGCCCCATGAAAGAATAAAAAAAAACTCAGTGCCAGTAGAATTAGTCATTGTATATATTTCAATGTTTTGCACTGATCTAGCTAGGGCTGCTCCACTGTCTCCTGACATTGGAAGGGAATAGTACCCAGCAGTTGAGGGTTCCTACCAACATCTCCTCTAACTTTTTGTTGGGTGTGGCCTATTGATTTAAGTATACACGATTTTTAAATGTTTTTGTGCAGCCACACTTGTGCAGTAACTTAAAGAGGCCAACTTGTGCTTGATTTATGTGGAACCTGCGGGTTGCTGTCTGGCCATGGGGCTGCACAGTTTAGAGGGAAAGTTGGCTCCCACACACATGTAGTGTGACCTTCTGTTATCCAGGCAATATTAAGAAGAATAGTGGATGCAGTGGGCTCACTATTGGGTTACTGTTAGATAAGGCCACAGCTTCCCAATGTGTCTCTTTGAGCATCTTCTGAAAGATCCATTGAGGCACTCTTTACTGTCTCCTTAGGAGCAGCAACTTCAAGTGCCCCATCCTATTCTCTCGCCAACCTTCTCATCCAGCGCACAGGCTGGGGGCTAATCTTACCAATCTCCTTCTCATTTAATTCACCACTTCAAGTACCTGGTGAACTCTGCCATGTATCGGCTATCACTGCCCCTCTACGCATCTCCCTCCAGCGTGTCCATTCACTTATGAATAAGGTCCTTGCCCTCCTTAAGCTTATTGTGGATGATTGCATTGACATCATAGCTTTGATTGAAAACTGGCTGAGGGGTAATGACGCATTCCCCCAAAATGAAGCCTCCCTACCTGCCTCCACCTTCCACCACTTTCCCCACCCAGACCTCTTATCACCAAATTACACCTTGGCCTTTTCCCCTATTTCTGGCATCTTCTCCTCCTTTGAACATCTTGAAGTATGCCACATCTCCCACCTCTTATTTGAAATCCTTGTTCTCTATCACCCACCCAAGTACTGAAAATTTTGTCAGATATATCTTAAATGCTTTCTGTTGTTTATTGCACTGAGAAAAGATGTACCATGTGGATTCACTGTAAGCAGTCATTATTGAACTAACTTTATTTACAGAAACAGAGGGGGCAGCACAGAGGCCATTGTAACATACTACACTCTCTCTCCACTTAAACAACTTGTGTATCATTTTACATTTTAATGTATGTACTTAAATTCACAGAATACAATTTGACTAAACTAATATCAACAATACCTGAAATTTAACAGGTTAGGTTGCATATTTGTTGTTCCTGAAATCACAACTAAAACAAATATGACCAATATTACCAGAGTAACTTACATGTTAAAAAGAAGTATTTCCTTAACACCAGTATGTGTTTAACAAAAATATAATTTGACAAAAAATGATGAAAAGAAGAACTTCTTTATTCTACATTCCTGCATACTTTCAATTGACCGATCTGGCTTCTTTCTCTTTCTGTCTGGGTATCTTCTTCCATTTTCATTTCAATTTCCATTTCCATTAGCTTGACTCTGCTCCATCAGCCTCTCTGACTGTGTCAATGTTGAACTTATTTTTTTGATTATCATTTCCACTTAGTGGTTGGGACTGTCACATGATTGATTTGTCTTAATCAAAGACCCTTGCTCACTTTACTGGAGGATTCTATGGTACCAGCAAACTTTCTTGTTCTTTGACTTTCACTTTGAACTGTCAGAGGAATTTGGACTAGGAGATTTATCAAGTCTCCCTTTGCCAGATTTCCCTTTTAAGCAAATGATCTACATGACCCTGACGGAGTGTCTCTCCAATCTTCACTAGGTATGTGAATACACCTAGTCTCTTTACAACAAATTCAAAAATATACTCCTCCTTATCACCTTGGTTTTTCACCATGACCTCCTGACCAGCACTGAACACTGTTAAGTTCCATGCCTCATGCATCATGACTCATCTTCACCTTGTCCTGCTTTTCTCTTTCTCTGCTATTGATATCAGGCATAAGAAACCTTGTCCTAGGAGCATGTTTAAACACTAACTTGTAAGGTGAGAAACATGTTGCAGACTGTAGGGTTATTCTATAAGAGAACAGAAAATTGCCTACCCGGTGTCAGTGGGAATTACTGCCGAGCTTGTCACTTAGCAAATACTTTTGCAAAGATCTCTTCACAATTTGTACACTTCTTTCTGCAGAACCTTTTGGTGCTGGGTGATATCATGATAATAGAATGTGTTTGACTCCATTCTTACTCAGAAATATTTCAAACCCTTATAACATAAGTTGGACTATTTTCTGACACCAACACCTCTGGCAATCCATAAATTGCAAACCGGCTTCTCAGAACCTCAGTGGTTTTGGCACTTGTGGTATTGGGCATAGATTCAACATTTATCCACTTGTTATAGCTATCAACCAAAACCAGGTACTCTTTCCCTTCCACTTCAAAGAAATCGACATGCATTCATTCCCATGGTTTTCTTGTGTTTGACCATGAACCTTGGCTGGATCATTTCTCACTCTGAGACATACTTCATGACCTTTCACCAATTCTTAACTTCCTGCTTCTAACTTTGCAGAAGGCACTGGCCTAGCATGTACATTATCCTTTATCTTGACTTCAGCCTTTTGATCCGTAATTTTATCATTTGATCCTCCTTGGTCAAAGACCACTTTGAATTCCCTTAACACATATTCAATGTCAGACATAATCTTATGGTCCCTCCTGTAAATAACTCCATCCAGTTTAACTGTAACTTCTTAAGCCAAGTCCTTTCCATCAGGGAGTCTTTGTTCACTCCTACTACTACCAATGACATGTAATAGGATGTATCATCATATTCCACCCTAACACTAACTTGACCTAACAATGGAATACCAATACTGGAATAACTAGTCAGTTTCACATCAGTTTAGTGTAAGAGAATGTGACTTAGGGACTTCTTGTCTTCTCCTTCTGAGATAACAGACACAATTAAAGTTGTATCAATTATGAAAGCAAGTTGTGAATCTCCAACTGTCATTTCGATTGTAGGCATTGAAATAGTATCTTAAGCCCTTTTACTCTCATCTTCCATGTGTTGTTTTACTTGTTCCTTGACTGAGTACACTTGATCTTCCCGCTTGATAAAATCAACTATTGTTTCCATATCTATCATATGTGCATTAGAGGACTTCCAGGCTCCTGAACTAGCTTTAAATCTATCAAAACCTCAACCTGGTGCTTGCCTGTGACCTGGAGCATTATTGTTTCCTCTATTACTGCACACCATCTGGATGTGACCAACTCCTATGGGCATAACACTTTGACTGGAAATGGGGGCATTTAAATAGTTGGTGGCTACCATGACAATGCTAACATATAAATTTCTGACTCTGAGACTGTGAACATGGCTGACATGGCCTGGATCCCGCTGAAAGTGGAGCTCCTCGGCCAGCTCAGGAAAAGAAATTCCTTGCAATCTGCAATTATCTCTTCCTGCCATTCCCATGGCTGTGGTCTTATCTCGGGCGTCTTTTCATGTCATTGCCTTTATTCGAAAGCTTGGCCTGGATTTTATTGTTCTTTAGGCCTCCTACGAAAGTGCCAAACTCACAGTGGTGAGCAAATTTCTTTAACTTGAGAATGTAATCTGCAATGGTCTCAGCTCCCTTTAATGGAATACAGTTCTATGCAATTTCATTCTTAGTTGTGCCATAATGAGTCCAGAATCTCATTAATTTCAGCATATTCCAGAGTACTAGGGTCTCACAGGCAACACTCATTATGCAGTACATCAAAAGAATCTGACCCTATCATGGTGAGGATAACTACTATATCCTCATCGCCTTTATTTACTTTCAGAAAATGTGTATTCTTTGTTTCTAATTACACCAGTCCTCTTTGTTAGGGCTGAATTCTCCCATTGTCCCCAAATATGTCTTTAGTGCCTTTTTTTCAATTACATGCCATGCTTTCTCACTTGAACTGGACTTGAACAAGATGTACAAAGAGAGCAATCTTTCAGACTACTCAAACTTCCAAAAATCAACTTTAGGAGTTCCCAAAAGTGTGCCATAATGTTCTTCAGTCTTTAATTTCCCAAATGGAATGTAAAAAAGGATTCCATCCCATGCTCATTGCCATCTTTCTGTTGTGTGCTACACTGAGAAAAGACACGCCATGTGGACTCACTGTAAGCAGCCATTATTGAACTAAACCTATTTACACCTCCCCAAAAGAAACAGAGAGGCAGCTGTAATATACTACACTTTCCTCCCTCAACCTCTGCACCGTGACTTTTCATCCACAGTGATTTTACCTCCAACTAAATTTATCATACTTTCTCTCCTCTGCATTACTGCCTCCTATCCTCTGTTAATTTCCTCCATATAAGCTCCCTGACACACATTCATGGTCCCTCCTTGACCTTGTCACCTCATGTGGTCTCGCTACTCCATCATGTCAAACACAGATAAAGATATCTCCGATCACGTCCTTGTATTGCTCTCCACTCACATCTGCCTTATCTCTGTCCCTGGGGAAAAAAAACTCCCCTCAATTCACTTACAGCCAAGCTTTCAAAATCCCAAATGTCTAGCCCAGTAGACCACCTTTTCTTCTATTCATTCATGTAATTGTAGATTGTGGGCATTACTGGCTCATTCAGAGGACTTTGCTGTGATAATGCCAGACCAGGTAAGGACATTCCCTAAAGGACATTAGTGAACCAAATCAGTTTTTATGACAATCAGCAATGGTTTCATGGTCACTATCAGATGTTTTTAATTCCAGATTTGCATTTGAATTTAAATTTCATCACCAGCCATGATGGGATTTGAACTCAAGTCCCCAGAGCATTACTCTGGGTTGTTAGAATATTAGTCCAGTGACAATACCACTTTGCCACCACCACCACCGTAACTGCTTTCATTTGCCACTGCAAAAAGACTCATCAGAATTCTTATTGCTCCTGCACTGTTATCTCTGGTGTACCCCAAAAATCTATCCTCGGCCTTGGATTCCCATCTATATGCTGTCCCTCAGCAACATCATACAAAAACACAGCTTCAATTTCCACATGTTTACTGATGACACCCAGCACTACCTCACCACCACATCTCAAGCCCTGCACTGTCTCTAAATGATCAAACTGCTTGTCCAGTACAGGACGAGCAGAAATTTCCTCCACCTAAATATTGGCAAGATTGAAGCCACTGTCTTTGGTTCCTGCCACAAACTCCATTTTCTAGTCACTGACTCCGTCCCTCACCCTGGCAACTAATTGACTGAGGCTGAATCAGACTGTTCTTAACCTTGGTGTCATATTGACCCCAAGATGAGCTTCCAACCTTATATCTGTGCCATCACTAATATAGCCTATTTCTACCTCCATAACATCACTGACTCTGCCTATATCTCAGCTCATCTACTGCAGAAGCCCTCATCCATGTTTTTCTTTCATCTAGACTTGACTATTTCAATGCACTCCTGACCAACCTCCTATTTTCTATCCTTCATGAACTTGAAGTCAACCAGAACTCTGCTGCCCCTGTACTAACTTGTACTGAGTTCTGTTCACTCATCATCTTTGTAATTGGCTGACCTACACTGACTCCCAACTAAGCAACACCTCAATTTTGAAATTTTTGTCCTTGTTTTCAAAACCCTCCTTGGCCTTGCCATGGATTTGGTTCTGACCTCTCGAGCATCCCTGATTATACCCCACCATTGGTAGTTGTGCCTCAGCTGCCAGTGTCCTAAGCTCTGGAATTCCTTCTCTAAACCGCTCCTCTTTCTCTAGCTCTCTTTCCTCCCTTAAGATACTCCTTTAAAACCTGCCTCTTTGACTAAGCTTTTGACCATCTGCCCTGATATCTCCTTGGTGTCTAATTTTGTTTGATAATGCTCGTGTGAAGTACCTTGTTAAAGGCACTATATAAATGCAGATTCTTGTAGTTCTGGTCTAAACAGAGGGAAGACTAAACACAATATCAGTAAAATAAAGTTTGGCATCAATTTTAAAAGGACATGTTTATTAAAAATTACACAGATTGCTTTCTGAATGCAACCTGTTATGCTCACTTCTCACACAAAGATCGCAGAAGGATTTTTCTTAGAACAACTGAACTTTGTCTTTTTTTTAAACTAAGGTTCCTTGGAGGGCTATGCAGTGCTGTGAAAGGCTGTCGTCAGCATTGAATCTTCTCTGCTAATTGCAAGGGATGACTGTTCAGGGTCAACTCTGCTGCACCACCTGGACCCACTCTGTTAGCAGTCTTTGATAATGGATCACTCTCACCCTTCCTGAAGCTTTGCCTGGTTGGCAGGAGTTTTAAATTGCTTCCACCACTGCCACACTATCCTGATTCAAACAGACCAGAGGCTAAAGTAGGTATTACCAGTCCATTACCAACAGCCTGAACCCTGAACAGTCTGTGGGGAATTCCCTGTATCAGACAGAATATTGCATTGTGAGAAAATGATCCCGGTGAAGGAATGCCATCTCACTCTGTCTCTGAGATCTCCCACAATACTTGATTGTGTGCTTAATATTAGCCCCTTCAGCTGTGAGAATTATAACATTTTTTTCATGTATGAGATCTAGCCTGAACTGTAATTCCTATAGGTTGCACTATTCCCTTTCACGGTATCTGCAGGCAATATTAATGTTACTTTTAAATATTAAATTATAATTTTAATGAATTCAATGTCAAAGGGGTAAACTTCGGATAAACTTCAAACCTGTGCACTGTTTCTGCCATGTTGTCTGAACCTTGCATAAACGCCTTATAATGAAAAATTTTATTAGCCCTCTTTTCTAACCTCCCCAATCCCACCCCTACCCCCGACTGCCGATTCCATGAAATCTTTCTCTCTGTCAGGCTCCTCTTACAATAAGTGAAGTCTGCCAACTTGCTTTCCCAAAGCTTGTAGATGTTTTGTGTGTGTTTCCAATCCTTATGTTAAATTGCAGGCACTGTTCTTTCTCAGGATCAGGGCCAGGTTTGGGTTTGTTAATTCAGAATTCCATTGTAAATCAAAGCCAAACATTGATTTCTATGATTGAGATGCTGCTACAGGAAATGATACATGTGCTGACTAAAGTTTCCTTTTACATGGAAATCCTGGTGAATATATTTTATTTTCTTGCTGCCTCTAAACCTGTGCTCACATGCAGACAGACAGTGGAGAGTTGGCTCTTTTTCCTCTCTCTTTCTCTTTTTCCTTCTCCTTTTCTCTCACTCACTCTTTATTGCACTCTTATCTCTTGCTTTCTCAATTTTCAAAGCTGCTAGCGGTCCCAATGAAATAAATGTAAACTAAGTCACAACTTTAACTTTTATCTTTATGATTAAGTTGGGTTTCTTTGTAGTTTGTTGATTGAAATATTCAGGCAAGTCTTACTGAGCAATAACAAGGATTAAGTAAGAAATGCACTTTCCACAGGGGTGCAGTATGAAGCTTGAACAGAGCTATGCTGGCAGACTCGCACGAAGAAGTATTTGCACCTCACCTATGCTGTGCATTACCAAGTATCTGAGTCAGCTTGCATCAAATGTGTGTTGAACCTGACTTAGAAGTATGTAATGAGATAATGTAGAAGGGTGTTATTTTGCAACTCGACTACTGTGAATCTTTCCACTGGATCCAGAATTCCAATTTGTCAATTTCATCAAGAAATAAAGGACAGTTCATTGCATAAGCAGTAAACAACAGGAATCCAGCAACCTGAATGTCTCTTTCAAATAAGCTGAATGCTTTTGTTGGCAATTTTAAGGTTTTACAAATATTTCTGTCAACCTGGGTCTCTCCCATTACTTATTTTTCTCTTCCACCCTCCAAAATGTGGAATATCTACCATAAAATAGTACACAGCATCTGATTTGGAGAAAGTGGTGCCTACTGCATTTTTCTCATGTACTAACTAAGGGGAAAATATACGCCATTTTAACCATGAGCTAACAATGGGCAGAATTTTTCCGTCAGCGAGCTGGGGACGGGGCCCGCTCGCCGACGCGAAAATGATGCGAGATGACGTTGGGGGGAACCCCATTTAAATATTCAGGAAGGCGGGCAGACAGCGTGATCAGCTGTCCGCCCGCCGACATGTCAATGGCCAATTGAGGCCATTGACAGGATCATTAAGCCAATTAAAGGCCCTGCCCATCCAACCTTAAGGCTGGCAGGCAGGCCAGGAGCCCCAGCGGGCTTCTGAAAAAACATGAAACCTCATCCGCTGGCGGGATGAGGTTTCATGTCTGCTTTAAAAAAGTTTAATAAAGTTTTTGTAATATTTATTAACATGTCCCATCTCATGTGACATTGTGGACGACACTGGAAAAAAATTACATTGCCATCGCCTAACTGCTTGGAGAACACTAAGATTCAACCATGTGGTGTGGGACTGGAGTCACATGTAGGACAGACCAGTTAGGGGTGACAGGTTTTTTTTTGTCACATGAGGGGTACATGTTAATATTTTTTTTTATTATTCTATTTTTGAAGTTTGAAACACTGTCAGTGATCTCCCTGAGGCAGCACTTAGTCTCAGGGAGATGTGCGCTCTTTTGTGCGCATGCACGAAAGAGCGCATTCTGACAGTTGGGGAATCCCTCCCCCGCCCGCACAGGAAGCGCATAGAGCTTCCCGTCGGGCGGCCCACCCACTTAAAATGGCGGCAGGGCCCGTTTTGGCGGTGGCGATTGGCTGCCCGCCCGCCGCCGAGCTGGTGGGGCCTGCCTGCCCATCAAGGGCAAAATTCTGCCCAATAAGTTTGGTAGCCTAAGAGTTATAGTACTGGACTAGTAAACTAGGGATCATGCATTCACATCCTACCGTAGCAAGTTATGAAGTTGAATTTAATGAATCTGACAATACATAGGAAGAAAAGTTCACTCAATTTTTTTTTGTGTTGTTGGTAAAAGCCAACTGCTTCACTATTGTCTCCAAAGAAAAAACCTGTCACCCCTAACTGGTCTGTCCTACATGTGACTCCAGTCCCACACCACATGGTTGAATCTTAGTGTTCTCCAAGCAGTTAGGCGATGGCAATGTAATTTTTTTCCAGTGTCGTCCACAATATACACTGGTAATGTTGTTTTAAGAACATTGGTGAACCATTGCATCCTATCTACTCATTGAACAGGTAATCTACAGGCTTTCCTTGAAAGTCTAACCAGTATTGCACTTCAATAGTGATTGTTCCCACCAACTTGTTCCACAAAGAGAAAACAACTTGGAGCAGGCCAGCATGAGTTATATATCCCCTTTTTATTTGGGGAGATTTTGTGGGCAGTCTCTGTAATGTTTGCATGTACCCTAGAGATCCATGTATGCATAAACTACACAGAGGCTGAGAGTCATGGAGGTTGGACCTTTCCTTCAGTGCACGTCTTGTACAGTCTGGTTTGATCCTGCTCTCTCAGATCATTTTAAATTAAACCTGTAGGATACCTGTAGATTGACAGGATATAACAATCAGTTATGCAATCTTAAAGCAGCATTAGCAATATGGTAGATCAAAAACAGCCAAGACCAAATTAACACTGAAAATGATTTTCAAGCTTCTATACTAGCCAGAACTGAAAATTGAAGAAGCACAAAAATTTACATTGCTAACTTCTAATACACATCACCAGTATTTAATAAATTTATAGCCTGTGATTCAAGTAATTCTGCATGACATTGCACTTATATTGCCTACTTAAACAGTACCGAAAATACACCTCAATCCTTTGGGGCTGCAATACTTGGGCTGGCAAGCTTTCTTCCTGGTTGTCCCTTTGCAAGCACGAAGGGCTTTATAAAAAGCACCAGGTGGCCTGACTGGTATGTAAGTCAAATTCTAATGTGGACTCCCTTTATTGGCTGGAAATCAGCCACATGGGAGACAGCACAGACAGTGGTGCTTTAAAGTGGATCCTTAGTTCATTGTGACTATGTTAAAGCTATTTGTGTGGCCTATTACTGCCACATTCACAGAGTGGGCTGGGGGAGGGGGGGAGCAGTTGTTGGGGGTAGGGTTCAGTGTGAGATCTGATGTGAGATGGCTGGACCAGGATTACTGAATTATTGAACTACCAACAATCTAAAGATGTCATGAGGTGTATGAAATTGAATTTGTTTTAAGATTCTTGCTAATGTTACCTTGCATAGGAGGAGGTCCTTAAAATATTTTACTTTTGTGCTTATAATCCTGTCTTTTATTCTTTCCACTGAAGCAGTGTAGGTGTTCTCTTTGAGGCTTTACTGTCCTAAAACAGCCAGGTCTAATCAGTGCCAGGTTCTGCACCAAACTAAAGGACACCCATTTTATCTTGCAGTTTGTAAACGATCCCTCAAATTGTATGTCAATCTAAATTTAATATTAAATGTGTTTTATTTGCCCCCTCCTGCATTCTCTTGAAGAGTCTTGAATTGTACTGGGATGAGGGTCAACACGTTCTGGGTGGAACAATAACCAATCAAAACTCACTATCAAGTCTCAGACTTGCCTTAAAATACCATTTAGGAAACTGTACTCCGACATGAGCCAGTGCCTTCAGAAGAAAGATGCAAAACTGCTTTGGTAAATTAGATTAATTTACATACTTTGTTTGCAAATGGTAGTGTAATTTGCATCACTATTGAGTGTAAATGCATCTTATGCCAAGTTATAACATACTTCTGCCAATGCAGAACTCTTGTTAATTTACACCTTCCAGATCCAGTTGTGAGAAGCTCCTTCTGCAATGTATTAGTGACTATTAGGTGCTAAAATTTAAAAAAAATGTTTTAGATACAGCTTTTTTTCTTTTTCTTCTACAAGACCTGTACTTAGATGCACAAGACTAGAGTTGACAATGATTCGGGGCACCGGAATGAAATAGGCCTTTCTTGACAAAGAGCTCTGTCTGGGGTGAAAGGCTTACACATCTGAGTTAGCTTTACTGAAATAACAACAGATGTTTATCTTATATTGTATGGCAACAGTACTAACACCAGTCGCTCCTTCAGCATCACAGACAGCCAGTATGTACTAAATCTCTTCTTTCCTCCTTCCTCCACCATGAACCTCCAGCCCCCCCTCCCTCCATGACTTTTCTAATATAACTCAATGAATGATGCAATTCCATGGAGTATGTGCCAATAAAAAGATATTTGCTTCTAACACTCCAGAGAATGCATTTCATCCACAGCTCTACTTTTCACTTTCCAGTGCTATTTAAATTCTCCTAATGACTCAATGAGTGAATGCACCACTCAGTGTGACACTGACTGAAGGAGACCAGGAAAGCCTTGGCTTCAGTCCAAAGTGTGTACTGTTTTAACTGATCTTGGTGACTCTGGGGCACTATAATTCGTCCTAATGTTTCTGGTTTTGGGGGTTGGAACAATGCTGTTGAGTAGAGCAGAGGGTGCTTTGTCTTTTATCTAACCTTTGCTTTACAAGCAACATTTACAGAGCACTCCACACAGAAATGAACAAGAGGAATGTTAAATCTAGAGAAGGAAGTAAAGACCAAAAACATGTTTGAAAAAATTGGTTTTTAGAAAGCATTAGTGGACACAGAGAGAGAGAGAGAGACGTGAAGGCAAAGTGGTTTTGGAAGAGTTCCAAAGGGCAGGAAAGTAGTAGCTGAAAATTTTGGTCACCAGTGACTGAGCAGAGAGTGGCGACTGCGCAATGATGCTGAATCAGAAGAACCAAGGGTGCAAGCTGAATGGTATGGAGGAAGATGTCAAGAGCAAGACCGTGGGAAAATTGAAAATGGAAGTGAAGGATTTTGAAATTGATTTCATGAGATTGGCAAGGCTGAGGGTGATCAATATTGGAGACCCTGCTGAATTTTCGCCTCTGGTGGAAAATTGGAACCGGGACTGTTTCCGGGTCCTGAAATTATCCCTGGAAAGAAACAGTCACTGACCTAGAATTTTGACCAAGGAGCCCCTTAATTGGCGTGTAGACAGGTTCACTGTCCAAATAAGGGTGGCAGGCGGACTCTCGAAGATGGAGGGGCAATCAGAAGCCTTCCAGCTTCACAGGAGCATATGGCTGTGGTACAAGGTAAATAACTGGGAGGGTGCTTCAAGAAGAAGGTACCCTCTCAGCCACTTTTAAAAAAGTTTAAATAAAAAATATAAAAAGCAGCCGGACCACCACTGTGGGGTGGAGAAGGTGGGGGTGGGAGCATGGTGGTGGTACAGTGGTGCGGGAGGCTTCTGAGCGATATTGTGATGGTGAAGGAGTTGGGAGGAGATGGTGGGGGTGAAGGGGCTGCCACTCGTCATAGTTGCCTTTGGCTTCACCCTCATCCAGGCAGGCAGAGAGGCCCTATGGGCCCACCTAGAATGCTGACTGATACTTGAGTCTACTGCTGAGTGCACATCTCCAGGCAGTTGATGTCCCCTCCTGCCCACCCTCACATCACGTCAGGAAACTACTGGAAAATCACAGTCGATCTCTGTAATGGCTGGTGTTGGGAATTGGGTTGGGAAGCTGGCACGTCAGCCAGCCTGTAGTATTTGGGCCCAGTCCACCTCCATTCCTAATGCTGGTGGGGCATGAAAATGTAATGTCTTATGAAGGAGAGGGACAAAAACTGCAATTTCTTGGATTAACTGGGGTTTGGGAAAGGTATAGCTGGGCTGAGGTATCCTTAATAACTAGAGCTTAGCTCAAAAAATGGAGGGATACATCCATTCTGCAGCAATTATGTTCTTCACGTGAGAACTTTCTTTCATGAAATGATCCATATGATGCATTTTCAGTGCAAAATAAACCCTTTAAGTTCACTATTTGTAAAACACAGACACAAGATAATTATAATGCATTGAATGTCATGCAATGTTTAGTGTACTGTTCAGACCTAAAACCAATCCAAATATATCCGAGTTTAAAATTTTTTATCTGGCTTAATTTATTTGAATTACAATTTAACCTTTCAGTGATATAATTCTGATGTATTCTGATGCCTGATAAATATGGAAGGTGGGCAGCAGGTTGCTCAGCATCTGAAAGAAAAGGAGGGGTTAACATTTCAGCTGTAGGTCTGTATTCCCCTGTCACAATTTCTTTAACTGAATTTAACTTTATTTAGTCCATGTTTTTCTTACTGAAATAGAACTTCTAATGCAAAGCAAGATCCATGACCTTCCAACAGAAATCTGTTCCTGTGAAGGTGAGGCCTGAAATATAAGACAACTGCACAGTAAAGCTAGAAAAGAAGACCATACGACATGGGATAGATAGAGGATGTGTCACGCAGCCCTAGTTTTCATATCCACAATCATCCAGTGATGAAACAGATGCTCTATGGACTACCTGCTAGGCACAGCATTTGTCTTATCCAACTTCAACTAAATTCTCATCAAGCTCTTCAATAATGATTTGGGTAGAATGGAATATTCAACATGGGGGGAATTGGGAAACACATGAACAGTGGCTAAGCTGTTCTAATGCCAGCCTATAGTCAGGCCAATGTGGTTGCTTAGCAATGGTCTCTTGGCCCCTTTTAACAAGTGATTTATTTGTACTGTGCATATGCATTATTTTTGAAAGAACAAATAAGAATAATAGAGCATTCAATTTCCGTCTTAAATATTTACCGAAATGTTTCTGTAAGCCTTATTCTGTAAATATTGATCACCAGCTTCCTCTAGCTTGGCAGTTGACTGTGGTTAATGTGTGAGGAACTCTGTTGACAGAAGTGGTTTGAGTGGAATAACCTGGAACCTTTGCCTTGGTTCATGGTTACAGTTGGTGCCTGTTTCGAGCAGAAAGTTTAACCCCTGGTTTGTGCTGAGTTAGCTGATATTTAATTGGGCAGGCCACTAAGTTGCTACAGTTGATCTCCACATCACTGAATAAGGGAGGGGTAAAATCCTGACTGACCTGCCATTAAGTGGGTGTGCACATATGCCTTGTATATAAGAAAACTAACCTTATAGTCTGATATTCCCTTTGGCAAATTAATCTGCTCAGACATCCCTTCCAGGCTCACATAGAAAGGACACCCAGTTGGATCAGCTATCGCAGGGAAACTATTACCTTTAGGAGAAAAAAGGAAAACATTAAAATCTGCTTTGATTCTGTACACCTACTTAGCGGCTACCCATGACACACTACACTGAGTGCACCTTAGCATCTTGTACCAGACCAATTAACCGCAGGTGATGAAACAGGACTCTGACAGTGTGATATGTTTCCCTCTCCCTTCTCTCTCCAGCACGTCCTCACATTAAACTCTCCCACCTCATGAATTCTTTATAAAGTTAATCAGTAAAGATGAAGAGGTTCATTATAAATTGAGCTTTGAAATTTAAGATCTGTCAATTTCTAGGTCAGTTCACATCATAAAACTAATGCATTTTATTTTTTAATAACTTTTTTTTAAGAGAAGTCTATGATGATCATCATGAGCATTTGAGGATACCCAGTCTAGTTCCATCAAGTCCAAGTATTTTTCTTGGTTATTTTCTGTTTACAAAGGGACAAGCAGTTGGAAAAAAAGGCAAAAAATTAAATAAATTTGGTCATGAGTTCTAACAAAAAAATGGATGCTATTTAGCTATTTAACTCTCGAAATCTGAGGAAAATCCACATTTTTCGAGCTCAGCAGAGATGAAAATAAAATTGGTGCCGTAGCGAAGCAGAGGTGGATCATTGAGGTCCTGTGAGCAACTTTACATTACAAACTGCAAACAAGAGCAACATTACTATTCTCACTACCTGTAACCAAACTCTCCCAAAACATAATGGCCTAGATTTTGCAGTTAAAAGTAATGCTGAGCTTAACAGTGCTCACCACTTATAAAGAATGAATCAGACAGCAACTTCGGACAACGGTACATGCACAGTTAAATACAGAAATCAGGAAGTTGCTGTCCGCGTTCTCTGCTCCTCCAGCAGCTTCGCTATAATAGTATCTTGCTGAGAAGTTTGGAACAATGCATTGTTGTGATGCTTATATGATAGATATGCAGTAATGTAACAGCTTGTGCATCCCAGTCTAAATTGCCAAAAACACTCCCTTGCACTGAAAATTAACTTTTACAAATGTGGAGTCTCATTCCCTTAGATTCTAATTATTGTTGGAGATTTTTAAATATATATAGTTTTTACTTCATCTCTCATTCTTATTTTTCTTTCCCTCTCTTTATGTTGCTTTTTGTACATGTTTGGCATTGACTCAAAATCCTAACCTGCAGAGGCTGAGTCAAGCTCTGCATGAATTCTTCAATCTGATTGGTTAAGGAAATACACAGTTGCTTATCCTGTTAACATGGATCTCAGATCTGCTGTAAAGGGAGCGGCACTCTTTTGGATTTCTAATCATTGCAGGTTCCAGTGCAAAAACCCATAGAAAGTCTGTGTGCAACGTGTAAGTATAATAAACAGCTAGTGCTGTCCGTTTGCCACTGACTGCAAAATCTGTACCTTTGTGTTTCAAGTTGCACTGGTCATGCTTCCTTTACAGTTTATCACCAAAGTTAGCCTCTGGCAATGGTTGTCTTGCAGGTGAAAAGCAGAAGTAAGCCTCTTTCTCTTGTACTCCCACAGAGTTCTAGCTTCCAGTTCAAGAAATAAAGAACCTGCACTTATAAAACATCTTTCATGACCTCAAGCCCTTCCAAAGCATTTCACAGCCAATCAAGTAGTTTTGAAGTGTAGTCACTGTTGTATCATAGGAAATAAAACAGCCAATTTGTGCATAGCAAGGTTCCACAAAAAACAATGTGACAATGACCAGGCAATCTGTTTTAGTGATGTCGAACACTCTCTCAATATGACTTGAAATGGCAGCCTAGAATTTGTGCTCAAGTTTCTGGAATGGGACTTGAACCCTCTTAGTGGCAAGAGTGCTATCACTGGACCACCATTTGGGTTTGCACTTTGAAATACTGCCTGCAGTCTCAGCTGTAGAACTCTGCTTTGGTGTCCAGAAACTGGAAGTGTGGGAGCAGATCAGAAAAGTTGGTAGGTTCTGAGCTCAAAGGTTGTAAAGCTCTCTTAGTAAATTGCACAATTTTAAATACACTGCTATATTTGTATGTTAAATTTGAGAAGATTAAAATTTTAAGTAGGGAGCCAGTCAAAGGTGAGTGATGCTGTTTTGGGAGGTCATGGGCGAGGGGGTCAGGGAGATTGGCAGCAAAGGCAGGGCTATGGCTTTCAGTGGGCCCCCCCTTCCCAATGCCAGGTTCCTCATCAAGCACTGAGGCCTTTTGAACAAGGGATATCTGCCGAGAGCCCGCAAGCAAGCACATCAGGGTTTGCTTGTTGGGCTCCCCACATGGCAAGCCCCCTGTCCCATAATTAATTGGAGTGGAGACTGTAAGGTGGTGAGATCCCCATCCACTTGACTTAACGCCACCCCACCATGAAACCCGCTACAGTGGAGGGCTCAAGATTTCGCCTGTTAACTTTGTTTCTCTTTCCATCTATTCTTAAGTAGCCTATCCAGAATTTCTTTCCTGACATTTTTAAAATAAAAGTACATTATGTAATACTGACTTTTTCATTCCATAATGCTTGAGCTATTGAGGGTGTGGAGCAGATATTGGATCCTATTCCTATTCCAAATCCTTTTGGATTTGGGGCATAAGGTAAAAATGAAAACCATGCTTGAAAATTATTGTGGTTAGTCAGATAATTACAATCTTCCCCACACCCCCAACTGCCCCAATCCAATATTTAGATCCTATTATTGGAAAGGGGGTCACCATTGGATAGTACCTGCAATTTTAAAAAATTCATTAATGAGATGTGGGTGTTGCTGTTAAAGCCAACAATTATTCTTCATTCATAATTTCCTTATAGAAAGTGGTGATGAACCACCTTCTTAAATACAACTGAATGGTTTGCTAGGCCATTTCAGAGTCAAGAGTCAACCACATTGCTGTGGGCCTGGAGTCACATTTGGCCAGACTGGGTAAGGATGGCTGTTTTTCCTCCCTACAGAACATTGGTACTTGAGACAATCCAGTACTTTTCACGGTCAACATTACTGATAGCAGTTTTTTGATCGTAGCATTATATTCCTGATTTTATTTAACTAATTGAATTTAAATTCCCTGTTCATATGTGAGATTTTCAGTCAGCCTTGAGGTCAGGTTCAGGGGTGGCCAGGTTCATAATCTCGTGCCGCTGGCCATCGTGCCAGTTTGGAGGCTAGATCCCAACCCTGAGCCATTTTTAAAGAGGTTGCGTCAGGGTCGGAGTGGCTACCAGCCCACAAGCAGCAGGTAGCCAACTGAGGGCAATTAAGGGGTCTATTTCCTGCACCTACTATGCTGGCTTTGCACATCAGCCAAAACACGCCCAGTGCATCAAGGGGGCCTTAATGTGGGAAAGGGTGGGTCATGATTAATTCCTCTCCCTCACCCATCATGGCCGTCAGGCTGCAGCTACTGACTCTCTACAATTACAGTCAGGCAGTTGAGGCTGTATTAAAATTTTTTAAAATTACCTTTTCTTCAGAGCCCTCTTACAAATGGGCAACTCCCACCTCAGCTGTTGGGGCTACCAATGTGTCAGTCCTGGAGGGTCTCTGTTTGGCTCTCCAGCCTCAAGAGCCCGCCTGCCATTCTTAATTGGATGGTGAACCCACTCTCTGGTCATTAATTGGCTGACACATTAAAAATTGAGGTAAATGCATCAGGAATACATCGGGACCCAGGATTGGTCCTAATATCAGGGTCCCGAACCTAGAATGGAAACCCTGCCCCATGTCTCTGAACCATTCATCTCAGCCTCTTGACTACTAGTCCAGTAACTACTATGCTATCATACTTCCCTTAAAGACATACAACATATTTTGAATATGCTGCAAGTCTCTGCAAGTGGACTAGAGCCTCTTTATATCAGGTACCTCAGTCAGTTCTCATGTCCATCTGTTATTTTTACTGAGACAATGGAGCGAAGGTCCAGGGCTCAACACAGCAGCATTTAAAAGCCTAAAAGAGAAGGCAAAGTCAATCAGGAAGTGCTTATTAGGTGATGTCAAGTTTGCGTTTACAAAGTCTGAAGATTTAACAGGAAGGAAAGACCAAGGGAAGTGCTGATAAGGAATAAGCGAGCTCTGTTTAATGCTTGAGATGACTAGGGTTTTCACCTGTTTTCTTTTCCAAATTATTTGCTTCATCAAAAACTGGGTATTCATTCTGGAGTATAGATAAGAGAGCAGTGCTTTCATTCCAGCATTTCCTGTGACTCTAGACTGAATGTCACAGAAATATTCAACTAAATTGACTTCCTTCATCTTTGACTTAGATATGAGGCCCTCTAAGTTTGAATAATGATTGATTTTGCATTCCGGCACTCATAAGGGGGATGCAATATCTAGAGGGAGCACATTGCAGTTTTCCAAATGAATGGATGGATAACTACACTCGAAGTCCTGAGACATGTTTCTTGTGAATGATGCTTGTTACTGGGAGTGCCTGATTGGAGAAATCTTCCCCCATGCATGATGACCTTGCTTTGTCCAGTCTCACATTTGTGAAGAATGACTATGGGCGGAATTTTCCGCTCTCGCCAGTGGCAGGACTCATGGCAAGCAGGGACACAAAATTTGGAGTGATGGCAAAAGTCAGTTTCTCACCGGTGGGAAATTAGTTTGGAATTTTGTTCACCTGACTTTCATGGCAGGCCGAGTTTCCCACTGATCCATGTCCGGAACCATATTTGCATCCATTTGCATTTTATGAATGCTTATTAAAAATACAACATGCCAGAATCAAATTCTCCCTTCAAATGTAAATGCCCCTCTTACTCCCCCCACCCCAGTGGATAATTAGAACGGTCTGTTTCACGACTGTAAATAAGTGGTGTGCACCTGGCGACCTTCACTTCATTAGTGACTTTGAGGCATGTGGACACTTCTTTCACCTACCGTTCACAATGGTGCTGTGAGTTCTCAGTTCTAAGAAACTGCGCTAAGACTGCTGTGTGGGAGGAAATACCAGTGGTGAGGGGGAATGACTGGGAGTGGGGAGGTGGCGGAAGTGAGTGGAGCATGGAAGGCAAGGGGGGAGGCACAGGCATGGCTGAGGGGGAGTGGAGCGGAGCAAGCGAGGTAAGGAGGAAGGCACAGGCATGACTGCTGGGGCAGTGAACAGAGCAAGTGGGGAAGGCACCAGCATGACTCTGGGGGAGTTAGTGGAGCAATGGAGGCAGGGGCGGTATGGCACAGGTATGATTAGTGGTCTAGTGAGTAGAGCAAGGGTGGTTGGCACAGACATGACTGGGGGAGCGGGGAGTGAGTAGAGCAAGAGAGATTGGAACACAGACACATGACTCGGGAGGTGGATGGGAGGTGAGTGGAGCACAGGAAGAAAGACTGGAACACATACGCATGACTGGGTGGGGGTAAATGAGTGGAGCACGGGAGGGAAGACTGGAACACAGATGCATGACTGGGAGAGGGGGGCTGGTGTTACACAGGGTAGTAGTGTGAGGCAGTCCTGGGGCTGAGTCAGAATACAGCCCTGGGGCTGAAGTCACACTGTTGCAAGCATATTCAGAAGCCAGACCTGGGGCTGAGTGGGCCATGCTAGAGGACTTTGTATGGCTTGCATTTCTTGGTCCTGGTCCTGGAAAGGGGAAGGCCCTTCTGTGCAGTGGCAGTGGGGCACAGCATGCTGTGCAGGACGTGGTCAGTGTTTTACAAAGGTTAGTCCTAGGGGCTGGAGGATCCGTACTGGGAAGCAGATGGCACAGTCACAGTCAGGAGGCATCGGCATCCAGTTAACTGGGAGCTGGTTGGTCATGGGCGTGTTTTGGAAGGTCTCATGGGAGCAGGGGGAATCCCGGAACATCACGGTACATGTGGCCTCGAAGGGGAGGGGTCAGATTGACATAAGGCATGGGCACATCAACAGAAAGGGAATCGGGGGGAGGACAGGAATATGAATCATGATCACAATTGGCTGCAGGGTTACGGGGGAGACAGGAGAGTGTTTGGAGGAAGGAGAATTTGGATGTGATGAGGATGGAGGAGGGTAGGAGGGACTTGCAGGGTAAGAGGGGAGGCTGGAAGCCTGTCTCAAACATAAACTGCAGCAGCACTATCTTGACTCTGATCTCGTATGATGCAGTGGAAAGATGAAGTTTGGAAAAAAAATTGCCTGGGGAGGGATCTGAGGGGGTGTGGGGGGAGTCAACGACTGCAATTTTGGGCTGATTGAAGGGGTATCCTAATTTTCAGTTCAAGTCCTGCAGATCATGGCTCAGCTGAGATCTATTAACATGTGTTTAGTGCCAATTGAAGCAGTTTGGCACCTTAACTCATGGAGAGCATTCATGCAAGAATCTGTTAATGCTTGGGGAAGCATTTGATTCAGCCTGATTGCCCAAATGTCAGTAAGGGAGGCATGTAAAGAGGGAAGAGTGTGTAAACAATTAGGGTGTCACAGCTGTTGGACATAAGCAACAAGCTCCAGACAAGGCTCCACGTAATCATTTCA
Source organism: Cetorhinus maximus (assembly GCF_964194155.1). Classification (NCBI taxonomy): domain Eukaryota; kingdom Metazoa; phylum Chordata; class Chondrichthyes; order Lamniformes; family Cetorhinidae; genus Cetorhinus; species Cetorhinus maximus. The sequence goes on from NC_135893.1 coordinate 12,882,690, forward strand.
ATGGTCATGTCTTACAGGCCACAAAGCTTGCAGTCATGAAATTGGAGCAAGGCTGGGCTAGTGTCTAGGCTAAAGGAGGCAGACTGACTGAGGGTTAGAGCACATTGCTGTATTCAGCCTGATCAAAGCCTCTTTGTGAATGCGAAGTCATGTTGGAGTCAGCCACCTGTGAACCTTCAGGATGTGCTTCAGTTGTAAAGGGTGGCCTAGGGATGACATGTCAGGAATGATGACTGGTCTATGGCTCCATGCTGGCCTCATGGTGTGCCGATGGAGGGAGACCATTCCAGGGTAAGGTACTATCATCTCTCCATTCTATTTGCCCGCAGATACAAGGAGGACTGTAGAATGCAGGCTGCCTTCTTGATAGCTCTGATGCAAGTGAGGAGAAGGGTCTGTCGTCATATGGCAGAGCTCGGGGAAGCCTGTCACCCAGAGGATCAAGAGCCAGTGGGGGCCAAAGAAGATCCTGATGCTGACAAGGAGGCATTTGGTGTGACCAAGGGTCTAGAGAAGATGCCTCTCATACATGGAGATGAGCCATAGAAGCCCTCACTTGTCAAGGGATCTGGTGGATCATATCTGCCAGATCCTCCGTGACGATCTCACTCCACATGAACTGGGAGGCCATCCAATGTTGGTCGCGCTGAAACTGACACAACTTTTCTGCGAGCGTGTCGTTCCAGGGCTCCACATGGGACGTCTGCACAATCGTCCACTCATAAATGCATAAGGGAGGTCAGTGATGGCCTTTTTAATAAGGCACACAATTATGTCCAGTTCTCCATGGATGAAGCCAGCCAGGGCAATGGGGTTTGCAGTGATCTCCGGCTTCCCACAAGCGCAGGTCACCCTCTACTGCACACATGTGGCCTTAAGAGCTCCCTGGCAACAACCAGTAAGATTTATCAATGGAAATGGGTTCCACTTTCTCAACGTGCAGCTGATCTGTGATCAATGAAAACAGATGATGCAGTTTTGTGTGAGGTACCCTGGAAGATCGCACAACTCTTACATCTTGAATCCCTCGCAGATGCCACAGATCTTCGAGGGCTCTCAGCATATTCAGAGTTGGCCTCTTGGTGATAAGGGGTACCCCCAAAATACATGGCTAATGGTGCTCAATGAGCAGTCACAGAGTGCTCCTGAGGAGAGGTACAATGTGACGTAATCTGCAACACGGTCCTTAATTGAGCAGACCATTGGCATGTTGAAGATGCATTTCAGATGTCTGGATTGATCAGGCTGTGCTCTGCAGTACTGTTTACCGAGGGTGTCCCACATCGTGGTTTGCTGCACCCTACACAACTTGACACTGCCAAAAGTGGGATGATTTGCAACACAGAGAGATGGAGGAGGTGCACATCTCCTCGGACGAGGAGGACGTGGAAAGGGATGAAATTGAAGAGGACGAGGATGATGGCGCCCTACAGGAAGAGGCCATTGCACAGGCACGCACAGCATACGTACCCATGAGACCCTCATTGTGACAAGGTTCCAGGGCAATTAAGGTTAAGACCAGCTCATATAAGTGCATTTCTCCTGTCCGTTCGATGCAGGGTAGATATTAAGACCTTCTTTGCAATCCCCAATATCTCAATGAAGAACATCAATCTCAGAATATATAATCACAATTGTGCGTAACGATGCCTTCATCCTTGCAAGGTTAAGCACCCTATGGAGCATGTAATTGGAAAAAAACTCCACCAGCACTCAATCTGAAGCAAGTAGACATGGTGTTGTCCTTTCAAGCATTGCACCAACAATTCACTGGCCATGGCAGCCTTCAAGAGGCAGGAATGCCACTGCAAGCATCAATGCACTCATTGTGGTATGCCTGGAGCATAGCAAGGCACCTCAAGGAAGGAGGAAAATCATCAGTCACTGGTTATCACTTGACCGTCTAAGGACAGATCTAAATCTGGAGAGCACCTTTTCTCCAAATGCCATCTCTCATGCATGATTAATGGTCAGGCTTCATCTTGTTACTGAATCCCCAGGACGACATTGCTCTACGGGATGCTGTGATCTGTCACTCCACAGCGTGGAAGCGAACCTGCGAGTTAGGTTACCTTTGAGCACAGAGAGTACTTTGGCAGGACCATCATGTGATCATTGACTAGCACTCATTAGCTTCCCAAGTTCATGTCCAGCATTGCCTTGGCATCTGGGAGGGACATGGCCCAGTCAGTATTGACACAGTATTTAAGGATAACTTAGTATCCCTGTAAATACTAAAGACCACTCAGTAGCTATACTGGAGCTTCAAGCTTATCCCATTGCAGTCTTCCATATTTTCATTCTAACAGAGTGTGTTATGTACAAGGAAGCCTAAGATACTGATGACACTGTCACATCCAGAGATCCATGTCAATTGCCTTATGAGACCTAGCACTGGGATTCTGTCAATCCACACTAGTCAAAATATCAGGTGGAAACGAGCATCCTCACATGTAATAGGCCGGCATCATGAAGCTAGGCACACGTCTATAACATCGTAGACTCATTTCCGTATAGCAGACATGTCAAAAGTCAAAAAAAACAAAAACAGAAACAAAAATACCTGGAAAAACTCAGCAGGTCTGGCAGCATCGGTGGAGAAGAGCACAATTGACGTTTCGAGTCCTCATGACCCTTCAACAGAACCTGTCAGACCTGCTGAGTTTTTCCAGGTATTTTTGTTTCTGTTTTTGTTTTGGATTTCCAGCATCCACAGTTTTTTGTTTTTATCTCTATGTGAAAAGTCAACATGTGCAATCTACTTCCATTGCTCTACATCATGCATTTGGAGAGTGGGAACTAATAAAGAAGTAATGTTCAGCTGTAAAGGCAGTAACGAGTTAACGCTGCAGGCAGGCGTGAGAGGCTAAGATTATCAATGATTAATTAAACTGTAACCCCAACCTGACAGCCATTACATGGAGGCCATTGAAAAGTGCACTTGGTTGTAAGGACTCCCAACGCAGGTCACGATAAATACGTATAACATAAATAGAGAACAGACTTTACTGCAGCTGCATCAGGATCATCACTAACCTTCCAAGAACTGTACTCATGAGGCCACATTATATGATCCTCTGGCACAAGGCTTATGTATGCATTGTCCAAGCACCACGTTCAGATAGGAACTGGCTTTGTTCATGTCGCTTATGTGGACATAAAGGCTACTGACTGAGCTGAGATTGAGTGAGACCACATAGAACTGAGGGACACGATGGGAGATAATTGAGGAGGAGAGGCATCTCTTATCCTTCGATGAATGCAGAACATTGCATCAAATGGAAGAGCCATTCAGTTTCTGAGATTTTGGTGAGAAGCAAAATATATTTACAAAGGTGCAAAGTATATACAGTGATTGACACCATGTCACCATTGCACTTTCAGAACTTCTTAATTCTCTTTACTCTACCGCTATGACTAGGTGTAGCCCCGTTATCTGCAGAGGTGGAGGCAACCTGCTGACCGCTATGCTCTGTTGTCTGAGATGATCTTGGCGGACGTCCTCTGGAGGCCCGGTGCCTGGAAGGTCTCCTGCTCTGAGGCAGCTGTACCCTCCTCAGCCTGACCTAGTGGAGTGGATGGGGTCACAGGCAGAGGGGATTTTAGTGGCTAAATACCCTTAGAGGCTCCTGGGTCGATGGCCCCAGAGTGTCCGTCTGACACTCCTCCTCCCTGTGGGTGCCCGAGAACCCCTCCTTGAGGAGAAGGAGCACCTGGAGGGAGATGGAGGTGACATATCCACCTCTAGCCTTGCCACTCTGCCTGATGTTCCTCTGCCTGTCTTTACAGCTCCAACATTTCTCCTGAGGGCTGATTCCAGAGGCTTGTCATCAGATTCAGACTCAGCAGGGCCTGGTCTCCGGCAGTCCTCCGAGTGTCAGAGACCTCCTGTTGTCACTGTCTCCACCTACTGTGGACCTGTGTCTGTGAGGTGCTCACCAGATAGTGACCCCAACCCTACTTTAGGACTAGGACCCACCAAGGTATGTTTCTGCGCTGGTGAAGGGTGTAGGTGAACACTGTGGCGGGTCGTCTTCAGATACTTCCTCAGGATCCTTGTAGGAGGTGCTCTAGGGGCTGGGACGAATGCATTGGCTGGCGATCTACTTCTGCCTTTTTTTTGCTGATGGATGGAATAGAAAAAAGAGATAATTAGTCACTGGCTAGACAGGCACCTACATTATGGGTCACTCTCAGTCATTGTCAGCATGTGGCCGATATCCACTGCATGGACCCTCAATGGCTTGTTGGGGGATGCTGATCTTGCCTTCCGCGCAGAAACAGTCTCTGTCCTCACTAGCTGGCTCTTCCGCCTGCTCCTCATAGGAGGAGAGTGGCTTCAACTCCAGCAACCCTTCTGGTCATTGATCTCTTCTTTTTGTTGTGGGAGATCTTGTCCTGCATAAAGACCAATGGATTGACTGTGGGCACCATGGATGAAAGAGAAGATCAGAAGCATGCATGCCTGCTGTGTGTGCTGAGGCCTCTCCAGTAAGGGATGAAGATGGCATTTGTGCAGGATGTTACATGAGATGATGTTAAATTGTCTGTCAGACAATCAGTGCTGATGTCTCTTCTATTGGTAGTGTGTGAGATCCCTGTGGACGGTAAGCCTTTGAATGCCTGATGCCCTTATGAAAGTGTAACTTTGGAGTGAGGAGAAGGTTGGCTTACCCTGGTGGAGTGGATGAGATCATTCATCCTCTTCCTGCACTGCAAGGCGGTCCTCTTCTGGGGTCCACATGCACTGACCTCCCTGGCGACCTTCTCCCAGGTCGATGTGGTTAGGCTGGTGCACCTCCAGCTTCCATCCTGAGGAAAGAGGACCTCCAAGTCCTGGGCTGCCTGGAGGGTGTCTCCAGGGTGGTGTTGTTGAACGTAGCAGCAGATGGTTTTGATCTTTGGGTTACCATTTCCAACAGGTTCCCCACACCCCTGGGCTGCAGAAAGTGAATGCATGTGTGGGCGCTGTTTAAAGATGGCGACTGGACCTTCAACCCAATGAGGTAACGCCGGGGCGGATGAATCCCTGCCTACCTAGTCACAAGATTTTGATTAACTCCTCGCTGATGCATAAATAATAAGCTGAAAAGTGGACGATCTGGCGCGAGAACCCGCCCTGCTGCCAGGCGGGAATCACGACAACTTTCCAGCCCACCACTGCATTTAGTTTCCAGAATGAAAATTTCAACCTTTTTTGAGGTTCCCCATTTCCACCTGACCCCGCAAACCATTGCACCTGTCTAAAGTGCTTTCATGAGAGAAGGGGGGGAAATAAACTGACTAACCTGTTGTTAAAATCACTGTCTTAGGATGTCAGGCAAAGTGTTGACAGCAATGATGATAATTTACAATTAACCATGACACATATCAAAACAGTTTTCAGTAATGAATACAAAAGGGACCTCGCATATACCTTACATATTGGGTACAAATTCTCCACTAGCTTTCTTATTAAATCTACAGCAGCGATTATCCCAATTTGTACTACCTGAGTGCCTGCACCAAAAGGCGTGCACTGACTATGATTGTCAGTAATGAGTATAGAACTAAATAAATCCTCTACATTGTACACTTTTGGAGTGATTTAAAGGCAATAGTTTAAACTTGCCATTCAGAACTGCACCTGAGATTCCAATTATATTTTTCTCCCAGATATTTGGTACTCCTGATTTGATCCTAAAATATTACACAGCTCTAACTTATCCTCCCCACATCTGCAAGCTACAGAACTTAACTTTCAGCTTTCTCTTCCTTCAATGACCTTCAAGTTTTGAAAACCCAACCTTATCCAGATTTATCTTGCCTTCCCTCTTATTTTTATTGAATCTTGATGAATTCCAGCCTGCACTATGGATCTTGGGCCTTCACTGAGCCCTTGTTAATAACATAAAAACAACTTAGACAATAAATAACCCTTTAATGCCCTCCAATATGTCCTGAATCTGGAACTGTATTTATTTAGTGCAGATAACCATTCAAATACAGAACATATTGCCGTGGTATATTTGCCTACAGGAACTCCCTCCTTAACAGCGCTGTGGGTGTACCTACACCACATGGACTGCAGCGGTTCAAGAAAGCAGCTCATCACCACCTTCTCAAGGGCAATTAGGGATGGGCAATAAATGCTGACCTAGCCAGCAACACCCACGTCACATGAATGAATATAAAAAGGATTTGATTTGATTTTGGTATTGTATTAATTTGCTAATTTGCGTAAAAGCTGCATGCTATTTTAATTAAGTAGCTGACTATTTTTGCACAGATGATCGATCGCAGTTAAGTAACATGCAAAGGAATTCTACACAAACATTTTACTCAGTGAGCCACCCAAGGATATTAAACCATCGCTACTTCCCCACAACCATCCCCCTCCCCAGCCCATGCTTCTTTTGGTAAATGGGGATAAGCATACAGACTTGTTGTCTTGTTCAAAGTATTCTGTTAAGTAGGAGAATATTTACATCTAAAGCAACTCTGAACTGTCAGTTTTTTACAGCTGATTAATCAGGCTCACGTGGATGGGTAGGGCTGATATGAGTTAAAATGTCAGCCACTGTGTAGACTCCTTCCTTTGTTGTTTGAGAAAATATGAACTGCATCTTAATGGCGCAGTTAAACCCCATCAGCGAATTCGGATGGACAGTGATTGATGAGAGGCTCCAAAAGGAAAATGCTTCTCGTATAAAATCCGTTTTTCAATCTAGGGGCAAGTCTGGACTAATTAAGTTGTTAGCATGGATCGAAATGTGCTGGGTAGTGCCCATTTTCTACTGGTTGTTAAGACAAGCCCATCTTAATTTCTAAGAAGGTTAATCTGCACAGTGGAAAGGGCCATTGGCTAGTCTTCTGTACTGCAACTGTTTATGCTGTAGCTATCTCTGTATTATTGCAGATCTCTCTTTATTGCTGTAGAGCTTTCTCCCTGTTGGTCTCATCATTACAATAAATGTGCACTGCTGTTGGGGTTTCATTTCTAGGCTCCTGGGACATCTTGACCAGAATTGCTTTGTGTTTGTTTCCTGATTTTCTTCCCATCTTTCCTGAAAATTCTGATTTTGTGTTGCATTGCACTTCCATGGGTGCTAACTACTCTTCTGAAATGTTTGTGTGAGATTCTCAGAAGTAAGTATATCTAACAAGGACTTTATTCCTTGGAGCGTAGAAGAATGAGGGGAGATTTGATAGAAGTTTACAAAATTATGAGGGGTATAGACAGAGTAAATGCGAATAGGCTCTTTCCACTTAGATTAGGAGAGATAAACACGAGAGGACATGGCTTTAGGGTGAAAGGGGAAAGGTTTAGGGGGAACATTAGGGGGAACTTCTTCACTCAGAGAGTGGTGGGAGTGTGGAACGAGTTGCCATCTGACGTGGTAAATGCAGGCTCACTCTTAAATTTTAAGAATAAATTGGATAGATACATAGATGGGAGAGGTCTGGAGGGTTATGGATTGGGTGCAGGTCAATGGGACTAGCGGAATAATATTTCGGCACAGACTAGAAGGGCCGAATGGCCTGTTTTTCTGTGCTGTAGTGTTCTATGGTTCTAATCCTGACCTCATCCAGTGTAGACTTTCTGGCAGGAGTCACTAGGATGGCAAAGAACAACAGAAACCCTAACTAAATTTCCTTTTCTCCCTCTTAACCCAGAGGTGCTGGGGACGAACGTGGCACCACAGTTGAGTGTCAGATTGAATGTGACACTTTTTCCTACTTTTGAATAGCTCAGTAACTACATACAGTAGCATACACTGTACAGAACTGTTGATCTTAGTTGTGTTGCTATAGGTTAGATACTTCCTTACTGAGGGTAAGGTGGATGAGAACAAACATTTTAACTAGGCTTCTCATGCACCTTCCAGCAAACGGTTAGCTTCTAGCCAGTTAGTAATCAGAATGATAGAGAATTTGCTGCCCTACTAGGGACTGATTATTAAATACATAATTACTAATTATAATAAATGGGAAAAAGGAATCTTAAAAATAGGGGAACCATCTAAAGGTGACAGTGGTTAAGCTGCCTCTAGTGAATGTTCCTTTTGAACAAAAAGCTTCTGCCCCAGAAAAGATAGAGACCACACCGATTATGGAACTTCTTCTCCTTTCCTGAGCTCCTTCCTCTTTCTGTCCCCAGCTGCTTCATTCTCTTTATTCTATGCTTTAAATCGAGTAGCTGAGCATGTTTGGGACAGCTGGCAAGTAGATCTGCACTCCCCTGAGCAGAGCTAGAGCTTATCTTAGAACAAGTTATTCAGGTTCGTGGTGGGGAGTTTGTGTACAGGTAAGATGTTGTCTCCATTACCTGTATTGAAAAAAAACTAGTAGAATTCTCTAATATTCAAGCTGAATAAAGAAATGAGTGGCAAAATTATGCTGTGCACTGACAATCTTCTAGAATTCTAATAAGCTTCTTGGAACAAATGTGAAAGGATGCTATGGGATACATCATATGCTTCTGTGATAAGTTTTGAGTTTTATTGAATGCAGTTTGATTCTGAGCTTTTTTTAAAATTCAGTTTTAGCACAGGAAATTTGTCAAAATCGGGTGGGCACACAAATGCTAAGGAACCAGGTTTGTTCCACTGTGTGTGCTATTACTTGGGCTAGTTGGGTTCCTGCTTTAAGTTGCCATGATCTCTGCCAGAAAATGTACATGTATAGATGTTGGGGAAAGCACAACTGGACTTGGGTGCATTGTCCTCAACAGTTAAGCAATCAGCTGATGATTGCTAACTGTTAATTTGCAGAGAGCTGCTGGCACCGGTGGAAATGTACAGCAGTAAGAATCTGCATCTTCATGAAAGGGAGCAAATTGGAGCATGAGAGGAAGTGGAGGAAGGAAGGTCATACTGAGATTATCTGCAATTTTTTAGTGATTTATAACAAGGCAGATGAGGATCTCCTCTCTGTGTCACATTTGCCCATCAGACTCCAAAATTAACATTTTATCATCAAATTGTATTGATGTGTGTTAGTTTTGTTTGTGCATTTGAGGACCAGATGTGTACACACTGGAGTTTAGAAATCCTTCTGCTAGTTTTCATGGATCTTTTATGAAGCTGCCATGGGACTTCAGTTTTTTGTTGTAAATGCATCACAGATTCTGGGTATGTAGTGCTATTTGGTAAACCATTCAGAACCTCTGATCTTGTTTCACACGCTACACTTCATAATTTAAAACCAACCCCTCATTGGTACCCATATTTCTATGACCAGAAAGTGGGCAACTGGGTTGTGGAACTCCCCCAGTGCAGCCTTCCCAACAATACACTTCCCCCTTGAATCAAGAGGATGGGATAGGCCACACCATAGGTTCCTCCATGGTGGTTGGTCCTTTTGGCTTTACCCATTACCTGTAGCAGGGAAGTGCACCCTCTAGTGGTCTGGCTTAGAGGAAGCAACACTTGCCAACTGAGCAAAATGTTCAGATGGGGATGCTGATGCCTTCTGAATGGAATTCCCATGTTTCATGCTGTGCCATGCTGCCAGTTTGTTTTGAGTTTAAGCTTATTTAACACCTAGTGAATATGTAATCCCATGCTGTGCCATGCTGCCAGTTTGTTTTGATCTTAAGCTTATTTAACACCTGGTGAATATGTAATCCTTGTGGCTTTGATCAGAGGACAAATTTAAAATTGGAGCTATACCTTCAAGGATAGTCATCAAAGAGCATTATAGGTAATGAGCATTGATAATGTGAGAGGATATATCATACTACTTAAACTTGAGAGTATTCTGCCAGAAAAGAACGAGAATAAATGTGATGGCTTATTCAGCAATAGCTGGCATGAATTTGATTGGTTTAACCTTTGACCTCAATGAAACACCAGGTCTTAGCCATAGCACTATAATGGAACATCTTTTTCCAGACGATGAGAATGGATTTGGAATATGCCAATGGACCCTAGTGACCATTTGGAATATTAATGGTTTAATTCTATTAACCACCCAGGATGTTGTCCCTCCAACTGCTGTTATGAAGTTATTGTCATTTGGGTGCCTGTGATGTTGTTACTCTTTCTGATGTCTCGGGGTTGATTTGTAGCTTGTGCTGAGCCAGCTGATCATGGCCTGGGCGGTACAAGAATTGCAGGACCACAAGTGCCAACCTGAGTGGGCTCCAAAGTGTTAAAGAATCATCCAGGTGCTCTGCTGCTGAGCATTTTCCAGTGAACCCTTCCAAGAAATACTGACAATGGGTGAAAGTAGGACTGGACTCAGCAAAGATGCTTCCTGCAATTAAATAGCCAGTCGATCTAGGCTCAAACATGAAGAATGGTCACTTAGGAAGGAGCAACCAATGCCTACAGAGCTACACTCGGCAATGATTCAACAGTTTCTGAAGAGGGAAGGGGGGGTAAAAAGTAACATGCCTGGTTGGAAGTTCTGTGGGTGAGTGGCACATATAATTTTGCAGGTTGAAGGTTAGAAATTTTCAGGTTAAAGTCAGAGGAAAACAGAAGTAATGGTTTATAGAGTGTTAACTGTTTGATGTTTGTGCTGAGAGAACAGACAAGGATGGACAACAGTTGGTAGAAGTATAGGCCCATTTGAAAGAAAGGACTTGCATTTATATCACACTTTTCATGTCCTCAGAAAATCTCAAAATGCTTCACAGCACGTGAATTACTTTTGAAGTATAGTCATTGTTTTGTAAGCATATGCGGCAATGAGTTTTAAATGGCACATGTGACGGAGTAGTAGTCATTTAATGTGCTGTGGAACCTGCCCATTTAATTACTACCAGACATGGCCGCCAGCATTGGCTCAGCAATCTAACAATTCCTTGGGTTGCATGATTTGCAACTTTTTATTCTGGTAATGGCACCTCTTTCAATGGCTGGAAATGTCCATCCACAACAGGGATGGTTTGTATTGGAACCCCATTCAACTCCAGACAAAGAGGCACTTGATGTTAAATTTGGTATTGGGCATAGTACTGCTGATGAAATGCCAGCAAAAGTCATTAGGTGGTTGTTGAACTTTAGGAGGCAGAAGTACATTTTCATTTACCCTACATCACCAGGGAAAGGAGACCCAGAGTAGCTGAGGGTCAGTGCCTAGCGCTCAAAGGAGAAAGAAAATAAAAGAATTAAATTGTCAAGCCACAAGGGATTCTGTTGTGATATGTTTGAATTATGATGATTATTTACTTGATGCACAAATTAATGCTTGTCTTCAATTATAAAAATTTTGATTAAGTACAATGTGCAATGACCTGTTATTGGCTAGAGTTTAGAACAGAATTTTTGCCTGGTTAAGTGTAAGACGATTAATAGGTTAGTTTAAAACAGTCTTGCATTTCTATAGTGTCTTATTGCATCACCCAAATGTATGCATTAAATAAACATACTGACTGTAATGTAGGTAAACATGACTGCCATCAATCCACAGTTTGATCCCACGAACAGCATTGAGCTAAATGACCAGAGGAAGAATCTTCGGGTTGGCGGGTGGAGGCGGGTCCCGCTCGCTGACACATAAAATGACGCACGGTGACGTCGGGCGAGCGGCCTGATGTCACCGAGTCGGCTACATGCCCGCTGATCTGTCAAAGGCTTATTAAGGCCATTAAGAAAGTAATTAAAGTGGTTAAGAATACTGCCCGTCCAACCTTAAGTTTGGCGGGCAAGCGAAGAGCCCAGGCGTCTCCACGTTTTTCATGAAACCTTATCCACGGGCGGGATGAGGTTTCATGAAGGGTTTATTGATTAAATAAAGAATTTTCAAACATTTGATAAACAAGTCCCAGCTCATGTGACATGTCTAAATAATTTTTCTCTTCAATAAAAACTTTCATTCCGAACTTAATCTCCCTGAGGCAGCTCCTTGCCTCAGGGAGATTCCTGTGCTCTTTTGCGCGCATGCGCAATAAAGCACAGGCCCCAACTCGGGGAATATCCCCCGGCACAGGGAGCGCTCAGCGCTTCCAAGCGCGTCACACTGGGTGGGCCTTAATTGGCCTGCCCACGAAAAATGGTGGCGCGGCCCCGATTGGGGGCACAGATCGGGTTCGCACCTGCCACCGCACAACCCCCTCCCCCTGCCCTCCCCCCAAGGGGGAGAAATTTCTGCCCCAGCTAATTTTTGGGGGGAGGTTGGATAAGGGAGAATATGTCCAGGACAACAGAAGAACACCCAGCTCCTCCTCTGAGAAGATGAAGCAAGCAGGATAAAGGGAACCAGAGATGCGGTGTATTTGGATTTCCAAAAGGCACTCAATAAGGTGCAAATAAAGGTTACTTCACAAGATAAGAGTTCATGGTGTTGGAGGTGATATATTAGCATGGATAGAGGATTGGTTGACTAATAGGGATCAGGGTCAGGATAAATGGGTCATTTTCAGGTTGGCAAACTGTTTACCAGTGGAGTGCTGAAAGGATTAGTGCTGGGGCCTCAACTATTTGTGAACTATATTAATGACTTGGATGAAGGGACAGATTGTATTGTAGCCAAATTTGCTGATGATACAAAGATAGGTAGGAAAGCAAATTGTAAGCAAATACATAAAAACTGTAAAAGGGATATAAAATGGTTAAGTGAGTGGGCAAAAAATTGGCAGTCGGAGTATAATGTGGGAAAATTTGAGGTGTCAAACAAAGTTAGCATGCAAATACAGCAAATAATTAGGAAGGCAAATGAAAAGTTGGCCTTTATTGTGAGGGGGTTGGATCATGAAGGAGGGAAATCTTGCTACATCTGTATGGGGCATTGATAAGACCGCACCTGGAATACTGTGTACAGTTTTGGTCTCCTTACATAAGGAGGATTATATTTGCATTCAATGCAGTTCAGAATAGGTTCACTAGGCTGATTCCTGGGATGAAGGGGTTGTCTTATGAGGAAAGGTTGAGAAGGTTGGACCTATACTCAAAGGAGTTTAGAAGAATAGGAGGTGGTCTTATTGAAACAGATAAGATTCTGAGGGGGCTTAAGAGGGTAAATGCTGGGAGGATGTTTCCTCTCATAGGGGAATCTACAACTAGGGGAGAGTTTAAAAAAAAAGGGGGTCTCACTTAAGACAGAGGTGGTCATCAGTCTTTGGAACTCTCTTCCACAGAGAGCAGTGGAGGCTGGGTCATTGAATATATGCATAGGAACATAGGACATTAGTGTTATGACAGGCTCCAGAGCAAGGTTCTCCCAATTTGTTATGATCCCGGACGAGGTACCCTAAATTGTTATGCACCCGGGTGAGGAGGGATGAATTGGCTCCCCTTCTTTATTAAACCCCCTTGGTTGGTCACAACAAGGTTAATTAAAAAATGATCCCTTCCCTCGTGGATATCTTTTCCCTGTCCAAATGTATTTATGTTTTAAAAGGAGCCAATTTAACCAGGCTTTCTTGAGTCAAAGAAAGAGTGAATTTATTAGTTACTAAAATGCAAGAAAAAAATAATAAAAATGCAACACATATACACACAGATTAGAAATGAGAAGTGAATCCAGAAATAAATGTTAAAAAAAAGGTTTATGAATCAGTCTTTTGGCTCATCCGTGAGGAGTAGATGGCGAAACATTGTGGCTGTTGAGTTGGGTGATTCCGGTAGAGCTGGCTTTGGCAGTTGAGTAATGGGTTTGGGGATTCTTGGTTCTGCAGGTTAACTGAAAGGAGTTGTCCTATTTCCTTTTCGACTGTGGCTTTGCTGACTTGTGACTTGCCTGCAGCAATCAGAGAGGGAGGACCTTTTACCTGCAAGCACAGGAATGCCTAGTTGATGTTCTTCAGCTGTGACCTTCACAGCACACTTTCGCACACCAGGCCTGGAACACCAAAGCTAGTACACAGAACTAGGGTTGCAGTTGGCTTTTTAACCCCTTTTATTGTGTATTCCTGGAAGGAAAGAAAAGCAAATGTGTATTTTGACCAGATCAGCTTTCTTTTCAACTTGCATCCTATCCACAGTCTGGGATATAGTTCTCAGGAGAGGGTTTCTGCTGAGATGGTAATCAGCCTCCATTATCTCTGCAACCACAGGAGATTACAGTTCAGTTTTTGCATTGCATTTTTTCCTTTGAAGTGTCTCTGTCTGAAGTAGGCTTTGACACCTTTTTAGGTGCAACATTCTGTTCTCTGGACTGGTTGGTCAAGTGTAATCCATATAGCAATTTTCCAGCAAGTGGTTACTTGACAGTCTCAGCCAGCTTTTGCTTGTATATCCTTTTTTAAGAAGCGCACGTCTTTCTTAAAAGCCCAATGTGTCTGTAAGTAATTTGGGCTATGATCCGTGGTCATGACAATAGGAACATAGAAGCAGCAGCAGGCAGTTCAGCCCATCGAACCTGCTCCGCCATTCAGAATGATCATAGCTGATCACCCACTTCAATGCCTTTTCCCCACACTACCCCCATATCCCTCTGTCATTGGCATTTAGAAATCTTCAATTTCCGCTTTAAACATACTCAATGACTGAGCTTCCGCAGCCCTCTGGGTTAGAGAATTCCAAAGATTCACAACCTTCTGAGTACAAAAATTTCTCCTCATCTCGGTCCTAAGTGGCTTCCCCCTTATTTTGAAATTGTGTCCCCTGGTTCTATACTCCCCAACCAGGGGAAACATCTTACTTGCATCTACCCTGTCTACTCCTTTAAGCATTTTGTAAGTTTCAATTAGATCACCTCTCATTCTTCAAAACTCTAGAAATACAGGCCCAATTTCCCCAATGTCTCTTCATAGGACAGTCCTGCCATCCCAGGAACAAGTCTGGTGACATTTGCTGCACTCCCTCTGTGACAATAATATCCTTCCTAAGGTAGGGGGATCAAAACTGCACACAGTACTCCAGGTGCGGTCTAACCAAGGTTCTATACATTTGAAGCAAGACTTCATTACTCCTGTACTCAAATCCTCTTGTGATAAAGGCTAACATGCCATTAGCTTTCGTAATTGCTTGCTGCACCTGCATGTTGGCTTTCAGTGACTTTTTGACAAGGACACCCAGGTCCCTTTGTACATCTACACTTTCTAATCTCTTGCCATTTAAAAAATACTCTGCACATCTGTTCCTCCTACCATAGTGGATAACCTCTCATTTTTCCACATTACATTCTATCTGCCATGTTCTTGCCCATTCACTAAATCTATCCAAATCCCCTTGAAGCCACTTTGCATCTTCTTCACAACACACATCCCCACCTAGCTTTGTGTCATCTGCGAATTTGGAAATATTACATTTGGCCCCACATCCAAATTGATATATATTGTGAAGAACTGGGGCCCAAGAACTGATCCTTGTGGTACCCCACCTGTCACAGCCTGCCAACATAAGAATGACCCATTTATTCCTACTCTGTTTTCTGCCTGTTAACCAATCCTTAATCCATGCCAGTATATTACCTCCTATCCCATATGCTTTAATTTTGCTAACCGACCTTCTGTAGGGTACTTTATCAAAAGCTTTCTGAAAATCCAAGTATACTATGTCAATCGACTCCCCTTTATCAATTCTGTTAGTAACATCCTCAAAAAACTCCAACAGGCTTGTAAAACATGATTTCCCATTCATAGATCCATGTTAACTAAGCCCAATTAGCTCATTATTATCCAAGTGTCCATTTATCACATCCTTTAGAATAGATTCTAGCATTTTCCTTAGTACTGATGCAAGGCTAACAGATCTGTTGCTCCCTGTTATCTCTCTCCCTCCCTTCTTAAATAGTGGGGTGACACTTGCTACCTTCCAATCTGCAGGAACCATTCCAGGATTTTGGAAGATGATCACCAATGCATCCATTATCTCCATAGCTACGTCTTTCAACACCCTGGGACATAGAATGTCAGGTCCCGGGGATTTATCAACCTTCAGTCCCATTCTCCAGTACAACCTTCTTACCCCTTCAATTCCTCATTCTCCCTAGTCCCTTGGATCTCTAATCCTGAGAGATTTCTCAGTGAAGACAGACACAAAGTAACCATTTAGCTTCTCTGGCATTTCTCTATTTCCCATTATAAGTTCTCCTGACTCTGCCTTTAAGGGACCCACATTTGTCTTTACCAAATGTTTCCTTTTTACATACCTATAGAAGCATTTACAGTCCGTTTTTGTTTTTTGCTAGTTTACATTCATATTCTATTCTCCTTTTTCTTTATCAGTTTCTTGGTCCTCCTTTGCTGTATTCTAAAATCCTCCCAATCTTCAAGTATACTACTATTTCTGGCAACTTTATAAGCCTTTTCTTTTAATCTTATACAATCCTTAACTTCCTTCCTTAGCCATGGTTGGCTGACTTTTCTTTTTGGATTTTTGTGCCTTGAAGTAATGTATAGTTGAGTATTGCTGAAAAAAGAGACATGTCTAAGCTTTTCATCTTGCACTCATCAGGACACTTCGCAAGAATGCCAGTATAAGGGAAAACAACAATTTATACTGTATGCGAAGAGAATGCTGATTGGTTGGCAAATGGCGTTGCCATGGAGAATGCACCAGTGATGGCGACTGACAGCTAACTGCCAAGCATTGTTTGAAATTTAAACCAGGCAGCTTGACTCTGGTTGGTTAAGGCATTGCCCTGAGGAATGAGTCAGCGAATGGCTGTCTCTTATTTTGTTTAGCTGAAACAAACGGACAGATCGTACCCAACCAGCCCATGCTTGCAAAACTCCAAACAGTGTCCAACATTAGATGTAATTCCTCAATTGGACAACATTTGCTAAATAGTCCTCAGTGTGCTAAGAATTATGCTGACAGCCAATTTAACATTGTCAGTCGGGCTCACAGTGTAATGCATTTGTGTGTACTGGAAGTGACAAGTATTAATACACAGGGCCCTGTTCTTCACAGGCAGAAAGAACATGTACACACATTGTGCTTGTTTCAGCTAAACAAAATATGTGACAGCCATTTGCTGACTCATTCCTTGGGGCAATGCCTTCACCAATCGGAGTCAAGCTGCCTGGTTTAAATTTCAAACAATGCTCGGCAGTTAACTGTCAGTCACCATCTCTGGTGCATTCTCCATGGCAACGCCACTTGCCAACGAATCTACACTCTCTTCACATACAGTATAAGTTGTTAGTTTCCCTTTATATTGGTATTCTTGTGAATTGTCCTGATGAGTGAAAGACACAAAGATTAGACGTCTCTTGTTATCAGCGCAACACCACCTCCTTTTCCTTTTCATCTGTTTTTCCTAAATGTCGAATATCCTTGAATATTCAGTTCCCAGTCTTGGTCACCATGTAGCCACATTTCAGTAGTGGCAATTAGATTGTACCCATTTACCTCTGTGCCTTTAAATCATCTACCATGTTGTGAATGCTGCGCGCATTCAGGTTGATTGCCCTTAACTTTGTCTTTTTGATATTATTCCACAATCTAAGCCTAGTTGATGCTCGCCTTAGTTTCGCCTGCCTTCTCATTTTACTTGCTACTTTTCTACTTCCTGTTACCAGCTTTGCTTCCTTCCAATTTGAGCTACCCCTCAGGTTTCTATCCCTCTGCCAAGCTAGTTTAAACCTTCCTCAACAGCATCAGTAAATCTCCCTGCGAGGATATTAGTCCGGTTCTGTTAAGGCGTAACCTGCCCATCTTGTACAGGTCCCACCTGCCCCAGAACCGGTCCCAATACCTAGGAATCTGATGCCCTCCCTCCTACACCAATTCTCCAGCCATGTGTTCAATTGATCAATCCTCCTATTTCTACGCTCACTAGCATGCAACACTGGGAGTAATCCTGATATTACTGCTTTTGAGGTCCTGCTTTTTAATTTTCTTCTTATTCATGGCTGAGTTACAGATTTTGATTGACAAGGGAGTTGAAAGTGATGGGGAACAGGAAGAAAGTGGAATAGAGCTCATAATCAGTTCAGCCATGATCTTATTGAATGGTGGAGCAGGCTCAATGGGCCAAATTGGCCTACTCCTATTTTTCATGATCTTATGATCAAAAAACAGCATATCCAAGTGTGGAACACTCCCTTGGTACTACACTCGAGGGCAGCCAGGATTCTGTGTTATCCCCTGCAGTGGGGCTTGTGAGTACTCAATTGTCTGATTCTAAGGTGAGCAGAGTTTTCAGGCTCTGAGAAAAAAATATGGCAACAGTTTTTTTTTTTAAAAAATGGAAGTAGGAATCTGCTTGGAAAGAAAATAATGCTTTTACCTTGGCTTCTTAAACTTAAAAAAAGTAAAAATTATAAATTAATATACTAGGAATAAACTCATGATGAGCATGAGGCTTTAGGCACTTCACCGTGTACCACATCACCAGGAAATGCCTGATAACTACAGACTCTAAAGCTGCAATGAGCACTCAGTCACAAAGCACTGGCAGTCAATAACCTATTAACCTCATACACAACTCTGCATCAGCAGACATTGAGAGAGAAAGACTCTCCCTGCAAAGGACATTTCGGGAACATGACAGTTAATATATGTTTTGAAAACTGAACGGGAGGGGGGTAAACGGTTTTATTTTCAAATTTTTTGGCCTTTTCAAACCTTTGCGACAGTACAAAAGTTATTAAAATTTTGCCCTGGTTGACTTCGTTGTCAGATGAAATAATGTGTAATTTATCATTGCCAAAGATCGGAGTGTATTGCAGGTGACTGGGCTCCTGCCTTACGGCCAAGCACTGCAGCAATTTGCTTTCTACTTCTCCCAGACCTCCTCCTCCTACCTTTTCTTCAGTGATGAACAAATGAAGGTTGGATGACAAAGTGACTACAGAACATTTTATTCCCAGAGAAGTTGTTTGTTTTATTTGTCTAGACCTGACTAGAAAGAGTGTACCCTTTGATCCCAATATCTGTTAGTAGGAGCTAACATAGTATTTATTCTCATTCGCAAGCCATAGACTATGCTGATTAACATTTTATATTGACTTTGACTTTGCCCCTTGAATCATTCAAGACAATTTTGTTTTATATCTTGTCCTCCCTGAATGGATTGGCCTGGCTTGCTACTGAGCCGCAAAGCCAGGAAGAAACCTAGTCTATGCTGAATTGTTTTATCTCCGCGTGGGTAATGGCAGAGGTATTACATTTTAGCATCAGCAATCCATGACTAGGTAGGGAAAATATTAGCTGTCTCTTGCTATTGGATTTGGCTGTGAAGGCCCTGTATTCCGTATACAGTCCCTATTAGAAGGCTCACTTGGGTTGTGTATACAATGAAATGATAGGCTTTGGTGCCTGGGTGCAAACTCAGAGCCTGGTTTTTATGATAGGCAAATGCTGTATCGTTTGAGGGCCTTTCTGTTTATTGGTAATCTAGCTGTCAAGAAAAGATGTGCTATAAGTATGTTGACTATATGGTGCAGGATCTGTGTTATCAGTGCTGCTATGGTCATCATTCCTCTCAACTTTCCTCTCACTTACCTCTGAAACATTCACTCCTCCACCATGGTGGCAGCAGTATGTACCATCCATGAGGTGCATTGCAGCAACTCGCCAAGCCTCCTTCGGTAGTACCTTCCAAACCTGGACCTCTACTACCTAGAAGGACAATGGCTACAAACACATGGGAACACTATCACATATATGTCCCCCTCCAAGCCACACACTATCCTGACCTGGAAGTATATCATCATTCCTTCATTGTTTTTGGGTCAAAAACCTGGAAATCCTTTCCTAATAGCACTGTGGATGTACCATGTGGACTGCAGTGACTCAAGAAGGTGGCTCACCACCACCTTTTCAAGGGCAATTAGGAATGGGTAACAAATGCTGGCCTTGCCAGTCATGCTTCCATCCTATAAATGAATAAAAAGCAAACACCATCCTATGCCCTTTTCCTTTTTGCATTCTCACTATGTTGAAATTAATCAACTCCAGTTCTAACTTGTTCTTTAATTACTGATGGTGAGATTAGCAGGCAAATGTACTGCCTATTCATGTGACCTTCATCTGCTTGCTATTTTAATGCAGGCTTTTAACCTGTTTATAAAGATAAAATACTGGGTAGAGGAAGGCCGTACAAACACATTAGGTGTTTGTCAATTAATCAGCCTATGCAATGTTCTGCCCTTATTCTGAAACCCCACCCTCACCAACCCCCACAATCTACAGGATATTGAAAACCAAGCTTCATGTCATTTAACTACTACTTCTTGATTTATTTTGTCTTCTCTTTTCAAGCTTTGTGATGTCCTTTCACCTAACTCTCTCCCAATTTATTTTATTAAAACTTTATTTACTCATGTTTAGTGAATCAGAGGCCATTTTGTCAAGCTAGACTTGTTGCTTCAGTATGTCTCCTTTGCAGTGTGTCCAAGGTTGGACTTGTTAATCTCATTATTGCGTACAACACCATTTAATTTTCAAATTCTTTCGATGCTCTCAATTCCCATTGTGTGGTGACTTCATTGCAAACCATCCCATGGACTCGAGAGTTGAAAGGATGATGCCTCACTATGGGATGATGTTATTTTGAGACAAAATATTTTTAAGAGTCAAAATGTCAGCAATTAAGGATGCTCCACAGCTAGCTTATAGGAGATGAGCTGAACTGATGATCCTAGTCAGGGACTGTACCAGGCTGAGGCTGTATGTAGGTATAGGCAAAAAATCAGGACCGGGTCATATTGGGCCATTCTCGCTGTAACTCCAAGAAATCAACTTGACACCTGCCCTATTTTAGGCCAGTCAGGCATTTTTGGGTGGTCAAACTTGGAATTAAATCTGAGTTCCAAAAACAATAGTACTTTTAACCAAAACAGAAAATGCTGGAAAAATTCAACAGGTCTAGCAGCATCAGTGGAGAGAGAAACAGAGTTAACGTTTTGAGTTCATATGGCCCTTCAGATATTTTTAACCGCTTGCTTCTGGACACAGGGTTGTTTAGTTTTCACTTAATTTCCCTCCGTGGCAAATCAAACATCCGAGCTCAAGTCAATTCCACTCATCTTCCTCACTCCTATTCTGTCCCTTTCTGACTTTGATTAGGGAAAACGGTGATAATGCTAGCTACTGATTAGAGGGCAGCATTGGTTGTGGCCTAGCAGCGGATCTGTATCTTTTCCTCACAGTTGGAAAAGCATGGTTGTTTTATGGAGACTGCAGGGAGGAATTAGGGAAAACAAACAACTATTTGACTTGAATAAAACAAATGCCAGATAAAATATCTTTCTGGTCAAACTTACTTTTTTCCTTTAACAGTACTTGAGACATGGAAATCATAACCTTTACAATATGCTACATGGCTGAAAAGGGGTCAATATACATCGTCTTGCAAAAAATATTGAGTACATGGAGGGTTAATGGAGGAGAAAGAAGTACTTGAACCTGCACAGTGCTCACTGTGTGCGTGTGCGTGTGTGTGTGTGGCCCTTCCTGCTGTACCTGCGGGCTGCTTCTCACTAAAATGTGTTTGATACAAAAACCATTAAGGAAACAAGGGAGTCTCTCTATAATAGCAGCAGTGTCAGGCCATAGCTTAGGGCAAAGGCTATTGAAGGGCAACAGAAACCGTGTCTCTCTCATTCCAACTAAGGCTGTGCTGGAGTGTCCCTGAAATTTTCTGGCTGACCGGTCAGCTGGCCCATAGGCTGCCAGTGAAAGACTGTGAGTGACAGTTTAATTTCTCGAGGACCTGGTGTCAGGGCTCAGGTGATAACAATGGGGAAAGGCGCTGGAGAGCTGATTAGGTGCTGGATCGATGATGCCTAGGGACCAGGTGAAATCACTTCACCCTATAACGACTCTGGAGTGCAGTTAAATACAGAGAGAATCTTGCTTTAACCATCTCTGCCTTGATGCAAGAGCCGAAACCAGAAAATGACCTTATTTACCCTTTATAACTTTGGAATGTTCCTTTTCCCCTGATCCCAAATTTTTTCTCCTCCCCCGACTCTATACCCCATCCTGCTCCTCCCCACCTAACATGCAGCACAGGGGCCGCATCCCTCCCTGTACTGTAGCGGAGTTTCATTTGTGCTGCTTGTCGGTGAATGTGGGAGATTTTTTTCTTTCAGACAGGTTAAAAAGAGTAAAAGAAAGGATGAAGTAAACCAGAAAAATCCTGATTAGGTGATGCCAAGTTTAAATTTTGAAACCTGCAGACTTTGAGAGCAGTGATGAGTTTTGCAGTCATTAGGATACTTGAAATAGGAGACTGCAATGAGTTGTGATTACAACCTAGTGAAGATACAGGAAGGAGGAACAGCATAGGGAGTAGTGTATCTCAAACGTTGGGAGCATCAAGTTCCAGCCTGATTCTGATTTCACCATACATGCTAACCATTAGATTTTTAAGTTGACATCAGCTTTGCAAACCTTTTGCCAGCTTGTCATCATTTCACAAGAAAAATCAGATTTTTTTCCCTCTGGGCTTGGAGATTTGTTCAGGTTGAAGGCATACGGGAAGCTCTCAGAACCGAGCAGATTAGTTAGAACTGAAAGCTATTGCAACCAATTATTTCTTCCCATTTTTGCTCGAGAACAAACTTGAAGCAGAGATGTTTTGTGATGAGCCGATGGTTTCTGAGAATCACAGTTACTTTTAATTTTATGTTTGTCCCTATGTAAGTTGAACATAACATAAGCTGCTAAAATGTAGTTTTGCAAAAACATTTATTTTTCCTTAACAGAGCTATGTGATCTTGTCCAATCTGTGGTTTTACTGAAAGATTGGTTTTCTTGAAAGCTAGTTGCCGCCATTTTTTTCTCAGCTAGAATGTTGTGTGAATGCACTAACTGCCTTTGTTACTATAACTGAAGTGGTAAAATTCCTAGGATTTGGAAATAGAGTGCGGTGGAAATGGTGATGAGCTTTACTTGGTTTAAACAAATCACACTGAAATTTCCAAACTTAAAATTTTACTCCAGCCTATGTTGTGACCTGTGCTTCTTTGTGTACCTTGTCACAGTGGTTGATGATGTGCTGTAACTTAGCTGTTTCCAGTTTTGAACACATGGTTGAGGTTGTTTCACTACTGTGGATTAATTGTAAAGAGCTCATAGTGGTCTTCATTTATGGGTAGGTGTAATAGTGACATTAACAATTAGTGAGAGTATAATGATCATTCCCAGACTGGAGGCAATCAGGCAGATGAGGCTCCCAGCATGGAATTCAGCTCCCAAAGTGAGCTTTGCTTTACTCTGTTTAAAAAGATTGCAGTTTGCAAAATGTTTTTCCCTAGAAAATAAACTTTTTTTGATGGTTCAAAAGAACAAAATATGCCAGAATTTACTGCTGGTGACAGTGGTCAACTGTTTCAGGCCTTTGTATTTGTCTATGTTAATGTAATGGATGATGTTAAGCCATTTATTTTGACTTGTTGAAAAATGTGCAACTTTTATTTTCCTATTTAATATATTTTATTTTAATCCTTCAAAATAAATAATTTTTGAAAGTGAAAATTACAGTAATCTCCAAACAGCCAGAAGATGTATGAAGTTAATTGTTAAAAATCGATACTTTCTGTTATGACACCTGGTTACCTTGAAAGTAAATTAGCACGCCATTATTAATGATGTCCTTTTTCACTGATTTCTAAAGCCACAATTGCTGAAAACTGCACTTTTAATTTTGTTAGAATTCCACTCCACCCCACCCCACACACCCATTATTAAAAATGATCAATTCTTAGCTGTACTTGAAGCTTAAGATTGAAGTTGCCCATGTCCACTACACTCTCAGTGTAACTCTGGGCTATTTCTGACACATCAGCTTTTTGGGGGATTTTTATGGACTTGGGCAGCAGACCAGCTGATATCTCATTGAATGACAGAACAGACTTGAGGGGCTGATCTCATAGAATCATAGAATAGTACAGTACAGAACAGTACAGGAGATCTAAAACAAAAAAATACTTGGAGTACCTGGAGGAGATCTTCTGATTTCCTGTGGAGATGTTGATGAACCTTTGGGGCAGGATTTTCCATTCGCTGGGCGGGCAGACCCGGGAGTGGCCGGGCAAAGGTCTGCTGCCCGCGATTGGCCCCCAACTGCGAATTCACGCTGGCTGGCGAATTAACGGTCAGCCAGCATGAAAGGTGCACTGAAACGTTCAGTGCTGGCAGGGTGGAGGTGGGAGGAGGGCGAGCGCAGAAGTCTGTGCGTGCATGGGGGAGCGTGCACTGAAAGCTCCCTGAGGGCACAGAGCTGCCTCAGGGAGCTGAATAATTGTACAAAAGAAAATAAAGATTTTAGAAATTATATAAACATGTCCCCACATGTCATTCAGACATGTTTAAAATTAAATTGAAAGATTTTTCCTGCTTTTTTATTTACCGTTTGGCATCCATCCGCCCATGGATGAGGTTTTGTAAAAAATGCAAAGGCCACCTGGCCTATTCGCCCACTCACCGACCGAATGGTTCAACGGGCAGCGAAAAATACAAATTAATTACTTAAGGGCCTTAATAGGCCTCTTAATTGTCAGCGGGCATGCTGCCGACTCTCATGCATGCCTGCCGACCGAAAGATTGCAAGAGTGCGCGATGCTGTCGGGACACTCGCCCCACATCATTGCGCGTGATTTTACACCCAATCGGGTTGGGCGCGTGCCCGCCTGCCCGCGGGATGTAAAATCCTGCCCTTGGTTTTCTAAATTGGCCCATATTTGTGACAAGAGAGATGTAACAAACAAGAGTGGAAAACTTGCCTGATTTTCTGCTGCCCCCTTTCCAAGCCCAGAGGTGGTGAGGCCAATTTTAGCTCCCCTGCTCCTCACCTTGCTGAGATCAGCTAATGGCATAGGCAAAGGATTGAGCCTTGAACTTTACAGGTTGTTATTGTTCAGTGCCAGGCAGTTCAGTTAATCACTGGACTGTCAGAGGAGCTCACATTGTCTGAATTTACATGCAGAATTTAAGTAAAATACTTATTCAAATATTCTGTATCTACTGCTGGATATTCGCTGAGTCTATAATGGAATGAATCAGAGGGAGTCTGCATAAAGTTAACAACTGGTTTCAGTGTCCCTGTTGCTGGTTGTCAAATATTAAGGACGAAGTCTTAGTTGCTGGATAGTTCTCGGAGATGGGAATACACATTGTTTCACCGCATCCTTTCCCCATTGTATCCAGGGTGCTGAGGCCCATTGCAGTGTTTAGTGACTCCCTGACTTAGCTGAGATCTGCTAATTCAGCACAGACTAGGAATGAGACCCATTTCTAATGTGGATCTATTTGTAGTTTTCATGCTGGTAGCTGTTTAAATTTATATTGTCTGGAGTGTCAGGTAAATATAATTAACGTAATTGGTGCAATTTTAGCTCCCGCTATTCAGAGTAATTAATCCTAATCACAGATGTGCATGTGATGAATTCACTACAGACTAAAAATTAATCAACGTGCTTTACTAAAATGAAAGCAAACTAGCTGTTGCATTGTATTAACAAGTACAGATTTTTTTGAAATCTTATATATACATAGCATAATAGTTGCAAAAGTTTGTTAGACCTATTAACATTTTATTGCTTTTACTTCCATTTTTCAGTTCACTTTGCACCCCCCCCCTCGCCCCCCCACCCCACCCCCACCCCGTCACACTGTCCTCCAAAGGTCACATGACAACTTGCTACTATAATAATCATGGGATTCAATTTATGGACTATAGGCCATCTATGACCCAAAAAGCATGACATTCTAAGTTATGAAAGCCGGCCAACTCAGTCATATTAGTCCTTATATATCATACTTACTGAATGTGCTCCATTTGAATATCAGTGCCCAGAGATTTGAAAAGGCCTGTTCTAGTGCTGCCTCCTTACTGACAGGTAAATCTTAAATCAGAACATCTAGAGATCTGTCAACTGATAACAGCAACTGAGAAATATACAAGTTAACAGGTATGTTAATCTAAACTCCTCTGTGGACTCTGATGCTTCATCTGTGTGACCCATGAAGACAAAAAGTTTGGACACGCCTTAATCTACAACTGATATTCGTCAATATGCCCAACAGCTTTGAAGGGGGAACAATTTAAAAGGTTCCCCCAAATCTTAATTGGAAATGTTTTACCGAGTATGAAGTTGTGCTATATTAGGCTAGCAAGATCCCAGTTCTCTTTTTGGCCTGTATTGAGATAAGGGTGATTCAGGGTGGTACTAAGTACAATACGATTGGCCTCAATGGTCCAGGGGTAAGGACGAAGCAAATTGACCAATGCTGTCATTTACAATCATCATAGAGGAATCACTCTAATACGTAGGTGTCCGAATCAGGTTCAGCTGACCTTTTTGGCCCCATAGCCTGCTGACACTTATAGTTCATGTTTTACACATGAAGAATAGCCACTTGGATGAAATGTTGAAGGGCATCTGGTGCAAAGCAAAATATGACAGCTTGAGACAACTTTGAGGGAGAAAAATGAAAGGCAAGAGAAGGAAAGGATGGTAACTTTTTGAATAGCATACCATGGTAGGCTTAACTTTTCATTTGGTTTATTCACCGTTGCATTGGGTGAACAAACTGGATGTATTGTATAAAGGAGAAATATTATATTTGGTTGGTTGAAGGTATTTCATCCAACGGCACTTATTTATGAACCCATTCAACTTCTCACAGCTGAAACATGAGACATGTCAACAGCAAGCACCTGTACTTCTGGAAGATTCCAAGACAAAAGATTAAAGTTCAAACTTTTGTTTTATGTGGATCTCTTTTTAAAGGAGTTAGGGGATATGTTAAGATTTAGAGTGGAGAGAAAGCTGTCTTGTTTCCTGACTTCCTTAAGAAACATTTGACCAAATTTAACCTTTTGAACTTTCGTGTTACCACAGGCCAATGTGTTACAGCTTACTGTTCATTGGATTTTGACAGGATCAGTTCTGATAACCACTGAGGGATACTGATTATAGATAACTGGACAAAAAATGAGGAGTGTCTTGTTTTTCTGCTTTTTTGTGTGGAAAGAAATAAACCTTACAATTATTAGAAAGGCAATTATTATTTTGTATCATGGGTTACGCAGGAAGAGGAGTGAAATGGACTGAATGGCCTCCCTCCCGGGCACTTTTGTAGCCAGAAAGATGTGAACTCCAATATGGAGAATGCAAAACTAAATCAATAACTAAGTAGTCAACTTTATCTTCTGATCTAAGTACACATGCTATATGCAGGAACAACTTAAATATTTAATCTATTTATAGTATTAAAAATCCTGTGTATGGATATATTTCCTGTCCAACTTCCTGCCAAATTTTGAGTCACACTTTTATGTCAACCTTTAATATTCTAAATGTATACATAAGCAATTTCAATGAAAAATATGTCTGTAAACATTTCCTGTAACAATGCCATTGTACACTTCAGCCAGTAGGTGACATTTTCGAGTAATTTTCTGAAGGGTTTCCCAACTACATTGTTATCTTAAATAAAAATTATAACCATCAACTAAGCAACACTACAAGCAATTTACTGACAATTAAACAAAGCATAAAGGGGTAGAATAACATTTCTTATGTAGGGCAAGTGACTCTTCTTGGAGTTTACTTATTTTCCTTTGTCTCCATTTCCTGCCTTACTGTGATGTGTATTAGCTGTCCTCTGGTATGTATGTATATACATACATGCTGGAGGGCAGCTAATACACATTCCAACAAGGAGGAAAGTAATAGAGACAAATATTCTTCACACAAATGTGTGATTATTTATCAGCATGATGCACTGGATAGTAATCTCTCGAGCCTAGAGGCCTTGAGGCCAACTGTTGAACCCCGCCACACATATGTAATTCTTATTTCTTGAGTGAGAGAGAGGGAGAAGGACTAATGATTTTCACACATGAGTTATATGGCCCAGCTTATTCAATGATGATGCCTTTGCACGTCTGAGCAATGAGTGTCCTTTATTTTCTCCTAGGACATCAATTATTAAGAGATAGAGTATTTGTGTATTCAGTGCTATTCTTGCACTTGATTGCCCCATGATCTGAAAATATCCAATTTGAACTTTTCACATAGTATGGTGTTGTCCTGGCATCCTCACCAACATTCTTCCCTGAACATATACCGTCATTTTAAAAAAAACTTGGTCACCCATCTCATTACTGTGTACAGAGCTTTGATCAAGCAGACTGACTGTCGCCTTAGCATACATAACAATGACTGCAGTTCAAAAGTAATTAATTGTCTGAAGCAACTTGAGAATTTGGTGACTTGGTATGGTGCTTCCATTAACACTAAGGCATATCCTTCATGCTAAAGTCCTGAGAAGACAGAACTGGTCCACACTGCACATTGAATGGAAATTAAGACCTCAAACTGGCAATGTAGTCAGAATGCACTAAACTGAGACAGCACACACAGCTGTTAAGCTTTTACCTATTGCTTGGTGTGGTCCGTAGCCTGTCAGCACCCTGTGACAAACTACCAAGTCAGGACTCAACACTTAGCTCCGTGCTAAACAATTGCGTCTATGCTAAGGAATGTTCATTTTTTTAGATTATCAGTGACAGCACCCCTAATGACCTAACTTCTAAAATGATAACATTTGTGGACTGTCCTGTCCTATCACACTTTATTCCACAGTGATCAAGCTCAGATGGCATTGTGAGTAGTAAGTGTGTAGAATCTACTTTTCAACTTTGAGTTACTTTGTGCTTTCTCCCTGTTGGAAAGCTCTTGAATGTTGTCTTTGACACAAAAACTGACTACTTGAGAAGTAATTCAAAGGAGTTGAGTTGAGCAATGCAATAAACATGTCAAATAAGATACATGAAGTATAGAGGAACACAACTTAAAGCAGCCAAAACTCACTCAATTGATGCATACAAGATTAAAGGAAAGGGGAGATGGCGGCACAGTGATAACATCACTGGACTAGTATTCCAGAGGCCAAGGCTTATGATCTGGGGACGTGGGTTCAATTCCCACATTCCACCCAAACCTTCTTCTATGTTTCTATATAGCAGGAGCAGGCTATTGAGTTGGATGATCAGCCATGATCATAATGAATGGCGGTGCAGGGCCGAATGGCCTACTGCTGCTCCTATTTTCTATGTTTCTACGTACCTTGAAGATACCCACGTGTCTTGAGTAGCTTGAGATTCAAATTTGCCCTACTTATGGCTATGTCTATTTGCTCAAATTTGATGAATAAATATGAGGGAAAGGCACCTTGAATGCCTCCAATGTCCAACAACTGCTATCTAGGATAACCTAGATAATGGGTGTAGTATTGGAGATTTACCAATGCGTCAATGTTTTCAGAGGAAAAATGGGTGAAAATGGAAAAAAAGAATCTCAGCATTTCCTCAGTGAACTGTACCAAGGACAAAGTTGGCAGAACCAAAATATACTCATGATGTGATATTGGCGTGATATATATTCATAACAAATATTCATTTAACTAAAACCAATAAACATGAGATTTGGTGCCTCGTTTCTTCATCTTGTTTATCTTGGCTTCTCTGCATTCAACACACCTCAACTATTAATTATTCAGGTACTTGTAGTATTTCCATGCTTTTTCCCTATTGTCTTTACAGTTAAATCGCCAGCATCACTCCTCTCAATGCAATGTGGTATTTACATTGAGACAGGTACCTGCTCCTGGCCTACTGCCCATGGTGTTCTGTATCTGCCCTCGATGAGATGCATCAGAGCAGATCATTGTGATGACTGGCTCTCCAGTGTATTCATTCTTTGGCCTGAATTTTCATAAAGATGGAGAGCCTCTCTGTCATTACGAAATGGCTACGGATCTGAAAGTTCCGCCCCTGACTATGGCACCTACCATTTTTGCAGGCTCCAAATTGCACATCCATGGTTCGCAGAGGCAGCTGCCCATATAAAACAGCAGCTGTCCCAAGTCATGTCAGATTTTCCTCAGCTAGGAGTGGGAAGCACGACGTGTGCAGATTAGACCTGGTAGGATGGTAGGAGCAGGTCTAACCTTTGTGGACTTGCTTGGATAGGTAGGGTACCTTTTTGGATATAGTCCCAGGACACATTTGGAGAGGTAAGCTGCCTTTTGGGAGACATATGGTGCCTTTTGGGATTGTTAAAATTAGACATGAATGTATGTAAAAAGTGCATGAACTCTTTGCAACTGTCAAAAGGAACTATCAAGCTGTTGATACATTTAAAAATCCTGCCCTTTAAATATTTGAAAAAAAAAGTTGCAGTGTTTTTTTTAAAAAGTCATGCTTGCTATTTCAATCTGTCTGTTGACATAAGGTTCTGTCTGTTGACATAAGGTTATCATTACTGGATTACTGCTTCTTGACTGATTTCATGATCTTCCATTATCACAGTGGGGTGCTTCTCCATTCACGCATTTTATTTACAGCTCCAAGTGGTTATAGACTCTTTGAAGTGGGACTATGAATTTCAATGCTTGTTTTTATAAGGGATTAAAGAAAGTTAAATGTAATGAATACGTTTTTATCAATCAGAGTGTTTTTGAAATAGCGAATTCTTCAGTAGACACTTAATAACTTTAATTAATCTCATCACAGCATGGGTCCTCAGGTTTGTCAATGGTGGATACTAGGTGAGTTGGCATGGTAGGTATAAAGGCAAAGGGTGGTGGTGGAGGGCATGAGTTAGCACTAAGTCAGCATAGAGGCTATGAGGGGTCATGGGTGGGTACAGGGGCATGAAGTGGCATGGGTTGGCATGGATGCGGCATGGGGAGTGTCTGGGGGTGAAGGGTGAGGGCTGTTTCATGTTTTATTGTTTTTTTTAAGCGTTGACAGTTATGGTGCACCAAGGTAGGTCTTCTGCCCAGCCTGCCTTTGCACCTGGCAGCCTCCACACTTGTTACAGGGTCGCCCTCCATGACTCCCATTTTGACCATCCCCCACCCACCCCCCACCCCCCACTCCTGACCCCCAGATCGAAAATCCAAGCTTCCGGTGCACTTTCTCCCGGGTTGCAGTTGCGAAGCTGGGAATGGTCTTGACGCTGCGCTCCTGACCCAGGAGTGAAAATTCAGCCGCCCCATCCTTCCTTCCTGTGAGGAAGTGCTTGAGATGCGGTCAAATATACCCACTCAGGTATCACCTGTGCTCTTTTCCACTCACACGAGTATACCCTCAATAGAGCACAGAAGAAAGCTCGGTAATCCTAACAGTCCACAATGCAGTATGTTCATTCTTTAATCAAAAGTGACTGATTTTCAACTATTTCTAATTTAGCAAATTTTGGTAAGATATCTGGATAAATTTTTAACTCTTTAAAAGCTCTTTTTTTCTTTAAACTCTTCTGACTAGTCCATCAGTACTTAACAGGATATTGCTTGCAAGGAAATAAAACATAAATGTTGTTATATCACATTTAAATCAGTGACATCATTTCAATGTGACCTAATGGGTTACAGATTGGCAGTTAGTGATTTGGTAATGACTTAAAAAAGTAATGACTTAAATTTATATAGCACCTAATCATGTGGAAAACTGCCCCAAAGTGCTTCAGAGAGACCCAAGGAAAAATGGATGCAAACCAAAGAAGACTGGTCAAAGGTGTGGTTTTAGGGATTTTGTAAGAGAGGTGGAGAAGGCATCATTCATAAATGTAGCATCTTGACATGTTCGAACATGCTGTCCGTCACAGTAACTGCAAAGAAACAAATATCTTCCAAATACTGTCACTTTTCCTTTTTATCTTTGATATGATTTTATGTGTAATGCTGGCTTTCTGACACTTCCCAAATGGCTCTCCTCCATAAGTGAAAATTCACTGGGGATAATGGCAGATTATTCGATCAGGAACGCATCACAAGCAGACCCAATCTTCACCTGAATTCTATTAGCTTTTCAATAGGAATAAAATCTGGAGCACAATTCTTTTTCTCATTGGTCTTGGTCTTGGCACTGCTGAAACTAATTGTATCATCTCTACTACCTCCCTTGCCAAGATCAGCTAATTTGCACAAAGTGAGGGTCAGGTCCAACGTCACAGGTCTGTGAGGTTCAATGAAAATGCAGGATGCACTTTCTGACTGAATGAAACCCTATTTATGAAAACAGTGGCCCCTTTAACAAAAGTCTAATGAGGAGAGCTTGTAATTCAGCTGGAGAAGATTTTGGTGTAGTGATGCAAAAACATTGATGTAGGTGAAGTTGTAATGACTATTGCTGAAGGATGATTGGAATTACATGGTCACAGCAATCAACAGTTTCTTTCTAGAGAGACTTTCTCCACAGAGGGGACTGAGCATTGCTGTCAGTAGGGAACATAGTTAAGTGCTTTGTTTTTTGTATGTGTTCCCTGAAAATGCAATCAAGGTGAATTGTAACCCAGAATGGAATGTTTGTACACAGTGTTGAGAAATGACTTGCACTGCACTGCCTCTGCAGGTAGTTCCCCTTATAGAGGTACTATTAGTTACTGGATTGTTCGGAGTAATTTTTTCCCCGAGTTTTAGTTCTACCTCCCTCCCCCAAAAATGGCACTGGCTCTTGATGAGGTTATTTTCTTCTGGCACCATCTAAATTACATTACCTCACCCAAATGGACATTCATCATGTGAGTGGTATGCTGCTCCATTATGGAGAGAAGGGGTCACCGCCACCCAGCCCAATCCCATCCTTTACTGTTCTATATGAATTTTCCAGCAGTGGACCCACACATTCATGATCAGGAGAAGGAACCCCATTTTTGGCCCCACAACCCCATGCCCATCTCTGGCCCAGGAGTTCTTGAGCCAATTATAAGGTCTGCACTCCTGTTCCAGCTAACTCCAGAAATAAACTAAATTCAGCCAAATTCACCATAGAAGTTGTAGGATGCAGGGAAGTTCAAACATGCAAATAGCAGGAGGAACATATTTGAAATGGAAGTCAATTGAGTAAACACACACTGCCTAGTGTGTTAATGAGTCACACAAACCAGGAAACCTCCCAGGTCTATCTTCATTTTGAGGAAATCACAGAGAATGCAGATGGTCATTACATTGTTGTGATGATGTCATATCCAAGGGACACTAACCTATTTCAAATTCAACCCAAATCACATACCAAAGCTAAGCAATTTTCACAGAAGATGGTATCCTTTCAATCCTGCCCTACAACCATATCCCTGATGTTAATTAAAATTTTTGTCCATGCATATGGAACAGCTATTGATGCTGACTCAGTATGCTGTGTTGATGCATGACACCATGAACTCTTCTGTGGTCTATTCCTGGCAAAGTTGATGACCAGCACATTATATCTTCTGTTAGCATTCGCACAAGTAATATATAGCAACGTTTAACAGTGGGAAGTGAAAGATCAGTGCATAGATTATGATCTTAACTCTGGATAATTTGAGACAAAATAAAGGTCTAAGAAAAGGTTTCCCATAGTATTGAAAGATTGCAATTTATTAAGAACGCGTGTCAAATGAGAAATGGCTATGAAATCAATCAGCTTTTTACTGGACTTTTTACTGGACTCAAAGTTAACCATTAAGCTGCTTCTCTTCTCCATACGCTATGAACGGAATTTAATACCTTTTCCTGTGGCAAATTTGGTAGTTGAGGGGAGTGGGGGGAGGCATTTAATCAGGTGGGAAGTTGGCGGGTGGGGAACCTGCCTCTTTCCTGCCTTCACCCTGATTAAGTTCATGGTGGGATGGACCGTGGATGGACTTTCCACCCTGCCGCCAAGATCTTCATCCCGTTGCCACTGGTATTAACCCAATGGCAGGCAAAGGGCTCGCCATGTGGGTAGCATGACAAGCAAACCCTTTTGGGGTTGCTTGCAGGCTCCCAGCGGCGGGGGTCCCTCATTGTGAGGCACTCAGTGCCTGATCAAGGGACCTGATATTGAGAAGGGGGGGGGCCATTGACAGCCCTTGCTGCAGACCTCCCTCCCCAACCTCCTGCGATCCCCATCCCGTGGCCCTCCCCTCCCACTATCACTCACCTCTGGTCTGGAATCCAGCAATGATACTAGGCCTCGGATGGGTATTGTAACTGCAGAAGCCACTACCTCCCTAGCGATGCTGCCATTCAATAGAGCTGCCGGCTCCTGATTGGGCAGCAGGACTTCCAACCCCAGGGTCCTTGATCCAATGGAAGGCCTGCTGCTGTCCAGTTATGTGCCCTCCAGCCATGCTTCAGCTGATGGGCGAGATCTCCATCACCTCTGTTAAATATTGCTCTAATTAATTGCTTACTTAAGGACCTCTTTTGGTAGCAGGGTGGGAAGGCCATACACAGGTTTAAATCAGGGTGGAGATGGGTAGACA
Organism: Cetorhinus maximus; assembly: GCF_964194155.1. NCBI lineage: Eukaryota > Metazoa > Chordata > Chondrichthyes > Lamniformes > Cetorhinidae > Cetorhinus > Cetorhinus maximus. The sequence goes on from NC_135893.1 coordinate 12,916,762, forward strand.
GCGGGGACCCCACCCACCACCCTCCTGCTTGACCACAAAACTTGCCACGGGGCAGGGCATTAAGTTCTCCCCCATGTGTCTATGCCTTATCTATTGCCTTAATACTATGAAAAATCTATTTTATTCTTTCTACATGTAAAAAGAATCATCTTTGAGCAAATGCCTCCTTTGTCTCTAGACTATGGGTGTTGTGATTTTTTGTAATATCACTTCCTGTGTGAATTTATTCTCTTCCACACCCTGTCCAAAAATAAAGAGCCTAGTTGCCATTTCCAAGTTGGCATTCATGTCTCTTGATTGTCAATGCACTTGGCCTAGACTTTTCCCTGCTGATCCTGTTAGTGTTCAAGCACATTAAATGAGAGATAGTGGCCAGCATCCAGTCCAGCCCCGCTAATCACTCTCCATCGTGGGAAAGCCACAAGATGGGGCCTAAAAAACAGGTCATTGTCTCTGTAAGATTAAAGCAGAAAAAGCGGTATTGTGTGGCAGAGGGATAAATCTTCCTGCTGTCACTCAAAGTCTGAATTAAACTCTCCTTCATTTCTAAGGGGCTTATCTGTGCTGAATAGATTGTTGCACCACAAGTGTAAGGGAACGTATTCAGTGAGCTTCCACTCAGTCACCTTCTCACAGAGTACACAGAAGACGAAAAACCCAAGGCGAAAAATAAAAATGAAAACCTTCAGATTATGAAAGAGGATGTTCATGCTGCTAGATTGTTATCATGTGAAGAGGCAAATGGTCTTGACTTCATTGCCAGTGTTCCGCATTGTCTGCCCCTAATTCCACTACTTCCTCCTCCGTGCTGAGCACTGCTGTGTGGCTGGTGTTTTCCGGAGGTTATCTGCTATTGAAGGAAGAAGAAAGCAGACTTGTGCCTGGCGGGGGAAGAAAGGGGGCAGCTTAAGGCATGGTCGAGTTGCAATATTGTAAAGAGAAGCTCACAAGCAGCAGAAAACTCAACAACCCTGGGTCTTTGTGCCTGTAGGGTTGCAATTTAATTTCAACCTTTTGAATCACCTTCATTTGTTTATTTCTCTAATTATTGGCTGTGTTTACAAATGTACTCTCTTGCCCTCCCGTTGACATTTTGAAAGTCGCAGAACAGGTTAGTTTGACAATTGGATTTATTGAGACTTGAAGATGGTTGGTTTCTGGTGTCATGGCGACGCTGCAGTAGGGTAAAGGTTAAGGAGTTTCTTAAACTCCCTGTCATAGAAAGCAAATTAAAGGTTCAATCTCTTGCTGCAGATTCAATTATTTGAGTACATTGACTTGAAAAAATTGGACATTGTTGCCATGGTGGAAAACTTATATTTATATAGCATCTTTCAAGCAATAAAATATCCCAAGGCACTTGTACAGGAACATTATAAAACAAAGTACGACACCGAACCACATAAGGAGATATTAGGTCAGATGACCAAAAGCTAGGTCAAAGAGAGAGGTTTAAAGTAGTGTCTTAAAAAGGAAAAGTGAGGTAGAGAGACAGAGAAGTGTAAGGAGGGTATACCAAAACTTGAAGCCTAGGCAACTGAAGGCACAACCACCAATAGTGGGCCAATTAAAATCAGGGATGTACAGGAGGCCAAAATAAGAGGGGCGTAGAAAGAGGCTGTGGACTGGAGGAGATTAGATAGGGAGTGGTGAGGTCATGGAAGGACTTGAAAACAAGGATAAGAATTTTAAAATCAAGACATTGCTTGACCTGGAACCAATAACAGTCAGCAAGCATCGGGGTGGTAAGGCAAATGGGACTTGGTGTGAGTTAAGACATGGGCAGCAGAGTTTTGGATGACCTAAAGTTTACAGAGGGTAGAATGTGGAAGACCAGCCAGGAGTATGTTGGAATAGTCAAGTCTAGAGTTAACAAAAGGCATGAATATGGTTTTCAGCAACAGATGCACTGAGATAGGGGTGAAGTCAGGTGATATACTGAGATGAAAACAGGCGGACTTAGTGATGGCACAAATATGAGGTCAGAAGCTCACCTTCTCAGGTTGAATGCGACACCAACATTACAAACAGATTGGCTTAATCTCAGGCTGTTGCCAGAGAGAAGGATGTAGTGAGTAGCTAGGGAATGGAGATTGGAGTGGGGACTTGAAATCAATGGCTTCAGTTTTCACAAAGTTTAATTGGAAGAAAATTCTGCTCATCCAGCACTCGATGTTGGATAAGCAATCTGATAATTTAGCAACAGTGGAGGATTTGAGAGCAGTGGGATGGTGAGTTAGAGCTGGTTGTAATCAGCGAACATGTAAAACTGACACTGTGCTTTGAATTGATGTCGCCAAGGAGCAGCATAGCATGTAGATGAGAATAGGAGGGGGCCAAGAATAGATCATTGGGATACCAGAAGAAATGGTGCGGAAGAGAAGCCATTTCAGGAAGAGAAGCCATTGCAAGCGGTTCATTGGCTACAATTAGATAAGAATGAAACACCTGAGATTAGTCCCATCCAGCTTTATGACAGTAGAGAGTCGTTGGAGGAAGATGGTGGGGTCTTCTTGTTGAAGGCTGCTGATAGGCTGAGAAGGATGAGGAGGGAAAGTTTACCTCTGTCACAATCATATAGGATGTCATTTGTGACTTTAGGAGCTGTTTTGGTATTGTGGCAGGTTTGAAAGCGTTCAAACATGGAGTGTTGGGCAGGGTGACCAACTCACGGCGAAAAATTTAAGGGACACTTTGGCATCAGCGCAAACCTGTAGGGGCAGTGGGGGGCATTGCCAGAGCCCTGAAAGCAGGGAAGTGGGGTGGTTGCCAGAGTTTTTCAGGCTACCAGAAAGAAGTTTGGAGGGGAGAGCGCAGTGGGCATGCGCAGGTGCATGCTGCACATGAGCCAAGTTCAAACATCACAAATATGGGAAAAATGGCATCCCGGCCTCAAACAACTCAGGACACAGAACAACCGGCCCAATTATGGGACGATTCCATAAAATCCGGGAGGGTTGGTCACCTTGGTCCTGGAAAAGATGAGAACAGGTTTGGGAGACAACAACACATTCAAAGACTTGAGAGGAGAGGAAGATTGGAGATAGGATGGTAGCTTGCAAGGATGGTGGGATGGTGGGGTCAAGGGTTGTTTTTTTTAGGAAAGGGGTGATGAGGCAGATATAAAGGAGATAGGACAGAGGCAATGAAGAGGGAAGTGGCAGGTTATGCTGCTCATCAATAGGTTAACACAGCAAATTTGTCTCAGTAAGTTATTGCAGATGGATAGCCTTTAACATGACTAGTCTTATGTCACTAGGTGAAAAGGTGCCCTTTACACAGAATTACAGAGAAATTACAACACAGAAAATGACCCGTCAGTCCAACTAGTTCTTGTTGTTTATCCTCCCGTGACAAGGTGCCATTGCACCGGTTGGTATCATATTGTGACTGAATAATTCCTCCCTGACTGCAAATGAAATAAATGTTGGAAGCAGGACTTGTCTGATGAACTTTCACAGGGCTGATATTCTGGTGTAACTGCTGGGTTATGCCCATTGACAACCTTTACTTCTGACCCTGACAAAGTATGCAGGTCAGGGGGAGATTACCTTGTGTAAATGTTGAAAGTGCCAAGTCATTACAAGCACATCTCGGGAACCTGACAGACCATGGAGAGCAGTAATTTCAGCATAGGCCGCCTTTTCTGTTCCACCCACCCACCAACGCCCTCACTTATACACCCATCCCCAATCCCTTTGGTCCCTTAAAAATAACTTGGGAAGATCTTTGGGGATCCAGACCAATTGATAGGCCTGGACCCCCAAGTAATTTCTTTTTGGACTGAGAATTGACCAGTACCTGTGTGCCTTTTGTCCTTTTCCCCTAGTATTGTCACTGTCTGATTGTGGAGGGAGTGTGTTTGAGGCCATGTTCTACTTCAAACCGCAGGACAGACAGGAATCCAAGACCCAGAATATTTATGTCTCCACATAATTAGCAGTCCTTCTAATGCATTCCTCCTAGACTATAGTGCGGGATTTTGGTGAGGGTGGGATGGAGGCGGGTGGGCCCAGAATTTCTCAACACCAGCCGGTGTGCCAGTTCCCCTTCACTGTTCTGACTCCTCGGCCATTTTTGAGGAGGATGTGTCAGATACAAAACAGCTACCTGCCTGCAGGCAGTGGATAGCTAATATAATCAATTAAGGGACCTATTAATGCCCCTTTCTCCCATCAAATGGATTTTCCAGCTGACAAGCAAGCCCTCTACAGGGGTTGAAACATGATCAGAGGAGGTGGCCTCCAGGTGGCAGACAAGTCAGCCAGCACTCCATTAAGACGATCAGACAGCTGTGACTATTTTTTACTTTTAACATATACTGAAAGTGCTGAGAGGGTGCTTCCATCTCATGGCACCTTCTCTCCCTTACCTGTAATAGCACTCTTTGTGCTGGAGGGCTTCCTTTTGGCACTCCAGGGTTGGGAGCACGCTGCTGTCTTTAATTGAATGGTAAGCGTGACCTCTGGCCACTAATTGGTCATTTCTTGGAAAATTGTGTCCAGTAACTAATCTTAACACACTGCGTGGTTGGGTCCTGTCTTTGATCCCGATCCCAAAACAAAATTCCTGACTGTGGGAGTGCATTGGAAGAGTTGCAGAATTTTAGACATAGCATCACCCTCTAATAGTTTAAATCCATGTTGAGCTGATATAGCTTGAGCAATTTGGTTCTCGTTCCAATCTTACTGACTCTCGGCCGATTCCCTGAGTAATAGCATTTGGGATGCATGTCCCTCAAGGGAGAAATTAAAGTTTGATGATGTTACCCCTCAAAGAGCCACATCAATATGCAACATGACTGAAAAGAAAGTAAACTTGCAAATTGCATCGTTAGAATAGAATTGTTTATTATTGGTTAATTGGGAGGAGAGGTGTGATTGGTTTTTTAAACTAGATTTGGGGATTGCATTCAACAATTCTGTTGATTTTTTTGGTTCATATTGCAGATGAGACATTCTGATAGAACTCACTCTGCAATCAAAGTGAACCAATGTTTTCTCTTTTCATAATATAATTACAGATGAACAATGACATTCAACCCATCTAGAGAGACCCTAACAGCGGCCCCATCATTGTATCCAAATTGTTCCTTGAATGATTCAAGGATTTTCATCTCCACTACTCTATCTGGAAGTTTATTCCCCTTTAACACTGCAACACACTTTATTTCTCCTCAACTAATTAGTGTAATCCCGTAAAAAGATGTAAACTAGCCTGTTTAAACACCACATCAGACACAGGGAGGGGGAAACCACTGATTTATACAGATCATTAAGAACCTGCTAAACAACAAGCCTCACTCAGGATGCTAACAATCCTTTTGTAAAAGCTTTAGCAGAGTGCATGTCTAAGCTGAAATCTGTGGCAGGATTACAATTGGAAGGGACCCAGTTTGAATGTTTCTTTGTGGCATGCAGAACAAATTATTTTGATGTAACAGTTAATGGTTTTGAAAAAAAATCCCCTAATTTTCCTCTCTCTGCTCCTTAAAGTGTTGACTCATGCTGGCCTATGGTTCCATGGGGATTAGGCCATGCACCGGTGCCTGGCCCACTTGGTATGCGTGGACCCCAACACAAAGGAGTTGCATTTATGCAGTGCCTCATCACGTCTGCGAAAAATACCTCAAAACACTCCACCCAAATTACTTCTGAATTCCAGCCACTTGTTTTGTAGGCAAACATAGCAGCCAATTTGCATTAGTTAAGATCTCACAAACAGCAAACAAAGAACCAGTAAAATCAGTTTTGTTGGTGTTAGTCGTGGGAAGAATATTGGTCAGGCCATGGGCAGAACTCCCTGCTCTTCCTTGGAAAGTGCTGAACATTTCAAATGAAGCCACAGCTCAGTGTGTCATCTGATAGACAGTGGGCTAGATTTAGTGGAGCTCACTGAGGTGGGCATGGTGGCGGGGATACAGGGAGAATCAGGTGCGAGTATTCACCTCGGATTCTCGAAGTCAGGAAAACAGTCCCCAAATATGTTAGAGTTGGGAAGAGCCCGATACAGGAATCCTGCCCAGTGGCAGAAAGGCAATTAGGCTCATTATTGAACCACTTAAACCCAATTATCCCTGAATTCAGTGGTAGCTCAGGAATTCTCCCAAACTCGTACGGCTTTCCCGTGCCTCCCAAAGGCTGCCCAGGTTGTCTTTCGTATCGTGGGGAAGGGAGGGGCATTGGGGTCACTTGGCACTCTGTGCCTGATCGAGGGACCCAGCATTGGGGAGGGGGTCTGCTAAAAGTCACCATTCCACCCTTTCTTTTGACCCCTTCAACCCCTCTCTGGCTGACCCCCTCCCCGTGAACCCCATCTTGCCCTCACTCGCCTGTGTCCTGGGATCCAGTGTCAATCCTGGGGATGGGCCTCAGTGCATTACCGGCAGCAACCACTGCTCTTGGCAATCTGCCAGCCTCTATCCGCAGCTCTAGGGGATAGGATTTAAGGGTTTTTAATCACATGGAACGCCCATGCTAGCCAGGTAAGTGCTTGATGGACGCTTGTGTTGGGCCTCCCCCTCGGCAGTGACACAGGGATTCCACCAGTTCTCCAACCAGTGAGGTGGGACCACATTGCTCGAATAAAATCCAGCCTAGTATCTCTGACAATACAGCACCCCTTTGGCACTGCAGTGAAGTATCAGTTTAGATTAATTGATCTAGCTGTGGGGTGGGATTTAATCATGTAATTTATGATGCATGCTGGCAAGTGATTAAAGAAACCATCACAGCACAACTTGATCCTTTCCTGACCCAACCTCCACGCAATCATGCATCTCAATAGAAATCAATGAAGAGTGTTCAGGATTGAGAACATTGCCATTGAATTTCATGTTAGATGCCACTGGTTATAAAAAAATCCACAACCGCTGTTGACTGTTCTTGAAAATATAAAGTGGCCTTCATACCTTGTCTTGATGGAAATGGAGATCCACCTTTTGTGAACAGTAACTAGATCCACTAATCTCTTCTCTAAACACAATAATACCTATTCTTGTGCAAGGACCATTGGACATAATGAATCAGTGTTTTTTCTTTACTTTAAGATTGAGATATTTAGATGGAAGTTCAAAGCCCATGTGGTGTAGGATCAGAATGAAAAGGATAGGAGAAAAGACAGGTAGATCAAGAAGCATTGAGATAATGACAGAATTTGTATTTAAAGGTTTGTGAGAAGGAGAGGCAAGCAGAGCCATAGTCTAATATTCCAAGGTTGAATGAGATAGTTGTAAAAATAAGACAACCACCCATGAGGGTCTATATAACTCAGTAAATGAGTTATGCTAGTTGAATTTATAAATGGTTCAATTCTAGACCAAACTGCCATTGAAGTACAGCTGTTTATGACCATGTAAGATCACTCCAAAGGTGATCATTCCAAAAATTGTAATTAAGTATATGTAGGAAGTTGAAGAACAGTGAAAGCAATATCACTCCACTTTGACACCTTGGGTGGAACTTAATGTAAGTGACAACGGTCTCGCCAGCTGGCTGGAGAGCTGATGAGTGCCCTGCATCACGTCCTTTTAGGAAGGTCCACTGAATTAAGTGCAAGTCAGGCACTTAACTGGGCAGTGGCGGGCCTTCTCCAGAATCAAGGCCCTGGGGGTAGAAATCCCGCACACCCTCCCCGAGCGCTGGAGATGTCAGGTTCTCAGCAGGCACCTCCTTCCCAATGCCAGGTTACACAATCGGACTCTTGAGTGCCTGAAGCCCTCCTGGAAGCACTCAAGCAACCCCGATAGGGTTCGCTTTTCAGGTTTCCTGCATGGCCCGCTACTGGGTAAATGCCAGCCATGGTGGGATGAGACTTGGATCACCTACCAAAAGTGCCTCCAAGTGTTGGAGAATTTCTACCAGCAGAGTGTCTGCAGGGTATTGAAAGTCAAGGAAAATAAGAATGGGAAAAGGAGTGCGAAAGGACCTGGGAGTTGAAAAGGAGCGAGAGAGGAGCCGGGAGTTGAAAAGGACCGCGAGAGGAGCCGGGAGTTGAAAAGGACCATGAGAGGAGCCAGGAGTTGAAAAGGAGTGCAAGAGGAGTTGGGAGTTGGAAAGGAGCGTGAGAGGAGCTAGGAGTTCAAAATGAGCGCAGGAGGGGCCAGGAGTTGAAAAAGAGCGTGAGAGGGGCCTGGAGTTGAAAAAGAGCTGGGAGAGCAGAGGTGACTGAGGGAGTTAGTGAGGAAGGAGGAGGTGCTCCTTTCATTTTCTATATTTCTTCAAAAAGAAGAGTGGTGGCCTTGGTAAGTAGGACCTGGTGAGTAAATTAGAAAAGTGTAATATTTTTAAACAAGTAGCTATACTTGGATTTAACTGAGAAGTGCCAGGAATAAGGGAAATTTAGTGCCAATATAATAAAGTAATATAAATAATCCAAAGTAGAATAAAGTTAACATAAGGGAAGTAGAGTTAAGACATGGCAGGGCAGCTCAGTCAAGTGGAATGCGTGTGCTGTAATCTGTGCGAAGTCATAAACACTACCGGTGTCCTAGATGGCAGCATATGCAGCAAGTGCTGCCAGCTGCAGAAACTTGAGCTCTGGGTTTCAGAGCTCGAGCAGCGGCTGGAGTCACTGTGGCACATCCACGAGGCTGAGAGCTTTGTGGATAGCATGTTCAGAGAAGTGGTCACACTGCAGCTTAAGGGCCTGGAGACAAAGAGGGAATGGGTGACCACCTCGCAGTCCAAGAGAAGTAGGCAGGTAGTGTAAGAGTCTCCTGGGGATCCACTGACAAATTGGTTTTCCGTTTTGGAAGCTGGTGATGGCGCTAGTTCTTCAGAGGAGTGCAGCCAGAGCCAAGTTTGTGGCAGCATTAGCTTTGGCTTTGCAGGAGGGGAGGAAGAAGAAAGAAAGAGCAATAGTGATAGGGGATTCATTGGTTAGGGGAACAGACGGGTGTTTCTGTGGCCGTAGATGTGACTCCAGGATGGTTTGTTGCCTCCCTGATGCCAGGGTCAAGGATGTCACAGAGCAGCTGTAGGACATTCTTCTGGGGAGGGAGAACAACCAGAGGCTGTGGTCCACTTTGGTACCAATGACTTAGGTAGGAAGGGGGATGTGGTCCTGCAATCAGAATTTAGGGAGCTAGGTAGAAAATTAGCAAACAGGACCTCAAATGTAGTAATCTCCAGATTACTCCCACGTGCCAGTGAATACAGAACTAGGAGGATAAGGCAGATGAGTGTGTGGCTGGAAAGGAGGGAGGGCTTTAGATTGCTGGGACACTGGGACTGGCTCTGGGAGAGATGGCACCTGTACAAGCTGGGTGAGTTGCACCTAAACAGAGCTGAGGCTGAGTTCCTTGTGGGGCGTTTTGCTAGTGCTGTTGGAAGGGCTTTAAGCTAACTTGGCAGGGGTGTGGGAACCAAAAGAAATTAGAGAGGAATACCAGGGTGCACAAAATACTGGGAGAGACAGATAGCATTGAGTTCCCCAGGGGTCAGTATTGGGACCGTTACTTGTCCTGAATTATAGTAATGATCTAGATCTTGGTGTGCAGGGGACAATTTCAAAGTTTCAAAGTTTGTGCATGATACGAAGCTTTGGAGTGTTGTAAACTTCGAGGAGGACAGTGTGGAACTTCAAAAGGACATAGACAAGTTGGTGGAGTGGGCAGATAGGTGGCAGATGTAGTTCAATGTGGAGAAGTGTGAGGTGATGCATTTTGGTAGGAAGGACAAGACAGACAATATAAAATAAGGGATGAAATGCTGAAGCGGGTGCAGGAACACAGACCTGGGTGTATATGTGCATAGATCATTGAAGGTGGCGGGACAGGTGGAGAGAGCAGTTAATAAAACGTATTGTATCCTCAGCTTTATTAATAAGGGCGTAGAGTACAAGAGCAAGGAGGTTATTCTGAATTGATATAAGACACTCAGCTTGAGTATTGTGTACAGTTCTGGGTGCCACATTATAGGAAGGAAGCGAATACATTGGAGAGAGTTCAGCAGAGGTTTACAACAATGGTTCCAGGAATGATAAATTTCAGTTATGATGATAGATTGGAGAGGTTGGAACTGTTCTCCTTGGAGAAAAGAAAGCTGAGAGGAGATTTGATAGAGATGTTCAAAATCATGACGGGGCTGGACAGAGTAGATAGAGAGAAACTGTTCCCGCTCGAAAAAGGATCAAGAATGAGAGAGCACAGATTTAAAGCGATTTGCAAAAGAAGCAAGTGTGAAGTGAGAAAACGCTTTTTCGCACAACGAATGGTTCGGGTCTGGAATGCACTGCTTGGAAGTGTGGTGGAGGCAGGTTCAATCGGGGCATTTAAGAGGGCGTTAGATGATTATTTGAGTAGAAACAATGTACAGGGAAAAGGCAAGGCAATGGCATTAGGTCATAATGCTCATTTGGAGAGCCAGTGCTGACACGATGGGCCAAATAGCCTCCTTCTGTGCTGTTAAAATTCTGTGATTCTGTGAAGTAGGAAGGCAGGCAAACACACTCCAGCATCTTCACCATAATCACTTCCTCCATGATCATGCAAAACCAGCTCTGCTGATCTGGACCCTGCATCCGCATGCCAAATAATCAGCTTCCGAAGCAAATACTCTTTTCACAAGGGTAACACTCGATCTCAAGTGTCTATATATATTATATATCATCCTGGCTACTTTATAAAATTATATATTTTTAAAAATGGACAAAGGCTTTACACTGACTGAAGCCTGACAAGCCATGGCTCACACAAAAAGAATTTCTAGCCTTCAGAAAACAGCAAGGTTCTTGTTAACTCTAAAGAGGCACTAATGCCCCCTGTGACTGCATAAATAAAATTACAAGGAAATGCACGAAGACCCTTTATATTTCTAAGACAGAGCACTGGCCAACGGAGACGATACATCTGTGATCACAAAGAGGGGCCCTGAAACCACAAACTTATTAATGGATGCAACATTAACCATCTCAAGAATCCAGATCAGGAATATAATCCTTTGTCCAAACCAAAGGGAAGAAGTGGGAGTTATGTCACATGACACCCCCACCCATCCACCAAAGCCGCTACAGCCTGTAATATTGCCTGTGGAGCTGAATCCAGGCAATCTGCCATCTTCCATCAGCAAAGCAGCAACAGAAACAGGGGTCTGTCCAGATTTAAATTGTTTGGCCCTCATCTACACTGTTTTCTACTGGAACATCTAAACTCCTGTACCAGTGCCTACTGCAAGACTGATTCATCTTGATGTGCTTTTCCCATCGTGGAAGTCAGCACTACTGGAAAAGTGGATCACATTGCATCACATCAATTTCAGCCAGCTACCCTCTCTGAAGGAATACACCATTGGACTATTGATTCTGGATTCTAGACTTGCATGGAACAATATTTTTTCTTTCTGTGGTCTTTGCCCTGTATCTCTTTCTGTCCCTTATCCCTTTTATTGAGTGAATGTACTGGGGTTATGCAGCGACACCCCCTCCCTGCATTTTGAGTGTATGTAAAATAAACTAACCCTCTGATTTTACCCTATCTTGAGTTTGCTGTGGGGTTATAAACGGAGAATTGGGCCACTCCAAAACTGAAGGGTTGGGGAAAATACACCGCCACTTATAAATGGTGAAAACAAAAATCAAAAACAGCTCTCTGTTTACAGACAGATGGTGAGAGGAGAAATCAGTGCTGTTTTAAATTAAATCCCCCCTCCTGTCCATAACACAAGGAAGACATAGAAAACATTTTAAGGACACTCTGAAAGCCTCATTGAAAAGGGGACAAATTGACATCGGTGTGTGGGAGGAACTTGCTGCAAATTGTGCCATGTGGTGACACCTCACCCAACAAACCACAACACAGTCGGAAACTGACTATAAATTCTGCTGCAGAGAAGCAATGAAAACACAAAGAAAGAGAGCAGAACGCTGGCTTGAGAACCTCCCTTCCTCAGGGCAACTCTTGTCCCCTTTGTCCAAAGACCTGCGGCTGCAGGATTGGCCTGTTGAATCACCTAAGGACACACAAATCATGAAGCTTGGAAGATGTCTTCCTTGTTTCAAGGGACTGACGCAACAACTATAAACTGGGATTTTCTGGCTCTGTTGTGGCAGGACCTACTGTGGGAGTTTCGACAGCCCAGCTAAAAGTCCATTGACTTTCGGCAGGACTGGATAATCCCAGGGGAGGGCGGGGCCGGAAAATCCTGCCCATAGTATATAGAGTGATGAAGTCATCAGATTTCTATTTTATTATTTTCATTTATAGCACATTTCTGTTGCTCAATACTAGTAAAAATGTTTTGTAATGATGCATTATTTTCTTTTTGAGTTAGGAGAAATTTCTTTCCACAGAGGGTTGTTGGAGCATGAAATGCTTTGCTACAGGGTGTATTGAGGCAGGGACCATTGCATCTTTTAATGGAAAATTGTAAAAACATATGAAGCATGGGAAGAACAATGGGAAGAGATTGGAACAGTGGGATTAGTTTTGGATTCTCAATAAGACCCAACGCAGACATGATGGGCTGAATAGCTTCCTTCTGGGCTATAAACTTCTGGGGTTTGGTAAATGTTGTCACATGCACTCTTCGATAACCTGAGGTGTTAGGATGGGTGAAGCAGGCTTGTTTAGGAGTATATTACAGATCTACCTTTATTAGAGACTTGTTGAACACTCAAGTCTTGAGTAATAGAACTCGTGTAAAATTTGATTCAGTAAGGCAAGGATTTTGGGGCCTTTGAGAAATGTAATTAAGTTTATAATAAATGCAGCCTGAGCGATATGGGGAGAAGCTCCATAGTATACAAGAGTCTCAGTAGAGAATCTTTCAAGGGATGAAGAAATAAAATCATGTTTTCACCTTTTTCGTTGCTGCTGCACATGACCAGTTTGTATTGCTGACTCTTATAAAGATTAATTTGCTGAATTTCCATACAATAATTGTAATGATTTTTATGCAAATAAGAGTCTGTACTTGCATGATTGAGTATTACGGTCATTCTCCGAGCCTGCTCTGTCCTTTTTAAAAAAGAATATTTGGATGTTGGTCCCAAATCCTCCAATGAATGGCATGCATTATCCTTATACTCCCTGGTATTGGTCAGGATTCGTATAAGGGAGTCAAGGGTTATGGGGGTGCAGACAGGAAAGTGGAGTTGAGGCCACAATCGGTTCAGCCATGATCTTAGTGAATGGCGGAACAGGCTCCAGGGGCAGATTGGCCTCTTTCTGCCCCTAATTCTTGTGTTTACATTCTTGTGCTTTCTACTGCTCACTCATTGCTTGGCTCAATTGGCTGCACTCTTCACCCATCAACCAGAAGGCTGCATGTTTGAATTCCTAATTCAAGCAGAACTTTAGGGGAAATTTTATGATTATATACTGATCTGCCTTGTCTGTGATTTTCTGATCATGTGCGGCAGCAGCAAGCAAGTTCCCTGCCCCTAATGCACACATGAGAAAAGGCTATTTGGGTATTGAAGAGATGCTGCATCATCCTTCAAATGAGATATTAAACCTATGTCAAATCAGCCTAGACATAAACGATCCTGTTGGGAGGTTTCCCACAATCCTGGCCAATGTTCCCCCCTTTGCCAATACCATCAAAAACACTAAGTGGTCATCCATTTCTTGGCTGTCTGCAGGACATGGCTGATGCAGTCTGGCTGCTACATTTACCTGCATAATACTTCAGAAATTAATTTCTTATGTGAAGAGCTTCAAGTTGTTTAGACATAAGGTGACACATAAGAAGTCAGGCACTGTAAAGGTAGGCAATCAAACTTCAGCCAATCCCTACTGTGAATTCAAATAGTGGGCATTCCACCTTATTTCTTCCCTGCTATTGTCATAGGAGATGTCAGAGCCTCTGTCTGATATGTTCCCCATCTGATCCAGACTGAAGTCAAAATTCTCCCACTTCTTTGCCACTGATGCCTCTAACATTTGGGACCACCAAATGCCCTATTAACTAAAATGAGCTCACCTGTAATATGGCTCTTAACTAATGTGGAAACAAGAACAGCAGAAGACTACATTGATTACACATCACTTTATATTGTTGTTCCATTTGAGAAAGAATATTCCCCAATACTAACTGCAGTCAAAAGTGCCCTCATACACAAGCTCAAAGAGCCTGTGGGCAGTGGGAGAGAAACTTTTTCACTGCAAAAAGTGACTTCAGAGCATTTAGAGTTAACACACATATCAAAAAATGTTGACTAGCAATTCAGTCCGATGCAACCTATATCCATCCTTCAATCCTTTCCTTATGATACTGATTAAGGCAAAGGGATGAATAGATTGAGCAATCATTCCTATGGCAACCTACGGGACACATTCCTTTTGGAGACGCGCCCACTCAGGCTAATTACATTCTTAACTTGTCTAAGAAACAGCATGCTAATTAGATGCTTTACCAGTTTCATTACATTAGCTTCACTGGTTAGATGATTTTGCATTTGTAATGAATTCAGAAAACTCCACATATTGAGGGAGGAATCGTGAAGTAGCATTTAAATAGAGGTGTGTTGCTCTCTTTCTCTCCAAATTTTGGGTCATTTGTAGCAAAAATAATTGTATAAAACCACCTTACATTTTGCAAATAGATCTTTAAAGCTGGCACTCAATTTCTTGATTTCTACCCTGTTTTCTTTCCTATTTTCTCTCCCTCTGTATTTAATTGGATTTGGCATTATGGGGTGAACATTTTGGCATATTTCCCAGAGCAGGTGGGATGTTTCAAGGAAATGGCCATTGCTTTGTCTCTTCCATTTAAGCAATATAGATCGGGCGATGACCTTCTCTGTGAACACCTTCAATGTCATTCTGCTATTTTTCAAAACGGCGCACTATCCCAATGGATTAATTACATGATGTCTTTGAAAGCAAGTATTTTGATTTCTGATTTCTTTTCCCCCCAACTCACCCGAAGCTGCTGACTTATGCTTGGGTACCTTATCAAAATTACAGGCAGTCGTCCAATATTTCCATTCTCCATGTTCATTATTCATAAATGAGCTTGGGTAGTGAATATTGTCAGGCTATTTGACAATGGAGGCATCATAGCCAAGTTCAATGCTGTTCTCACGACATCCACACATGCATTTCAGAGATGAACAGTGGACAGAAGTAGGTTTTAGTAACCTTCACCTCTCACTCACCAATGATACAGCAGCCAATTGCCTATAGCCACCAACCATATTCAGCTAAAATAACACAGACCAGAGATCAAGTCTGAGTTCTCTAATCTGTGTGGCTGAGCACCACACTTATCCGCTGAGAGTCACTGAAGGGCTTCAAGTTTATATGACAGAAGTCAACTGTAGTATCAAGGCAAATTAGGTGAAGGAAAAAATGCATTTATAGAATGCCTTTAAATCTTTTAGGCATATTGAGGCACTTCACAGCCAATGTATTTACCTCTGAAGTGTAACATAGAAACTAGGAGCAGGAGTAGGCCATTTAGCCCTTTGAGCCTACTCCACCATTCAATATGATCATGGCTGATCCTCTATCTTAATGCCATAATCCCCCTTTCTGTCCATACCCCTTGATGCCCCTAATATCCAAAAATTTATCAATTTCTTTCTTGAATATACTCAGTGACCCGGCCTCCATAGCCTTCTGTGGCATAGAGTTCCACAGATTGGCCACCCTCTGAGTGAGGACATTTTTCCTCATCTCAGTCCTAAATGGCCTGCCCATATCCTGAGACTGTGGCCCATGGTTCTAGACTCCCCAACCAGGGAACACACCCTCCCTGCATCCAGTCAGTCTCTGGTAGAATTTTAAATGTTTCAATCAGATCCCCTCTCATTTTTCTAAACTGTAGTGAATACAGGCCCAGTCAAACCAATCTCTCCTCATATGACAGTCCTGCCATCCCTGGTATCAGCCTAGTGAACCTGTAGTTTGTTCTATTCCAGAAAGCCAGTTGATGAAGGGTAGTACTGGAACCAATCTTTACTTAGTCTTACATTTATTTAAAGATCAAAACTTTACAAGCAAACATCTAACTCAATCACAGCAGTTTCAATAAGTGTCTCTTTACATGTGCTCAAATGAAACGCCAATTAATACCTTCAAACTGCATATAATTAAATACAATTAATATACAATGAACATTGTTATGTAGGTAAATGTGGCAACCAATTTTTTTATGATCATTCATGAGTTGGAGGTGTCACTTGAGAGGCCGGCATTTGTTTCCCTTTCCCAACTGCCTTTGAGAAGGTGATGGTGAACAGCCTTTTGGAACTGCTGTAGCCCATGTGGTATAGGTATGTACAGTGCTGTTCGGAAGAAAGTTCCAGAATTTTGACCCAGCGACAACAAAGCAATGTCGATATGTTTCTAAGTCAAGATGGTGTGTGAATTGGAGGGGAATTTCAAGGTGGCGGTATTCCTATGCTGCCCTTGTTCTTTTAGGTGGTAGAGTTCATAGGCTAGGAAGATACTGTCCAAGGGGTCTTGGCAAGTTACTGTAGTGCATTTTGTAGATGGTACACACTGCTGCTATGGTGTGCTGTTGGTGGTGTGAGTGAATATTTAAGGTGGTGGATGGGGTGCCAATCATATATATGATTTCTTCTGGATGGAGTTGAGCTTCTTGAGTGATGTTGAAGTTGCACTTATCCAGGCAAGTGGGGAGTGTTCCATCACATTCCAGACTTGCGCTTTGTTGGTGGTGGACAGGCTTTGGAGAATCAGGAGGTTAATTACTTGCTGCAAAATTCCCAGCTTCAGACTTACTCTTGCAGCCACAGTACTTATGTGGCAGATTCAGTTAAACCTCTGGTCAAATGTGATCTCTAGGATGTTGATGGGGGCACGGAGAGATTCAGCAATGGAAATGCCGCTGAATATCAAGGGAGGATTGTTAAGTGTTCTCTTCTTGGAAATGGTCACTGCTAGCATTTGTGTGGTGCAAATGTTCCTTGCCATTCATTAGTCCAAGCCTGAATGATGTCCACATACTGCTTTTTTCAGGCACAGATTGCTTTATTAACTGAGGAGTTTCGAATAGAAACTGAACAATCATCAGTGAATATCACCATCTCTGACTTTATGATGGAGGGAAGGTCATTGATGAGGTCTTGTGACCCAATGGGTAGCATCCCTACCTCTGAGCCAGAGCTCTGGGTTCGAGTCCCACTCCAGTACTTGAAGGCAATGGAAGGTATGTTTGTAACGCAGCCAACCAGATTGATTAGTAAACTACAAGTCCTTCCACTATGCCTATGGCAGGCGGTAAGAGTAGGAGAGAGTCCTGGTCAACCATGCTTGATGCAGAGTGGTGCTTCTCAAGCTCTAGTCTTTGGGTTCAGGCTTAGGGACCTGTTCCAGGAAAAACAAGCTACAGAAAACAGGCTTAAGCATGTGCTTTGTCTGCCTCATAGGTCTCTAGATGCAGGAATTCTTCTAGGCCTAAGATCATTGACGAAGTAGCTGGAGATATCCTGGTGCTGAGATGATTGTCTTCCAACAACCATAACCATCTTCCTTTGTACTTTGACTCCAGCCACTGGAGAGTTTGCCCCTGATTCTTATTGATTTTAATTTACTAGGGTTTCAGGCTCAATTAAATGCTACCATGATGTCACGGGCAGTCACTCTGACCTCATCTCTAGAATTCACATCTTTGTCCATATTCAGACTAAGGCTAAAATGAGGTCTGGAGCTGAGTGTTCCTGGCTGACCCCAAACTGAGTTTAGATGACCAGGTTATTGATGAGTAAGTACCATTTGATAGCATTGTCATCACTTTGCTGCTGATTGGGAGAACCTGATGGGGTGGCAATTAGCTGTATCTATACCTGGGCAATTTTCCACTTTGCACAGTGAGGTCCCACAAACAGCAATGAATGAACAACTGGATAGTCTTTACCTGATGTTTCCTGAGGGAGCAATGTAGTTAGGACTCTTGGGAGAGCCCCCTGTTCTTTTAATACAACCATGTGATCCTTCATATCCACCTCAACAGGCAAATGGAGCCTTGGTTTAACATCTTGTGTGAAAGAGGGCACCATTGATAATGCAGCACTCCCTGAATACTACACTGAATCATCAACCAAATTTATGCACTCAGGTCCCATAGCCACCTGATTCGGAGGTTGTCTAAGTTAATAAAACAAACATTCTAAAGTCCTTTTCCCATCAGAGTTGTTCCCAGTTGACACAGTTCAGACTTACAGGATGATCCCACATTTAACCTGCCAGTGGTATTATGGATGGAGACCAACAGGAGCTGTTCCTCAATCAAAAATTGATGTTGAAATTAAACATAATCCGACCTTAGACTGGGATTCCCCTGGACATGCTCAAGTACCAAACAGGCAGGCACCAGGTAGTTATACAAGCCTCTTGTCAGCTATTGCACCTGATAGTTAAAGGAGTATTGACTTCATAGGAAAAAGTACGTGACATCAGGTTCTTATTTTATTTGTCTACAAGCCTGTGATAGGATCGAGTCAACTAAACTCAATTCATCGTCAATTCTCTTTAATGAAAATTATGCACGATTCTTCTTCCTCCCTAAGCTAAAGATTTTGCTAAGCACTTAATGAAACAGGTCTTTTTTTAAATGCACAAGTGTCAAGGTAGGATTTAAATAGGCATTGTCTCTTTCAGAGACTCCAGCTCATACTTAATAAGTGTAGGATAATGTACAGGGCATTTTCCATGAGGCAGCCATATGTGGAAATTAAGGGTGAACCTTGGTTGGTTAATCATCTTAATCTCATGCTGTACTACTGCCTTTAAATAGCTCTAACTGGCAATTTCTATATAGCATGTAGAACTTGAGCTTTTTTTTTTACTGCTTGCAAGAATGCTAACTACTAAAGGGGGAGAAAAAAAACTGCCCAAGAGGAGGAACCTTGGATAACTCTTGTCAGCTGGTTGGGGAAACCTAAGACTAGCAATGTCTGCTCATGCTCTCGACACAAATGATGTAAGGGACAGGCAAACAAGGGTGGAGGAGAAAATAACCCAGCGGGGCTGTTTGTCCTTACACAAAGAAATAATTGGACTGAAATTCTAACAAAGAATTAAGTCATCTGCAGAGGCAATCTTCATGGCTTGAAGGTGACGAGCAAGCGAATGGCCTACTATCAAATTCAATTTGACTCCTAGCTAATTGTGAACCATAAAATTCCTATTCCTTCCTCTGAGTTGTTTAAAACATGCACACTAAGTGATGTTTTGCTGTTTGCAATTTTCCCCTTTTTTATTAAAAAATGCAGTTCTTCCCAATCATCTGAGGGTAGATAAACGTGAACTTTAGCTTCCTAGGATTTGCATTCTAAATGCAAGAATTGATTTTTGACAGCATGGTTCAAATTTTACAGGTGACATGATAAATGCAAACTTCAAACAGAATGGCACATCAGTCACTGTGACAGAAGCCTTTCAGTAGGCCCAGTGGGCGGGCGTAACATTTAATGATTTTATTCCCTCCCCACCCACTAACAGACAAATGGACTGACTGGCATTCACAGGGTTAAACCGCTCCAGCCTGAGAGCAGAGGCAGCCTGTGACTTTCCAGGCAGCTTTGATCCCTTCAGGTATTCCACTATTGTCTAGAGATATAACGGCCGCCTGTCAGCCCACTGTCAGGGGCCTAATCTTTTTTCTGTGTGCCGTGAATGGTCCCAGTGCCATGTCAGGGCAACACGCCGACTGCCTATTCTTGCTCCCAACAGAATGCAATCATTCGACAACCTGATGATAATTCACTCTCTGACCAGCTTTTACAAAAGGTGCTCGCTCAATGCTGTTAGCACAGCAAGATAAATCATGTACTTCAAATTAACTTCTATTGAAGAAAATAAAAGCAGTGGTCAGGCAAGGAGTTAGAAGAAAGATGACTAGGGTTGATAAATGTCAATGCATATAATTTGGCTGTGATTAAGATCTTATCTTAGTAGGAACTAAATGGAAAGGATTTAATAAAATTCCAGCAAGGGAACTCTGCATACAGCAATGTCAGTCTGTTTCTGAAGTTGTTTTTTGTTTAACAGAAAAAAGACCTGAACAGCAAGAGCCAGGAAGGAAGAAACTGATATTCAGGGTGTCGAGCAAAGGGATTAGTGACCCCAGGTGAAGCCAGCACACTCTTTTCTTCCTTTTCTTCCTTTTCAGACAAGTAAATCTTTCACAAATAACATCTATGTTAGGGAGAAAAAGAACAAGGAAAACATGAGAACAAGAGAGGAAGGCTGAGTGCAGTTGGCCAGCAGAGAAGGCCTGTCTTGGTTTCTCAGTTCTGTGTTATTCCAAGGCCAAAATATGAGGTATGTCATCATGGTAGGGGAGTGGTTGAGTCAGGCAGGATGCCCATTCCTGATGATTATCTAGAGACTCCTACTGTAACACAAAAGCAAAATACTACGGATACTGGCAATCTGAAAATATACTGGAACTATTCAGCAGCTCTGACAGCTTCTGTGGAGAGGGAAATGGAGTTAACATTTCAGAACTGTGACCTTTGATCAGATCAGTTCTGATGAAAGTTCTAACGAAAGATCTCTGTAACGCTGGGCAGTATTTAATGCAGGCGATGGGTACCTTGGCTGCCTCATTTGGTGAAGGCCTGCTGAATTAGGTGCCTCTCAGGAACTTAAGTGGCCAGCGGAGGGCCTTCCCTGGGATCAAGAACCCCCGGGGCAGAATCTTTGCCTTGGCGAGCAGGGGCGGGGCCCGCTCGCTGAGGCGTAAAATGACGTGGGGTGATGTCGGGCATGTGTCCCGTCGTCATCGCGTGTCATTTAGATTTCAGTTCGGTGGGCGCGTAGCTGAGTCGGCTGCGCGCCCACCGAACTGTCAAATGCCTATTAAGGCCTGTTAAAAACCAATTAAGGCAATCAGCTGAGCTGCCCGTCCAACCTTAAGGTTGGCAGGCAGGCAAAGAGCTCAGGCAGCCTTCGCATTTTTCATGGAACCCCTTCCACGGGCGGGATGAGGTTTCGTGAATGATTTAAAATTTTCAGAAAATGTTTTATTAAAATTAATGCACCTGTCCCAGCTCATGTGACAGTTTCACATGAGGGGACATGTCATAAAAATTTTCTCGCCACTTTATTACACTTTTAGGACTTAAAACTAATCTCCCTGAGGCACCTCTGTGCCTCAGGGAGATTTCTGCGCTCTTTTGCGTGCATGCGCGAAAGAGCCCACTCCTGCCTCAGGCAACCCCATCCCACCCGCACAGGGAGTGGACAGCCTTAATTGGCCTGCCCACATAAAATAGCGGCACGGGCCTGACCGGGGGCACCGATCGGGTCTGCACCTGCCCACGCCCGCTCCCGCACTGCCCACCCAACAGGCAGGAAATTCTGCCCTGGTCAGTGAAAATCCTGCCCCCCACCCCTCACCTTTTGATCCTTGGCCTCTGGTGGGTGCATTACCGGATGTTGCCACTATTCCCCTTGTGGCACTGCCTGCAATGCAAAGCTGTCAGCCTCTGGTTGACAGCTCTCGGGGAGTGAGGTGGGATTTCCGCCCCTCATTTCCTTCATCCTGGGGAAGGCCCGCTGATAGCCAATTAAGTGCCCGAGAGGCACTTAATTCAACGGGCCTTCCACAAAGGAGGTGAAGTGGGGCTCCCACTGGCTCTCCAGCCGACGGGTGAGACCCCCATGCCTACGTTAAATGTCACTTCTAGTCTTTACCTCTAAGAGGCCGTATTGTAACAACAAAACTCACCAGCAACCTCCACTGGTGGCTTTCAAGTACTTAGCAATTTGGAGGCCATGACATTCTCATGGCCTGGGAAACATTCCCAGTATCTGATGCAGTCTTTTAGACCATTGAGGTATTTCATGTGCACACATTTAAAAAAAATGTTTTGCCAAAAATCACATGGAAGAAGAGCCAACTCTCCACCATTGTAATCCTATGCACTAGTATACAAAATCCACTTGTGTGACTACTTTACACAGGATAAGGTTGCTATTTAGGAATGTATGCAATATAAAGCCAAGCATTGCTACCTGCATGGGCAAAAGTGTTTTGATGAACCTGCTTTTGCATCACAGGCAAATACCCAATGGAAGGATAGCGAGACAGATCATTACTTTCCTTGTATCTTGATACTGTCACGGTGGTCTTCTGCCTCATCCAACTCCCCCAAACAGTAGAAAATTGCATTTTTCACCAAAACAATATTTCTTCAGTCTTTGGAATGCTCAATTCCTTGTGAAATATTCTGATTTGCTCTACTTCTACAACCCAGGTTCAAAGTGTACCAAGATTTGGCATTCAGAGCACTATTACAAATGTGTTACATTATATCATCACTTAAATCTGGGGAAAAAGAGCTTATATAGGTACCAGAGACCGCCATTTAGGCATGAAAAAATACATTAGCAACTTGTACCTATATATCTCCTTTAATGTAGAAAAACATCACAAGATACTTCACCGAGGCATAGTCAAATAAAAATAGATGCCAAGAAAAAGCAAAGATTAGGTAAGGTTACTAAAAGCTTGTTCAAAGATATGAGTTTTAAGGGGGACCTAGGAGGAGGAGAGAAAATGTAGAAGTGGTGATGTTTAGGGAGGGAATTCCAGAGTGTGGGGCTTACACAGCTGACCATATAGCCACCAATGATGGAGTGAAGGGAAGGAAAGATGTGCAAAAGAATTTCACTTTAGGTCTTAATTATTCTACTTTGCATTAGTCACTAAATGGAAGCATATCTTAATGATAATGGGCCAGAATAGAAAGTATTTTTTTTATCTATTCTTGGGATGTGGGTGTTGTTGGCAATGTCGACATTTGTTGACCAATCCTATTGCCACGAGAAGAGTGTGATGGGCTTTCTTTTTAAACTGCTGCAATATCACAGTTTGATACACTGGAATGGTTTGCTAGGCAATTTCTGAGGGCAATTAAGTATCATCCATGTCGATGTGGAGTTTAAGTCACATATAGACCAGATTGGGTAAGAACAGCAAATTTCCTTTCCTAAAGGATATTAATAAACCAGTTGGATTTTTACAATTTGACAGCTTCATGGTCACTTTTACTGATACAAGCCTTTTTCATTTGCACCTTTTTAAAAAAACTGTTTTCAAATTCTCAAGATGCTATGGCAGGATTTGAATTCAACTTCATTATGAGTGAAGACCTCTAGATTAGTAGTCCAGTACCATAACCACTACACAACCATACCCCATCTTTCAATGCAGTACACAACAAAGATTGAAAAGAGAAGGACCATTATTGAAGTAAATACAAGTAGTAATACATAGGTAAAGCCAAGCTTGGATTTCTAAATCCTTTAGATCATAGGAGGAAGAGAGGACAGAGGGAATTGAGTTCTATAATTGAAATCTGCTCTGTTGCTTATTTTCTGACTTGTTCCATTCACCTATCACCCCTGTCCTCACTGACTATATTAGCTCCTGGTCCACCAATCTCTCAAAATTAAAATTCTCATACTTATAGTCAAATCGCTCCATGGCCTCACCCCTCCTTGTTTCTGTAATCTCCTCAGTCCCACAATCCTCCAACAACTCTGTTTTCCTCCAATTCTGATTTCTTGGGTATCCCCAATTTCCTTTTCCCTTTCTTTGGTGGCTGTGCCTTCAGTTGTCTCAGCCCTAAGCTCTGGAATTCCCTCCCTAAACCATTGCACCTCTTCACCTCACTCTCCTCCTTTAAGATGCTTCTTAAAACCTACCTCTTTGACTAAGCTTTTGGTCATTTGTCCTAACATCTGCTTGTGTGGCTCGGTCAAATGTTGTCTGATAATGCTCCTGTGAAGTGCAGTGGGATGTTTTACCACGTTAAAGATAGTATATAAATGTAAATGTTTATTGTTGTTGAGGTCCTGGGGAAGTATAAGCAAAGATAGGAGCTGGTGTGATGAGTCTTGGTTTCAACAGATGCAAATGAGGGTGCACAAATAATGAACTTGAAATATAGGGGAAACAAGAGAAGAGTTTGAGCACTGAACATACTGTTAATATGAACACTGACTTTGCAATGTGTAGAACTCTTTTTTGCTGAGGGACTAAAGTAGCCCTCAGAGAATGTTGAAAAATTGTCAAGTAATATAATTCCTGTCAAGGTATAGTTTGAATGTCGTCATTTTCTTGACTACCTTGGGTTCATTGGTGGTTCAGAAGACTATCCAGTGAGGAGCTGAGCTGTGGAAGGCCAGGAATGAGCCAAGCTCAAATCCTGCATTGTTAACTGATCATAGTTGAGGTGATGAAAGGGGTGCTACAGCTGTTTTCAGATTCACCAAGAATAGGCAAGGGGACAAACAGCTCTGGTTCCTGTTCTTGAATGCTCTTCAGCACTCAACATTACAAAATCTGTGGACATGAAGTGTTGACATCATTGGAAATAGCAGTAAATGTTGACATGGTAAACTTGACTTCCAACATTATAAGCCAACAATGGTACCAGTTGAAAAATACTGTATCTCACTATTGATCAATGCTTGACCAACCATAGCCCAGCAGTGTGTAGAGAAGAGAAATTTATTGAGAAATAGTTACTAGTGAAGTCAGGCTTTGGGTTTCAGAGTTACCTCTTGATATTTTAATGGTTCTGTAGATGGATGGAGGTTCAATTTGTCATGTTTGAAACTGCTACACTTCCAAATGACATAAAACTGAATTTAATATTGATTATCATTCTTGCATGTGACTCTCACCATTACATCTTTTAATTAAATGAGAGAGCAAGTAAACATACACAGGCCAGGGATGTGTTTCTCTCGCACTTTACACATAGCATACCATATATAATACAGAGCAAGAGAGATAACTACATCCATGGGCAAAATTTTTCGCTGAGTAGGTGGGCACGCACCCGACCCGCTTGAGTGTAAAATAGCACATGACGACGACGGGCAAGCGTCCCGATGTCATCATGCACTCGCACGATATTTTGGTCGGTGGGTGCGTGCAGGTGTCGGAGCCTTGCCCACCATCAATTACGAGGCCAGTTAAGGCCATTAAAAAGGTAATTAGGCTATATTTTACATTGCCCGTGCAATTTTGCACTCGTCGCATGGGCAAAACAGGCAAGCGGGCAGCAGACAATTTGCTAAATCTCATCCAAGGGGGGGATAAAAAGGATCAGGAGCATTGCCAGTGTGAGTAGTGAAGAATTTTGGAGGTAGTTTGCTGCTGGTTGCTTATTGGGACTTGGCAGCTTCATCAGGGCTTCATTGTTAGCATTTCCAGGCTTCATTTCAGGACTTCTTGGTGTCTCCAAGGCCCCCGGAGGATTCAGACCATGTGGATATTTCCAGGTATCAGACTGCCTTCCCCTACCCTGGCAATGGGGATTGTGGTCTCCGCTGGTGGCTCCTCCTCTAAGGAGGAAGAGAGGGGCAGAATGGAGAGGAGGCCAGGTGTTCCTATGCAGCTTGCAGGAGAGGGACCTGTGGGAGGAGAGGTGCGGGCACAAGGAGTGCAAGGCCAGCAGGAAGTCCAAGAGGGAAGGGGCCACAGAAGAAGCCACTATCCTCCTGCCAGGGTTTACAGGTGGCAATGCAGCTACCTCAATATGTCTGAGGCGCGATGCCGAAGGAGGCTCTGCCTCTCAAGGGAGACCGTGACCTCCATTGGGCCTGAGACCAGCTCTGACTGTGTGGCTGGACACCACATGCCAGTGGCTCTGAAGATCGCAGTGGCCCTCAACTTCTATGCCTCTGGCTCTTTCCAGGGGTCAGTGGGGGATCTCCGAATCAGTTGTCCACAGTTGCTTTAAGCTAGTGACAGAAGGTCTGTTCAGGTGGGTACTGACATTTAATCTTTACTGTACAGGCGAGGCCAGCCAGGCTGAGCAAACAAGAGGCTTTGCAGCAATTTCTGGGTTTCCCCACGTCCAGGGTACCATTGACTGCTCACATGTGGCCAGCAGGCGCCAGCGGGTGATCCGGGTGCCTTTGTCAACAGGAAGGAATTCCACTCCATGAACGTGCAGATGGTGAGTGACCACAGGATGCATATTCTGCAAGTCTGTGCAAGGTACCCTGGCGATTCCCAAGATGCTTACATTCTGAGACACTCACAGGTGACAAGGCTATTCAGTGCTCCAGCCCAACTGGATGGATGGCTGCTGGGTGACGAGGGCTATCCGTTGAAAAGGTGACTTATGACACCTCTCTGCCACAGAAGAACTGAGGCAGAGCAGCATTACAATATGAGTGTTGCCTCCACAAGGGCAGTGGTAGAGAGGAACATAGGTTTTCTCAAGATGCGCTTCGGGTGCCTAGACTGTTCAGGGGGTGCACTACAATACCCCCCAGAGCGGGTGTCACTGATAGTGGTTGCATGCTGCGCTCTTCATGATCTGGCACTGGCAAGGAAGGACCCATTGGAGGAAGAGGATCTTGATTCAGCTGCACAGGCCACAGATGATGAATCCAGTAGTGAGTCAGAAGAGGAGCACGGTGAGGAGAATGCTAAGGGTACGGAGGCAGACCTTGGTAACCTCCAGGGAGGCAGGGACATCTTGATCCAACGCTCCTTCAGCTCGGCTGCCAAAGATCTGCTTCCATCTCAGGCCAGGGGTGCTGTCTCCATCCCAGATGTCTGAAATGACCCTTTCATTTGCACCCAAAGTCCATTCAATGCCTGTGCAATAAAGTATCAAGCCACTCACGTTCAGCATTATATTCTGGCACCCGAAAGAAAAAAGGTGAAGCATACTCAGGCTGTCAGAACCAAAGCAAATTTAATGTTAATGTCACATTGAATGCAAAGTGACAACCATTACTGGTGTTGATGTCCACACCAGAAGACGTATAAACCAAACATAAACGAACAGAAAATCACCTGTGAACCATCCCTCTTTTGCTCATGGTGCCTTTAACTTACGTTTCCAAGTGTTACATCTTGGTGCCACACCCTCACTGGTACCGACATTGGAGACAGCCTGCTGACTCGGGTGTCTTGTTGGCCTTGAAGACCTTGGTGGTCGTCCTCTGGCCAGTGGAGCCTGTGCTGGCCCCGCCTGGGAGTGAGCGGCCCATGCCATAGCTGGCATCTCCCCAGTCATTGCAACCTCACCAGATGCCATGGTCACTGGTGGAGGGGCGGAGGAACTGCTGCCGTCGCCCTAAGAGGACCCCACAGAGACGACAAACAGCTTGTGTACCAATGTGAGGTCGCCCTGCTCACCATTGATGGATGGGCACCTAGCTGGGATACTGAATGCCTCATCCATCTCCCACACTGGCACTGACCACCTAAGGTCATTGCCTGTGTGCAGCCTTGCAGGTCCGAGCACTACCCCAGGAACCTCTGATTCTGTTCCTGGAGCTGCCTCTCCGAGAGAGTCGCCACTCTCTCAATGGAGGAGGCATTGCGCTCGGCCATGAGGGTCAACGCATGGACACCTCCACAACGGAGACCATGGCACACAATCCCTCATGGATTTCAGCCCGATCCTCCCGCACATCCCGCTGGACATCCAGCACCTGCCACCTAATGGATGAGTCCAGAGGCTCATCATCTGCCTGCGACTGAGCATCGTCCTGGCCCCCAGCAGTCCTCCAACTGCTGGCGCCTTGGGCACCTTGCCTCCGCCTGCACCTCAAGTGAGTGTGAAGCACCCTCACCAATGTGCACTGGCATTCTGGTCGCTGATCTAATGCCTATTGAAGTGCTGGTACCTGCGCTGGTGACTGGTTCAGAGAGTGGGCGTGACACTGGTGCAAATGAAGCCTGATGGTCCTCCAGCATTAGGGGTGGCCCTTCGGGGTCCAGAAAGCGAGTGCGTGCTGGCAAATCTAAGGGAGAACAAGGGCATGTCATTAGTTAAGGTCAGCACACTGTCACTGTGCATGCTAGGCATCCTGGTGAGACAATGGAAATCTGCATCACGGTGCCATCGTCTTTTAATGATCAATGGAGACTCCCCATTTGAGGCTCCCATCAATGAAGGGACTACGCTAGAAAGGTTGCACAATCCGAAACTCTCACCTCTGTGCACTGCACTCTAACCTTCATCTGGCACCCCTGCCTTTCCACACCCGGGGAGTGTGCCAGCTCTCTAGCTCTAGGATGTCCCTCTCGAATCTGGTGAGCAGCAGCAGGTTGGGCGGGCCTCCGCCTGCATGTGACCTCTTTGGTTATGGCTCATCTTCTCCTCAAAGGACAGAGAAGCATTGATTAGTCCACTCTCTCTACCTGCAGCGCCATTGCAGCCTGGCCAACCCCAGCTGAGAAACACCTCACAGGGCACATCCGAGTCGCGGCCCTCGAGCCACAAGGCACTCAGTCCAAGCAGCCAGGGTTCACCTCCTTGGCCAGCTCCGGTGTCATTGACAGTTGGCACTCACTCCAGCACCCCTGAGGTCCACAGGGGAGACGACCACACCTTAACACTTCTGCACACTGACCCATGCCAACACGGTACTCAACCTTCCTGAGCACAGCAGGTAATTGAACCTCTTCCAGCACTGCACCCATGTGCACTGCACCACATCATGGCTGCTAACCTGCGCTGCAACCTCCTCCCATGCCCTCTTTGTGAGGTATGGTGGCCTTCTCTGGGGACATGGGTGTCCCTCCTGGCAGCCACCTTACCCAGAAGGACCACGAGGCACTTATCCGAAAAGTGGGCGGCCGAGTGTCCACCTATCCTGCCCTCCCACTTGCTGTGTCCTGCCGCACTCGACTCCATAACTTGAATATTGAAAACGCAGAAGAGACATTCTTTTGTGGCAGCCTTCAAGGGGCTGCCTGTGCCATTTTTAAACTGACTGCTGGGTAGCCATTGGACACGGCAGTCAACACGCACCCGCCCCCACCCCCTCCTTCCTGACCATTGGGGAGCTGTGTTTCACGCTGGGCGGGCTTTAGTTGGGCCGCCAGTGTGAAATCGCAGACGTGGGCTGATCGCGGGCAGCGGTCCTTTTCCCGGTCGATCCTGCGCCCGCTGAACACGCTTGCCCACCAACCTGAGAATTCTGCCCTGTATGTGTGTGAGGGAGCAAAAGTATAAATATTATTAGACCAATTCTTGCCAACTTCCATGGAAAGTCCATGTGGGGTGCAGCAATAATAAAGGATAGAAAGAACTAGCACTATTATTTTGTTTAAAAGTCTAATTTTAAAAATATCATTGCAGTATATCAAATGTAACAGGATTAATTGCTTTCCAAAATAATTTGTTAAGTCTTAGTAATGCATCAGGTGATCCACATTTATAGGGAAAAGCATCTGCATATATTGGATCCACCAAAGGAAATTCTGGCAGAGAAATCCCACAAGCTTCTGCCACCAGGGAAGTAGTGGGGTAATACGGTAATACTTGTGTCTGTCTATTTATCCATTACATTCTGACCCCATTTAAAATCCCAGGGCTGGGATCATTCACCAAATGAGAGCCGGAACAATGGCATTCCTGGGCACCTATGTGTAGAGCCACCAGGATTTCAGAGCGACACCTTGCTGCTCTGTCATTGTGGTCTTGTTTATGTCATCAAACTTGAAGACTGGATATTAATGTTGTATCTGCACTGATCTGCTATCCTAACCATAGTCCATCTCTTTTGGATTGATGGCTTCATGCAGACATATTTACCACTGACCATATATTTTGTGAAACCAATGGGATTTCTGATGCGATAAGTGAGCTCAACATGGATCAAAACTAAGACTTTCCTTGTGTATATGCTCAGTTCTGCACAAAGACAGGGCATTAAACTAACTGAGTCACTGAGGCACTATTATTTGTCTTTTGTTAATTAAATTTGGTAGAAGTTTGGTCTTGAATGCCAGTCAGGCTATCATTACTTCTAGTTCCTCTCAGTCAAAGGGAAAACACATGGAAGGCTAACAGTGTCCTAGTGGGAGAAGGTGAGGCATGCTACATCATGCAACTTACTTATTTTTAAGGTGCTAGCCTTGGCTCACTGAAAGCGCCCTTGCCTCCGGTCAGAAGATTGTGGGTTAGGGTTACCAATTCTAGTTGGACGTATTCCTGGAGGTTTGATCATGTGACATCCAGTCATGTGATATACACACACATAAGCACTGTAATTTCACCATGAATATGGTGAGCTAGGTTTTTGGCAGTAGGGTGACCAAATTCCAGCATGGATTGAACAACTGACTGGCTGAAACCAAAGATGGGCAGTGCTTCCAGAACCTGGCGGATGATCAGGATGGCACTGAGTAGGAATGGAACATGCTTGGAGGACATGAAAAGCCTATTTAAGTTCTTTCCTTTCTACAAAAGCAGGATTTAAACTCAAGTGTATGATTATGGTTTGAGCTAGGCTAAACAGTTGTGCTCTTAAGTGACTCCTCTATAGTATTCCTCAATGATGCAACTTTCACAATTTCTGACAATAATTTGATGAATTTCCCCATTTACAAACTCCTCATTAGTTAAGTACACATCTATGAGCTTACATCTATGAGCTTAAAAGAAAATAAAACAAATATCCTGGCATTAAACAAAACTGAGGGCAACAGCACAGAAGGATATATGATGAAATTCTGTGAAGGCCTTAAATACTTTGGGCTAGACTTTCATCTTCTAGGCAGGTAACTGGAGTCGGGAAATTTCCTGGCTCGGCACTCCCACCTTGATCCCACCTCAGGCGTAAGTGCCCACAAGACGGGATTTCTGTCCAGGGGTGCGTGGGTGCTAATGGGACTCTGGCTTGTTGCCACGGAAAGCATTTGGGGGCAGCCAGGAGTTGCCGGGTGCCAAGGTGGTCTGTTTAAAAGGCCTGCCTTGGTGCTTTGGGCCTTGTTCCAGTTAGAATAAAACACTAAGGCCCTCTAGCTCTCACCCCTCACCCTCCACACACTTCCCATGACATGTCCATGCAGGCTCCTGCTTCCACCCACACCACATGACCCCTCATAGCCTTCATGCTAAGCTACGGCACCTCCCTGCCTATTCACCCACTATATACTCTATGTAGAACAAATGAACCCTATACTGACAATAGGATGTGTTAAAAAAAGCTTTACAAAGTCATGAATTCATTAAAAATTGCTTTTACTACAGCCCAATAAAAGTGCCACTCATCTAGACACTTTAAGGTGTCAATAACAGAAACTGCAAGCACTTGAAACTTCTTTATCTTCTGTAAATAAACATTGTGAAATTGACATAATAGATCAGGGATCCAGAGCTGTCATTCTGTCAATTTCACAATGTTTGGCATGGAGGGTATGGGGGGCTATTGGGGTGGGTGGGGAGCATAGCTTGGCATGGGGACATAGGTAAGACCTTTTGAACTTACCTTTCAAAAGGTTCCCTCATCCAGACGAAGGTTCACAATGCCTCTGAGGTGCCATGAACCACAAGTCCTTTGAAATCTGGCCTGACTCTATGAAATTGCAGAGGACTAAGAAATGCTATCTCCACAATGGGACCAGCCAGCTCGGGAGTGCAGGGTGTGGGCACATGACTGAACAATCCCGCACCCTTAAACAGCATTAGTGAAAATCAGAAACCCTGGGAATGGGATCAAAAATCCTGGAATTGGGTCCCTGCTGCCATTTTCACAGCTCCATGGAGTCTCCTTGACTCTGTGAAAATCCTGCCCATTGGACCCAAGTGGGAAAGGGAAAAGCTTCCACAGGATTGATAACCAACCAGGAAAACACAACCAAATACCAGGAATTTTATTGCTTTAAGGACAAGAGTAAGGGGAAGATTCAGGGGTTACGTTGCCTTGCCTATAAACATATTCTAGCCACTTTCCTCTCCCTTCCCTCTTTCCCTCATGTCTCCCATTCTCTTTCTTCTCCCCTTCCACATCTACCTTCTGCTCCATCCCCAACTCTTTCATCTCCTCTACCCGCCTCCCATTCCTATATCATCTTTCTCCCTCTTGAGATAATGCCTTCCTGTTGACGCATGGGTTAACAAGCATCACACAATGTGTCAACATTCACACCTAAGCATGTGAAAGGCACTACAGTCAAGCCCTTTACTACTCTTATCTAACATCCACATAGCCATACTACCTGAGGGGTCTCTGGGTAATGATCAATAGCAGTAACCCTAATTAATTTACAGTGCCACCCCCCACAAAACCCCAGGAGTGTTGAGGTCAACTGTACTGCTCCTACTGTCATTGCAGCTGAGATCAGCTAACATGGCATAGGCAAGGGTAGAACAGGGGACCTTCAGCCATTCACTGGATAAAGTCACTGATCCATCAAGGCAGCCCATGTTTTTTTTCATTTAAATCAAGCCTGCATGTTGCATTTCTGCTGGCTTGTTGAATCAGTCCAGCTGTTGAGGCTTATTTGTATATGTGCTAATAGCCTTTCTAATATCAGTACAGCTTCCTTGTGGCATCATAAGGAGCCTTTAGTCAGTAAAGTTTCTCAGTTTCCCTTTTCATTGAAACTTAGTTTAAATGTGGGATTTCCAAATGAATATTGCATTCTACATTGTCAACTGTAGGTTAGACGAAAGGCACAGGAGGGAATTATGATTGAGTTGGTTCTTTCACATTCTTAAATCTGGGATTAAGAGATTTATTACTTGATTAGTACATTTTATATGCATCGCTTCCCCTATCCCCTGTGTCTGTGGTTTTTAGCTGAGCAAGTGATGAAGTCTGTTAGAAGTTTGGATCAAATTCTGGTGAGACACAATCAGTGTCCAAGTGAACAAGCCTGGTTTGGTGGTTAGGTGTTATATTTTTCAATCAAGTGCTTTCTAAGTTGAAAATTTTTATAACCTAAATGGTACTGGGTGATTATTCCCCTTGAGTAAGGGACTCAAGTTAATTGAACTCAATTCTTCCCAGAATCTAAATGGGTATCAGCAGAGATTGGAAGATTGGTAGTCTGATGTGAAAATTTGGATCCCTATTGACTTTAAGTGCAAATTCTTGGCCCTGTACCCTGTACTGAATAATACACTTCCAGATTGGGAGCGTTTGTGCTTTGTGGAGCGTAATATGGGGTGTGATGACGTTGAGCGCAGTTTGCGACATCATCACACCAGTTTGTGATAATATGGTACGCGGGTGGGCCATAAAGTCAGAAACCCAACCACATTATTTAGATTGCAAATGAGAAGGCAATTAATATCATTAATAACCCAACTCACAGCTATGATGCGTTCAGAAGGCAATAATATGTCTTCAGGGTGAGATTCACGACTGGTGGAAAATCTTTTTTAATGGGCAAGCTTGTATGGGTGGTTTTTAAAACTGCAGCTGAGACCAGAGTCTCAGCTTTGCAGTTAACACTTCATTGACTATAGGGACTGCTCATGTGAATGAGGAGAGGAACCTTTTGGATGTTGTTTCATCAAGAGGACTTTCTTCTGATTCAGAGGGCTCTTTTGTTTGATTATTTTCCTATCCATTACCCAGGGGTGTAAAGTCTCTGAGACAGATGTCCATTAGGAGAAAGAGGAAGAGGGGAAGGGTGAGAGGAAGAAGGGAACACAGAGGCTCAGGGTGTTGTGGTTTTTCAGGAAGGACAGAGCAGCGCTAGAACCCAAGGATCAGGTGGAACCTAGAAACTTTCAGCGGAGGAGCAGATGATCTTATGCTGCCCCAAGAGTATACAGACAGAGATTTAGCTACCTGCAACTGAGCGAGATTCGGTGCAGAAGAAGACACAGGCTTTCAAGAGCCACTGTAACATCACTTTGTGAGATGCTTGCAGAGGAGATAGTATCCAACTGCGTTGGGGGCCACCCGATGACTATTGTATTGAAGGTAACAGTGGCACTGAACTTCTCCACAACAGGTTCAATCCAGTCTGTAGAGGCCTTAGTGGGTTAACACAACCTGCTGCACACCATTGCACCAAGGTGTTCACAGATGCAGTGTTCCGAAGGACTGGGAATTACATCTCATTCACACAGGATGTCCATAATCACATGGATAGAGCCCAAGGATTTTCAGATATTGCAGGTTTCCCCAGGATGCAGGGAACCATTAACTGCACGCATGTAACCATTAAGGCTCCCACTGGACAGGCATGCACCTTCATAAACAGGAACAACACTTGATCAGTGTCCAGTGTTGATGTCTGACCATAATCGATGGATCATGCAGATGTGTGCCAGGTGCCCAGGAAGCAGTCATGACTCATGCATCCTTAGGAACTCACAGATTCTAGACCGTTTCATTGGCCTGGATTCGTTGGAGGAATGGCTACCACGTGATGAGGGCTATCCACTGAAAAGGTGGCTAATAACACCTGTGAGGGTGCCTAGATCTGACGCAGAGTGGAGGTACAATGAGAGCCATGTCAGCACCAGGGCCATAGTGGAGCACAACATCCGTCTCCTAAAATAAAAGCAAAAAACTGCGGATGCTGGAAATCCAAAACAAAAATAAAAATACCTGGAAAAACTCAGCAGGTCTGGCAGCATCTGCGGAGAGGAACACAGTTAACGTTTTGAGTCCGTATGACTCTTCAACAGAAGTTCTGTTGAAGAGTCATACGGACTCGAAACGTTAACTGTGTTCCTCTCCACAGATGCTGCCAGACCTGCTGAGTTTTTCCAGGTATTTTTATTTTTATCCATCTCCTAAAGATGTGATTTCGATGCCTGGATAGATCAGGAGGTGCATTACAGTACCCACCCTCAAATGTGTCCCTGATGGTCGTGGTTTGCTGTGCACTCCATAACATTGCCATCTAAAGAGGAGATGCCCTGGAGGATGAGGACACGCCAGATGGGGGCCAATGCTCTGATGAGGAGGGCGATAATGATTTGAGGGACTATGGCAATGCTCCTGCTGATTGCCCTATCCGTGATCGAGTGAATGGGTGTGACATCAGGGATACCTTAATATGGCAAATATTTCTATGGTGCATCTTGCCACTACTACAGAAGGAGTCTGGTGAAATCTTGGCCCTTCTTTTCCCATGTTGCTATGAGAGAATCCTGTAGCTTTTAAATCCAAACTTTGACCATCACCTCACACAAGAACACAATTCTGCTTGCTCTCCCTCAACCTTTTATTTCTTCCTTAAACCTCCAGACACCAGGCACACAGTCACAGCAATCAATAAGAACATCAGCATGAGGGAATGTGAGATTTGTGTTTATCCAAAAGCTTGAAAGATCTAACAACATTAATGAATTAAAAATCTCACCCATGTGCCTCATTCATGACTAAGGTGGATATTTACTAGCGTTTTTATGAGTGCTCCAGTGCAGTGCTCCCCCCTTGCTTACAGCTGCACTGGAGAGAGGTGGCTGATCTGCCACCTCCCTTGCCCTGGATGACTTCAGCGGGAGTCCTCTGTGCAGCCGGAGCCTTGAGTGGCCAGCCATTCCAAGAGGCTCTTGCTCAGACGCATGCGAGTCTTCAGTTGCCATGGCAATGGTCAAGGCCTGTGTCAATGGCTGATGTACGGAGGAGATGCTGATTGGGTAGACCCCTGCCTGTATGGGCTCTCTCACAGCCGTTGTGGGCTTGCTGCTCCTGAAAAGATTTTACACAAAGATTTCATAAAAAATTTCAAACTATCATATGGTATGCATCCAACCCATTATCAGATGAGTGTGTGTGACCCTGAAGACTATGTTCATGCATCATAAGACGATCCTGCCAACCACCTGCTGTATACCTAGACCACTGCTTGAAATGCACAGTTGTATGCTATAGGACAGCTGTATCCTTGTGGAATCATGTTACTTTTGATGAGCAGCCAACCTCAATTACCTCCAGTATTCGCTAGTGAGATCTATATTACACTGAACCAAGATTGCTCATATTGATGCTATATCATCCTGGTCAACCTCATGAGGTCATTAAGCCTTTTGTGGCACTGGCACCAGGTCCTTCTCATCACGCCAACACTGTTGACTTCTTCGGCCACCTCATCCCTTTTGTCAGTGTTTGGCATGAGCTGCTCACGTCAATCATATACTGCATGCAGGAGGGCACCAAGGGCGGCCTCACTGAATCTGGGAGCAGCTTTGCCCCTTATAAAATGCCTCTCTGCTCACTCCGATGGTGCAGACATCTAGACATGGAAAAATAAATGTACAACTCCTTAATGCCAAAAGGTGGGAGACTTGCTGATTTTTAAAATTTCTGCCACTTATGAAAATTGACGTGGTTTGCAGAGATTAACTAAAATTTAAATTCACTTACCTGGCCAGACTTGAATGCACAAATCTTCTCTATGTATAGTAGATTCACTCAATTGATCATCTGATGGGTCACCTCACACTGTCCCGCACCAAGTGCCAGCCATGACCTTGTTCTGGGTCTTGGCCTGCAGCCTTAGAGAACGACATCCTGCCCTCCAGCACTCAATGGGCAGGATAATGGTCTGTA
Organism: Cetorhinus maximus; assembly: GCF_964194155.1. Lineage (NCBI taxonomy): Eukaryota > Metazoa > Chordata > Chondrichthyes > Lamniformes > Cetorhinidae > Cetorhinus > Cetorhinus maximus. Next base: position 12,952,973 of record NC_135893.1, read on the forward strand.
ACCTGCCCTTGCTGCTAATCGGCAGTAAATTAACGTAACAAATTAACTCTGACGACGATCTGGGCGTCAGAACGCTGCCGACTTCCAGGTGCGGAACCCGCCGTCAGCGTGCGACCATATTATTCAGTCCCAAGTCTTGACCAAAATCCTGTCCTTTCTGCATACGCTCCAGTAACACCCTCCAAGACTCATAAGTTTTAAGTTAAGTGTTCACAGGGAGAAACTATGCTCTGAATAGTGAGGTTGAGATGATGTGTTCTCTGGGCTGAATGGAAATATTTCTCTGAAAATGTTACTTTTGATAATGGGTTCAAGATTTTTGTTCTTCCCTCCACTTGATTGAAATGCGCATTCCCATTTAGAAAACATGAATAGCAACCCTCATTCAAGCTCCCAGTATTGAGTGAAACAGCAATGGAATAGCTCAGTGACCTTTTGCTATCTAGATTTATCCATGAAGGACAGCTACATAGCAGAGTACTCCTACCCATGAGACCATATCGCAGTATCCCTTCAGGAGAGGAGGAGAGGAAAATTGGACAAGGGAGGAAATGTAAATTTAAATAAATGTGAAGATGTTTTAAACATGTAGCTGCTGACAGGAGTGCTACTAGTCAGATGTGTCTCTGGAGTATTATACACCATCATCCATGCATTGTTCTTTTGAAGGGAAATTGAAGCAAAGCAGGAAGCCTTTGAGGGAATCTAGTGAGAGTTGTACAAGGCGTGAGGGCAAAGGTGGTGCTTGATCCACTGTGACATCATTCTGGTATTTCCTGGAGTGAAACGATACAATGATTGTTACTGAGGAATCGAGGCCACTCACATTACACTCACCTACATAGAAAAAACACATGTCGAGCAAGAGTGAATTTCATTGTTTTGCTGAAGTTCCACCAATTTATCTCATGAGAGGAGGAAGTTCATGACCTAAGACATAAAGTGGCATGGGAGGGCCAATTCATTTTATTTCAAATTCCAAATTTATTTGTCATACTTATATTTAATTTGGGAATAAATTTGCAATAGACAAAAACCTCCATTCCTGTTTATGAGCTTGGACCCTCACTAGTCTTTCCTGCCCTTTTTCATTGGTGTCTGATGGTCTCATGATTACAATGTGGCTGCTACATTTTAAAAAAAATGGTAGGTGTGATTTCCTTTTTCTACTTCACCAGCTAGTTTTCATAGATTCATTAAGTACAAAGAAGCCTTCAGCTCTTCATGACAGTGTCAGGGTTTTAAATGGCTCTCACTTTCTCTATATCCCATCTCTGCATTGCTCCTCAGTTCCTAACTCTTGGAGGCACAAGTGCCCGATGTCCTCTCACTCCTCATCTAAGTGACAATTCTATAGTTGTCAGCTGAGACAGCGAATGCTACTGGATTATTTAGTCTAATCCTGTCCAGCAGAGGTCATTGGATGGAGAGCTGGTGCAGAAACCTTGCCCTCACTAATACAGGGGGAGCAGAGGCATCCCTAGCATCATGCTGTCTACAAGTAAGAGAGAACAGATGGTGTGGATCTTGTATCTTCTTGATCTGTGTGACTCATTATCACACTGAACATAAACCCAGTATTTTATAGTTTCTTAACAAAATCAGAGATACCCCAAAATATATCTAATCCAGCAGGGTCAGGTAGGTTGACTAACATAATGGTAAAACAATTGCCTGATACGTACGTACCGCATTCTTCACACATTAAGCTGATATGGGGAACGGGTTGCTGGTGTGAATATACAGTCCTGTATTCGGGACTGGGTTGAGATGTGGGCAGGGATAATGAACAATTAATACATTGCAGCTTTGAATATGGTCACCCTGGTGAGGGTGACAGGAAGTTACTTTCATCCAGAAAGGTTGAATGTTTTATTCCTAATCTGTGATGAGTTAGATGGTGTCTGTTGGAGCTGCAGAGCCGATGCTACACATTCTCAGTACGCTGGGTTGGAGAAATCAACTTCAGTTGTTCTGTTTCTGGTCTTAATCCAGTGAATACAAAACCCACACCCCAACCTCTTCAAGAAAGCGTATCTGGCTAAACATTCGGTGGTGATAGGATCATGTTCAGGCTATTATGTTCTTCTCCACCCCCTCCTCCAATGGTCAGATAGGCTAAAACTAGCCATCATGGCCCATTAATGAATAAGTGGAACTATTACTGGGAGACTGGCACCAGTAGAATTGTATCTCAGGAGTGAGAAGATGCCTTCAGGAGAAGTGAGGATTGGAGAAAACTGGTGGAGGAAAAAGTCAAACCATCCACTGATTCATTTTTTGGTTGGTAAAATATGATTTACCATAGCAAATACAGGATATCACTTCAATTAATTTTACATAAAGTGACCGTTGGATCATTTAAAAGGACTTGGAAAACATGTTTCCTAAACACAGAACGCAATGTTAGAATCCCTGCCAAAACAATATCTCATCACATGCAACATCATTGTGACCTCCAGTAATTCCACTCACACACCATTCCAGTGTCACCAACACCCCCCATCCCCCCCGCCCCCGCATCTTTCCCAATGTTGGCAAAAGTTCTTGGACCCAAGTTCAAACCTAGACAAGCTGATGGAATGAAAGTCAACTCTGTCTACTAGTCTTCCGGGGTCCTATATGTGTAGGAGAGAATGCCAGGAGCAGCACCTGGCATTTCTAAAACTGAGGTACCAATCTGGTGAAGCTACAACATAAGGCCTGGATTGCCAAACAATGTGTAGGGGAATTGGAGTTTAACCAATTTAAACCTCCAAGCTTATCATAATTTACCTAGTGTTTGACCATGTTACCAATTTCTCCATTGAGTTGCAAAGTTTCTTGGAGCCAAACTCTATCAGGCACAGTAACAGCGAAGTTATGTTACTGGACCAGTAATTCAAAGGCTGGGACTAATAATCCATAGTTATGAGTTCAAATCCCACCTACGGCAGTTGGGGAATTTAAGTTCAATTAAATAAATGTGGAATAAAAATCTAGTGTTGGTAATGGTGACCATAGAACTATGATTTTGTTATAAAAATTCATCTGGTTTACTTATGTCCTTTAAGGAAGGAAATCTGCTATCCTTACCCAGTATGGCCCATGTGGGACTCCACATCCATAGCAATCTGGTTAACTCTTAGCTGCACTTGGAAATGGCCTGGCAAACCACTCAGTTGTATCAAAATCGCTACGAAAATGTCTAATAAGAATAAGACAGAAAAGACCGCCCAGCGTCAGCCCAAGCACCAGACACAACAAAGGTTCACCCAGCCCAGCCAACCCTGCAAAGTTATTCCTGAAATTGGGAGAGCTGTCCCACAGACTAGTCAAGCAACAGCCTGATATAGTCATACTCACAGAATCATACCTTTCAGCCAATGTCCCAGACCCTCAATCACCATCATCATGGTCCTGGGTATTTCTTGTCCCACGAGCAGGACAGACCCACCAAAGCACAGTGGCATACAATCGGGAGGAGTGGCCCCAGAAGCCAATAACATTGCCTCTGGTCCCCATGAAATCTCATGGCATCAAGTTAGCCATGGGCATTGAAACCTCCTGCTGATTGCTACCTTTTGTTCTCCTGCAGCTGATGAATTAGTACTCTTCTATGTTGAACTTGGAAGAAGCACTGTGGATAGCAGGGGCGAAGAATGTACCCTTGGTGGGGGATTTCAAGATGCACTGCACAACTTGCCAAGGCTCCTTTGACAGTACCTTCCTAAGCTGTGACCTCTACCACCTAGAAGGACAAGGGCAGCATGGGAACACCACTACCTGCAAGATGGTGCCCCCCCCCTGCCCCCCCACCACCCCCAACCCCCAAGGTAACACACCATCCTGACTTAGAAATATGTGGACATTACTTTGTTGTTGCTGGGTCAAAATCCAGGAACTTCCTCCCTAACAGCACTCTTGCTGTACCTACACCACATGGGCTGCAATGGTTCAAGAAGGCTGCTCAACACCACTTTTTGAAAAGCAATTAAGGTTGGGAAATAAAAACTAGCCTTGACAGCAATGTCCACATATTGTAAATGAATCTAAAAGAAGAGTACAAAGAATAACAGCTCCCAGTGATAGGCATACTACACCTACTGCTCTTCTTACTGAGATAGACTATTCATGATTAACTATTGGATCACTCAGCTGCTGACCTCCTTGGTCCAAACATAGACAAAAGAGCTGAACTCAAGAGGTGAGGTGACAGTGATTGCCCTTGACATCAAGGTGGCATTTGACCAACTGTGTCCTAGTAAAATTGGCATCAATGGGAATCAGGTGGAAAACTCTCCACTGGTTGAAGTCCTACATAGCACAAAGGAAGATGGTTGAGGTTGTTCATCTCAGCCCCAGGGCATTGCTTCAGGAGTTCCTCAGACAGTGGGCTATGCTCAACCACCTTCAGCTGCTTCATCAATCATCTTCCCTCCATCATAAATGGGGGTGTTCACCGATAATTACACAATATTCAGTACCATTTGCAACTTCTCAGACACTGAAGCAGTGTCTATATGCAACAAGACCTGGACAACATTCAGGCTTGGGTTGATGAGTGGTAAATTACAATTGTGTCACACAAACGTCTGGCAATGATCATCTCTAATGAGAGAATCTGACCATCTCCCCATGACATTCAATAGCATTACCAGCACCACCATTTGAAAACCATATCTGGAGGGTATCATGGAACCATCTTGATTAGGTGGGTGTCATGGAGTGCCCTCCCAATCCTCCCAACACCCCCACTCCGATTAGGTGAGTATCTTTCTCATGGCAACTAACAATGGGCATTCAAAACCAGCCTTTCCACCAACACCCACATCACAAGAAGAATAATTTTTTAATAAGACAGCTTGAATGACAATCGATGGTTGTTCCTTATTACGCCTGCCTGTGGGCTTGGTCCAAACTATATTCTCCTCACAGGCTAGCAAACTCTTATTGTGTAAATAAATTCCATGGCAGCGATTAGTGTCACAGCCATTTATATTGACTTTTAGGTTCAAGTCACCAACTGCATTTGGGCAGCTCTGTCAAGTTCCTTGGTAAATCATCCACCATCAACATCCTGGTAGCTACCATTGACCAGGAACTGAACTGGACCAGCCGTACAATTACTGTGGCTATAACAGCAGGTCAGAGACTGGGAATTCTGCAGCGAATAACTCACCTTCTGACTCCCAAAGCCTGTTCGCCATTTACAAGACACAAGTCAGGAGTGTGATGGAATACCCTCCACTTGCCTGGATGGATGTGGCTTCAATAACACTCGAAGATCAACACTATCCAGGACAGTGTATCTACGCCAGATGGGCTGCAGCAGTTTAAGAATGTGACTCACCACCACCTTCTCAAGGGCAATTAGGGATGGGCAACAAATGCTGGCCTTGCCAGTGAAGCTCAGATCCCATGAAAGAATAACAAAACTGGGATTTGCCATGCTCGGTTTGGCTTGGTTCCAAACTTGCATCAACAAAAATGGCATTTTGGAGCCACCTCCAAGCCCACAAATGTATTCTGTCCATTACAATCACTACTTGGGCACTTCTGAATGGCATAGAAAACAGTGCTGTTATTGCAGAAAATATTTTTTAGTGTACAGTCAACAGTATAATAGTCAGAAATACTGAAATCTTTAGACGTTATAGATTCCTAGGGTACCAGCACCACCATTTGAAAACCATATCTGAAGGGTATCATGGAACCATCTTGATTAGGTGGGTGTCATGGAGTGCCCTCCCAACACCCCAACTCCGATTAGGTGAGTACCTTTCTCATGGCAACTAACAATGGGCATTCAAAACCAGCCTTTCCACCAACACCCACATCACAAGAAGAATAATTTTTTAAAAAGACAGCTTGAATGACAATTGATGGTTGTTCCTTATTGCGCCTGCCTGTGGGCTTGGTCCAAACTATATTCTCCTCACAGGCTAGCAAACTCCTATTGTGTAAATAAATTCCATGGCAGCGATTAGTGTCACAGCCGTTTATATTGACTTTTAGGTTCAAGTCACCAATTGCATTTGGGCAGCTCTGTCAAGTTCTTTGGTGCTCACAACCCCTTAGCAAAGTAAATCTAATGGAAGGATGGCAACACATGTTTGGAGTAGGCGGGCGGGTAGAGGGTGGTAAATGAGGGATATAAGGGGAGGTAGGAAGAATAGGGGCCTCACTAGACTGATAACATTCAGGGAAGTGAGAGTTTGGAGATAAACAAGAAGATTGTTTACTTTGAGTTTGACATTTCTGCTCAGACGGCTTTGAGTTTGGCAGCAGTGGATCTCCTTTGGCAAAACTTCATAGATGCAAATTAACCCTCAAAGCTTGCTTTCTTGGATGATGTGAGGAATTGTATCATCAATTTTGATTTCTGTGCCAAGTCTGTGGCTAGCTGAGATAGGAGCTTGGTTACGGAGGAAAGAAACATTTGAGGTCAATAAATATGCTGGCAATGGGCTATCAGTTCAGTATATGTGTGTTGACATCTTTACCATTTGTACTTGACGTTACCCCTTCACTCCAGCTGAATTCAATATTTTCTTTCTGACTGTGTTCTGCCCATGAATTGTGGTTGGGTTTGTCCATAGGTGGCTGAGACGTTAATGTTGTTTTTAACCCTTGGTGTACAGCTTGCCTTGTGGGTAATGGCAAGGCATGATGCAGCAGATAGTCAGGAAGGTGCCAGGCTCAATCACTGACCTGCAGAGAATGAGCTAATCCCAGCATTGGGATGATAATGTAGCAGGTACAATTAGCCTTGGTGTTCCTGGACTACTGAGTGAAAAGTCACATGGCAATGTGCACATGGCTGTGATTCCCCAAATTCTAATCGTCTGCCAGCATTGAAATAAAGAAAATACTGCAAATAAACAGTAAGCATTTATAAAGAGATGCAGGGTAACACTTCGAGCATAGCCTCTTTCCTCACTGGGCATTTGGGCTCTCAGATATAAAATGGTCACTCAAGTGAAAAGCTGGAGGACAACTGATGCTCATGAAATTATGCCCTATGAGAGTTAGCACTTCCAGAAAAAATGGGAAAGAGAAAAATAAATCAATTTAAGAGATGGCCTGGATTCCTTGGGCTGACTTTTTCAGGTCCCACAGTAACGGGTCTGGAGGCAGGACCGGGTGTGAAATTAGTGAATATCACATTGGAGAAGCTCCCTGATAAGTTCCCACCTCCAAGTGATCTTGTTGGAGCTGAAGTCTGACTAGCATTGGCTACCTGCTCTAATTAAGTTCAATTAAGTGCCCACTTGGCAGCAATTTGATGACGCCAACACCCAGTGGCGCCTGGGAGGCAGCGATACCAGGTGAGTAAAGTATTGAAACTTAGATTGGCCTAAAAAGGCATGGAACAGTTGGAATATTGAGATAATGGTTCAAATAGTTAAATATTAAAACTATAAGGAGGAGAAAAAGTGGAGGAATGAGAGTTGGGGAAGTATATGCAGGAGAGAATGGGCAAAAGCCAAATGTTTGTCTTAATATGTTGCAGAGGCTTATGGTAAAGATTTCTTCTGACATATAAATAGATATGTTACTGTGGTATTAAAGTTCCCTTCGGCATCACAATGAGGAAGCTAAAAGTTTTATAAAAATGGCCAACTCAGGAAAACTGAAAATTGAAATTCCCTGAGGCCACTAGCAGTCTAAAGATTAAGGTATTTACGGTATGTCTCCAATTACAACATGAAGTTAATTGGCTGCACTTCCTGATACAAAACCTGACAATATTACGGTCTGCAGGACCTTTTTGCACCAATGCACCCAGACAGACGCAGCCCACTTCACCACACCCAGTTAGACGGCTGAGCATTAAACACAGGACATTTATGTACAGTACACTACCATACAATGCGTTGCATACAATTATAATAAATAAATGAAAGAACTCCTCATTTAAAGGCAGAGAAGTGTCTGGAATAACCTAGCAGGCAGGGTCATAGGGACAAACATATTAGTGATATTTGGAATGCAGCTGGATGTGAAATGGAAAGTTGGGGACCATGGTGATGGGCTTTGATGAGTCAAGTGGCCTCCTCTTGCCCTTTTTTGTTGTTAGCATATAGTTCCTTATAATTTAATGGCTACAGTGGACAACTGTGTCTTCTAAATATTATTTTAGATTATGCTGCCTAATTTCAATAGCATCTGTGGCTCTTTAGCTCTGTATGTATATTAGCTCAGTGACTGTCAGGGATTTTATTATTCCAATGAAAGTATTTTGATGTATCATTTTCTGGTGAATCCAACCCCACATTATACTTGTTTCACAAGCTTGCACTTTCCACTGAGAGCTTCACCTACCTGGAGTAGGAATATCAGGAACTCAGGTGTGAAGATTGGCAGGCCACACAACATAGTTTATACGTATAGCCCAAATGACCCAATGACTACCTTAGCCAAGACCTCCAGGAACATTGACCTGTGTACCCACATTTAGAATAAACAGTCCTGGCAGGCCAGGTTCTGTGCCAATAGCATTAGTTGATCTTTTAGTCTTCCCAACAAAAATTCATCTCATGTTTACCTTAAGCTACATTTATTACATTTACAGTGCATTAAATTCAATATTTTCAAATCAATCCATATTACACAGTGAAAAACATTTAATGTTTAGTAAGTATGTGTGTATGCTTACCTAACTATATCTTCACAGTTTATTTGCATGTCCTATTATAATTCAGAATTGATGCAGATTCTTCACTAACTATTTCATGGAAGTGAGGGAATGTACAGAAGACAGCTATTTCCTATTGGAATGCACTAAGACTGAGTCTCTCTGTGGCTTTTCAGAATTAATCAACGTGCTTGAGTTAACACCGGTCCCTCGGGATGATGTTATATTATAATTACTGTCAGATTCCAAAATGAATCTTCACAACATCCTTATTGCAGACTAACAATTCAAGAGCACTTATTTTGTCTTCCTATAACAACAATCCATTAAGGATGACAGGAAACAATGTTCAATTCGGAATGCATAATTAATTGAAGATCACCCCATAGTTGTTCAGGGATAAGAAAGTGGTTGCAGGGGATAGCAAAGGTTGTTAGCATGAGCGTGTCCTTGGAATGAAAGCGTCAGCCATGTATCCAAAGCATTGATTCTCAGACATAAACTTGGTTAAAAGTGCCAAGCTTCATATATTACTCACCACCAAAGTATCAGGAATGTGTTCTTTCTCTTTTTGTCTCACTCACTTTGCCTTTCTTCTTCCCTCATTCCTGTATTTCTTCTGCCTTCACAGCCCACTTGCCTATGGAATTTGTAAATTTTCTTTTTCTCTCCCTCCCTGGCAAACAAGTCAGTAGTGAAAATCTTCTGATAATTGAGACCCTAACCAAGCCTAAAATAGTTTTAATAATGGACTTTTTCTATTGCTGTGAATGCTGATGGCCCCATCCCCATAGCATTCTTTACCTTTCTCTCCAGCAAAAGAAATCAAGAAAAATATTTAGGAATTTGCAGGAATGGTCAGACTTCTGTTTAAACACCAGAATAGGAAATCTTAGCTCCGATTGCGAGTAGGGGTTTGAGGAGGTGGGGTGGGAGAGGGCGACAATATAGGATAAAGACTCCATCAGGTCCAGCTATGATGCATTTCTCCATCAAATTGCTCAAACCCCATACTTATCATCATGCATGGAGCATGACTGGAGGACCAAATGGAAAACAAGCTAACATCTTCAAGAAAGGAGACAACTGTACTGGTGAGGATGGGGGTGGGGATTTTAACATTTTCATAAATCTCATAAAAATAATACCATCATCCAGAAACCTTGGGCATTTTTAAGCTGAGCAAAATATGTATGGGCTACATTGATAACAAAGTTCTGGCTCTTCTGACTGATGCTTAACAGCCTGTTAAAAATTATTCTCTAAATATACTCCCTTTCACAAAGAATTTATTAGGCTGTAACTTCAGCCAAGAATCACATGAGCTGGGAAGTTGAGTTTGTCTTATGAATATCCTCTTAAATCCTTAAAAGATCTAGTAAAAAATAAACTCTGTCTCATTAAATGAAAAGCTCTTTCTTGTGTTTTGGGGATCATTTTTTGATGATTGTGATTAGATTACCAACTTTGCTGGGGGTTTTTTGCCTGAAAATTGATATTATATATTTACTTCCTTTTTCTGTATATTTTCTTCCCTCTCCTCGAGATGTTGGCCAGGATATGGTTCCACAGAACTATGCATCTTCAGGCACTTTGGTCAGCTAACTATAGTTTATAGGTGAGCATAGACAGTTTTCTAGCAGACTATTTAACTTAGTGAGGGGGCATCATAGCCAAGCACAGTCCTGTCCTCAGTCAACTTGTGTCAATGCATACAACCTGCGTACATACAACATGCATACACAGACACTCAGCAGAAATATTAGTTAGCAATCAGGAGTGGGAGCTCTGGCTGATTTTTTTCCCCTCCCTAATACAGAAGTACTGGGGCTAATTGTAATGTTATAAATTACAAAAGGAAGAAAGTTGAAAGGAGAGACAAACTTATACCACTGACTAGGAAGTTGTACAACGTTTTACTAAACATAGGGATGTTGGGTATTGACTAGCTAATAGTACCCTGGGTGGACTGCACCTTTATATGTGGTCAGTTATGGTCACTAAGTCATAAAGCAAAGCAATAGAGGACATGTAAAGAAAATCACACAGCTGATCCTGACCATGGAAGAATTGGATTGCAAGAAGAAACTGGGCTGTTTAGCTTTGAGGAGAGGAGGCTAAGAGGAGACCCTGAGAAATAAACAAGACCTTAGATTTTACAGATAAGGTTAATCCACAGCACTTTATTAAAGCATGCAGCATACTAGAAGAAAAAAATACCAGCTAAAACTAATGAAAGAGCAATTTAGGCTTGATGTCAGGAAGAACTTCTCGCAGAGTGGCCAACACCTGAAAAAGTCATCTTGGGAGGGTGATGGGAATGAAACTTGAGATTTAGTTAAGAAAGCTAGATGACATAATGAGAGGGGAGGGGCTGGTGAATGTCAACTTTTTTAATTCTTGATGTTCGAATTAGATTGGCTGCATGGGTTCCCCTCATCTGCATTTATGTTGCAATCTTAATCTCAATTGATTGCTTTTTGACTCAGATACCAAATTATAAGGTGTCAACGTACAAACTGTTCAATGCTCAGTACGAATGCTGGCAAACTGAAACCACAATATATAAGAATATGGGAACATTGATAAGGCCATTTAACAATCCAGCCCATTTCTTCAGCAGATCGGGTACAATCTGATCAAATGTGGATTCTACCTTTAATCGTTAGAAAAACATCTTATCCCTGTCAAAATAAATTAGCAAACTCTTAAATATTATCCAATCTTAGGTCCTACATCATTGTCTCCTGATTAACTGTCTCCCTTGACAGCTTAGGAATCCATATGTTCCACAAATTATTTGATCAGTTACACCTTTACTTACTTTCATGCGTTGGAAAATTGCTATGTCACTCCATTATGAAGGGATTGTGAGAAAAGGAAACCATGGAATTATAGATCCGTGAGCCTGATATCTGTTGTCAGGAAATCACTAGATTCTGTAATTAAGGATAGAGTGACTGAACACCTTGAAAATTTTCAGCTGATCAGAAAGAGCCAGCATGGATTTGTAAAGGGTGAATCATATCTGACAAACATGATTGAATTTTTTGAAGAAGTGCCTAAAGTATTGGATAGGGGGATGTCTGTGATTGTTATTTATATGGACTTCCAGGCATTTAATAATGTCCCTCATGAGATCTGTTAGCTAAAGGAATTGAAGGCAAATTATTTACCTGGTTAGGAAATTGTCTGAGCAGCAGGAGACAGAGAGTAGGGATAATGGATGAGTACTCTAATTGACAGAATGTGATGAGTGGTGTCATGTAAGGATCTGTGCTAGGACCTCAACTATTCACCACATTTATTAATGATTGAGATGATGAGGGAGAAAGCACATATACAAGTTTGTCATTGACAAAGATAGATGGGCAGAATCATCCCAGATTTGCACAAAGTGCGGTAGCAGGCAGGAAAAAGGACGTTTTCCCCGCTGGCCACAATGCAGGTTTTCGCACAATATCGTTCCATTTCTGGCGCATCCTGCTTCATTAATAATGCATTCCTGGAAAACATGCCAGATCGCTGGCAGGGGCACCTCTGGTTCATCTGCCCCACCGTTACCTCAAGCCTTCAGTAATCTGGGCACCATATTTAAAGGGTGCCCCTGCACAGAACTAGCACTCTCTAAGGGATTGGAAGCTGCTGCAAAGTCATGGCTGCCAAAAGGAGGAAACATGCTGCCCCCAAATTTAGCGACGCCTCCTTCGGACACCTACCGGACACAGTGGAGGCCCGCCATGAAGTCTTCTACCCCAACTCTAGGCAAAGACCAGCAAGCAAGGTCACCATCCCAGCATGGGAGACAGTGGCAGCAGTGGTCAGCACCGACACCCTGAAAAAGAGGACAGCCACCCAGTGCTGTAAGAGGATGAATGATCTCCTCCATTCAGCCAGGGTAAGTTACTCTTCTCAGCACCTTCAACTAACACCCGTAAACCCATCACACATCCACAGGGATCTCACTCACCATCAGTTCACTCTCTCACACACATCTTCCTCTGCCCTGCGGATTGTGTCCTCATTCCATCCATGGCACCACTTACCACATACACATGCCAGGCATCATTCTCATCTGACTTGGCAGACGTTCTGCTTACACTCTCTCCATCTGTCTTCATGTAGGTCAAGCTGGCACATAACAAAAGGGAAAGATCGCAGGCAGGTGGAAGAATGCCCGACATCAAGGTCCTTACAGACTTTAAAAATAGTCATCCAGCTGGCCAGCGACGATCTGGACCATTCTTTTGCTAATGATGAGTTCGGCAGTGCTCAACCAAGTGAGGATCCAGCTGTGCAACATTCATCAGACAACCATGCTGTGAGTGAGTTTCCCTATTCTGCAGTCCCCTGCCTTGCACTAATTATCTCTCCTTGCTTTCGCAGGCAGGGAAAGCGCCAAGTGGGTCCATGCGCCAGGTCCTCTACGCAAGCCCGGAAGACAGCTCAGAAGAAGAATCTGATGACACCCTAATTGAAGTCCCATCACAGGACTCATCCACACCCTCCACCAGCACAGAGATACACACTTTGGTAGGACCGAGTTCTAGAGTAGCCTCGGGGTCTCAATCTGGTGATCACATCGCACTGAATGATCCACAGCAGGCAGCAGCAGAAGCTTCCAGGTTTCCAGCACTCAGAGGGCTGCTGGAAGCCAGAAATCTTCTGAGTCCAAGTCAGATGAGGAGCCTCTGGACCTGATCATACCTCAGTTGCTAGAGCTTCAAAGACAAGCTCGGGAACATCAGGAAGGGATTGCTGCACTCCTCAGATTGCATGGCGCAATGGAGGAATCCATCCGCCTTCAGTCTGAGATAATAGCACCAGCATGCTAATGCACAGAGGTCAACACTGGTAGGATGGCAGCCGCCATGGAGACCTTGCTCCAGAGCATAGATCCTGAACTGCTGCGCCATAGTTGGCCTCCAACAGTGTCAACATAAGAGGGGTACAAGGCAGCTCAATCTCATTCAAGCTTTTCCTTCGCCTCAAGGAGTTAGCTAGGGGCCCTCGGGCACCCAAAGGGAGGAGGATCAGCAGGTGCAAACCCCGGGGCCATCTACCCAATGTCCAGCTCATCCAAGTCACCTCTTCCTGTGACCTCAGCAGCTCCAGCTCCACAGGCCAAGCCACCCCTAAAGCAGGCCAGGGCCCTCCAGGTCTCGGCCCTCCAGAAGACCCCCACCAAAGTCGTCATAGACAGGGTGTAGTAGTCAGTAGGCTGCCTCCACCCCCGCTGTGGATGTCGGGGGAGCACAAAGACATAGCAGCAGGGTTAGGAAGGTTAAGAAGATGTAGTTGCACATCCTGGGCATGGTTGTTAATCACATGACTCCTTGCCTATGGTTCCTTGTTATGATGAGCAGTGTTTGTGTCACTTAGATGTGAAACTTTGGTTCCTGCACAAGATAAAAGCAGGTGTCTCAGTCCAGGGCCTCTTCCCTGTTCAGTGTGTAACCTTCAGACCGAAGTGATGGTCCAGCTTCACACTCACTGGACACATTAGTGATACCTGCACCTCGATGTTGCTTGTTATTGCTGCCAGAATGTCGTGGGCAGGCATCACACAAAGTTCTGTCATTCTCTCTGCATGCTCTCAGCACTGCACTGCCATCAGCCAGACTGGAGTCAAACATTCACAGATGCAAGGTGAATTGCAATGATTTCAGGACTGTCCTCACTGCATCTCGTCGTCATCCTCCATGAATTGTGTGGCTATGGGGGCCTCCTGAGTGCACCTGCCTCACCTGGCCAGTGCGATGGCCTCATCTTTGAGGACCTCATCATTCCCTTCGACGTCCTCCTCATCAGAGGATACGTGCAACTCCTCCATCATATCCTCAGCCATGTCCTCTCCCCGTTGCAGCGCCAGGTTGTGGAGATCGCAGCAAGCGACGATGATGCACGAAACCCTCTGGGGACTGTCTTGCTGTGCTCCACCAGATCTGTCGAGGCACCAGAACCTGATTTCCAAAATGCCTATCGTTTGCTCCACCAAAGTCTGGGTTGCGGCAAGAGCCTCATTATAACGTCACTCTGTTGCAGTCTGAGGCTGCCGCATGGATGTCATCAGTCATGTCCTCTGTGGGTAGCCCTTGTCCCCTAGGAGCCAATCCTGTAGCCTCTCTGGATCCTGGAAGATGTCAGGGACCTGAGACCTGCTAAGGATTTAGGAGTCGTGGACAGCCCCTGAGAATCGTGCGCAGACCTGTAGGATACATTTGTGGTGGTCACACACCAGCTGAATATTCAGCGAGTGGAAGCCCTTGCAGTTGACATAATTGACTGCTTGTTGCCACGGCGATCTAAGTGCAGTCGATGGCACCCTGTACCTGTGGAAACCTGAAATCCGCGCAAGTTCCAGTGCTCTTGCTTCCTGGCTTTCCTGATCCCGGGCAAAATGCTCAAAGTTCTGTGCCTTTGCGAAGATGGCGTCTGTGATCTCCTGGATGCAGTTGTGCATGCAGGCTTGCGAGATCCCGCAAAGGTCACCTGTGGAGCCCTGGAAGGAGCCACTGGCATAAAAATTGAGCACGTCGGTCACTTTCACAGCCACTGTCAGTGCATGCCCTCCAATTCCTCGTGGTGCCAAATCCGGCAGCAGGTGGCATATGTGACCTACCAGTTCCCTAGACATGCACGGCATTTGGCGACATTGGTTCTCGGTCATCTGCAGGAATGACAGCTGTCATCTATAGACCCTGGGTCTAGCAAGGCACCTACGAGTGACAGCTCACTGTGAATCTTCAGCTATATGCACAGCAGACCCTGCCAGCTGTGCCCTCGCTGACCTGAAAATTGGAATGATGCAGGGTGACGTCAGGAATTCCGCCGGACGTCATCCTGCGTCATTTTACACGTCGGCTAGTGGGCCCTGACCCCCACTCACTGACCTAAAGATCCTGGCCAATGAAAGATTCTGGTTCCAGGGTACTAACAATCTAAATTTGCATTATATTATAAGCGTTCTAGATGTTCAGTAATTAGGGTATTCCCTTTTGAGGAAGTGCTAGAGGCAGGGATTAATCTGTCAATATGTAGCACATAGTACTAAACTAGCCCCATTTTCTCAGATAATACCAACTACAGAACATCCACTATGTTTTCTGCTTCTCGAAGAAGCTATACGTGTGCTGCTTGGGTGAAGTTTACGATTTGAATTAAATTTGTCTCCAGCTGGAAAAAGCACTTGAGGGTTCCTTCTGGCCTGTCACACATGCTTTGGCATACTTTATTACATTAAAGGCGCTATTGAAGAGTCATACGGACTCGAAACGTTAACTGTGTTCCTCTCCGCAGATGCTGCCAGACCTGCTGAGTTTTTCCAGGTATTTTTATTTTTGCTTTGGATTTCCAGCATCCGCAGTTTTTTGCTTTTATTTTACTATATAAATATGTTTGTTGTTGTTTCTGAGATGTTAGATTTTTTCGGTTATTAGTAGGGTGACCACTGTCTGGTTTTCAAGTGGCCATGGAACAACTAATCAGTAACTTTTGGCCATTGAAATGTGAACAGCACAAGTCCATTTTCTGATTACATTTGTCTGCTGTGTGCAGACTGGCTCATTCTTCTCCGCCGATGCTGCCAGACCTGCTGAGTTTTTCCAGGTAATTCTGTTTTTGTTTTGGATTTCCAGCATCCGCAGTAGTTTTTTGTTTTTATCATTTAGTGTGAGCTGTCCTGTTTCAATACAGACAAGTCTGTTTCATTAATGCATGTAACAGCTTACCTTTTAAATACCATCCCCCTGCCCTGATCTTGAACTTAAAATCAATTGTGTAGTCTGGACATTATGTATATCCAACCTGTTTGATTGTAGTGGGGACCGCTATGGAATATCCTTGTCAAATTTGTACCTGACATTGGAATTGCCAACTTGGCTCTCCAATCCCAGCTGTGACTTTGGGAATTGCTAGCAAATAGTAGGTTGCCCACAAGTCATTGTATTCCACAATAACCAAAGGATATTTCACTGTATTCAGCAAAGAATGCATTCAGTTCTGGGCACTGCATTTCAGGAAGAATATATTGGTTTTGGAGGGCGTGGAGATTAGCACAGTTGGCTAGATGGCTACAGTGTAATGCAGAATGACACCAAAGGCACAGGTTCAATCCCTATACCAGCTGTGATTGTTCATGGAGCCTCCTTGTCTTGTCCCACACTTGCAGAGTGGTGGCTTTAAAGCTATATACAACCAATTTTCTCTCTCTAATGGAAACAGATGCCTATAGTCCTTTGTGGACTATGGCCAATTACTAATTACCACAGAGGGGGTGCAGCACAGATTCACCAAAATTATATCAGGACTAAATTATATCAGGACTAAATTATGAGGACAAGCTGTGTTTGGGTTTTGAAATGCAATCATTACTAAATGGCCTATCTGGCTTGCTGTAGTCATGTGACCTCAGCCATGAGGGCTCCCTGCAGGCAGCCATCTTACATTCAGTTCAATAAAGATATTACACTAGTCGTCTTTCAGCTCTGAACACAAAATTCGTGATTCCTCAGATACTGAAGTAGTCCATGTACAAATGCAGCAAGACCTGGACAATATCCAGGCTTAAGCTGACAAGTGGCAAGTAACATTCATGCCACACAAGGGCCAGGCAATGACCATCATCAGCAAGAGAGAATCTAACCATCGCCCCTTTACATTCAATGGCATTACCATCACTGAATCCCCTACTATCAACATCCTGGGGGTTACCATTGACCAGAAACTGAACTGGATTAGCCATATAAATACTGTGGCTACAAGAGCAAGTCAGAGGCTAGGAATCATGTGGCAAGTAACTCACCTCCTGACTCCCCAAAGCCTGTCCACCATCTACAAGCCACAAGTTAGGAGTCTGATGGATACTCTCCACTTGTCTGAATGAGTGCAGCTCCAACAACACTCAAGAAGCTTGACACCAACCACGACAAAGCAGCCTGCTGAATTGGCAGTCCATCCATAAACATTCATTCCCTCTACCACTGACATACAGCGGCACCAGTGTCTACCATATACCAGATGCACTGCAGGAACTCACCATGGCTCCTTAGACAGCAACTTCTAAACCCACGATCACTACCATCTATAAGGACAAGGGCAGCAGACACATGGGAATGCCACCACCTGGAAGTTCTGACCAATTCAGCGGAAAGTAATTCTGCATCTACCGAGAAGAATTCCAGTTGCCCTCAAATCAAGTCTAAAAAACAAGATAGGAGAGCTGAAAAGAAGGGAATAATCAAGAAAGTAACAACTCCTACAGACTGGTTTAGCAGCACGGTAGCAGTGAAACATACCGGAAAGCTGACAGTAGGCTTGGACCCAAAGTATCTAAATAAAGCACTGAAGAGATGTCACTACCCCATGTCAACCATCGAAGAAATTTTGTCACAACATGCCAAGACAAAGATCTTGATGTGAAGGATGGTTGCTGGCAAGTAACAGCAGCTTTCTAACTATCTCCTGGACACTGTTTAGGGGGTACAGATGGTTGCACATGCTGTTTGGCATTTCCACAGCTCCAGAAGAGCACCAACGCAGACAGCATGAGATAGTCAGTGATCTTCCTGGAGTGGAAGCTATTGCAGATGATCTACTGGTCTACAGATGTGGAGACACAATGGAAGAAGCCAGAGCTGACCATGATGAAAATTTAATACGACTGCTAGAGAAAGCTCGCCAGATGAACCTGAAGCTGAACAAGGAAAAATTGCAATTGAAGATGCCTGAATTCAAATAGATAGGTCATGTATTGTTTGGGATGGCAACATGTGGAGTGCCACAGGGATCAGTGCTGGGACCTCAGTTATTTATAATATATATTAATGTCTTAGATGAGTGAAGTGAATGTACTATCGCCAAGTTTACAAATGACACAAAAATAGGTGAGAAGGCAAGTGGTGAGGATGACACAAGGAGTCTACAGAGGGATATAGACAGGTTAAGTGAGCGGGCAAAAATTTGGCAGATGGGATATAATGTGGGAAAATGTGAGGTTATGCACTTTAGCAGGAAGAATAGAACAGCTGAATATTATTTAAATGGAGAAAGACTGCAGAAGGCTGCAGCACGGAGTGATTTGGGAGTCCTTGTGCATGAATCCCAAAAAGCTAACATACAAGTTCAACAGGTAATAGGGAAGGCAAATGTAATGTTGACCTTTCTTTCAAAGGGAATGCAGTATAAAAATAGGGAAGTCTTGCTAAAGCTATACAAGGCACTAGTTAGACCACGCCTAGAATACTGTGAACATTTTTGGTCCACTTACCTAAGGAAAGATATACTGGCATTGGAGGCAGTCCAGGGAAGGTTCACTAAGTTGATCCCAGGTATGGAGGAATTTTCTTATGAGGAGAGGTTGAGTAGGTTGGGCCTGTACTCATTGGAGTTTAGGAGAATGAGAGGCAACCTTATTGAAACATATAAGATTCTTAGGGGGCTTGACAAGGTAAATGCTGAGAGGTTGTTTCCCTTGTGGGAGAGTCTAGGACCAGAGGGCATAATCTCAGAGTAAGGGGGAGCCCATTTAAAACAGAGATGAGGAGGAATTTCTTCTCTCAGAGGGTAGTCAATCTATGGAATTTTTTTATCACAGAGGGCTGTAGGGGCTGGGTCATTCAGTGTATTCAAGGCTGAGATAGACAGATTTTTTATCAGTGAGGGAATCAAGGGTTATGGGGAAAAGGCAGGAAAGTTGAGTTGTGGATTATCAGATCAGCCATGATCTCATTGAATGGCAGAGCAGATTCGATGGGCCAAATGGCCTACTTCTGCTCTTACGTCATATGGTCTTATGAGCTGCACTCCCCATGAAGAAAGTTGAAGATGCTGCAACAGAATGTGAAATCTTCCAGATTCAATGTGAAGCAGCAGCTCGACATATTCTGGAAGTCATCAACCCAGCAGAGACATTGAATCTGACAAACAAGCACCTTGCTCAAATCAAGCAAACTACTCAACAAGATGGAACTTCCCAAGTGCTGCAAGAAATAGTGATGAAAGGATGGCCTGAGAGCATCAAGGACATACCTGTGGTCACGAAAGCATATTGAGCACGCTGAGATGAACTGACAGCCCAAGACAGAGAGCCGTGATGAAGCATGACGTCCCAGACAGACCATGGATGAAGCTGGGATTGGAGCTCTTCATTATGGCAGGAATTGATTATCTTGTCACTGTAGATGACTATTCTGACTGCTGGGAGGTAGACCAGCTGACTTCAACGATGACAAGAGAGATAGCAGTATGCTTGGAAGCACACTTCAGTCGTTGCAGCATTCCAGACATTGTGATGAGTAACAATAGCTCTCAGTTCACAAGTGATGCCGGTGCAACCAAAGGCATATACAAACAACTAGAGAAGCTGTTTCTTCACTGCAGGCGGCCAATCAGGAAGATGGGATCTCACCAGCTGCACTGAGTACAGAAGGACCGTCACTCCCAGAGGTCCACTTGTTCCCAACAACAGAAATGGAACAACAGCAACAGTTACCACGGCAACAACAAGTGCCATGAGAACAACACTCCCCAGAAAAGGAACATCACCCAGATGAACAGCCAATGACACCATTAAGGGACCTGCATGATTTAATGGCTATGAATGTAATGCCTGTGCAGCAACGGATGAGAATAACAGTTTATTAATGCATGAGAACAGTTGGGGTAGTGAGTGACTTGGGTTACTCATAGTAACACAGGATCGTGCATGCAAATTTGTCTTTTGTTCACTAGGAAAAAGAGGATGTTTGGGTTTTGAATTGCAATCATTACTACAATCATGTCAAATCATACAAATGCAATCATGTCATGCCTGGCTTGCTGTAGTCATGTGACCTCTGCCATGAGGAACTCCTGCAGGCAGCCATCTTACATTCAGTTCCATAAGGACATTACACTAGAAAGACAGTAGTCTTTGAGCTCATAACAAGCTGCATAAAACTGGCTTTGATTCCCTTGAGTTTGAAACATTGGCTGGGATTTTACTAGCAGTGGAGTATGCCACAATGTTGGGCCAAATGCAGGTCCTGAGCCTGCACAGGTGGCCAGCGGGACAGTGACAGTAATCTTCCTGGTGGTAGCCTCTTAAATGGCTGCTACTGGGCCCGCCATCCAATTAAGAATGACAGGTTGGCTTTCCACGCAACTGGCCCACTCAGAGAGCCAGCAGCTTTGCAGCCTCGGCAGTGCCAACAGGAGAGGTGGCTGTTGCTGGGGTTTCAAGGACAGACACCCTTGCAGGGGAGTTGGAATTTGTTTTTTCTCTGCTGTGGCCAGGTAGGCAGACCTCAGCGATTGGAGGGGCAACGTCTCCAATAGCGGCAAGAGGGCCACAGTCCTTTGCTATCAGGGACCCCCTCCTTGGATTTTGGAGCCTCTGAATGTGATAGCCTTCCCCCTGGGAAGCCGCTGGGAGGACTCCTCCATGCAACTGGCAACCTCACCACGTGCAGGGGGGGGGCTACTCTGCTGCTAGAGAAATGGGACCTCAAAAAGAACCTTTACACATGGTCCCTAGAAGGCAAACACTGTACTTCTCATCAGCAGTGCAAACATTCTCTGTGCATTCAAGCTGCTTTGAAGGCTAGCTTTTAGAGGAGGCTGTTCCAAGAACTCTCCGATGATTCCTTCTTCAATCATCTTTAAAAACCAAGAGCTATTAGTTGATCAACAAGGTCTGGGAAATTTGATGAACAGTACAATTTGGCTGCCTTAAACAGGCCTGCTCTCAAACAGCTCCTTGACTTATCACTCATAATTGTTAAAAAAAAACCTGAGATTCACTGCAAATCAATTAACTAATAGGACAGCATTTTTTGTGTTAACTTTTCCTTTTCATTATTTAAGTGCCTTTATCCACACATACTGCACCAACCCCCCACCCGCCCCACAGCCCCTTTCATCTGACAATGCTGGCTGATATTTCTTCAGTGCTACTTTAGATACCAATGGAGGAGGAGGATGGGGGGAGTACCTTTGGCAGACTTGTCTCTTTTGAGATAATGGTTTGTGCCTTGGTAGGCAACTCTGTGCTAAACATTGCCTGGTGTAACTCCGGAGCCCCACTCTGGTATGGAAGCCTCTGCCGCATTTGCTGCAGATGAAAACAGTGGGCTGATAAAGTGCAGGATTTGCTGGTCTCTCTTTCATCTGAGCCCTCTTCCCAGCCAGCTGAGCATTCTGTTTCTCTTTTGGGGAGTTCAATGTCTTACCATTCCATGGACTAAGTGCACTGTATCGGGAGTGATGTTTTAATGTCTAACCAAGTTGCATTTTTCCACTTCACTTATTCCATGAGATTCAGAACTCAGGCTATAGATTTTATCAAACCTCACAACCTAGATTACCAGCCCTTACGTGTTGATTCACTTTCTGGTCTATGTTACTAATTTTAAAATGCACTCTGACAGCAGTAATAAGGGACAAAGCATTTTAGCTAGTCAACAGCAAGAGACCATATGACCCGACACATAATTTTTTAAAGTTAAAATATTCTTACTGTGAAAATACATAAAAGAGGGTACTAAGCTATGATCAACCCAGGTCACAGGACAATCCAAGATTGTTGATCAGAAAAAGCCCCAACTTACCAGTGGGCAATTCAGAACTGGTAGGAATATGACGAAGTGCCACAATGATTTTTACATTGATCCTTTGGGTTGAACCAGAACCTATTGCCCATCCCTCACTGGAGAAGCTGGTGCTAGAGAGCCAACACCAGTGTACCACCTAGTCAATGCAGTACTGTATTATACCAATTGGTACAGCTGCTCACTATTGACCAGGGCAATAGTGCTTACCAGCTGATTGGGTCAATTAGAATGCTGAGTCAGTGGTAAAGTGAACTACAGTCTCTGTAACTCACTTAAACAAAGCCCCTCTAATTTGGGTGGCAAGAAAGGTAGTCCAGCAGTAGTGTCCATGCCCAAGCCAATATGCCCAGCATCGAGGTAGTAATCACTCAAAACCAGTTCCGTTGGGTGGGACATGTTATTCGTATGCCTAATGCCAGAATCCTAAAGCAGCTGTTCTACTCGGAACTCGATCATGACAGGAGACTCCCAGGAGGGCAGCAGAAATGCTTTAGGGATGTCCTCAAAGTATCTCTGAAGAGGTCAAACATTCCTGCTGACACATGAGAAATCCTGGCTTGTGACCGACCAAAATGGAGAAGGCTCATTCAGGAAGGCCCCAAACATATTGAAAGACTTCGTCGGAAATGTGCAGAGATGAAGTTGAGGTGTCAAAGGGAGCGCACAAACCTTCAAACAACCCATCTCCCCAACCCTTGAAGCACCATTTGCTCTGCATGTGGCAGAGTCTGCAGATCGCTCATGGAGCGGAAGCAAGTCATCTTTAATCCCGATGTACTGCCTAAGAGAGTAGTCACTATTGATAATGACGGTTGTAGTATCATGTCACTATAGAGTTAATAAATCTTTCTAGTTGCATCTCTATCTCTGTGCTCAGGGAGTAATATTTTTAATTAAGAGACAATCATTAATCGACCCATGAGCCATTCTACCACATGGCAATGTAAGTCTAAAGTTTCTCGATTCTATCAATCTCGAACCACAGAGACTGTATTTACCACTGGCTCAGCATTCTATTGATCCTGAATGGAGCTTCTGACCCCATATTTTCTCCATCACCATTATTTCCACCTCCTTGTTCTCCACTTCTGCCTCAGCTCTACTATTGGTGTAATCCTTATCTATGATTTTGTTACCTCAATACCCAATAATTTCAATGCTGTCCCAGCCAGCCTCCATCTTCCATGACTAATTGGTTTATGTGGATTCTGTCTGGAACTTGAAAATAAACAGCATGTCCCGTGCCCAGGATGGGACCACAACTAATGGGCCCCTCTCAGTGCCCCACAAAGGTAGTGACTCCAGTCTGCAGGTTAGTTGGAACAGAAAGTGCTGGAAAAACTCAGCCAGTCTGGCAGCATCTGTGAATATTGGACTTGAAACATTAACTCTGTTTCTGTCTCCACAGATGCTGCCAGATCAGCTGAGCTTTTCCAGCACTTTTCAGCATCCATAGTATATTGCTTTTATTATATGCAAGTTAGTAGCGTCTGGATATCAAACTCCAAGGGATCATCAAAGTATCCTAACCCCCACCCAATTCCCCCCAACCCCCAAAAAAAACAATTTCCTCCCATTCAAATGTGTAACCATGCCAACAATCCTGAATGTTTTAATATATTCACCTATATGGATCTTGGAGCAAATTTGCAAAGAGAATTTATAATATTTTTGTTTTTACTCTCCTTGCTGAAGATAATTTAAAAACACTTTGGTGGAAAATTTAGGTTTGTATCATTTCATATTTGAATGGGCTTTTTAGGTATAAATTTAAACAGTAGTTCACTTGCAATAATGCACTCCTTTGTGTGCCCTATTTTTCCACAGGAGTTAACTTCACTGGTTGGAATCTTTACCCACTCATATGTGTGTGTGTTTAGGTGCATGGCTGTATTTGGGTGCATGTTTGTTAAGTGTATTGAATACTATGGAGTTTTACGTAAGGGACTCCATGGCAATATTTGGTCCTGACTGTTAATTGTACATTAATTTTATTCAGGTGCTGGGTGTTAACTAGGGATTCACTTGTGCTCCTGTATTTATAGTAACAGATTAAAGCTGTGTTGGATGAATTTGGAGGTGCACGTTTGTAATGTGTGTCTCTGTAAATGAAAAAACTTAAGTCTGTAAAGGCTAGGCTCTATTTCTATCCTTCACTGCTTGGTTTTCTTAAATGTAACACTAACAAGGCACAAGCCATCACCCAAACACTTTTGAACAGCTGAAGTTGGTGACAATGATGATGGGTAATCCAATGCAGCAGAGGCGAGTGAGTCTGCTTGTCTGCAACGTTCTTTTCGACAGCGCCATCTGCTACGTGTTTAAACAGCATGATCCCAAGAGAGAAGCTGCAATCTGAAGATCTGACTGTTCAAACAGTTCACAAATAGAGGAAAGTGGATGGTTTGCTTACACCCCAGTAACGTCCCTTGATAGTATGATAGTGTTTCGTTCATTTAATATTTTAGAAAAGGGGCAAGACAAATAGGTAGTCGAACATTGGGTTACTTGCACTTGAAAAAGGACTTGCTCTTGTGTGTACTCTTTCACACCACAGTATGTCATAAGGAAACTAGTTTAAGGCTGGATGAAAGTGGAATAAAAATACAAGGATCTGTTTTGATCTGCATCACTTCTGATCCAGGCAGCTTCTGTTCCTACAATGTGAGGTTAAGAGTAAAGCAGGAATGAGACCTTGTACTCTCATGTACTTGAGACCCCACTTCCCCACCCCTCCGCCAGTATGAGAAGAAGCAGTACTTGCATCACTTTGCCCAACCATTGGCCACCATGCCTTTAGCTGTCTAGGCTCTAAGCTTTGGAATTTCTCCCTAAACTTCAGCCTCTTTACCTTTCTCCCCTTTTGTTTGGAATCCTCTACCACAAAGGATTGTGGATGTTCCATTACTGAATACATTTAAAGCTGGGATACACAGATCCCAGTCTCTCGGGGAATAAAGGGATATGGGGAGCAGGCGGAAAAGTGGAATTGAAGCCCGAGATTAGCCACAATTGTATTATGTGGTGGTCTACTCTTGCTCCTATTTCTTTTGTTCTTGTCTTGAAGGCATTCCTCTTTCACTAATTGTTTGGTCACCTGTCCTACTTATGTGGCTTAGATTCAAATTTTGCCTGATAATGCTCCTGTGAAGCACATCGGAACATTTTACTATGTTAAAGGTGCTATATACATACAAATATTTGTCGTTGTGTTACCAATGGTGTTGTTCTGTCACTAAATATCCTAAGAAGCTTTTTTTTGTCTTAGCCCTTAATAAGAAAAAAATGGTTTTACAAATTTGGTCAAACCATACCATTTATTGAGGTAAATTCCTACCCTAACCCCATCTTCAAATGCACGTTTGTGAAAGGCATTCTACAGAAGGCTTTCTACGGATCACAAATGTTTGAATGTAAAAGGGTTAAGAATAAAATGAAAGCTCACATTATTAATTCTGCCCTCAGACCCCCATCAACCCCCGCCCCTTCCATTTTCCATTCAAACAAATTCACTTTAAAAGCTAGCAAAAGGTTCTGTCAAGGAACAGTGGAAGTGTGCCTGGTTTTGAGGTTCCTCTGCTCTAAAATGTCTCACCCATTGAGTAAATGAATTAAAGTCCTGAGAGAGAGGAGTGAAGTAAGTCAGGGCAAACGGTGAAAAATGAACACTGTTAACAATGCAGAGAAACAGCTGTGGAGCTCCACTGTAGGAAAGAAGGAAGACCATTATATGAAGGCAGGACAGAGAGCAGACTTACAGTTTAGATGAACAAAAGTTGCTGAGATATGCTGCAAGGCAGCAGATATCATCGATCCTGGTGCACAATTTATTAGTTTATAGAGTAGAGAACATACACACATCTCCAATGCCTACAGAAATAAAGTATCATTATGTATTGGAAGAGGGGGAAAATCAAGCTCTCAGGTTGACAACACGACAATCCATCCTTTCATTGCCCACTGACACAAGCTACGGACAAAATTTACTGTTCGAAATCAGATTCATGAGGTATTAACAATGAACAGATTTTGCTTTTGAAGGAGGGGTGGAAATTTTATTTTACTGTGCGCAGGTAGTTCATAAAGTTCTGCTACTTAGGATGGCTTGCTCTGCGTGATTGCAACTACTGTCCTAAACCCAAATATTGGATCACAGATAAGATTGCACACTTCTTCTCAAATCATCTTCTCGCCTGGATGGTTTAACGTGTGCAAAAACATATAGATAAAAGCTTAGCTGCTGTTGAAAGAAATAGAATTTGCAGCCTGTGAGGGTATGGATCTTTTTGTGGTTGTCGGGGTGTAACGAGTGGTGTGCCACAAGGATCATTGCTGGGGTCACAACTTTCTACAATTCATATAAATGACTTGGATGAAGAGTCAGATGGTATGGTTGCTAAATTTGCTGACGACACAAAGATAGGTAGGAAAGTAAGTTGTGAAGAGGATCTAAGGAGGCTACAAAATGACATAGGTTAAGTGAGTGGGCAAAGACATGGCAAATGGAGTATAATGGGGGGCCAAATGTGAAATGTCCATTTTGGCAGGAAGAATAAAAAAGAAGCATATCAACTAAATGGTGAGAGATTGCAGAGCTTTGAGATTCAGAGGGATCTGGATGTCCTAGTGCATGAATCACAAAAGACTAGTATGCAAGTGATTAGGAAAGGTAATGAATGTTATCATTTATTGCAAGGGGAATTGAATACAAAGATTGGGAGGTTATGCTTCAGTTGTACAGGGCACTGGCGAGACCACATCTGGAATACTGTGTACAGTATTGGTCTCCTTATTTAAGGAAAGATGTAAATGCGTTAGAAGCAGTTCATGGAAGGTTTACTAAGCTAATAGCAGGAATGGATGGGTTGTCTTATGAGCAAAGGTTGGACAAGTTAGGCTTGTATCCACTGGAGTTTAGAAAAGTAAGAGGTGACTTGCTCGAAACCTTCAATATCCTGAGGGTTCTTGACAGAGTGCATATGGAGAGGATGTTTCCTCTTGTGGGAGAATCTAGAACTAGGGGGAAGATTTTTCCCTCGTCGGGCAGGCTCAGCGGGGGCAGGTGGGAGTGGTCGGGAAGCCGAATGCTACCCGCAGTCAGGGCCGGAACGAGATTTCACACTGGCGGGCCAATTAAGGCCCACCCAGCATGAAACGTGAGCAGCAACACTCAGCACTGTCTGTGGGGGCGGGGGGGTGGTGATGGAGGAGGGTGAGCGCGAACTTCACACATGCGTGCAGGTGCGTGCTGGAAAAGCTCCCTGAGGCACAGAGCTACCTCAGGGATATGAACATTTTTCAAAATAAAGATTTCTGAAATATTATAAAACATGTCCCCTCATGTGACTCAATCACAGGTGCAGGGACATGTTATAAATGAAATTTTAAAATTTTCATTTTATCTTTATTGGCTGCTGGAAACCTCATCCTGCCCGTGGATGAGGTTTCCTAAAAAATGCAAAGTGCGCTTGGCCTTTTTGCCTGCCTGCCAGCCGTAAGGTTGGATGGGCAGTGAAAATTTTATTTCAAGTGCCTTTTTAATGGCCTTAAAAGGCCTTTTAATTTTCAGCGGGTGCGCTGCTGACTCCAGCGCACGCCCGCTGACTGAAATATTGTTTGAGTGCGCCTTGATGTTGGGACGCTTGTCCAACGT
Organism: Cetorhinus maximus; assembly: GCF_964194155.1. NCBI lineage: Eukaryota > Metazoa > Chordata > Chondrichthyes > Lamniformes > Cetorhinidae > Cetorhinus > Cetorhinus maximus. The sequence continues at coordinate 12,980,835 of NC_135893.1, forward strand.
TACCGCGCTTCATTTTACGCTCGGTCGAGTCGGGTGCGTGTCTTCCTGATGAACAAAAATTCTTCCCTAGGGGTCACGGTTTAAAAATAAGGGGTTGCTCATTTAAGACAGAGATGAGGAGAAATTTTTTCCCTGAGGGTCATGAGTCTTTGGAACTCTATTCCTCAAGAGGCAGTGGAAGCAGGGTCTTTGAATACTTTTAAAGCAGAGCTAGATAGATTCTTGATTAACAAGGGGTGAAAAGTTATTGGGGGTAGGTAGGAGGTTACAATCAGATCAGCCATGATCTTATTGAATGGCGGAGCAGGCTTGAAGGGCTGAGTGGCCTACTCGTGCTCCTAGTTTGTGTGTTCGTATTAGATGCACAAAGACCGAGACTGCATTTTCCAAACCATTGAGGTATCATCTCCCTCAGTCTTACCAAGTGGCTGTCAGAACATGGGCTGAAGGTTTGGGAATGTAGTTTATCTTCTGCTCCATTTAAATCTCTTAATAGACAGGAGAGAGAAAGGACAGTCAATTATTAGAGAGCAACTGAGATATTTTAATAAAATTGAAGTTAATTACCCAGCAATAGTATTAGGTTCAAAGTTGGGCTCATGTTAGCCTTCAGGGGGAAATTGCTATTGAGTGACTTCACCTTCAAGTGTCTTAAATTATCTCATTGCATGACAAGAGGAGCATTAGAGGAGAGGAGCATCTTATAATAAGTATGCAAACCCGAAGCTGTCCACCCATGGTTCTTTGGTGACCAGCAATTAGTTTTCAAGCAAAGTCTCCAAAATTGAGTCTGCAGCCTCTGGTCTTCAGTCGTATTCCAATATCCCATCCAAATGCTCAATCTTCTCAGGTGAGCCTTGGCAGTGATTGCCAACAGGTTATTCAACCATGGATGCCAATACCGATGAGTTTGACCTTGCCCTCATCCAGACAACTGCACGTGTGTGACATTCAGCGGGAATCACTGAATAGTGAATGGGAGCAGGACTCCCAGCAGACGTTTCATTTTCCCCAGCCTAGTATAACTGAGCCAGTTATAGTACACTAAACCATGAAAGGAATCACAGCTGAGCTTCTCCCATCCTTGTCAGGGTCCCTGCTGATGCTGATTCCAGCAGCAGTTACCTGTCCAGAGCCCTGCTCCCTTATCTGGTTAGCATTTGCAGCCATGAAAATTGTAGATAATGGATTGGTCATGTGGAAAAAAACCATTCAGCAGTAATAGTTCCCATGTTAGCTGTACTGCATTAATTGGATCCACGCCGGTTGGTGAAGTTAAAACGAAGACACAGCAGTTTTCTTTGCTGGAGTGTTTGTTGACTTAGTTCACAACCAACACCACTTCCACCCAGTCTCCCAGTTATCCCCATTTATAGGTATACAAATACCCATAACCTGCTTAACATTGTAATTAATAAGACATTGATATGTTTGCTTGTGGATGGCGGGTTGTTGATGTGACATTGGAGAAGCACTACACTGGAAAACAGTGGGTGGAACCTTCTGCTCTCTCTGGTGCTGAGCTTGCAAATGGGAAGAGCATTTAATTAGGTGAGGTGGTGACATACCTGAACCCTGCCACCTTCCCAACTCTGCCAAAATGAAGTTATGGGCGGGAAGGCACACAGTTGACCTTCCCACCCTGTTGCTAATTGAGGCTTTACAGCCAGCTTGTTACCTCCCGGCAGGGGTGGGGGGGGGGGCGGTGTTGGCGGGGGCGGTTTTGGGGTCCCTTGATCAAAGGCACTTAGTGCCTGATTGAACACCGGACATCGAGAAGGGGTGAGCGTGCTGAGAGCCAATCCCTACCCTTGCTGCTGATCCCCCTGCATTCCTCTTCCCAGAAACTCCACTCTGCGAACTACACCCCACCCCACCACATTATTTACCTATGGTCTGGTTCGCTCTGTGATCCTGGGAGCCCAGAACCTGACTTTCCAGCAGCAGCCACGGCCTCCCCACTGGCACTGCTGAGCACAAAAGCTGCGTATGATTGGCTGGCAGCTGTTGATAGGCAAGACTCCCTGGGGTCTTGATTCCAGGGGAAGGCCTGCTGCTGACCTCACCCCTGCCTGAATGGCTTGTGGTTCGGCAGGCCTTCCCAAAAGAGGTAGCGCAGGTCTTTCACCAGCAGCAGGAGTCTGTCCATTGCATTTTGTAGACTTGTGGTTGGCCAGTGATGGTTTAATTGAAAGACTTTTTGCAAATGTAAAACAGTTTCCAGTGGTGTTCCACAGGGCTCGGTGTTGGGGCCCTTGCCCTTTATTGTATATATTAATGATTTCAACATAAATGCAGGAGGCATGATTGGGAAAGTTGCAGATTACAAAAATTGACAGTGTAGTTGATAGTGAAGAGGATAGCTGTTGACTCCAGAATTATATCAATGGTTTGGTTGAGTGGGCGAAGAAGTGGCAAATGGAATTCAATCCGGAAAATTGTGAGGTGATGCATTTGGGGAGAACAAACAAAGCAAGGGAATACTCAATAAACTGAAGTTATTGAGAGGGGTTGAGGAAGTGAGAGACCTTGGAATGCATTTCCACAGGTCCTTGAAGGTGGCAGGAAAGGTGGACAAGATGTTTCAAGAAAGCATATAGAATGCCTTCCTTTATTGAATGAGGTATTGCACACAAAAGCAGGGATGTAACGGTGGAACTGTATAAAGCACTGGTTAGGCCACAGCTGGAATTCTGTCTACAGTTCTGGTCACCACATTACAGGAAGGACATAATTGCTATAGAGTGCAGAGGAGATTTACAAGAATGTTGCCAGGGCTTGAAAATTGCAGCTATGAGGAGAAATTTGATAGGCTGGGGTTGTTTTCCTTAGAACAGAGGAGGCTAAGGGGTGACCTAATTGAGGTGCACAAAATTATGAGGGCCCTAGAAAGGGTAGACAGGAAAGTCTTGTTTATCCTTGCTGAGGGGTCAATTCTCAGGGGGCACAGATTTAAGGTGATTGGTAGAAGGATTAGAGGGGACAGAGGGTGGTGGGCATCTGGAATTCATTGCGTAAGTTGGTGGTTGAGGCTTAAACGCTCAACTCATTTAAAACGCACCTGGATCTGGATCTGAAGTGCTGTAACCTGCAAGGCTATGGACAAGGTGCCGGAAAGTGGGATTAAAATGAGCAGCTAGTTTCTTTTTCCTCTTTTTGGCCAGCGCAGACATGATGGGCTGAATGGCCTCTTTCTGCACAGTAACTTATCTTTGGTTCTATGAAAGGCATAAAGCATATGAACTATGTCAACATAAATAACATGAAATGGTATTGTTAAGTCAGTGTGGTACAAGTGGGAGGATGTCATCATAAAATGTACAGTGCTCTAGATAGCACGGATCAAGAGCAAATCTGGAACTAATGATAGGAGGCTCTTTATGCAAGAGTTGACCAACAATTGGACTGAATTCTAGGTTGGGAATTTCATGCAAAAACCTTGGCATTATCTAAGAGATATTTGGATGCTGAGAAGGAGAGGTTATGACTTTTCTGGATTGAGCAGCTAAATTGGTCCGAAAGGAGTTCCTTATCCACTTTTATCTTGTCATCTCCAGTGGACTTTGATCAGAATTGCCACGTTGCTAACAAACAGAAAATCTCAGACAAGAGCAACATTGGGAAAAATGGGCTCCTGGGAACTGATTGTCTTTCTACTCAGCTGAAGACACATTTTCCTTTCAATTACCAGTCCTATAATTGCTCCCTAGACAACTGGGTAGTGGTGCAGGTTCACACATTTTTACTTCTGAGAGCTGGATTTGAATCCAGCTCAGACTGTTGGAGTAAAGACCTACTCTGTCTGTTTCCTGTAAATGTTCTATATGAGGTGAATTTGAGTAATCTCATTCCTGTTCTTGTAGGGAATAGGCCAATATCACTAAACTATTTCTAATTTGGTACCAGAATGGCAACCTCACTCAAATGACTAGTTTGGGAAATGAAAAATGGTACAATGGTTCAGATTAGATACTCTTTTAATACAGTGTAAGGGGAGTTTTACTCTGCTGCTATACATTACGTTCTTGAAATGGGAAACTATTCCATTTCTCAGGCCTAACATTCCCTTCTCTGTAATGGCACAAAAAACTTGTTTTTTCCTTTTCAAAGATGAATGACTGCTCACAACCCCCAGAAGTCCCAACCATTCAAATTCCCCAAGAATCAAGTTGTGTCAAAATTGGAAATTGCTAACAAGTCTTTCATAAATTGACTCCAAAGTTTCTTCAGCACTTGATGTATTGAAATAGTTAGCCCTTGACCACGAGCAGAAAATTACTGCTGAATTTTTTAAAGTTAACAGAAAAGAGAGAAGAAATCTTGTGATGAGGCCCAAGGGTTAACAAATTATTTCGGAAGGCTCCCCTTTCTGGGTTGATGTGATTGGAGAGAATGAGCCATGATATTTTCTTCCCATCATCTATCATTAGCTTCCAATACTGACAGTGGGTTAAGTAACAAGCTTGTGTGTCTGTTGTCCAGACATACAGAAAGAGCCTCTCATTCAACACCTCTGTGATAGCATTTATTTTTGAGAGGCAAAAGAAACTGAGCGAGGAAGCCAAAAGTGCTTGCATTGGAGCTGCATGTTTGTTTTTTTGTGTGGAAATATTGGGAAAAACAGCACAGAGGTGCTAGAAGTATTGAGATCAACAGTAGACTGTCTGCCACATTCATCTTCATTGACAGCCGAACCTAAGTCTCATTTGCATTAAACTAGTAAATTGTCTTTTTTGCTACGTTTCCAAATCTATAACAAGAAAGATAACTTGGCATAAATTCTTGGTGAAATATTTGGATATGCCAATTGCTGTGGTTTTGGTTGTCTTAAGACAGATTTATAGATCTATTTTATACTGCAGACTTAGTGAGAGGAATTGTACTTTGAAGAGGGGAAATGGACAGAAGAATATAGGAGAACATTATGCTGATCCTTGAGAGCTCCAGTACAACTACAACACTGGCATCTACACGACAATGTAGAAAATTGCACACGGAAGTCCTCTACAAAAAGCAGGACAAATCCAACTCGGCCAATTACCGCCCCATCAGTCTACTCTCAATCATCAGCAAAGTGATGGAAAGTGTTGTCGACAATGCTATCAAGCAGCACTTACTCAGCAATAATCTGCTCACTGATACCCAGTTTGGGTTCTGCGAGGGCCACTCAGCTCCTGATCTCATTACAGCCTTAGTCCAGTCTGGATAAAAGAGCTGAACTCAAGAGGTGAGGTGAGAGTGACTGCCCTTGACATCAAGGTAGCATTTGACCAAGTGTGGCATCAAGGAGCTGCAGCAAAACTGAAGTCAATGGGAATCAGGTGGAAAACTCTCCACTGGTTGGAGTCATACCTAGCACAAAGAAAGATGGTTTTGCTGTTGCTGGTCAATCATCTCAGTCCCAGGACATCGGTGCAAGAGTTCCTTTGGGTAGTCCTATGCCCAACCATCTTCAGCTGTTTCATCAATGACCTTCCCTCCATCATAAGGTCAGAAATGGGGATGTTCGCGGATGATTGCACAATGTTCACCATTCCTAACTCCTCAGATACTGAAGTAGTCCGTGTCCATATGCAGAAAGACCTGGACAATATTCAAGCTTGGGCTGATAAGCGGCTCGCAACATTCGCGCCACACAAGTGCCAGGCAATGACCACCTCCAACAAGAGAGAATCTAATCATCTCCCCTTGACATTCAATGGCATTACCATCGCTGAATCCCCTACAATTAACATCCTGGGGGTTACCATTGACCAGAAAGTGAACTGCACCAGCCATATAAATACTGTGGCTACAAGAGCAGGTCAGAGGCTGGGAATTCTGTGGAGAGTAATTTGCCTCCTGACTCCCCAAAGCCTGTCCACCATCTACAAGGCTCAAGTTATGAGTATGATGGAATACTCTCCATTTGCCTGGCTGAATGTAGCTCCAACAGCACTCAAGAAGCTCGGGACCATCCAGGACTAAGCAGCCCTCTTGATTGGCACCCCAACCACCACCTTCAACATTTACTCCCTCCACCACCAATGCGCAGTGGCAGCCGTGTGTGCCATCTACAAGATGCACTGCAGCAACTCACCAAGGCTCCTTTGACAGCACCTTCCAAACCTACAACCTCTATCACCTAAAAGGAGAATGGCTGCAGATGTATGGGAATACCTCTACGAAAGTTCCCCTGCAAGTCACACACCATCCTGACTTGGAATTGTATTGCCCTTCCTTCACTGTCACTGTGTCAAAATCCTGAAACTCCCTTCCTAACAGCACTGTGGGTGTTCCTACAACAAATAGACTGCAGTGTTTCAAGAAGGTGACACACCACCACCTTCTCAAAGGCAATTAGGGATGGGCAATAAATGCTGGCCTAGCCAGTGACGCCAACAACCCGTGAATGCATATAAAATAAAGTTAGAGGTCTGAAGTATGAGGAGAGACAGATTTCCTGCCTTGAAAGGTTGTATATCTAAGACAGTAAATGATATGGAAAAGGTAAATCTAGAAATTAGTCTTAAACTGCGTAGGGGAAGGTGAAGTGATATCAAACCAGTAAAAGGCAAATTTAGGACTAATAACAAAGTTCTTCACACAAGAGTGATCAATATTGGAAGTGGACTTGGGCTGGAATATTGAAACAGAAACCTTGGAATTATCTGAAAATAACTGAATACTATGATGGGAAGGTCACTGAATCTTTCTGGATGGATGAACTAAGTTAAGCCAAATGGACTGCCTCATCTATATTAATCTTGCAATTATGACTTGTGGAAATTTAAGCCTTACTAATGTTGGATAGTTGGAAAGAACAAGCTTAGAGTACCACCATATCATAAGCACTATGGTACTGCAATCCTACAGGATTTGGATTGTAGTTACATAATTTATTGTAGTTTTAGAGTTGTAAATGTAATGTACAATATAAATTATAATTAAATAATTTGTTCAGCTAAGAAAGAGTTTTGTATTAATGTAGTATCTTATTGCATCATCAGATCCAAAAACAACAACTTATATTTATATAGTGTCTTTAATGTAATTAACATCCCAAGGTGCTTCACAAGAGCATTATAAAACAAAGTATGACACTGAGCCACTAGATATTAGGCCAGTGGACCAAAAGATAAGTCAAAGTGTTGGTTGTAGGAATGCTTTAAATGAGGAAAATGAGGTAGGAGGCGGAGAGGTATAGGGAGGGTACAGTATTCCAGTGCCAAGGGCCTAGAAAACTGAAGGTGTGGGCACCAATGATCGTGCAATTAAAATTGGGGATACTCAAGAGGCCAGAATTAGAGGAGTACAGATATCTTGGAGGGTTGTGAGGCTGGAGATAGGAAGGGGCTGAGGCAATGGAGGGATTTGAATACAAAGCTGAGGGTTTTAAAATCACAAGTTGCTTGACCGGGAGCCAGTGTAGGTCAGTAAGCATCAGGGTGACAGATGAACAGGACTTGGTGCGAGTTAAAAGACAGGCAGTCGAGTTTTGGATGACCTAAAGTTTACAGAGGGTAGAACATGGGAGACCACAGACGTACACTGGAAGGGTCAAGACTGGAGGTAACAAAGGCATGAATGAGGATTTCAGCAGCAAATGAGCTGAGAGAGGGGCAAAGTCAGACAATGTTACAGTGGTGGAAATAGGCGGACTTAGTGATGACACGAATACAAGGTCAGAAGCTCATCTCGGGGTCAAATGTGACACCAAGATTGCAAACAGACTGGTTTAGTTTCAAAATGTTGCTAGGGAGTGGGATGGAGTCAGTAGTTAGGGAACATAGTTTGGAGTGGAGACCGAAAACAATGGCTTCAGTGTTCCCAATGCTTAATTGGGGGAAAGCTTTGTTCATCCAGTCTTGAATGTTAGGTAAGCAGTCTGCTAATTCAGCAACATGGAGGAGTCGAGAGAGGTGGGGGTGAGGTCCAGCTGGGTGTTCTCAGCATATATGTGAAAACTAATGTTGTGTTTTCGGATGATGTCACTGAGGAGGAGCAAGTAGTTGAGAAATAGGAGAGGCCCAAGCAAGAATAGATTACTGGGTGACACCTGAGATAACAGTTTGGAAGCATGAAGAGAAGCCAATGTAAGTGTTACTCTGGATACAATTAGATAGATAAATGTAAGAAAGGAACCAGTGAGAGTTGTACCACTCAGCTGGACTACAGTGGCGAGCCATTGGATGGCCAAAAGAACTTTACAGCCAAGTAATTTTTGTGCAGTCACTGTTGTTTTGTACACAAACACAGAAGTCAATTTACACTCAAGGTGCAGAATTTTCTGCCCTCCCCTGTGGCGAGTTTGGTGGTAGGGGGTGTACTTAATTGGGCAGAAGAGTGGCAGGTAGGGTCTACTCCAATTAAATCCAGGCTAAAAGGTCGTGCAATTAATGCCTACTTAAAGGTCTCATACGTCATCGCTGGTATTATCCCAGTGGCAGGTGGGGGATCACCATGCAGGGAGCATGACAAGCAAACCTTTGCTCCCGGGAGTTGGGGGGGGTGGAGGGTCAGTGGTGGGAGGGGTGTGCGGTGAGTCCTTTGTTTAAAGGCACCCAGTGCCTGATCGAGGGACTCGGCATCGAACAGGGGGAGCCCTGTTGAGAGTCATCCCCCTGCCCTTGCTGCTGACTCCCATCCCCCATTCCCTGCAACCCCCTTCCTACCATCACACACCTATGCCTGGGTCCTCCTTGATCAGAGGCCCTCGGTGGGTGTTATACCAGCAGCAGCCACCACCTCCTCAGTGGCACTGCTAAGTACAGAAGAGCTGCCTGCCTCTGATTGGATAGCAGCTCTTGGCGGGTGGGATTTCCACCCCTGGGGTCCTTGATCCTGGGGGAAGGTCTGCTGCTGGCCTGTTAAATACCTGAGTGGCATAATATATGACGGAGCTTCTCGTAAAGTGACGTAGGGGTCTCGCCAGCTCTGCAGCTAGCCACCAAGAGCCCTGTTACCTTCAACAAATTCTGCCCAAAGTCTTATTATTACAATTATATGCCTAAATTGTGTGCTCAAGTCTGCAGGGGGACTTGAACTATCTGACTCAATGGCAAATTGACACCAAATACGTGAAGTTGACACTGACAAATTATCGTATTCACAAAGATTAAATTTGAGATGTTTGAAAAGACTTGTCTACTAGGCTCGTTCTTCTTTTATGATGGTTCAAAGGTTTAGATGAAGCCTTCTGGTTGCATTCAACTTGCTTCAGCCATTGATATAGTCTTGACTATAATATGGCTTTCCCAACAAATACTGCTTCATGGTAGATAAATGCAGAGTACATGTGGCAAGGGGAAATGTGCATGTTATAATGACTCTCTGTCCCTCTTTCCTGCTTTCCTCTGAAAAATGGTTTCGTCCTGCAAGAATGGATAAAATGTATCCCAAATAGGGAATTGAATGGCAGAGCCTTGAGGCAGACTCCCATGGGCATACAGCTGACAAAGCTGTGCTACGAGTCTAGGTTTCTGAAGCTTGATATATTTTTAGTGACTTTGTGCTCATCTAACTGACACCACATTGTTTAAAAAAGCAAACCAATTTTTCACAGCATTTTGTCTTCTTGGATTAGGTGTGAAGTGTCTAAGGTAAAGACCTCATTTACCCAACCTAAATGCATTAAACCCGATGCCAGAGTACCCCTACAGCTCCAGTGTGATGTTGTCCATTTCTTCCAGCAAGTTGTAGCTTTTCTTGACTAAGTCTATTTTGTGTGCAAATATGTATTTCACTTTGAACCTTTACTGCTGGCATAATGTGAGACAAAATTAACTCTATACAACTTTTCGATTCAAGCACAGATCCCAGAGGTGAAAGGGGAGTGTTCCTCACCTAATCAGCTGAGGCCCCACTATCATGCTTAAATATTTTCCATATTTGATTTTTTTTTGTTGTAAACTGGTATTTAATATTCTAACTACAACGACTGACAACCCATACACAACGACTAGCTATCTGGTAATTTTACTGGGGCTAGAGATTAAATTCTTTATTATTGGTGTAATCTCTCCCACTTAATGTACCTCTTAAATGTCCTCCACTACTTGGAATAAATTGGAAAAAAAGGGACTGGTTTGTTTGTTTGTAGTGCATAGACTGGGGAGCAACTCTTGGGGAGGTTGAGACTAGCAGCATCTGCTGTTTGCTTAACGTATGACTGTTTGTCTCACGCCACCAGACCTATTGAAGTCAAGTGTGCTGTTCAACATAATGAAATTGTGTTCGAAACCCACGAGCAATTAACAGGGAGTAATTAGCCCTGAATTATAATTTAAGTGGTTGATCTTTGCTTAAACCCTTGTAAAAGCAGGCACCATTATCTGATTATGCATCGATCGCGAAGGTTAACACTGTCCTAAGGTAATTTTCCACTTGCTGTAAACTTTAAATATACAATTGTTTTAATATTCAACGGCTCTCATTAAGCACAGTGAGGTTTCATCATCAGTAGGGTTGTAACGATGCCACTAATGAGCTTTGCGTAAATTTTGCCCTACAGCATGAAGGCCAAGGCTTTGCATGCTTCTCACTGTCTCAACAGAAAGTGCAGCACTTTAAAGGGATGGCATTCTGAAAGAGCCTTGCATTATCCCTTCTGAATCTTTAAAGGGACATAACCTATGACAACTATTTTTTTTCTCTAATCAATTTTCCAATTTTTAAAATTTGGTCAATTCAATTTGTCAAACTCTATAGAAATGAATCTCCAATAATACAATAGAGTTTCTGTGGTAGAAGTTAATTGATCACCAAGGCTAGTTCTTGGCTGGAAAAACCAAAGTTAAACCAACATTGAAACATATCAACTATAGAACAATTTTTTAAATAAAAAAGAAACAAATTGGAATTTTCAAGGTTTCTCTTTTTGCCAAATTTGTCTTTTCCATGAGCAGTTTTTTGTTTGGTTATAGTCCCAAAATTTACAAGGGCCACACTTCAGTAAATTGCCTAGATGATCATTGTCCATTGGGGATGGCAGAAAGCTGGCGATAGTGAATCAGCTGCCTGTTATACACTCAACTGATTTTTCTTTCTATTTAAGTCAACAGGCAGTAGATCTGCCACTGCTAAAAATTAAAATTGATTCTTGAGTGTCAGCAGGTTGTTTAACTACAAGAGACATTACAGTTTGCTTTTGATCCTGTTTTCACTTGATGTTCACTTTTCAGTAGTGACCACTGGACTCTTGGTTGGAGATTTTCATCCTTTGTAAGCCCAGTAGAGGGCTAAGGCCATTGTTCTGTTCCAACTGTCATCCAGCTAAGATAATCTAAACCAGTAAAGAGCAGGTATTGAACTTGTGGTTTATTTGATCAGTGTGACTTAATTGTACTCTGGATGGTACATTTACCAATGGAGCCAATAGATATTTTTTTTAATGAATTTAAGATCCTCATAGTTTAACCTCAATCCTAGAACTGCACCCTCTACTGCACCAGTGACACATCAATCATCATAAGGTTCCTTTTGAGTGTGAATGCCCATCTCTTTTCAATTTAACGCTAAGTGAAGGTTTTAATTGGTGATCTCATGACCACCAGAAACTGCTTTAAACCCACTGAGGACTGATTTTGCTTTAGACCTTAACAGACAATGGAAACACAAGACTTTAATCCTGACAATTTGGACGAGATTCAAGTTTAAGCTCCATTCAAGGGACTTGAGCACCTATTGCAGGTTGACATTTCAGTGCAGTATTGAGGGAGTGCTGTACTGTCAGAGTTGCCAGCTTTCAGATGAGACATTTAATCGAGGCTTTGCCTGCCTCCTCAAGTGGACATGAGATGTCATGTTATTATTTGAAGAGCAGGACAGTTCTCCTGGCCAATACCTATTCCTCACCCAACATCATTAATAATTATCTGGCCATTATCTCATTGTTGTTTGTGGAACCATGTGAGAAAATTGGCTGCAACGTTTTCTATGTTACAACTGTGATTAAATTTCAAAAGTGCTTAATTGGCTGTAAAGCGCTTTGGGGCATCCAGAGGCCATCCAAGGCGCTTTTTAAAAGCAAGCTCTTTCCTTTCCAGATTGAAAGCCAGATTGTTGAGGTGGTATGCTACCCATCAAATTATCCAATATCCTCTGCTTTAAAATGATCACCTTTTGGTTAATGTTTCGGTTTATTCATATTCTAGGTTACTGCAGTATTTTCATTGAATATTCTCTGTGGCGGATTAGATGTCGGGTTTTGGATTATGACATTATGTTTGGTTTTATACTTGGCTTGCAAGTTGCTTGAATTGACCTTGGAAGGGGTGCAATAATTGGTCTCATTAACGAGGAAACCCAGTTACACTGAAGGGCAGACTGATAAAGGAGGAGTGTCTGTGCAATCTTTGTGATAAAGGACCTTTGTTATCTTGGCCGAGATGCAAATAGCAGAGAGACTTAGCGAGTCACAGGGTACAAATACCACCTTTGCACTTATCATTGCAGTCAGGCACCTGGTGTAACAATGGGAAAGCAGACGGTAACAAGCTGGTGCCGGGTTTCATGCAGGTGATACCAACTAGAGCCAGCAAGTTATAGGAGCACTGCAGTCCGTGTCTAACATCTGACTGAATGTTTGTTACATTATCTCTGTAGCATTGAGCATCCATTGGAGTTCACGGGTAGCTTAGATTCATTTCCTTTTGAATTATACTGCTTCTTTCCCTGCCCCAATTTTACTCCACTCCATCCCCTCTCCCTTAACACATTGGCTCGTTCTGTGGTACAGATCTGCATTGATCTATGGTCCTCCAGCACCTCATCCAATACACATTCTCCACATGAATCTAACTGTATCAGCAAGCTATTTGACCACGGGAAGCTCCACAATGCTGTTCTCATCAGCATCTACTGACCCACTTTAGGTGTGGGAACCCTAACTGATTTCTTTTTAATAAAAGCAAAATACTGCAGATGCTAGAAATCTGAAGCAAAAGCAGAAAATGCTGGAAAAACTCAGCAGGTCTCTAACAGCATCTCTGGAGAGAAAGACAGAGTTAACGTTTCGAGTCCATATGAGCTCTGAAGAAGTCACACAGACTCGAAACGTTAACCCTGTCTTTCTCTCCACAGATGTTGTTAGAGACCTGCTGAGTTTTTCCAGCAATTTCTGTTTTTTCTTCTGATTTCTTTTTATTTCCTTTTCTAGTTGATAGCAACTGGCTCCTGATGCCACCCCACCTGTGATCAGGTCAACTCAGCACAGACAGAGAGTGGAATTCAATGCCCTCTCCCCGGCAGGTTTGGTGGCCGGGGGTGGGGGGGTGTAATTTAATCGGGCAGAGGGTAGTGGGTCAGGAACCTTCCTGCCTCCATTCTGATTAAGTCCAGGACTGGAAACCCATGGACATCCTTTCCACCCTGCCACCAATTGAGGTCTTTAAGAGGGCAATTAATGTCCTTTTAAGGGGCTCAACTCACCACCGCTGGTAGGCAGGGACTCACCATGTGGGGAGCATGTCAAGCAAACTTCTGTGGGGTTGCTTGCGAGCTCCTAGGGAGGGGTCCTTGTTCAAAGGCACTCATTGCCTGATCAAGGAACCTGGCATTGGGAAAGGGGGAAGCACACTGAGAGCCATGCTCCTGCCCTTGCTGGCAACCCCACTCCCCACTCCTCCTTTGTGACCCTCACCCCACGACCCCCTTCCCACCATCACTCATCTTTGGTCTGGGATCCAGAGACAATCTTAGGCTTCGGGTGGGTGTCATACCAGCAGCAGCCACTGCCTCCCCAGTGATGCTGTCATTCAATAAAGCAGCCAGCAGCTCTTGGCAGAAAGGACTTCCGTCCTGTTGTCCTTCATCCCAGAAAGGCAACCACTATCCAGCTAAGTGCCTGAGTGGCACTTAATTCGGCGGGCCTTCCCTGAAAGAGGCAATGCAGGGTTCTCATTGGCTCTCCAGCCAACAGGCAAGACCCTCATTGTCTCCATTAAATACCACCCACACTCTCAACCTGGTACCTTCCTATTCTATATAACTCCAGTTCAAACCTGAGAAGAACCATGGGCCGGGGGATCAGCAGTTACTTTGAAATCTGAAAATGTTAACACTTTTCTCAATTTTGACATCAATGGAGATGGTAGGATAAAAGGACAGCATTATTACTTCTTTGGTCGAGGACACGTGTTACTCATGGAACAGTGGGGCACATGTTGCTCATGAAGATAATGGGATAAAAGATAGCATTGTTCTTTCCCTGGTTTGCAGCACATGCTGCTCACAGAAGTGGTGGGGCATGTGCTGCTCATGGAAGTGGTGGTGCATGTGCTGTTCATTGGCACCTAAATAAATTGAAATTCAAAGTCACTTTTCTGCTGATTTATGTGCAAACATAGGAAAACTTGTGATCTGCCTTGTATTGTGTTTCTGAGGCAATTGGTGCAAAAGTAAAATCTAAAATTAAATCAATTTTAAACAAAAGCATGAACATGCCATTGTGATGTGAGTTTTGCCATTGAATAATATGTTGACAGAGGAAGAATTAATGGCTTGCAATCTTCTTTTCAATGGCATTTCATTTCAGTGGTTATGGTAAGTAATGCATGATAAGTTGTATTTACACCCAAATGACATTGGGTTGAATCTTGTCCCCTCCCCTGTGGCGAGTTTGGTGGAGGGGGAAGCATTTAATCTGGCAGAAGGATGCTGGGTGGGGACCCTGTCACCTTCCCACCTCCACCCCACTAAGGCCTGTGGACGGCCTTCCCACCCTGCTGCCAACTGAGGCCCTTAAGTGAGCAATTAATGTCCTCATCCTGCTGCCACTTGTATTAACCCAGCGTCAGGGGAGCACGACAAGCAAATCCTGGCATGTTTGCTTGCAGGCTACCAGAGGGGTCCTTTGTTCAAAGGCACTCACTGCGTGATTGAATGACCTGGCATTAGGAAGGGATGCCCACTGAGAGCCACTCCCCTGCCCTTGCTTCTGACAACCCTCCCCTGCGACCCCCACATCATGACCCCTCCCTGCCAGCACTCACCTGTGCTTGGGTCCCCCCTCAATCCAATGCCTCAGTGGGTGTAGTACCAGCAGCAGCCACCAATTCCCCTGTGGTGCTGCTGAGTACCAAAGAGCTGCTGGCCCCTGGCATTTCAAGCAGGACGTCCACTCCCAGGGTTCTGTTAAGTGCCTGAATGGCACAAGATGCAGCGGCCCAAACCAAAGAGGCGCCACTGGGGTCTTGTCAGCTCTCCAGCCGGCAGCTGAGACCTGCAGTTGCCTCCACAAGATTCCACCCATAAACAAAATAAGGATTAGTACTGAGATTGAACTATCTTGTATCAGAGTTGGCTGCAAAGGACAGGATGGTTTTTGTCCTGGTTGGCAATACAGGTTCTGTTGTATCCTTTTCAAAAGTACAGTTGCATTTGGTATGGCTAACCCAGCACAAATTATGGAAAAGCCTCAGTTTTTCCTGTCTATATGTTATGATTTTTGATGGTTGTTTATCATAAATCAAACACCAACTTATTCCTTTGAGTTGTCTACTTATTTTTTGTAAATTTTTGATCTCATCAAGATGAAGGATATTAGCACTGTGAATGGAACTCATCCCATTTCATCTAGTGTCAGCACCAAGCACTCCCAGGTCAGCTGTCACATAATCAAATGCAGAATAAGGCAGATTTTATAATGTGTTAAATAGCATTAACAACAATGTTCGATAATTGTATTCACCAAAGTGCTAGAAATATTGCAGAAAGGAAATGCAACTGCTTGGGAGTTTCATATTATTGGAGTGGACTTGTGGTATCACTAAGCTTATTAATAAATCCAAATGTTTCTGTCTGATTTTTTTGGACATCATGGGTTAAATTAAAAAATCAGACACCTAATTAAGCTAGAATTTTCAGAATTAATTTCCTTGAGCTCTTGAAGAAAGTAAAATCCCAAGTGGACAGTAAAGCCACATTATGTGGTACATAGATTTACAAAAAGCCTTTGATAAAGTTCCTCATGAAACTGCTATGTGAACTGAAAGCAATAGCAATTCAAAGTATGACTAGGATAAGAGAATTGTTGAAGAAGACAGCAGTATATTGCTGTCATGAGTCAGGCTGTAAGGGAGTGATGTATTGAGTGAGTTAATAATGTCTGTTATACAGTTAATACCAATAGGTTAACAATCTCAATTTCAGGCCTGAGAGGAAACTTGGGTTCAGTCCAAATTGGGATGCATTGTCTGGGGAAAGCAAAGTCCCACCTGACACCAGCATTTTCACTGCCTCCAGAAGTGGTATCTGGGCAATGAAATGTAGAATTTGTGAAGGGATATTTTGGAAAATTGCTTGAGCTAATTACTTTTTTATTGTCTTAACACTATCATGTGCCCAAGTGTGACTCCTGACCAGGGCTTCTTTTTAAATATTGTGGCCAAATTATTAATTTTAAATCCATGATGCTCTGGAGATCAAAGCTAGAAGTGGTCTGAGGTGAGGGGTATTTTGAGACTGGAAGCAACAAGGATGTGAGCTGTCTGGTGCTTTTTTTATTGACGTCCTGGTAAGTTCCTTCCTGTTTGTAATTTTTCTCTTCACTCAGTTCTCAAACTGCTGAAAAGATATGTCACCTCCCAGACTTTTCCCAATTTTCTCTTCTCCCACTCCTCCCATAACCATTTCCTAGAAAATGCCAGAGGAGATTCAAGTGTACATGCAAAGAAAAACCTGGAGGTTATAAAATGGAAACAGGGCATTTGGCCTCCATGTGAGCAAATAGTTCTAATCACAGTTACCCATATCCCCAAAAACCCTTTTTCTTCATCTACCTATACATCTCATCTTGCAAGTTGACATAGGTGAATTTAATTCAGCCCATTGCAGCAGGAAACATCGCAGCTGTTCCCACTATGTTGTGTGGGAGGCCATGTGCCAGTTTGTCTGTAGGAGGAAAGCCACCTGCAATTAAGTTGGAGACAGGAAGGGGCCAATGAGCGCTACATGCCCACTTCCGGTGGGATGTCAATTAGGCTCATTAATGAATTTAGTGGTGGCTCAGGGATCAAATGGGAGTCGCACGTCTGTCCAATACCTCCCAAAGGCTGCCCAGCAAACCTTGTTGGGTTTGCCTGCAGCTTCAGGGGGGGAGGGGGTGGAGGGTGTGGATTGGTGTCGCTCCTTCACAGGCACCCAGTGCCCAATTGAGGGACATGGCATTGGGAAGGGTGGGGGTGGAGTTGTCACTAAAAGCTACACCTCTGCCCCTTCCTCCAAACCCCCACCCTCTCCCGCTGCTGAGACCCCCTTCCGATGATCCCTGTCCTGCCCCACTCACCTGTTCCCAGGAATCCAGCCAGGATCCTTGGTAAATTCCTTGGAATATTACCAGAATCAGCCACCTCTCCTAGTGGCCCTGCTGGCAATGGAGAGCTGCCAGCCTCTGATTGGCCAGCTGCTCTTGGGGGGGCCTTTCCACCTCTGAGATCCTAAATACAGGGGCAGGCCCAAGGTTGGACAGTTAAGTGCCTGATGGGCACTTAATTTGGTCGGGCCTCCCCCACAGAAGCAAAGTGGGGTGCCCAGTGCTCTCCAACCAGTGGGCGAGGCACTGTCACCCGCATTAAATCCCAGTCATAGTTTTTGTTTCAACCATCAATTCTGGAAGTGGGTTCAACACTCTGTGAGCAGGATTTTCCTACCCTTTGTTCGATATCTTTATATTCAATCTTGCATGTCTCTCCCCTTATTTCCGACTCTTCAACTCATGACATTCCCTTCTTTTAAAGCCTTCTGACTCATCATTCTGAAACCTCCCCACTCAGTGTATCCAATTCTTGGGACACCCAGGTCCTATACATTCTCTCATATTTTCCTTCCCCCATGCATCCACCTACCCTCAAATTTTTCTTGTATGAGTTTCTTAGCCCTTTGGCTAATCAGAAGCCTAAATTGTTAGATAGATTGAAGTTGAACAAAAACAAAATGTCTTTCTCTCCTCACTCCCTCTCCACACTTAATGGACACATGTTGTTCCAGGGATTGAGGGAATTAAGCAGAAAACTTCTTAATAACCATTTCACCAGAAGTGCCCCTTGTTCATGGGTGAGCAATATTCTGTCACCATGAAAGCAAGCCAAATTTTCTAATCTCTATGTTAATGCTCAGCCTCATTGCTTTAGTGCTGATGGTTTAGTCATGTTTTCAGTGTCCCGCACACAGTGATCGAACACCTCGTCTCAATTTATTGCCGTCAAGCTCGGGCGAATAACAAAAGGCAGATTGTTTGCTCACCCTTACCCTGAAGAAGCTTAGGAACATTTTTCTCATTTTTGAATGGCTAAAATCTTGCAAAGTTGTATAATCTCTTTAGTTAAAGCTTGATGTGGAAGCTTTAGGTATTGATGCTTATTACCTGACAGGATTCCTGCTAGGCTTTCATTTTTCAAATCAGGATATTTCCTGCTAACTTCATAAACATGGAAGAGGCTTTTCAGCTTTATGTTTGAAGAGTGCAGAACTTGAAATATTTGTATAAAATATTCTTTGGTTTAAGGAAGAGTGCCAACTTTGATTCTGGGTCCACTCTGAGTTACCTGTTCTGATTGTCAGTGGTGCTGAGGAATCCACAGTTGTAAGAACATAGAGACATAAACAGGAGTATCCAATACAGCCCCTAAAGCCTGCTCAATCATTCAATAAGATCATTGCTAATCTGATATTGTCCTCAACTTCATTTTTCTGCTTGTACCCCATAACCCTTGACTCCCCTATAGTTCAAAAGTCTGTCTATTTCAGTCTTGTCCTTGGCAACCCTGGATTGATGGGGATTGAAGGGAGAAGGAAGAAAAATGCCCACCAAGACTTCCTGCTCCTGATCACATTGCTACTAGAAAATTTGCATGAAATTTGCAAGTTGAATGCAGACAGGATTGGGTTCGGTTTTGTTGTTTCTTGACATTTGAATAGCCTGCTGTCACTTACTGTCGATGTTCACATTTGACAAATGGCCACTTGCATTTATTCACCACTGCCAAAACATTTCAAACTGCCTCATAAAATGATTTTCTTTTGCTGTTCAGAGATTGTTGATATGTAAGTAACCTGGGGAAGAATTCCAGAGAAACTGCATAACCATACGCTCAATATGATCAATACAAGAAAGGAGGAAGGAGTTAGGCGAAAGCTTTTACATAGAGGGTTGTTAGGATATGGAATGCCCTACCAGTGGTGGAAACAAAACCCAGAATATTGTTTAAAAGGGACCTAGGTAAATATTTATGAAAGAGTGTGGGGAAAGGGTAGCCAAATAAGACTGTTGACTCTTTGGCCAAGTCTTTGGTCATATAGCTCCTTGTGTTACTCGGTGTCAACATTTGTTCATAACTCTCCTGTAAAATGTTTTGGGATGTACTATTATGCTAAAGGTGCTATGCAAATACAAATTTTGTTGTTATGAAAAAGAAACTACTTAATACTGTGTTGGTGTGGTTGCCTTATGACACATAGGCTGGAATTTTCCGGCCCCTTTGGCATCAGGCGTCATGGAGTGGGCGGGGGTAAAATATGGGTGAGAAGGCCAAAAATCGGTTTCATGCTGGCATGAAAGCACAGCAGGATTGTCTTATGGTGTCTGCCATGGTGGAACGCAAATCGCGCTGGAGACCGGAGTGAACCCTCTTTGCACGCCACTAATAGCCCAGAACACGTCTGGACAAGTGTGATGTGCAGAAATAAGGACTTACCATTAGGGCCTTCCTCAGATCGCAGATATCCAAGGAGCAGAAGATGTTGGAGACCTACAGCTACTGGACTCTGGAGGAACCATTACGGAGACGTGGCTGCAGGATGAAAAGGATTAGGTCCTGAATATTATGGGGTATATGATATTCAAGAAGAATAGGAAGCTAGGTAAAAATGGAGTGGTAACACTGTTGATCAAGGATGGCATTGGTGCAATTGTTTGAGATGAGCTTGGTTCAGGTGATCAGGATATAGAATCAGTTTGCGTGGAGATGAGGTATAGTAGGAGAAAGAAGTGATGAGTGGGACTGGCCTCTGGCCCCCTTAACAGTAACCACAATGTAGGAAAAAGTATACAAGAAGAAATATTGGGTGCTTGTGATAAAGGGACAGTAATAATCATGAGTGATTTAATCTACCTATAAACAGGAAAAATCAGATTGGCAGTAGCAGCCTCGATGAGGAGTTCATAGAATGCTTTCGAGATAGTTTTTTTAGAGCAGCACATTAAGGAACCAACCAGAGAGGAGGTTATATTAGACTTGGTATTGTGTAATGTGACAGGATTAATTAATGACCTCACAGTGAAAACACCCCTAGGTAGCAGCGACCACAATATGATTGAATTTTACATCCAATTTGAAGGGCAGAAGAGTGGGTCTAAGACTAGTATTTTAAATTTAAATAAAGGGAACTATGTGGACATGAAAGCTAAGCTTGCTGAAGTGAACTGGAATTTTAGGCTAGGGGATAGATCAATAGAGAAGCAGTGGCAGACACTTAGGGGATATTTCAGAATAAGTATATTCCTACTATAAAGAAAAATTCTAAGGGGAGGACCCATTATCTGTGGTTAACTAAAGAAGTTAAGGAAAGCATCAAACTTATGGAAAAAGCATATAACTGCACAAAGATGAGTGGCAAGTCAGATGATTGATCAGAATATAAAGAAGGGCAGAGAATGACTAAAAGGTTAATCAGGAGAAAAAAATTAGGGTCTGGGAGGAAGTTAGTTAGAAATGTAAAAATCGATAGCAAGGCTTTCTACAGGTATTTAAAATGGAAGAGTAAATAAAGTGAGTGATGGTCCTTTAGAGAGTGACAGTGGGAAGTTAATAGTAGATAATAAGGGAATGGCGGATGAAATGAACAAATATTTTGTCTCTGTCTTCACCAGAGGATACAACAAACACTCCAGTAATAGCTGTAAATCAGGAGGCGGAAGGGAGAGGCGAGCTTGGCGAAATTACAATCACTAGGGGAGCATGCTGAGCAACTGATGGAGGCTGGCAAGTCTCCGGGTCCTGATGGACGCCATCCTAGGGTCTTGAAAGAGGTGGCTGATGTGGTAGTAGATGTGTTGGTGTTAATTTTCCAAAATTCGCTAGATTCCGAAAAGGTTCCATCAGATTGATGTAACCCCTCTATTCAAAAAGGCAGAAAACAGGAAACTATAGGCCAGTTAGCTTGAGGTCTGTTCTGGGGAAGGTGTTAGAATCGATCATTAAGTGGGTTATAGCTGGGCGCTTAGAGGAACTCAAGGTAATCAGGAAGAGTCAGCCTGGTTTTGTGAAAAGGCAATTATATTTAACCAATTTATTGGAGTTCTTTGAAAGAACTCCTGCGGACTTAACCTGTGGATAAAGAGGAGCCTGTAGACATGCTGTACTTGGATTTCCAGAAGGCATTTGATAAGGTGCCACATCAAAGGTTATTGCAGAAAATAAAAGCTCATGGTGTAGGGGCTAACATATTAGCATGGTTAGAAGGTGGCTGGCTGGCAAAAAACAGAGTTTGCATAAATGGATCCCTTTCTGAGTGGCAGGATGAATGGAGTCTTGCATGATCATATTGAATGGCGGAGAAGGCTTGAAGGCCTACTCCTGCTCCTATTTTCTGTGTTTCTATGGAGTCAATGGGAATCAGGGGAAAATTCTCCACTGGTTGGAGTCATACCTAGCACAAAGGAAGGTGGTTGTGCTTGTTGGAGGTCAATCATCTCAGTCACAGGACATCACTGCAGGAGTTCCTCAGCGTAGTGTCCTAGGCCCAATCATCTTTAGCTGCTTCATCAATGACTTTCCTTCTATCATAAGGTCAGAAGTGGGGATGTTACTGATGATTGCACAATGTTCAGCACCATTTGTGACTCTTCAGGGGTCTGTCCTGGGGCCTCAACTTTTTACAATTTATACCAATGACTTAAATGGGGGGATTGAAGGCTTGGTAGCTAAATTTGCAGATAACACAAAAATAGGTAGGAAGCTATGTTGTGAAGAGGGCATAAGGAGGTTGCGGACGGATATAGAGAGGTTGAGTGAGTGGGCAAAAATCTAGCAAATGGAGTATAATATAAGAAAATGTGAAGTTGTTCATTTTGACAAGAAGAATAAAAAAGCAGAGTATTGCTTAAACAGGGAACGGCCGCAGAATTCCGAGGTGCAGAGAGATCCGGGTGTCCTAGTGCATAAGTCATAAAATGTTAGTATGCAAGTCCAGCAAATAATTAAGAAGGCTAATGGAATGTTATCCTTTATTACAAGAGGAATTGAACATAAAAGTAAGGATATTAAGCTTCAGTTATACAGGGCATTGGTGAGACCATATCTCGAATATTGTATGCAGTTTTGGTCTCCTTATTTAAGGAAGGATGTAAATGCTTTGGAGGCAGTTCAGAGGAGGTTTATTAGATTAATACCTGGAATGAGCAGGCTGTCTTATGAAGGAAGGTTAGCCAGACTGGGTTTGTTTCCACTGGAGTTTAGAAGAGTGAGGGGTGACTTGACTGGAGTATATAAAATCCTGAATGGTATTGACAAGGTGGACGTGGAAAGGATGTTTCCTCTTGTGGGTGGGCCAGAACTAGGGGGCACAGTTTTAAATTAGGGGTTGCCCTTTTAGGACAGCGATGAGGAGAAATTTTTCCTCTGAGGGTTGTGTGACTTTGGAACTCTGCCTCCAAAGGCATTGGAGGGTGGGATCACTGAATATTTTTAAGGCAGAGGTAAATAGATTCATGTTAGGCAAGGGAATTAAAGGTTATTGGAGGTAGATGGCAATGTGGAATTCGAAACACAAACAAATCAGCCATGATCTTATTGAATGGCGGAGCAGGCTCGAGGGGCCAAATGGCCTACTTTTACTCCTATTTCGTATGTTCATATATACACATGCATCGCATGCTGGGTAGATTCTCATGGACATAGCTTCGCCGCAAAACAGCTCACGGAAGTGGGAGGTCTCTGTTAATGTCTCGGATCTGCTTCGGAACATGATGGTCTTGACCGTGAGCTGCTACTGATGATCATTTTGGGGGGGGCGGGGGGGTGGCTGGGGAGGAGGTGGAAGAGGAAGGTCCAGCTGTGAGTGGGAGAGGAAGGTGTACCAGGGGGGTGAGGTTGGGGGGTGGGGTGGGGAATGAAGATGTCTGATGGGGGGGGAGGGGTTAACGAAGGCGTCGGAGGTGTGCGGTTGGGAGAGGGGAAGAGGGAGTAATGAGGAGAATGTGGAAAGTGGGGAGGTTGGTGTAACGGGAGGGAAGGAGTTCGGAGGGGGAAGGAGTTTGGAGGGGGTAGGAGTAAGGGTGGGGGAGGGTGTAAGAGCAGAGGATATCCAGGTGAACGTGCAAGGAAAGGATCTGTGGAGTCAATTATTGCCTGCTGGGAGGTGAACTGAGGGTGGGCGTGGGAGGAGCTAATGATCAGTATGAGAGGGAGTAGAGGAAGCTGGAAGGGTGGGAGGGTGAACATGTGTCAGTAGCTGTAGAAGGAATGGCGAGGGTGGTTGGTGGGGACTCGGAGGCAGACAGGGACCCTGGGGTTGGGAAGGAGGAGGTCGGGGAGGTCAGTGTGGATGCGGGTGGGATTCTCAGGAAGGTACAGAATATGAACATTCACCTGGACATCTTGGAAAGACAAGGGTTCGGATTGGTAGGTGACAGTGGGGAAGTGGAAGGTGATGCCAGGGAGGTCAACAATGATGGAGGAAAGGGCATGTGTGACTGGGTAAGGAGAAAAGATAGGGGAGTTGAGCAAAAATCTGATTACAACCATCATTGCTGAAATCAAAAGTGAGCAGAGCCTTGTGTTGGACAGGCCAGGTGGTACATGGGAGTGGAATCAGTGGGTAGACAGAATTGCAGGTCGGCTCAGGTGGACAACTGAAAGAGAACCCTAGCAGGCAGCATTGAAAATGCTCAGGACAGTGAGATGAGTGTGATGGGTGAAGGCTCTGCATGCATGGGAGAGTGCTTGCAGAGGCTCCAAAAGGCCCTGCCACAGACACACTTCCCCCTCCAGAATCACACATGATCCGGCTGTGTGCAGCTGAACTGCTAGTGGGGGTGGGGAATGCAGTGGGAGAAGTCGCGAAGCTTGTCGATGAAGCTGAAAGACAAAATTACACATCATTTAGTGAAAGTGAATACATTTTCATATTATAAAGTGACAAAATGTGTTCTTCTGTGCAACCACTTATCAGAATTTCTTAACTTCTCCAGGCTTACCACTCCTTCTAGGTGCTGCCCTGATATTGCAGCAGGGGTGGAGACAACCTTTGCAAAAGTTGGCCCTGTTGCCTCTGATCATTTCAGCGTGTGTCCTCTGGAGAGCTGAGGCGTTGAGGGCCCCGGATTGCTTTGGCTGTCCTCCTATGGACCAGCTGCTTCCTCTGCGGTGACAGAGGATGAGATTGAGGGGGTCTCAGGCAAAGGGGACTTCAAGGGAGCAGACAGCCTCTGAGATTCCTGAGTGGCTGCCATAGGGGTATCCAACTGCTGCTCTTCCTCCCTTCGGGTGCCCAAGGGCCCTGGCCTGACTCCCAGAGGAGAAGGAGCACCTGGCGGTACGTCAGGTGCCCCATTTCCCTCTTGCATTGCCACTACAGGAACTCACCCATGGCTACCACGATGGAGTACAGGTCTGTGTGCATCTCTATGTTCTGCTGGACCAGAGTCTCCATGGTGTCCTCCATCCTTCCCATGGAGGCCTGCATACGAGCACATGGGCACCACTTCGTCAGAGACCAGGAGGACACACTCCCTCGACTCGTATGCCACTCTGTTGAGGGCTTCCAACAGCACTGCGTGATGTTCCCCCACCTTCTGCTGACTCTCCATGATGAGTTGGAAGGCCAAATCAAGAGGCTCCTCATCAGACTCGGACCTCACAGATGCCTCTTCCCCAGCAGTCCTCCGAGTGCTAGGGTGCTCGGCTGAATCTATCTCCTCCTGCTGCAGATATACATATGTGTGGTGACCACCAGATTGTGAACCCGAGCCTGCTCTAGATCTATGTCCCACCGAGGTGTGTCCCTCTACACTGGTGGAGGGTGTGATTAAGCGCTGTGGCGAGTCTTCCAGGCTGCTTATTTCCAATGGAGGAGGTGTCCTCTTGGCTGGAGGTGAGGACATGGATGGAGCTGAGGGACTGATTGGCTGAGGGCGTTGGTCACTTGGCAGAGCTACATGTGAACCAAAGTACAGATAATTAGTGCATGGCAGCAGAGTTAAAAAAAGGAGAGAGAACACTCACAGTTGCGTTGAGAGGGGGATAATGTGGTGCAGGATCCTCGCATTGGTGTTCGCTGCTGCCCTCACCATTGCCGCAGGCACGGTCCACGTCCTCACCAGTCAGCATGATGGCACGCTCCTCAAAGTGAGTGAGGGGTCTAATGTGGGTCACTCCACCCCGGTCTGGGACTTCTCCCTGCTTTTGTGAGCCAACTTCTCTTGCATGAAAACAGATGGAGAGAGTGTGAGCAGGATGCCTGGCACTGCATGGAATGTTTGGGCGGTGAGTGGAGCCATGGATGGATGAGGATGAGAGCTCCAGAGGATATGAGTCCAATAGAGATGTTAGGGTGTGTGAGAGAGTTAGTGGTGTTATCCCTTAAGGTATGAGATCCCAGCGGATGTGTGATGGGTTTGTGAGTGTGAGAGTTGAGAGTGATGAGGTGGTTGACTTACCCTAGCGTAACTGATGAGAACATTCATTCTCTTCCTGCACTGAATGGCTAAAGTCCTCTGTGATCCAGAGGCCCTGAATGCCGCTGTCACCATCTCCCAGGCTGGATTGGTGACTCTGGCAGACCTTCTGCGGCAAGAGCGGCAGTAGAGGACATCACAGCAGCCTTCCACTGCGTCCAGCAGGTGCCCCAGAGAGACAAAACTAAATTTGGGGGCTGCCGTCTTCTTTGCTTTCAGGGCCATCTGCCGCCTGGAGGAGTCCTGGTCTGTAGACATGAAATAGGCATGCGCTCTGGTGTGCTTTAAATATGGCACCTGAAGCGAGGCAGCGCTGATGGTGGGGTGGGCAAATCCAAGCCTGCCAGCCAGCGATCCGGCGTTTTTTTCTATAAATGCATTATTAATGCATCGAGATGCATTGGGAATTGGACGATATGGTGTGAAAACCTGCCACTGCAGCCAGCAGGTTCACCGACTTTTTACCTGCCCGCTACTGCACTTTGTGCAAATCTAGGACAATTCCACCCATAGGTTTTATATGACTGATGGAAAACCCAAATTTGCTAAACCCAACTGTTGGTGTGGTAATAAAAGACTGCTTTTATTTCAGCCTCTCTGAAATAATCTTCTGTAGTAACAACAATGCTGAGACCCCAACCACCCCCCCCCCCCCACATTGTGTCTGGATGGAGACTTTTGAGTTGTATTACACTAGTGTGAAGTACTGTGTACATATTTGTCACTAGTAAGAGTAATTTGAGATTTTTTATGATTATAGCAAAACAGGGATGAAACATTAGAGAAACAGGTTTTCTTTTTAATAACAAGGAAGGTTCAGAGGTTTGATAAGAGTAAAGGGAATGAGCCTGTACAAAGTGTAAAGATCTATTGCTGGGAATTTTCTTCGGGCTTCTTCCATTCTGCTGCGGTAACACTGGCAGAAACCCCATTTATGTTCACAATGGTTAATCTTAATTGGGAAGGCGATGGAATCCTACAATTGGCTGAGGTTAGATGAGGGAAAAGAAATCAGCTCGATCTCTTACTGTTGGTTACTACTTATTGACCCTTGATGGTAGGTGTGCCTTTCAGGGCATTGAAGGAGTACATGATTGAGTTTTGTTCCAATGCTTGCCAATGAGGGTGAGATTCTTTGGAAATGTTGGAAAACAATAAGGCACTTGGGTGAAGAGAAATGCCAACACCTAAAGACCCTCTTGTGCATTGGTACCAGAATGTTAGACTACAATGTTGTCACTGGGCCTAACTAACATTACTTTGTTAGTTACTTTGTTTAACCTGGCACATTCTGTATGATATTACAATGACCAAGAGTCACATACTTCTGCTTGAACAATCCAGGTTTATAACTGGCTGCTGACATGCCAATAAGATACAGAAAAGGTTTTATCATAAAAACATGAAAGATTTCAAGAATCAGGAAGATGCAACTTTCATCTTCAGTTAAACCTTCAGAAAGAAATACACACTGCTATGTTAGCACCCTATGATGTTTAGGAGTCCAAAATAACCTCCGTTATCTTTAAAGCTAGGGGATGGTTTTCTTGGGATGCGAGTGCTGGCGAATGGAACTCCTTTCACTTCAGATACCAGGATCATTACTGAGATTTCACAAATGATGCTTCCTCTTCTCTGCTTCAACAATATGCTTTAGTCCCAACCGCAAGCGAGCACCTCCTACTGTACAGTGTCACACTTTCTGTATGCCAACACCTATAACCCCTGCCCAGCAAACTGTTGTGGTGCTATGCCAGAGCAATTAATTGGACCCCACCTAGTGGCTGGTTCAGGGTTGGGCAGAGTCCAATTTAAGACCCCTTTAACTACGCTAACTATGCCAACCCTGTATGACATCATTTAAAATCTTTTGGATTCCCTCCTGCCTACTGGTTTACATAGGACTTTTTACAAGAGTCTTCAATTATACCCTAGTCAGCAGCTGACACAAGATTCATACTAATGTAATTAAAAGCATCTTAAAATATACCTTGCCTAGAGTTTGTTGCAAAAGTGACACCAGTACAGTTAAAAAGTCCTCCAAGTGGCTGTGTATAGAGCTTGTTTCCAATACAGTTAAAAGGATCTTGAATTGGACCGTACCCAGCTACATACAGGGCTGGGAACAATATTGTTAAAAGGGTCTTGGATTGGACTTCAGCCAAGACCTTGTATGGGAGACACCATTAATACAGATAAAAATATCTTGAAGTAGACAGTGCCCAATCTTAGATTAAAAGGATCTTGAATCAATTCCCCTTCCCATCCCCAACTCCTGCCCAGTGGCTGGTACAAAACTGGTACCAGTATAGTCAATTGTCAACATCATTCAGTGTTATCAGTCGCTGCATTATCACATTGCTATTTTCGTTCTATGAGAATATCAGATTTAAATCAGTGACATAAAGTTCAAATATTTAGTCTCATAAATGATATCGCACTTATATAAATAAACATTTAAAGAAAATTACTTTTGGAAGTATTGCAAAAATGTTGCCAGGGACCTCGGAGGGCTAATGTGGGTTGAGAAATGAGCCAGCAATAGAGCAGATGAGGAGGAATGTTTTTGAACTGAGGTCAGAGCCAAGGCAGCTTTTTTTGTTCTGTTTTTGGTCATTCTGCTGGCACAGAAATGGGCATTGCAGATCCAAGAGCTTCAAATGTTGGAAGAGTATGGATTCTTATCCACAAATTTGGAGTCTGAAGTCAGTTATTTGTTGCAGACACTGGCACAGACCGATCTTGCATTCGGGGATTAAGTTATCATATAGTTTTACATCAGCTTGTCCAGAAATTTTGAAGTCTACCAAGTGCCTAACAGAAACTTAAAGTTCCTAAAATAGAGATGAAAGGGGAAATACTGCTGATGCTGGAAATCTGAAACAAAAGCAGAAAGTGCTGAAAACATGCAGCACGTCAGTAAGCAACTAAAAGAGAAGAAATCCAGCTGGGACTCCTCATTAGAACTGGCCGCTCAGGTCACAGAGGCCCCCCATTATAGGACTGTCTAACACAAAACAGGACCCATCCAGAAAGAGACAGTTGAGAACAATAGCGTCAACTATGAAGTTGAACAGCTTGGTGACAGATTTTGAAATGAGGTGTAAAATGCTCCAAATTGTACAAAGGGCAGAATTTTTCATCCCGCGGGCGGGTGCATGTCTGACCTGATCAGGAGTAAAATAGTGCGTGATGACGTCAGGTGAGCATCTCATGTGATATTTTGCTCGACAGGCGC
The DNA here is from genome assembly GCF_964194155.1 of Cetorhinus maximus. Lineage (NCBI taxonomy): Eukaryota > Metazoa > Chordata > Chondrichthyes > Lamniformes > Cetorhinidae > Cetorhinus > Cetorhinus maximus. The sequence goes on from NC_135893.1 coordinate 13,009,727, forward strand.
GCTTAGGTGCTGAAGCGGCGCCTGCCATTAATCAAGCAGCCACATAAGGCCCTTGACAGTCCAATTGATTGTGATTTTACCTTGCCTGTGCAATTTTCTGCTTGTTGCATGGGCAAAACAGGCAGGCGGCCAGCCGACATTTTCACAAACCTCATCCAAGGGCGGGATAAAAAGGGTCAGCAGCATTGCCAGTGTGAGTAGTGATGAGTTCTGGAGATAGTTTGCAGCTGGTTACTTATTGGTATTTGGCAGTTTCATCTCTGTTCAGGGCATCATTCTTAGCAATTCCAGACTTCATTTCAGGACACATTGCTGTCTCCTAGGCCCCCAGAGAATTCAGACCATGTGGACCCTTCCAGGTATCAGACAGCCTTCCCTTACCTTGGTAATGGGGAATGTGGTCTCTGCTGGAGGCACCTCCTCTGAGGAGGAAGAGAGGGGCAGAAGGGAGAAGAGGCCAGGTGTCCCTATGCAGCTTCCAGGGGAGGGACCTGTGGGAGGAGAGGCGCAGGCACAAGGGGCTCAGGGCCAGCAGGTAGTCCAAGGCAGAAGGGGCGGCAGAAGACACCATTATCCTGCTGCCAGGGTTTACAGGCGGTGATGCAGCTACCTCAATATGTCTGAGGTGCAATGCCGAAGGAGTCTCCACCTCTCAAGGGAGAATGTGACTTCCATTTGCCAGATGATTGGGCCTGAGATCAGCTCTGACTGTGTGGGTGGACACCCCGTGCCAGTGGTTCTGAAGGCCACAGTGGCCCTCAACTTTTATGCCTCCAGCTCTTTCCAGGGGTCAGCGGGGGATCTGTGTGAGTCTCTCAATCAGCTGTCCACAGTTGCGTCAAGCTAGTGACAGGAGCTCTGTTCAGGCGGGTACTGATCTTTATTCTTTGCCGTATGGAGAAGCCCAGCCAGGCTGAGCGAGCCAGAGGCTTTGCAGCAATTGCTGGGTTCCTCGTCGTGCAATCGTCTGCTCACATGTGGCCATCAAGGGGTGCCAGCAGGTCAGCCGGTGCCTTTTCCAACTGGAAGGGATTCCACTCCATGAACATGTAGATGGTGTGTGACCACAGGATGCAGATTTGGCAAGTCTGTGCAAGGTACCCTGGCAGCTCCCAAGACACATACATCCTGAGGCACTCCCAGGTGTCGAGGCTCTTCAGTGCTCCAGCCTGACTGGATGGATGGCTGCTGGGTGACAAGGGCTATCCATTGAAGAGGTGGCTCATGATACCTCTCCACCACCCAAGAACAGAAGCAAAGAAGTGTTATGAGTCATGCCTCCACAAGGGCGGTGGTAGAGAGGACCATAGGTCTTTCCAAGATTTGCTTCCAATGCCTAGACCGTTCGGGGGAGCGCTACAATACGTCCCAGAGCGGGTGTCACTGATTGTGGTTGCATGCTGTGCTCTCCACAATCTGGCACTGGCAAGGGGGTATCCACTGGAGGAAGAAGAGGATCTTGAAGCAGCTCCACAGGCCACAGATGATGAGTCCAATAGTGAGTCTGAAGCGGAGCACAGTGAAGAGAACGCCGAGGGTGTGGAGTCAGACTTTGGTAACCTGCAGGGAGGCAGGGACACCAGGGACACCTTGATCCAACACTCCTTCAGCTAGACTACCAAAGATCAGCTTCAAATGCCAGGGCTGCTGGCCCCATCCTAGATGTCTGTAAGGAGCCTTTCATTTGAACACAAAGAACACTCAGTGCCTGTGCAATAAAGTTCAGAGCCACATACGTCCAGCATTACATATTGGCATTCCCTGCACCAACTAAATAAAAAGGTGAAGCATACTCAGGCCATGACAACAAAAACACAATTTATGTCATTCTGACAGTTCAATAAACTTAACACAAACGTTTCTGGTATTCAACATCAGACTAGTATATATAAACAAAAATGAACATAAAAGCAACCGTGACCTGTCCCTCATGTGCTTATGGTGCCTTTAACTTACGTTTGCATTTGGGAGTGCTACGTCTAGGAGCGCCCCCCTCACTGGTACCAGCATTGGAGACAGCCTGCTGACTCTGCTGTCTTGTTGGCCTTGATGATCTCAGCGGTCGACTGTGCTCGCCCCGCCTGGGAGGGAGCGGCCAGTGCCACAGCTGGCATCTCCCCAGTCGATGCAGCATCATCAGATGCCATGGTCACTGGCGAAGGGGCGGAGGAGCTGCTGCCATCATCCAGAGCGCCCTGAGAGGAGCCTGCAGAGACAATAGGCAGCTCATATGCCAACGTGAGGTTGCTCTGGACCTCCCTGCACACCAATGATGGATGGGCACCGAGCTGGGACACTGGGTGCCTCATCCATCTCCCACACTGACACTGACCACCTGAGGTCAGTGCCTGTGTGAGGGCTTACAAGTCTGAACGCAACCCCAGGAACCCCTCATTCTGTTCCTGCAGCTGCCTCTCCACGAGAGTCACCGCTCTCTCAATGGAGGAGGCAGTGCGCTCGGCCATGACAGTAAATGCAGTGCTCACGCTCCTCATGGACTCCTCAATCATGGAAGCCATGGCACGCACACCCTCATAGATCTCTGCCAGGTCCTCCCGCACATCTCGCTGGACACCCAGAATCTGCTACCTAATGGACAACTCCAGAGGCTCATCATTAGCCTTTGACTGAGCATCGTCCTGGTCCCCAGCAGTCCTTTGACAGCCAGCGCCTTGGACTCTCTACCTCTGTCTGCACCTCAAGCGATTGTGAAGTGCCCTCACCAATTTGCATCGAGATACTAGCTGCTGCTCTAATGCCCGCAGAGGTGCTGGTATCTGCACTGGTGTCTGCTTCAGATAGCAGGCATGACGCAGGTGCAAATGACACTCGGTGGTCCGCCGGTGTCAAGGGTGGCCCTTTGGGGTCTGGAGAGCGAACGCCGCTGGTGAACCTAAAAAGGAAAAGAAGGACATGTCATTAGTTAGTCATCACACTGTCACTGTGCATGCCAGGCATCCTGGTGAGACAACGGAGACTTGCATCATGGTGCCTTCGTCTTCTAATGATCCATGGGGACTCCAGGTTCGAGGCTCACATCAATGAAGAGACTACACTAGAATGATTGCACAAGCCGAAATTCTCACTTCTGTGCATTTCACTCTTACCTTCGTCTGACACCCCCGCCTCTCCATGCCTGGTTGCACGTGGGGTATGCCAGCTCTTGAGCTCTAGGGCGTCTTGCTCATATCTCGAGAGGATTAGGAGGCTAGCGGGGCCTCTGCTGGTCCATGACCTTTCTATATTGCTGTGGGCAGTCTTCTTCTGAAACAGAGAAGCATTGATTAGTCCACTCTATACATGCAGCGCCATTGCAGCCTGGCCAACCCCAGCTGAGGAGCGCCTGGTAGGGCACATCCAAATCGTGACCCTTGAGCCGCAAGGCACTTGTTCCAAGCAGCCAGGGCTCACCTCCTTGGCCAGCACGGGAGTGATTGACAGTTGGCACTCAGACTCTTGCACCCCTGAGGTCCATGGGGGGACGGCCAAACCCAACACTTCTGCACACTGACACATGCCAACATGTTACTCACCCTTCCTGAGTGCAGTAGGTCATTGAAGTGCTTCCAACACTTTACCCAGGTGCGCCACACTAGATCACAGCTGCTGACCAGCACTGCCACCTCCTCCCATACCCTCTTGGTGAGATGCTGCGGCCTCCTCTTCCCATCCCTGGGGACAAGGGTGTCCCTCCTGGCAGCCACCTCCCCCAGGAGGACGGGGAGGCGCTTGGAGAAGTGGGGGGCCAACTACTCACCCGACCTGACCTCCTGCCTGCCGTGTCCAGCTGCACTCGGATCCATAGTGTTGGCTCAGGGGACGTCCTCCGTGGTAACTTTCCAGGGGCTGCACCACTTTTAAACCAGCTGCTGGGTCACCATTGAAACTGGCAGCTGACAGGCCCCCACCCCCACACAGCCCTTCCCAGCCAGTGCAGAGCTGCATTTCATGCTGGGCGGGCCTCAATTGGCCCGCCAGCGTGAAATCGCAGTCGGGGCCCGATCGTGGGCGTCGGTCCATTTCACGGCTGCTCCCGTACCCGCCGGCTGAAGGGAAATTCCTGCCCAAAGGGTTCATCAGATGAGGATTGGATAAGTAGGGCTCCTGCTAATGAGCAGAAACATGAACCTGTCTTTTCCTCTCAACAAATGTTGACTGACCTGGTGTGTATTTCCAGCACTTGCAGTTTCTGGTTGAGGTCCCACTGCAGATCGGTACTCAGTGGCTCCCTTTGGAAGTAAGTGTGTTTGGATATTAAATGAGGATGCACATAGTTGCATTATGGTGTCCTTAATGATGAAAATACCTGTTGAGTCATTATTCTGGCTACTTTATGACAAAAAAAGTAAAGGGACAAGCTAAGGCCAGGATTTTCTGGTAATCGAGCTAACTCGACGGGCAGGAACTGACTGCCACCCGTGATCAGGCTTTGACCGTGATTTCATGCTGGCTGGCCAATTAATGGCCAGTCAGTGTGAAACACGTGCTGTAGCTCTCAGCACTGCCGGGGTGCGGGCGGGAAGAGCGCGAGCACTGAAATCACGGGTGCACGCAGTAAAAGCTCCCTAAGGCACAGAGCTGCCTCAGGGAGCTGAAGATTTTTAAAATTAAAAATTAAAAACTTAAGCAATGTTAAAAACATGTCCCCTCATGTGGCTCCAACACATGAGCTGGGATATGTTATGAATGAAATTTTAAAAGTTTTATTTAATTTTTATTTGCCTTAGGAATCCTCATCCCGCCTGTGGATGAGGTATCCTAAAAAATCTAAAGGTCGCTTGGCCTTTTTGTCTGCCCGCCAACTGTAAGATTGGACGGGCAGCGAAAAATTTCTTTTATTACTTTAATGGCCTTAACAGGCCTGTATTTTGTTGGTGGGTACGATACTGACTCCCGCACATGCCCATCGACCAAAATATCGCACGTCATTTTACATTCATGAGGGTCGGGCACGCACCCTCCTGACAAGCGCAATATTCTGCCCTAGGACAATTATGATTATGCAGCAGGTTGCTGAAGCATGGAATGCTTTGCCAGAGTGGGTAGTTGAGACATTACACCTTTTAAGGGAAATATGTTAGAAGCAGTTGAAGAAACAGAACTAGGCGTAGAATGTAGGCCAGCAGAGTTATTTTTGGATTACCCAAGAGAAAATCTGGCACAAGCTGAATTCCTGTATTGCAAATTTCTATGGGAGGAATTTTATGGCCCCTCCCGCTGGCGGTATTTTCCAGTCCCGTCGAAGTCAATGGACTTTTGAATGGCTCGCCGTTTCCGGCCCCGCCCCCGCCACAACAGGGCCATAAAATTCTTCCCTATGCTTTTTTCAGACTGTGGTAGTAGAGGGCTCCTTCACCCACAGAACAATATCCCAGCCTGAATCAGGGTTGTGGGGAGGAAAGGGGGAACAAATTAGAGGTTTGAAATGGGATGCATTCACTACACACACAAATCCATGTACAATAGGCCCCTTAACAATTAGACAGTTTTTGAGCTTCTCCCAATGTATGTGATATACAAACATCACAGCACAATCTTCAGTAAAGACCACATGAAATGGTGCAAACTTGTAGTTTGAGTCTGGGGAAAATGTGAGAGGGACAAGAATGATATAGCATCACAACATTAATACATTAACAGCAGGAATGGCAAATTTTGGCAACTAGAGCAAATTTGCTTCACCTATACCATAGCTGCACAATCTCTTTCATTCTTAGCTGAGTCTCCAAATACAGATGGCACTCGATATTGCAAAGGCTATGGGCCCTGACAACATTCTAGCAGTAGTACTTATAATGTGCTCCAGAACTAGCCATGCCCCCTAGTCAAGCTGTTCCAATATGGCTACACCAGTTGCACCTACCCAACAATGTGGAAAATCACCCAGATATGTCCTGTCCACAAAAGCTGGACAAATCCAACCCAGCCAATTACCGCAACATCAGTCTACTCTCGATCATCAATAAAGTGATGGAAGGTGTCATCGACAATGCTATCAAGTGACACGGACACAGCAATACCATGCTTGCTGATGCTCAATTTGGGATCTGCCAGGGCCACTTGGCTCCTGACCTCATTCAAGCCTTGGTCCAAGTAGAGATAAAAGAGCTGACCTCCAGAGGTGAGGTGAGAGTGACTTCCCTTTACATCAAGGCAGCATTTGACCGTGTGTCATCAAGGAGCCCTAGCAAAACTGAAGTCAATGGGAATTAGGGGGAAATCTCTTCACTGGTTGGAGCCATGCCTAGCACATAGGAAGACAGTTGTGGTTATTGGAGGTCAATTATCTCAGTCCCAGGCCATCGCTGCAGGTGTTTCTCAGGGTAGTGTCCTAGGACCAACCATCTTTAGCTGCTTCATCAATGACATTCCTTCCATCATAAGGCCAGAAGTGAGGATGTTCTCTGATGATTGAAAAATGTTCAATACCGTTCGTAACTCCTCAGATATTGAAGCAGTCCATGTCTATATGCAACAACCCCTGGACAACATTCAGGCTTGGACTGATAAGTGACAATGAACACTCATGCTGCGCAATTGCCAGGCAATGAGCATCTCCAACATGAGAGCATCTCACCAGCTCTCCTTGACATTAGTGGCATTACCATCACTAAATCATCCACAACATCCTGGTAGTTACTATTGACCAGAAACATAACTGGGCCAGCCATAGAAATACTGTGGCAACAAGAGCAGGTCAGAGGCTGAGAATTCTGTGATGAGTAACTCAGCTCCTCACTCCCCAAAGCCTGTCCATCATCTACAAAGTACAAGTCAGGAGTGTGATGGAATACTCTCCACTTGCCTGGATGAATTCAACTCCCAACAACACTCAAGAAGCTTGACACCATCTAGGGCAAAGCAACCTGCTTGATTGGCACCCCATCCGCCACTTTAAACATTCACTCCTCCACCACCGACACACAGTGGCAGCAGTGTGTACCATTTACAAGATGCACTGCACCAACACGTCAAGCCTCCTTCGACAGTACCTTCCAAACTTGCAACCTTTACCACCTAGAAGGACGGGGCAGCAGATGCATGGGAACACCACCTCCTGCAAGTTCTCCTCCAAGCCAGACATCATCCTGACTTAGAATTATATTGTCATTCCTTCACTGTCACTGGGTCAAAATTCTGGAATTTCCTCCCTAACAGCACTGTGGGTGTACCTACACAAGACGGTTCAAGAAGGTGGCTTACCACCACATTCGAGGACAATTAGGGAATGAGCAACAAAAGCTGACCTAGCCAATGATGCCATATACTGTGAAAGAATAATTTTTAAAAAAGATTCCACTAGACAGTTTTTGAAATGAGTCCATAGATATTGAATATCATTAACACCTTTAAAAGCACAGCTGCCAACTGGTATAGCTTCCACCTGGTACACAGAGAGAGAAGGAGTTGCCCTGCATCAATTTATAATGGCAGTACCACTTTCCTATTCAATCAGGAATCCTTCAATGGTTCTGTTGGTAATTGCATGGCCTGCAGTAGTACTGAGCCATAAGGACCAGGAATGTCCTAGGTTTGATCTGTGGGCAACCTGTGCTGAGTTTAGCTGATCTCATCTGGGATAGCTGATCCCTCCAACATTGGACTGGAGAGGAGAGAATCAGCTATTGGCATCCCTTCTATATTGCTGTCCAGTAATCATTCTTTGAAGTTAGCTTGCAAGACCTCTGGGGGAGGAATCAAGCTCAGCTGCAATACCCTCTGTAGTAGAATAGTCTGCCAATGCTACTTTTTTCAGGTGTAAAAATGAAGGGTGATCCCTTGAGCAAGATGCCTTAGGGAGCTTAGTGTTTGTGGGACCTTACATTAGCCTTGATGATTCCTTCGTTAGAGGAGGTTGGATCTTCTTTCAAAAAAAACACATGAACGCTGCTTGACCTCTTTGCTTTGCAGTACTCAGTCAACTCAATCAGGCCACAATGCCCAATTTGACTTTCACAGGTAACTCAGTAAGCACAGTGGATGCATAATTTAACAGCTCTTGGCACAGTAGGCATATAATTTAATACTCTTAGTACGTGAACCAGTTTGGGGCATCCCTGAAGAAAACTAAGGAATGGTGTTCAGATCATTTCATTCCCTCTTTCTCTAAATTCAGTCCAATCCAAAAGGCTTTAAAAGCACACACATTTATCAAGAAATTCCAGAATTGAGTTTTCATTTGCTCAAGGATACCACAATTGCTGCTGGGAATCTACATGCAAACGGAGCCCACTTGTTCTTGTAAGTCAGCCTCTTTACTGGCCTGTGTACATACTATCAGCTCCAGCTCCCAGCAAGGAGAAGTAAAAATGACGGATTCATGCAGGCGGTTTCCCCTTCTCTTCCATCTTCATTCCTTTGCGTGTGCTGGCTGTGCACTGTAGTATACTTCTCTTCTTTAAGTGCTATGGGCTGGCCTTATGGAGTTTTCCAATTTACACTGGGAATCAAATATTTGACTGCACTCTCTGGAACTGAGCATTAAAAGCATAGCTTTCAAAATCTCATCTTTTCCTTTCCACATTTAAAATTGTAGCCTGATACAATCTTTGAAGCTCCTCCCAAAATCCTCTAGTGAGCACAATGGTAAAGTTAAAGTGGAACCACAGTATATTCTTGACAAAAACAACATTTTGGAGCTGGGCAAATTGTGCCAAACCTGCTTCTAAGTATGTCTTCTGGAGCAATGCAGGTTATCTTAACCGCTCTCCTATCTCAGTGGCCAGAATTTTCTGCCCTGTCAGCAGTAGGGTTCGTGGCAGGCAAGGACAGAGAATACGACATGACTGAAAAAATCGGTTTCCCGTCTGCGGGAAATGATGGCAGGACTTGTAGTCCTGACCGTCATGGCGGGATAATGGCGCCCGCCAAAGGCCGTCGGGAAGCCATTTAGCATGTTATTATGGGGAAATGAGCACCCGACCGGAATTCTCCCCCGGCCTATCATCTGCCCCGCTGGCGGCAGTTCACACCGGTCCGAAAGATGACTGGACCAACATGGCGTGCAGATGTCGAGGACTTAGTAGGATGGCAGGTTGGTCCATTCAGTGGAAGGTGCACAGCCACCAGTTTTGGAGGGGGCAGTTGCTGGAGCATGGGAGGGCACCGAGAGGGCAGACAATGGCGGTGACGTGGGGGATGCGGTGCAGCATAGCTGGTCCTCCTCTGAATAGAATTGCATTGGCCACCATGGTGACCTCCTTCCATGCAGGTGTGGTGAGACGGGTGGGCCTCCTCCTCCCATCCCTTGGAAAAAGGATGTCCCTCCTGTCCTCCACGGCTTGCAGTAGTATGTCCAGTGAGGAATCGCTGAACCTTGGGACGGTGCTTGCTGTTTCCTGGCAGCCATGTCTATGTCTAAACTCCTGGCGCAATGAATGAGTAGCTGTCCAGACTCCTTTAAAATATGATGCCCGGCAGGGCGCACAACTTCCTGCTTGCCCCGCTCCGCGATTCGCCGGGAAACTCCTGGCTGCATAATTAATGAGCTCAAAATCACAGGATTCGCACGTGTTTATCTGCTAGGTTCTGTGGCAGTAGTTCCTCTGACTTGCTGCCCCCCCCACGGGACTTAGGCCCAGAATGGAAAATCCTGGCCAGTGTTTCTCCTGAAGCAGGATGGGTTATTTACCTTCACACCGTCAGTGTCTCTCCTGCTGGGAGGTTGAGACCATAAGTGAAATGATAACTATTTTCTTTTCAGTATAGGCTCTTCAGTGATGAAACCAAGCCCAAGGCTTACTGAGCAACATTTACAAACATTTTGGAGGAAATGTCATGAGGCCAGATTGGAACTGGCCTGAAGTAATAAATGTAAATCAAACTTTCCCTCTGATTTTTTTTTCATCATTATGTGGCTGGTGGGCATAGGATACCTGAGTGAAATGAAGCTCTTTATGGTGGTGGACTGTGCCATCTCCAAATTGATGGTTTGGAACTTTCTCTTCAGCATTAATGCCAAGAGTTTCCTGTTTTCAGTACACAACTGTCTTTCTCATCCCAGTATTGAAGTCATTGCTTCTCCCTGTGCCAAACAGCAAATCATTGGCACCAGCCTAAGAACCATTCGATTTCAGATTTAACAAGTGCTTAAGGCAGTCATGAAATACCAAACTAAAAAAAAATCTCAAACACCCATTGTATCTGTTTGCTTTGATTATCAAATTAAAGTTGTATACAAGTTAACGTGTAGCACATTTTAGAGTCCCTATTTGCCGCCCCCTCCCCTTTTCAGTCGTCAACACCACGACCCCCAATCAAAGTTTCTCTGTGACTCCTTGAATTTGGACCCCTTGACCTTTCCAAGTACATCAGCCAAGCACTAGACATGTGAGAACTGTCATATGGAAAAGATTTAGACAAACTCATATCGTCCTATCAGAAGAATTTAAAGTCGCCGGATCCCTCAGCAAAGCTGCATCATGTGTAAGAGATAAAAGAGAAGGGTGGGGGGTTGCTGCTGGAAGGGTTCCTGTCTGCCGCAACAGGACAATAACAGCACTCAGAGAGACTCCTATCTCATCCCCTTAAGGATTATAACAACTTGACCCAGAATGCGACCTTGATTTCAACTCATCCTAACTCGCTTTTTATTTATCTCTCACATTAACACTTCCATTCTTTCAGTTGGATGGCAGGGTGTCCCTGTAACAGACTGAGAAGTAGAAAGTTTGTATGTGACCTGTTTGTCTATAGAGCAAAGCATTAAGACCCTAGTCATCAGAGAGTATGTCAAATTTGCTGCTTTTTTGAAAACTAACTTCATTGCCCTGCATTGCTTTACTATTTTTGATTTTCCTAGTGTGTTAATGTACAACATTTTTAATATTTGTACCCCCCCCCTATTTAATCCAACAGTCTTGTGTGGGCAGGATTGAGAATATCCTTTTAATGATGACCAATTTTATTTTCACAAAGCTTTTTTGAAGGAAAAATTTGCTGACTTCATATGTGATATATTGGCTTTTAGTGAAACATTTAGGCAGTGTGGTACTGAACCACGCAGAGAAGGCAGTCCTGGATTTAGTGCATGATCTGTGCTAAATTTGCCAAACTCAGCAAACTCAGGTTAGCTACTTTTGGATTAGGGATTGGGAAGAAGGCCACTTGAGGATAATCAGCAAGGATTCTAGATGGTGATCACTATCCAATGCAAGCCAACCAGAAAGCGTGCATGTGTGTGTGTGTGGACATTAAATGGGAGTGAGATCAGCCTTTGCTGCGATGCCACTGTGGTCGAATAGGCTATGCAAATATAACGGTCCCATACAGGAAGAAGTATCCCAACATCAGTCAGTGTTTCCAGGAGAGGTGGGAGAACAAAGGAGGTACGACGGGCAGTGAGGGATAGGATAGGGGTTCACCTTGATATCTATAGGTATTTTGGCAAACCAAGTTAATTTTATTTTAAATTAAAACAGAAAATGCTGGAAACATTCAGCAGGTCACACAGTATCTGTGGAGAGAGAAACACATTCTGTTTCAGGTCAATGATCTTTCATCAGAAATGGAAGATGTCAGTGATGAACAGCTTTTAAGCAAGTATAAAGCGAAGGAAAAGGGATGACAGGGAAATAACATTTGTATTGACCTGGAATGTTAACTCTGCTTCTCTCTCCACTGTTGCTGTCTTGATCTGCTGTTTCCAGCAATTTCAGTTTTTAATTCAGATTTCCAGCATTTGCAGCATTTTGCTTTTGTTTTAGTGTCCATTATATTTTAAAGTGACTGGAGAATTCATGCCTTGTTGAATTAAACAGGAAATCTGAGGTATTTTGGTGCATTGAATATTTTAAACAGAACCTTCAGTATTTTTAAACTAATTTTCTCAGCTTTGTACCCCAGATATCATTCTATTTCTGTAAAATGCAAATGGCTGTCTCATTCATGATATTTGCTGGGAGAATTCTAATATGCAAGAATTATAACGCATTTTGGATTTCTGAGTCAGCCCTCAATTTTGTTCTGAACAGAACCTTTTCTGGAACATTTGTGTAATAAACATCCCACATTCTCATCTCCTTTCAATTCTCTCCCCTCTTCTTGACTCTTGCTGGGATACAGTTCCACAAACTGGAGCAACCTTTGTTCCCTTACCCAAGTATAGAAAGGCATCACCACAGAACCTGATCCTGCCCTCACTGAACATCAGTGCTAGTGCATTTATCAGCAGAGGTCACTGGAGTAGAAAGCTGTTTTCTTTATCTTTTCACTTCCCTAGTTCAGGGGAGTTGAGGCCACCTGCAGTATCTGAAAGATGTTTAGTTCAAGTGATGTGCCACACTGTTGATATTTGGTAAGTAGAATCAAAATTATACAATGCATTAAGAAGTCATTTGGCCCACCTTGCCTGTGTTGTCTCTTTCATAGAGTTATCCTTAGTCCCATTCCCTTGTTCTTTCCCCTTAGCCACCTGCACATTTTTCCCTTTCCAATATGTACCCAATCCTTTTTAAAAGTTGCTATTGGATCTGTTTCCATCACACTTTCAGGCAGTGCATTCCAGATCATAACTATGTAAAAAAAACACTTCTGCATCTCCACTCTCTTGCCAATTATCTTAAAACTGTGTCCTTTGGCTATTGACCCTTCTGCCAGTAGAAACAATTTTTTCTTATTTACTCTATCAAAACCGATTATTATTTTGAATACCTCTATCAAATCTTCCCTTATCCTTCTCTACTGTCAGGAGAGCAATCCTAACTTCTCTAATCTCTCCACACAACTGAAGTGTGGAGTACTTTTTTATGCCCAACAAATTGAGGGGCCTTACCACTGGGGAATGGAATTCTTCCCAACTCAAAGACACCCAATCTAAGCACTGTCAAATCTGGTATAGCACAGGCCAAAAGCAGAGTAAAGCTTGCTCTACTGTTCCCCAGCAATGTGCCTAACCCTGTCCTCAACAGGATTGATCCTATACTGTAACAATGGGCTGGATTTGCCAGCCCTTTTGCAATGGGCTGGGAGGCAGGAGGAGCCATTATGTCGGCAACAAAAGCTAAAAGGAGGGAAGTCTTTATAACACAACTGGATATTCTGAAGGGCAGCCAGCATGGCAGGAAGATCCCATGCTGTAATGCAGCAGGAATGTAATTAAGCATGTTTAGCAGGCACTTAACTACTATTTTACCAGGGATTTCTAATTTTACAAAACATGCACAAGAACTACAGGGCTTCAGAACCTCACCAGGTATAAGGATGCGGTAGATTAGCAGGAGATCAGTAATAGCTTCAGACAGCAGCCATTGTGAATAGTAGTGTGACTTAGAAGGGAGAGTGGAACAGCATCGGCAGTGGCTGTGGTTGTTGGGAGCAGGGACAAACTTGCAAGCACAGCAGAGGCATACCACTTGAGTCTCATCATGGAAGTGGTACTTATGCGAAGAGAGCGGGTCTGGGGGGTGGGGGAGAAGGTAGGGTGGTGGTGGGTGGTGGCATGAAGCCCTGGAAACTGAGTGCAGCCCTCTGCCCATGGGCTTCATTCACTTATACTTCAAGACCTCAAGTGAGGAGGAGCATCAGAAAAGGAGAAAGCTGCAGCCACAGGCAAAGGGCCAATGGCAACCTGAGGACCACCAGTAGCATCATTCTCTGAGGGTGTATGAGGAAAAGGGCACAGAGAGGCACAAAATCAACCTCTTGTGTGCAGGTTACTCACCAGAGAGATCTATCACCAGACGCTCAGATTCCTGCAGATGTTGGAGCAGCAGTGTTTCCAAAGAGTGCACCTCTCCAGGGAGGTGATCATTGAGCTGTGTACCATGATGGAAGATGAGCTGAGCTCTATAGGAAATGGTGGCTACCAAATGCTTGTGGCACTGAAGGTCACCATAGTGCTGAAGGCCTACCCATCAGGATCATTCCAGGGATGATCTTGAGGTATATATAGGATCTCCTAGTCAGCAGCTCATCACTGCATCATGATGGTCACCAGTGCTATCTCCAGGATAACCAACCAGTGTGTATGCTTTCATACCTACACGGTAAGTCAAGCTGAGAGGGCCATTGGGATTTGGAGCCATTCCAAGGTGTAGTGTGTCATCAAATGGTGATCATCAAGACTCCCACAAACCAGGCAACAGCCTTCATAAACAGGAAGGGCTTTCATTAGCTCAATGTGTAACTGATGTGCAACCATCGCAAACGGTTCCTTCAGGTATATGCGCAGTTCCCAGGAAGCAGCCACAGTGCCTACATACTAAGGCAGGGGCCTGGCGTCAGACCTTTTCAAAACTCCTGCGGCCTTCAAGAATGGATATTGGGTGATAAGGGCTACTCACTGAAGACATGGCTCCTGGCGCCTGTGAGGAACACAAGTACTGATGCAGAAGAGAGGTACAACATCTGCCTTAGGACAACTCGAGCTACCACCATAAGCCTCTGATGATGCTTTTGGATGCCTAGATCAATCTGGTGGAGCCCTTCATATTGCCTCAGCAAGGGCCTCACATATCATCATGGTTTGGTGTGCTCTGCACACCCTGGTACTACAGAGTAGAGAAGCTTTGATCAAGGGGACACTGTGGAGTGCGATGCTTCTTCTGACAATGAGGATCTGGAGGCTGACCAAGTGCAAAATGATTAAGAATCCCAGGGACTGCAAGCAAAGTGCAATGAAGTACATGCAAGGGAGACTCACGATGCACCAATATAGGCATATTTCAAATGATCCTTAATGATAGATCCATGCAACCCAATAAAGCTACAGCCTTCTGCAGCCCTGCTACCATTTCCTTTATTGCCTTTACCATTTACCTGTACCCATTAAGACATAAGACAGCAGCATGGAGAATGCATTAATCCCACATGGTGTGTTCCTTCCCATTACACCCTTTGAGGGAGACAGAGTATTGATAAAGACCCAGCGGCTGACAACAAATGAAAGGATTCCTCTTGCCTTTCAACATTCTACATTTATTAGGAAACAAGGCAGCATGCAGAACAAAAAATAAACTTGTGAACCCCAAGTGAAGGTAGGTGCTTTTCTTAAATTTCTTATGTATGCTCCTATGTGGTTCTTCCCCAGTGCTTTCAGCAGAGGTGAAGGCAGGCTGCTGACCTTGTTGCCCCGTGACTTTCAATGACCTCAGCGGTCACTCTCTGGCTACCTGAGGCCTAGAGGACCCTGGCATACTGAGGGCCTACTACACACGTACAGGAGCCACCTCTGTCATTGCAGGTACGTGAGATGCTGGTGTGACTGACAGGAGCTGAGAAGCTGGTGTCCATGCCAAGAACACTTTGAGAGGAGCCCCCAGATGCATCAAGCAGCTGCTCCTCCACCCTTTCAAGACACACTTTTTTCTCCCTGCTCACCTGAAAAGTCCCCGGACATAGTGGTCACTCCAGGCATCTCATACCCTTTTGCCCAGTCATTGCTCCACAGAGCTCTTGC